>NC_090940.1:423262186-423932742 GCF_040938575.1 Ambystoma mexicanum
GGGATGGCGATGTCGTCATGGAATACAAGGGGAATTCACGAATCCAAAAAACACGACTGATTGCGAACTACAGCAGAAATCACAGGATTAATATATTATGCCTGCAAGAGACGCACCTTGCCAAAGGAGCCCCTCTCCCTAAAGTTGCAGGATGGGGCATCCAGGTACGAATCGTCCTATACATCACATTCCAGAGGTGTATCCACCTACATCCATGCATCCTTGCAACACAGACTGCACGAGCAGATTAAAGACAGGCAAGGGTAGGTACATAATACTTGCTGGGGAACTACATGGCACTAAACTCCTACTCATAAACACACACCCAACATGGACTTCGGAGAGTTCTTTCACCAATGCCCTAAACACATACACAAGTTCCCCGGCTACGGGATTATATGGGCTGGCGATTTTAACCTGGCCCTTATGCTAGACTTGGATAGATCGGCAATTCTCCCATTGGCAATTAAGGCATGGTTCACCATTTCCCGGAACCATGACCTACACAACGTATGGCGCTCCCAGCACCCAGATGCTAGGGAGTACACGTTCTTTTCGAGTGTACAGTAGCTCGTCCAGGATCGACTACATAATGGTCACCCCTCCCGTTCTCTGGAAAACGACAGGCTTCTATCCTCCCCAGCACACCTGTTCTGGTCCGCATTGCAGCCCTTGCAAGCCCCCCCTGGTCAGCTCTGGTGGAGATTTAGAGCCTCTGCCCTAAAAGACGTGGCATTCCAGTCCGAGATAGGACAGGACATACAGGCCTTTTTCCAAACCAATATAGAGTCGGTTCCCGATCAAGGTTTAATACGAGTAGCATTTAAGGTTTACCTAAGAGGGTGTTGTATTTCCATAGAGGGAGGGGTACTTAAAGCCCTGCGAAGGTCCATGCGGGTATTGGCAGATAGGATCAGGGAGTGGGAGAATAAACATGGCAATGCAGACACCCCCCAAGCTGCAGTCCCACATGGAAGAACTTCTACAATTAGCAATTAGTGAGGAGAGATCCTTAGGGGACCCAATCCTGGCGACGAGATATGGGGTGGGGGACCGACCAAGTAAAACCCTCGCATGGGCTATTAGGAAGGAACAACAATCCACCAGAATACTACAATCGGCTGTACACAACGTCCGAACCCCGTACATGAGCCGACAGTACCTAGATGAGGTAGCATTGGGCTGGCTAAACCAAGAACAAGGCAGCTCCCTTAATGACCCTATTACTGAAGAGGAAATTCTCAAGGCTATAAAATCACTCCCTAATGGAAAGGCTCCTGGGCTGGATGGGCTAACAGATTAATTTTACCAAGCATACGAAGACATGGTTCTGCCCCACCTCCTGGGTATGTATGAAAGTGCATTATCTAGCAGTTCCCTTCCGGAATTCACTAGATCAGACTTTGCTCCTAAAGTCACCGGGAAAGACCTGACAATCATCATACCGGCCATTATCACTTATCAACACCGACAATACATTTCTAGCTAAAACACTCACTGACCGCATCCTCTCATACATGCCAGCACTGGTCCTTCCGGACCAAGCTGGATTTATCCCAGGCCGCTCTACCCAACATAATCTAAGGCACCTCTTCACCCTTATGCACAATGTAAACCCGAAGGTACCAATAGCGATAGCGGCTCGACGCTGAAAAGGCCTTCAACATGCTCCAGCGATCTGGGTTCAGCTAACATTTGGTGGGTCAAAATACTATACACGCCCCCCAGAGCAGCAATATACATAAATGGCGCGGCCTCTGAGCAAATCTACCCCACACGCTGCAGGACTGCCCCTTCTCTCCAGTGCCGTTTGCCCTCGCTATGGAGCACCTAGCGTGCCACATTCAGGAACTGCATGCAGAGGCATTCCCCCTAAACACCTCGCCATTGTGTCTACTATACACGGACGATATCCTCCTATATGTTAAGCACCCTCTGCAGAACCGAACCCTATTAACACAGGAAGTGGTTAGATTTGGAGAGTTGTCCAGGCTCAGAATTAACTGCAGCAAGTCCGAGGTCCTTCCCTTGAACCCCTACTGCACAGCAAACAGACGTGGGAGACTGTTTTCGCTAGTGCCCCAGGGGATATGCTACCTAGGAATCAGTTTCCAATACACCAGAGGGCCTATACAGCGACAACTATGTAGAAACTCTGCAGGCCCTAGAGCAGAAGGTAGAAGCATGGATTCTACTTCCCATATTCCAGGCGACCCCCATAGCACTGGCAAAGGTGGCAATTCTCCCTAAACTCTGATATATCTTCAACAACGTACCTTTGGGGCCCCCTGCGCGCTTTTGGTCCCATGTTAGGAGACTGATGACAAGACTGGTCGGGCCAGGAAGCAACCTAGGATAGCCTACGAAACCCTAGCTTGCCCATATGAGCAAGGTGGCCTGAATACCCGGATATGTATTCATATTTCTTGGCAGCCCAGGTGCAATACACTGCCGGATGGAATTCCCCTAGCCCAATTAGGGAGAATTCTAAAACATTTGCTAATTCCCTTCACTTTAGAGACCCTCAGCAACTTTGCTGGATTTTGAGGCCTTGATTTTTTTTTACCTGAGAGTGTGACCCCTTCCCCCCCCCCCCACACTCATGTATTTTGATATATGATTGTATATAGGTGCTATACAAATAAACTATGTGTTTCAAAGCGCTTCAAGACAAGGGAGGGAACAAGGGAAAATACAATGACATTCTTACAGGCCATGAACAGTAAGGATGTGAAATTAACCATCGTACTCGGCCTGACAACATTTCAGATAGTGCAAGAGCTAAGACCTAGATAAGGAAGGGAGGGGAGGGGGCGGAAGAGTGGTAAGGAAATGGAAACAGACAAGCGACTACCGTACTAGGCCCGACGACATTTCTAGTAGAGCCGGAGAAAAACAAAAAGGTGAGGGAGAGGGGGGTGCAGAAGGGTAGGGGAGGAAAAAAAACAAGCGACTATCATACTAGGCCTGATGACTTTTCAGATAGTGCTTTGGGGGGCGGGGGGGCGGTGGGGAGGAAAAAAAACAAGTAAGGTGAGGGGGGAGGAGACAGATGAGGTTGCTATATTAGGTCCAGGGACAATTCTGATAGTAAGTGCATAGAAGAAAATAAGGGGAGGAGAGAGGAAAAGCGAGAACGGAAAGGAGGAGAGAACAGAGTTAGCAGTTAAGAGTGGAGAAGCAAGAGGGCAGAGTGAATACAATTGCAGATGTCAGTAGTAACACAGAATGTTGCAAGCCAGGATACAAGATGAAGATGGGAACAGCACGATTCAGGGCCACCAGTACAAGATGCAAAGGAAGTTCAGCATGAGAGTTGAGACAGGGTGACGCACCGTGAATGAATGAAGACCATAAAAGTCAAATCCAGCATTGGCCACAAGACTGATGGTGAAACCAGAATGCATCAGGACAGGCAAGCTACGGACGACGGATGTCGAGAAGCAGACGTCTGTGCGTGAGGGCGAGATGGAAGCGACAAGGGAGTGATCTAAACCATGAAAGGCGACAGGCACCAAGAGAAAAACCAGCCCACCAGCTGTCGATATTAGGTTATCGAAGCTAGACAAGCGCATCCCCTGTGCATGCTAGAATTGAGCCACCATATGCAGAGAAGCCTGAATAACAGAGTAATAAAAAACTACTCTTAAGCGGTTGTTGGACATCATTTAAAAATAGCCAGAGGATGATAGAAGGACCGTAAACTATACGGACTGGTTGCCCAGAGGAGCCAATCGAAGCAAGGACGTGTGCAATCAAGCAAAACAGGCAACACCTGTGTGCGAGAATGGTGGGGGAAATGTGCATTTTACTCTTGTGTTTGTTGAGTTTTAGACAACTCCATAGGCATCAACTTTTAATGTGTGTCACACAGAACCCTCAGTGCAGTGGGACAGGGAAACCTTTTACTTCTCTGGGATAAACGGTTTCCCAGAGTAAGTAAAGTGAAATTGACTTTACTAGTCTTTAAGTTCCTAGACCCAGCACACCCTATCTTACAATAGAGTGATGGAGGGGTTACTTAGTATCCCCTCGGTCTAGATACTCGTGTAGCAGTCAAATGCTAACCTTTCCTCTCGAAATGGCTAGTGGCAGTAGTTTTTTATCACAAACTACCATGATTTTTCCCGACCGCGAACACTGGTAGCGTTGAATCGCGGGAGCCATTTTTTTCAAGATGGCGTCTGAGCCCCCTTGTTTAAACAGATCCTGGTCTTTTTTCGCCATTTCTTTGTGGAAATGTCCGAGTTTTGCTCTGCGCGCCAAACTAGTATTAGTCCCTTTGTTTCATCGCCTTTGGCGGGCTTCAGGACTGAAGACCACCTCTGGCACCCGAGTGTCTGGAGTGGGCAGGAAGTGAGGGAGGTGCCCGAAACTCCCTGTGCTTAGTCTCCTATGAGACCCAAATGCACTCTGGCGTGAATGGCTGGCTGTCCGGCAAGGCGAGTGGCAGCTAGGCTGGAATGAACGTAGTTTGGGGTTCGTTTTAGGTTAGAGTCAGATCCGAGGAGCAGGATATCAGTTTTATCATCATTCAGGCAGAGGCCATGGGTCGCCATCCATGCCTGAATGAGGATGTATATCTTATTCACCAAGGCCAGGTCTACTTCATAGCTGCTCAACAAGGCTCCAGGCCCCAACCTTATTCCCACAGAACTCCAAGGATGAACCGACGATATGGAGGCCCACGTTATGGCTACTCTTTAACGCATGCCTGAGATTAAATTGGGTCGCCCCTCATGGGGTATGGCCATCATAATTCCCCATTTATAATAAGGGAGGTAGGAGGGACCCATTCAACTGAAAGCCCATATCCTTGTTGGATGGCGTGGGGAAGATTTTCACCAGATCAATCTGTGTCCACCTGCAGGAATGGTCAACTCAAAACGACATAATTGACCACCTCCAGGCGGGATTCCATACAAGAGTTGGCACATTAGATCAAGCATTAAGACTCCACCTTGTCACTCAGAAGTATGCAGTATTAAAGATGAAGGGGTCTTCCGCCTTCGTGGACTTTAGGTACACATTCGATTCTGTGTCAAGGATAGCCCTTTGGAAAATCTTGGCTAAAAGAGGAGTTCCCTGGGGTTGCTTAAAATAATAGTACCGCTTTACACAGAAAATAAGGCAACTGTAAGATCGGGCAGGGGGGGCAGGGGCGGACTAATGGAGCTGTAATGTCCAAAGAAGAGTCTGACAGGGTTATATGTCGGCCCCCATACTTTTCCTGATATACATGGATGAGGTGGTGGCCCCATGCAAGAAGGGAAATTCTTCGACCCCCCCCAGAATTGGGTGTAGAGAAATGTCCTGATTTTTTCCAATGACGCAGTTTTATCCATCTCACCTAAAAGGACTTTAAGACCATATTGGAAGCATTCCAGGAAAAATGCACCGAGTTGTCTTTGGAAATGACTATGTCCAAGAGTAAGATCCTGATATTCCGTCCGAAGTTTTTTTTTAAGTACATTAAAATGTCAGTTCAGGTCAAAAACATGGTCCTACAACATGACTATTTTGGTATGCGTTTTAATGACCAAGGGAACTGGCACCCACAAGTGAAGAAAGCCACCTTGTAAATGGAGAAATATGGGGTAGAACGAGATTTTTTTATGGGCAAGGTGCGGTCTCACCAGCAATTAACATGGTATCTTATCCAGGCCAAGGCAGCATCGAGTTATGGAGCTGAATTATGGGGACATGCTGTGTCATATTTTGGCAGTCCTAAAGAAACTAATGGACCTACCCAAATCAGCTCCAGCTAATCAAATATTTAGAAGTGGGACTTAGCCCAATACACCTAGAGGTTTATTTTAGACCTGCTCCTTTTTGGTTCAGGATCTGGTCAGTCCCAGAGCTTAATACCTACCAAAAAGCAATAACCAATGTACTTGACGCAGAGGGTGGTAGATCCCTCCCGTGAGCACGACAAGTAAAAGACTCATTGGACTGTTTGGGGTTGATAAACTTATGGCACTGCCCACATTGTATAACAGACAGTTACCGCCAAGAATAAAGTAAGACAATTTATTGAAACAGATTGTACAGGGTAAATTTTATATCTGGAAAGCCTAGCTGGGGTTTCGAAACTTACCTTGACATGGTAAGGCCACCTAGCGCTCGTAAACTGTAGGTTACGTTTAGCGTCACCAACTTACCTCTGGAAAATGTCACTAAGAAATGGTCTACAAACTGTAATGGTACCTGTCCCTTTTGCCATCAGTGGAAAAATCCCGGGCACATTGTTTTTTTGCAAAGCCTATAGCGAGCTTAGGCACAGATTTTTAGTCCAATTGTAAATAGTGCATCTACTGTTGTCAAGCCACTTGCTAAGGTACCTCAGAAAATGTGATGAGATGAAAGTGGTGTATTGTTGATCTATCTACCCTTCTCACACGTGCTTGGTGGATAAGAGCAAAAAACAAAACGCGCCCTATTGGTTTGATTTTTTGTATCCGACTGTATCCAAATTGAAACAGATCAATTTGGGTGCCTTCGCCATTCCACCTCTCTACCAATCGTGAATGATTGCTGGTCACCTTTGGCACTAGCCTGAATTAGTCAATGCACACTTTGGACTCCAAGACAAAGTCAATTGAGGATTAGGTTTGGTGATCGACTTTTCAATTCTAATTTATGGAATCCCCTCTCCCCCACCCACATGTCCGTCTGCTGTCCTTTCCCTCCCCATTCACAACCTTCATTAAAAGGTATGTATCGCTAATTTCTACTGATGTAAGGGTCTTTGTTCAACATTATGGTCTGTTTGATTTCACATGAATAAAGGGGAAATATCAGTCTTGAAAAAGACCCAGTGTCGAAACAAGTGTAGACTGAACATTTCTGACACGTGTACAACAAACAAAGCTGGTTTTAAATCAACATGATTATTGCAATCATAATTACTAAGGCCTGCGCAAACAACTAGAACCAACCCACCATTATCTTGTACCAATATGCAATACCGAATTGTATATGAAAATCAGAGAGAAATGTAAAGCGCGTTAGTGACGGTTCATCTGATGTGGCCTGAATGGCATCTCACTTTTTAAAACTGAACGTCTAAAACTGGGTTTGAGATGGTCACATTCAACGTGGAATATGGATTTTACTGAAAAGTAAAGCGTAAAAGGTTTTTGGAACATTAAGTTATGCGGACATGGCAAGATCCAGGTTTCATTTTAAACTCACTTTTATATATGGCACTGCAAATCAATGCCCTAGATAAATCAGCTAACTCCTCTTTTCCCGCAAAGCCATTAAACCATTTTATCCGTCTTTATTATTGCAACCGTTCATATTGTCACGTATCAACTTCAAAGACCCACATTAAGGACTTTAATCCTGTCCGGCTATAAATGGTCCTGCCGAGACAACAAAAACAGGGTATGCCTCCACACATCGTCTCAATAAGGTTTCTCTGTCCGAGGTTGCCGAATACAGTTCCTCACTAGCTAACAATTCCACCCATCCTGCACATTACATATGGCACACTCCATCAGAACCGTAGCACACCTAATATTACTACACAGACCAATCTCCTGCTTACCACAAGGAAAACCGTGCAAAGGATCAGTGAGGCAAGCCCATCCCTACTCACACCGGCCCACCTATGAAGCAGACCCTAAAACCCCCCTACACACCCACCCGACCGTGGTTGCACCCGCTACACCATGCGACCTAGACAGCGATCCCTCAAAGCCGCTAACATCCAAAATACACCCGCCCAAACTTGCTTAGGAGTAGAGAACCCATGCCATGCAACTATGCACTTCCAAGAAATACTAGAACACCAGCTATAGCCTCCCAAGCTACACCAGAGCCCACTAAGAAAAATACCCATGTGCTCATCCAAATTCGCCTGCCTTGCCAATCCAGGTCACCATGATACTCAAAGGAAGCCATCCTCAGCCACCACGCAAGCAAAACTCAGAGCCTACAGCAGTCCACTCCCTCCAATTCACCTGGACCCGCACCACCAGCCCCAAATGCAGTGCTGCCATGGACCACCTCTCCCGTCTGCTATCCAGCCCAATTGCAAACTACTAAACCTCCATTAAAAGGAGCCTTAGGAATGCCAGATTAATCTCAGCACAATCCACTGACATCTTTGACCTGATAACAAAATAGGACTTGGACCTAGCAGTAACCGAAGCCTGGCTCCACCTAGCCTCTGGCCCAAACCTCACACTTGCCAACAGCAAACCCCCCTCGCCCCCGCCCGACCCGAGCCCCCAGCTACACTAGCCTCTGCAAGCAAAGACCACTCGCAAAAGGTGGAGGGGTTGCAATTTCCAAAAACGCTATACCCATTAGAGAAATCTCTAATGCCCTTGCCTCTACTCCCCATCTCCAATACTACATGAACCATACATCTAGTCTATTGTGCCCCCGCAACGATCTCCCCCCCCCTTTGAAGAGGACTTCCTGCACTTGCTCTCCAATGCCAAACCATCCTCTAAAAGCATGCTTCTAGGAGATTTTAACCTTGTCCTACACGACAACAATGATGAAAGTGCGGATTCTTCAGCTTGCTCACTGGCCGCACTAGGCTTCAAGCAACACATCCTTAACCCAGACACGTAAAAGGCTGCATCCTTGATTGGCTAGCCAATCTAAACTGCAGTACTCTCTTTACATCCAACTCACCATGCCCATGGACAGATCATATTCAATTTAACGTACCAGTGACCAATTGTGCCCCTTGCATCACTACACTGCCAGCCACAGCCATGTCCACAATTTCCATCCTACCTCTACTAGACAAGCTTGTAGCCTCACACCTGCCTACCACTGACCCAGCCTCATTAGCAGACCTCTATAACCAAACCTTTACACTAGAGATCGACAAGATTGCTTCCCCCTATGAAAACCTAAACCTGCTACACACCAACACCAGTTTCTCAGCAGAGCTAAAAGCCCTTTGAATATTAAAAAGGGAAGCTGAAACCGGATGGATTAACAACCCATCTGAAGACTAAGCCATCTTCTCAGCTAGAGCTTTCAAAAAGGAGATTCTATTGGAAAAAAGCACTACCTTCAGCAATAGAATCACCAATGCAAAAGACTGCTCACGAGATCTCAGCTCTCCCCAGCAACATGCATCAAAGATAGTGCTTGGTGTTCCAACATCCAAAATGCACCATTATAGAAAATGGACCCTCTATAAAAAAAATGCGACAACTAAACTAACGGTAATGAGAACTAACAGCCTCTCCCCAACCAACCAAAAGTGAATTCTCAGTGAGCCATGCTGTGCCCCCCCCCCTTTCATTTAACAGTATCAGAAACTGAGGTACTTCAGATCATAGTAAGCCTTAGGCCCTCCTGCTGCCATGGCAACATATGCCCAGCCCCACTCAAAAACTGCTGAACCCCTCTCACCCTTCATCACAACTTTTATCAACGCCTCATTCTTGGGCTGCTCAGTGCCTTCTAGCCTTTAGGAGGCCTGGGTCCTTAGACCCAGACATACCCACCATCTATAGGCCCATCACCATTGTCCCTTCTCTTAGAAATCCTAGACTGCGTAGCTTACCTACAGAGCCAAGCCTTCCTGTAATCAGCCTGCCAGGGCTGAGCCAGTCAAGCTTCCGACCAGGACAGGGCACAGAAACTGCACTATTGGATCTAAAAAACCAAATTGATGAAACTCTGGGAATGTAGCCCTCATTACTACTTGACTTGCTGGCTGCTGTCAATTTGATAGACTACCAAATCCTTTGCAAACACCTCACCTCAGCTGCCAACTTTTCCTGAGGCCATTGCATGAATATCCTTCCGGACTGAGCTAGGAGTGCCTTTTTCATCCTCCGCTTCTCCCTCCCAAGTGTCCCGCAGGGATCGTGCATCTCCTACTCTGTACAATATCTTTACAAAGCCATTATTCGACTGGCTGATGCCTCTGACATTTCGTACATCAACTATGCTGACACGCAGATCCTTCTACCGCTTACTGTAATTTACTCGGCCAACTCACTCCATCCAAAACAATCTTTCAGCAGATCCAAGCCTGGATGGCAGTAGATCATCTTTACCTAAACAATGAAAAGATGGACATCCTGCTCATAGGCACACTCCGCAAACTTGATGAGTCCTACGAATCGTTCCACATCGAATTAATTATCCGAGTCTCCAAATCCGTCAAGACGCTATGGGTACACTTGGACGCCAACCTGTCTCTCACGAGGCAGGTTAATGCCATCGCCTACTCAGCAGCTCACACCTCCAAGCTGATCAACGCCTGCAGACCTTTCCTCTCCAGCGACAGCTGCATGACACTAGCCCGGGCACTTCGATGCTCTAGGCTAGATTACTGCAATGGCTTATTTGTGGGCTCTCCCCCACTAATCAAGAAACTTCAGGTTATCCAAAACAATGCCCCAAGAGCAGCTTCCAAACGGAATCATAGCTTTGCTGTAAGAAAAGCACACTGGCTCCCAATTCAAGAAAGAATCATCCTCATAAACATGGCTATTACACACAAAATACTTGTGAATACTGCCCCAGATACTTTTCACAAAAACTAAAAAACCTCCATCAAACCTACCCGATCCTTCTACACCCAGCAACTCGCGATCACCAGATTTAAGAGGAAGAGATCTGGAGGGCCAAGCTACCCAGTCAACGCTGCTAAAAACTGGAATCCTCTACCTATGAACTAAGATCAGACCAGTCTTATTAGTTCTTCGGAAACAGCCCAAGACCTTCCGCTTTACACGAAGTGAGAGTTGACCCCTGCCTTCCTTCAGTTGTCATGTGACTGCTATAACAGACTATGATGCCATGTCTGCTGCCTAGGTTTGCAAGTCGAAGTGGAACATGTCTGTTTAGTGCGCTTAATAAATACAAAAAAATAAACCCTTTGTAATCGGTCTTCCAAAATCCTCCTTGACACCATTGAAGGTTGTCTTGAACGCTGCTGCCTGTTTAGTAGGCGTTGCCAGAAAGTCTGACCTATACGCCAATTATATTACGATTACATTGGCTTCCTCAATAAAAAATCTTAAATTACTCTGACTTCCAAATCATTAATCTCCAGACTAAATAGAATCTGTGAAAAATTGATAATTTCTGGTGGAACTCTAGCATTACCATGTAGAAATGTGCAGAAGTTCCTATATGTAAATCAATTTCGAACCAGTCCTTTTCATGAGCTGCAGCAACATAATGCATGGCACTCAGTGGAATATCACACCAGATTTAAAAGAAATCTGGAACATGGCTCTGAAACACGCCCTAATCTTAGTAGACACTCATTTTTGGATGCATCTTTTTCTGAGACTAGTATTTTTAGATGTGTTGTACTGTTTATTGGGGGAGGAATATTTTTCTGGATAGTTTGATGTGTAGTTTTGGCAGGGGGGGGGGTTGAAGGATTTTACGTATCTTGTATTTTATAGGCGTTTTCATCTGTATGTCACCATCATGTACAGCACTCGGATATACTGTATGGTGTATGAGCTCTATAGAAAATAAAGAGCACGATTCTGGATTACACATACTGAGGGCATGCCGCTTTAGCAGCAATTACAAACCAGAGACATTACATTCCTTAGATATCAGATATGCCCCCAACCCCTTATTTCTCAGACAGCCCAACCCCACCTAGGAGCAGTTCTAGCCTCCATTGATCGTGTGGAGTGTACTTCAAACAATTCATGCACTTATTCCAAATCTGGCCCAAGCCACTGTGGAGCCATCCCCAATCTCCACATGCAAACCAATCCACCCCAGTCACACAGCTACAGGGACATCTGCATAAATGAATTAACAGTAGAATTATCAAGGATAGAATAAGTTTAGATTGGGTCTGGCCTGATGAGTAGGGTCTTGGACCACAGCCAAAAAGGGATTCTATAAGATCAATTATAGTTTTGGATCACTAGAGTTGCCACAATGAAAAGTTCAGGTCATTGTATTGTAGTAATTTATATTGCGCCAAATTTCCCATTTCTATGGCCTCAATGTGCTTTGTGGTTGGAACGCCTTCAGGAACCAAAGTCCAGTCATGGGGAAAACGTTAAAAGAGCAGCCCAAGCTGCGTATGCGTTAGGGAGAATTTTCATTTTTAGTGCTAAATTCCTTCCACCTTAAGAGACGACCCCCCCAGCTCTTTTGCTGGACACAAGACTTAATTTTAACCCTGGAGTGAGACAGACCTTTCACTCATGTGGTTTTACCTGATTTGGATTGTGTGTTTTCACTATTTTTGGAGTCTGACAAACTTCATAGGCATCTGCTTTTTGTATGGTGACAGCACCTTCAGTGCAGTGTCAGAGAAATTCCCTTAGATTTCTCATACGGTTTAAATAACTTGTGTGAATTACAGTTCAAGAATACTAAAGTGAAATTGACTTACCTTTTCTCTTTGTAGGTCCAGCTCACACCATCTTAAGTGGAGTGCTGGGGGTACATTCGCATGTAACATTTTTATGTTACTCTCACTACTTTAAATGGCTGGTGGCAGTGGTTTAATTTTTTCCTACCATTATACCTTTTTTACCACAGGCTGAAACCTCAGATGCAGTACAGCACCCATGGGTGACCATTTTGTCAAAATAGCCCGTTCTTTTTTTGCCATTTTCTGTTTGAGGTCTTTCTTGGGTTTTACTCTTGTGCGTTGACAGGTTGGAGCACTTTGTCTTGCCTTTGGCGGGCTTCAGCCCTGAAGCCTGCCTCTGGCTCTAGTGTCTGGAAGGACAGGATGCGAGGGAGGGTCCCAAAACTCTGTCCTTTGTCTCTAGGAATGCCTGAATGCAACCAGTCTTGAATGGCTGACTGGCTGTCATTTCAGGACAGCCACCCTGCTGTGTGATGGACAGCCTAGGCCCAATGCCAGGATTCGAGCATCCGTAGTCGGGTGAAATGTGTGAAGCGGTAACGAATCCGGTCTTTAATTCAGTACCAGTCACAACCTTTATTTTTGGCTTTCAAGCACTGTTTCTTTGCAATGCCAGCGATTTAATCAATCAGATTAAATATTCAAATCAGGGCTTTATAGCTTTGGTATTATTGGCAGGGGGGGTGTTTATGTGCATTATCAGTAACTGTTCATTAACATATTGGTGGATCGTTATTGGATGCCCATCTTTTGAAGCTGGATTCTCAGCAAGAATGGCAATTCTCAGATCGAAAGCTTTTTTTTACAACGCCCGACTTCCTTACGCTAAAGTGAGCTAAACAGGCTCAGACTGCCCTATAGGGTAATAGGCCCACGGCTGAACCAAAAACACAAAATGCTGGTGTGGGCCAGTTTGGTGAGTTAATTCACTATGCGGCTAATAATTTTAACCATTGTTGCAGAATAAATAGTCTTTAAAATGCACAATTTGCATCACACTTTATAAAAAAAACTCCCCCTTGGTTACTATTCAAACAGTGTCACAAAAGGAATGAATAGCCATTTTCAACTGTGGGACACTTTCATTGGTGCCCGAGACAATTTATGGCCCAGTCCGACCCTGGTTCTATAAGCAGGTGGTGATGCAAAGAATACCATATCTTCTTTCAGTGAATTTAGCGGTCATTCCTTGCACCCAATTTCCAAAATGTTTAATACTACAGTTGCTTCTTGAGCAAAGTAATTTCCTAAATGAGCCGATTCCCTTAAATGGGATAGATACTTGAGCCAAGTAAAACGGAACATGCTATGGACTTCACAATTTGAAAGTTAATTGAGGATAATTTTAAATCTAAAAATATCAAGTTGGAATCTCAAATTGAGAGCTGTTCAAAGCTTGAAACTAGCCCAAGGGAAAAAAGGTAACCTAAAAACGTACATCTGGCCAACGGTCCAAGACAGCATATTATCTAAGTGTGTAAGGCTGCCAAAACTTGCATCTGGAACATTTTCTAAGGTAACCACAGGTAGGACTTCTGTTCCCCATTGCCCCTCCCCCCCCGGACATCATACTTCCAGGGATAGCAAATATAGTTACACCACCCCTTCTCCCCCTGTCCCTCAGCCGACAGTGCACAAGAGATCCCACCCTGCAATTCATGACCCTCCAGGCAGCCATGCCTCACTAGGAGTTCTCCTTCCGTCTCATTAGGACTTCTCCCTTTCCACACCACAGGTAGCATCACCCTGTCCAATGCTCTATGTAGCCAGAAGGCCTCCCACCTGGCCCCAACCACATCACACTCACCACCACCACCACCACCACCAACTACAGAAGTCCCATAGAACACTGAGACTACAAAGGGACCCACAAACCAATCAACCACATATAAACTAACAAAAATTCAAACCAATATCACAGGAGGGCGAACGCCTCTGTGACCCAATCATCAAATACAACAAGCTTCAAAATACCAACCAACGGGCCAAAACAAAGAAAAGGAAAACCCATCGTAGTAGGAGCATCACAGACACCACAACTACCACCCCTGGTACATAACCACAAGACCGCGCCAGCAAAGACAAAGATTCAGACTCTCAGGAAGAAAATGACTGACGTTAAACTAACCCAGACACAAAGGTAAACCCAAGGAGTGACAAGAAAAACCCAAATCAGCGAGTACTGCCTGGGACACAACCAAAGAACACTACAATAAAATATCAAACCTCAGAACCACAGGAAGTCATTCTTAACTGCTAGACATCCCGAATCAGAAGATGCCATGTCAGAGAAGACAACGCGTGAGAAATCACAGAAAAAAAGATAGAACCACACCAGGCCACCAACAGCAACGTAACGCATGGCCACACACCAGATGAAAAAAAAAATAAACACCCTAAAACAAAAAAAACCACCATTAAAGCCCTACCTTGCAACGGAACACTCGCCAGAGCAGCAACAAACTACCAGAAACGTTACACATCAGCAGATAGCGGGAACTCCAAAAGGCAAGAGACAAAAACAAAGGAGAACTACTGGACACGATGATATGCATTACTTACCATAAAAGCATTTCTGATGGTTGTATCTGCTTAGATTCACATGCTGTGCATATGGTGCGACATCCACTGGTAACCGCGGTGTATTGCATCTGGTCTTTCGTGAATCGAAAGGGGACGTAGACATGGGCGTGCCTGTAACACTATCCCTACGGGACGTGTAGTATAGTCGAGGTCCCTCACGCGTCGAGGTCCCTCCGATTGCATTTTTTCTGCCTAGAGGGAGCCTTATGACTATCGTGAGCACAGAAAAGAGTAAGTGGCAAAACGTCCATGTTCCTTCCATCTGGCGGGAAGGCAGGGTGGGCGCATGCGAATCTAAGCAGATACAACCATCAGAAATGCTTTTACGGTAAGTAATGCATATCTTCTGAGGTTTGTTAATCTGCTTGCAATCACATGCTGTGGGTTGTGAGAAGGAACAGTAGTGCAAAGATGTCTTAGTACTGCCTGTCCCACCTGAGAATCAGACCTAGAATGAGTGTAAGCAATAGTGTTTTGTAAAAGGGGTATACAGGTTGCCGCTTTGCAAATGGACTCAAGGGGAACATTAGCATCACGAAGTCGAAACGCTACGACCTCAGGAGCCAGGCCGCCAAGTTCAATGTCTGCGTGCATGGGTGAAGAGTCTCCCCTCGGTCTTGCGACATGTTCTACGGGCAAGGCAGTTTGACTGGAGGAGATAAGGACATCTCCATCAGATGAGCGAACCAGGGTTGGCAGGCCCACATGAGGGCCACCAGTATCCTCGTGACGGGTTCCTGGTGCATCGTGTGTACGAACTTGTTGAGAAGGGGAGTCGGGGGGGGGGTGTCTGGGAAGTAGACAAATTTCCCTGACCATGTTATCCAGAGTCCGTTCCCCTTGGACCGGTTCTGGGGGTACCTGGAGGTGTAATCTTGACATTGCGCATTCTCCAGAGTTGCGAACAAGTCGACCTCTGGGAAGCCCCATTCTGCGAAAACGTTGAAGACTATGCCTCCGTGTAAATGCCATTCGTACTCCATGGGCAACGGGAAGGCTCTGCCGAGTAAGTCTGCCAGAAGATTGAGTTCCCCTGGCCCACTTCCAAATGTTCTGGGACAGTTTGGACAGCCCAGGAGAGGGAGTGCCCCCTTGTTTGTTCAGATAGTACACGGCCATGGTGCCGTCGGAGGATCAGGATCATGTTCCCCTGCAGTTGTGTCTGTAAGGCTTTTAGTGCTTTGAACACTGCCAACAGTTCCAACAGGTTTATGTGGTTGGATGCTATGTCTGACGGCCAAACTCTGCGTGGTTTGTTGAAGCAGGTGAGCTCCCCCACCCTGTAAGAGATGCATCTGTGGTTAGCGTGGCTTCCAGCGCGGGGGTGGTGAAGGCTTTCCCCTTGAAGAGTTTGTCCCTCGACCACCACTGCAGTGAGAGAACGAGGGCCAGCAAGACAACCAGTAGATCGTCCCTCTGTCCACTGGCCCGACACCACTGGATGTTGAGCCACTCTTGCATTGGGCGCATGAGGAACCAAGTAGATACATGACAATCATTCCTAGCAGTCGCATACCTTTACCGTCACCTCTAGACTGGCTACAAACTGAGGGATTTGAAACATGTTTTGAACCCTCTTGTTGGAGGGGAAGACGAGGCCGTCCTTTGTTCGAATTAGAGCCCCTAGGAACGGTTTGACCCGAATGGGGTCTAGGCTGGATTTTCTCGTTGATAGAGAATCCCAAATTGAATAAACGATCTACCGTCTTTAGGGTATTTGATAGACATGTTTCTAAGAGTCCCCTGTTATGAGCCAGTTGTCGAGGTAAGGACAGACCGGGATGGATTGCCTGCGCAGATGTGCTGCTGCCACCGCTAGTACCTTTATAAATACCATTGGTGCAGATGCTATGCCCAAGGGTAGTACCTTGAACTGATAATGCTTGTCTTGTATTATAAATGAGGTATTTTCTGTGTGCTGGCAACATTGAAATATGAACGTAGGCATCTTTCATGTCCAGTGTTGCCATGTAATCCCCTGTGATAGCAGTGGAATTACTTCCTGCAGAGTGACCATGCAGAACGTTTGTGGCTTTACAAATTTGTTCGCTGGGTGCAGATCTAAAACAGGGCGCATGGTTAGATCCTTATTGGGTACAAGGAAGTACACTGAATAAATACCTTCTTTTACCTGCGACGGAGGTACGATTTCTCTTGTAGTGTTTCGACTTCCTGAAGTATGCGAAGATGGTCTGGTGTCAGTTGTCTTACTCATGGAGGTCCGAATGCTGGGGACCGGTTGAACTCTATAGTCCTCGTGGGCCACGGTCTTTAGCACCCACTGGTCTGTGGTTATCCCCTCTCAAGCCTGAAGGAACGATGTTAGCCGGCCCCCCGACCGGGGAGGCAGGGAAGGGGACCCGAATCTTTGGGTCATTTTGAACCTGAGGCCGGGGAGCCTCTAGGGCAGAGGTCTTCAAACTGTGGGGCGCGGCCGCATCCCAGGGAGGTGGGGGGGGGGGGGGGGGCCAGAGCCCAGCATGAAATGTAAAAAAAATATAACTTTTTTTTTTTAGATTGGAGGAAATGGGAAGTGGCATCTCACATGGTCAGACTGGACCATAAAACGGTCTTCGGCACCAATGAAAAAAATGGCCAGCGGTTGCAAATGGATATTCAGTCCTTTAGTCACAGACTGTTTGAATGGTACCCAAGGGGTTGTTTTTTGTTCAAATGTAAACAAATTGTGATATTTAAAGAATATTTATTCAGCAACAATGGTCAAAACTACTAGCTGCATAGTGAAGTAACTCCTCAAACTGGCCCACATTGGCCAAAAAAGTGGCCCATTTTGACTGGCCTACACTCGCATTTTTGGTAAGGTCATTGCCCTATAGGGCAGTCCAAGCCTGCCGGCTCATCCATAATGGGTGAGAGGGCGTCCACCCCCTGGCCACCTCACCCATTATGGAGGAGCCGAGGAGCCAGCCCAGTGAAACACTGAGCACTCCCTCGGCTGCTTTTTTCCAGCTGAGGGAGTGCTCCTGGGCTGGCTGAACTGTCAAAGGGAAACACTGTTTGCCTTCGACAGTTCATTTCCACAGCCGCTCATGATCACTGAGCCATGCAAGGCGGAGGGTGTTTTGCTTCGCTAGCCTTGCATAGCTCATTGGAAATGCTGGCTGGGGGACTGCATGCATATGCGAGGAGATGCTCCTGCGCCTCCTCGCACATATGGGCAGAGCAACCTGGAGCGGGGCATTTTAGCAACCACGCGCAGGCCCCTGCAGAAGGTCCGTTTGTGGCGATTTATTTTTTATTTAAATGTGTATGGATGTGTGTATGCTTGTGTTATGGGACTGTGGTGGGAGCAGGATGGGCGGCAGCACTGGGATAGTGGTGGGAGTAAGGTGGGGAGAGCCCAAAGTCTGTACCTGGAGTAGGGTTCGGTGACAGCACATAAAAGTTCATAGCGATTTCTACATACTGCCCATCTGGCACTTTTTGGGGGGGGCCCGGCCTGCCCAAACTTTGCTCAGGGAGGGCCCAGGCCAAAAAAGTTTGAAGACCACTGCTCTAGGGGTAGAGACCTGGATCCCTTCCTTTGCCACGACGCCGACACCGTTTGGGGATCCAGGGCTGGTGTATCCACTGTTTCCCTGTGGAGAGTTCCAATGGTTTCCCCGAGGAGCATTGTTGAGCGAAGCGTGGGCCATGAAAAAGCTGTTTGGACCCAGATCCTCGTCTTGTAGAAGGTCTTTGCGTAATTTGGTCCAGTGTTTTCAGGGTGTCATGCTTTTTGCGGCCTCGAGGGCCTCAGTGACCGCCTTTCCAAACAGGTTGAATTCTTCCATGGATTTATTTATAAGTGACGCTTGCGTCTCTGGCTTGAATCCAGAGTTATGTAGCCACGCATGTCTCTTCAGGAGTGTACCCTGAGCCAGGGATCGACAAGCCGTTTCGGCACAATTCAAAGTGTTAAGTGTGCTTTGGTTTACTTGCCTGCCCTCGGTGACAGTAATGAGGAGAAGAGAACGTAGAGGTTCCGGAACCTCCTGTAGGCCTTCCTGTAGTAAGGCCCACTGGGCATCGCCGTAGCTGGCCAACAATGTTGTGTTGGCAATACGTGTAAAACGCTGCTGCGACTGTGATCCTCTTCCCAAGGGCGTAGAATCGTTCACCTTCCTTATCGGGGGCTGCCTCGCCGGTTGACAAAGGGACCCCGGCCCTCTTCTTGTAGTCACCACCAGAGAGTCTGGGGTGGAATGACCTCTGATATACTAAGGGTCCGAGGGAGAAGGACGAAAGAGTTTCTATTCTTGGGTTAACGCCTCTTGTGAGAGCAGGTGATAAGGAGGGTACTAGACGTTTAATTGAATTGAGGAGAGGAATAGCCTGGCTGGCCAGCGGCTTCAGCTTGAGGATGTCCTCCACTAAGTCCGCTTCAGGGACAGCTTCATCTGTAGCAATCTTAAAGTGATCAGCTACTTTACGTAACATTACGTTGAAAGTCAATTAATCATCCACTGGCGAGGGTTGTTGCCTAGTGGAGGTGGACTGGGGCGAATCCAGGAACAGTGGTGGGAGCAGTGGTGGGAGTGGTGGGGGCATCATGATCTTGTGGATCTGTAGACTGCCATGGTTGAGGGTCACCCACATCTGGGTTCTCCTCCCAGCCCTCTGTGATCATGCATGTCCTCAGGATTATTGAATTCCTCATCCCGAGTTTCTGCAGGAATGTCTTCTTCAGTTAGGTCGTAGTTGTAAATATCCTCTTCTAAAGAGGGGTCATAAAGCCTTGGAAATTTTGCTTTGGGGTCCACAGGGCTCATCCAGTGGCCTCCTGTGTGTGGGTTGTTCTGAACGGTAAACAAACTTGTCCAGCCTTTCCATACAGTTTTCAGATTTCTCTAGACCATTCTAGGTCTTAGGTTTGGACGAGAGGTGGAAAAGGGTCTTGAATATGCTCATCCGTCGAAAAACATTGAGATTTTAGTCTCAACGTCGAAGACAGCCCTTCGCCCTCAGAGAACTCCTGAGGGACCGACAGGTGTGACGTCTGTCTTTCGATTTATGGGTGGGTTCTGGTACTCACCTTAGGCCATCCTTGGACGTCGGCAGATCCTTGGCCTTCTCCGTAGGCCTCGGAGCATCCCTGGACTGCCACTTCTGAGAATCGGCGGAAACAATCCTAGCTAAGCTCTTGGCGACGTTCTCCGCAGTCAGGAAGCACGTAGCTTCAGCCTGCGATTGTGAGGGAGTCTTTTTCGGTGGAGCCGTGGCCTCGTCTTCAATGGCAGCCTTTTTCGGCAGTGCTGTTTTCGGCAGAACCAATTTCCCATCGTCGCCGGACGCCTTCTTGTGATGTGTCGACGGAACCTGGTATATTAGGGGGTAGAGCCCTTGGTTTTCAATGACCCGGTCGCTAGGCTGCAGGGAGGGCTAGCGGTCGGAGGCTGCCACGGGAACTTGGGGAGGGGGGGGACCCGTTGGCACTGAAGTCTTCTTCGACCTGACCGAAGACTGACTTGGGGTTGTGTGTTTAGTGCAGTGTACATGTTCGTCTTTGTCCCCAGGGTGTGTCACCAACCTCCGGTTCTAAGGTTTGATAGTCACTCTCGCCATCTTAACATTCGATGGCTGCGGCAGAAGGGGAAAACTCGGCCTTCGACATAACGTGGGCCGCCCACCACTTGACTCTACGCTCCTTTACGGTCTTAGGACGGAGGAGCTTACAAATCGCGCATCCTTCCTCCTTGTAAACTAGGGGAAAGCACCGGTTGTGCTCATCTTTCCAAGGAAATTTGCTCTTACAAATAGGGCAAGACCTAAATGGAGTGACGAAGACCAAAGGCAAAGCAGAAGGAAAGGGAAAGCCATTCTCAGATTATAAGAAAAAGGTCTACCCAGACCCCACTCTCCCTACTGTGTAGGCCTGCAGAAGGCATGGCCACGTGGCCGACAGCGCCGACAGGATCACTGTCCGAAGTTCTGAAGGTCTTCGGCGGAGATCTGGAACAGCCGTCGAAAGAAGGGACGGATAGGGTGATCTGAAAATAACTAGTCCAAAGGCCGAGGGGACAATAAGCAATGTCTTTGACAAGCTCCGCATAAGGCAACCAGTATGCTGGGAGGAAAAAAACAATCTGAGGCACCTCGACGCATGAGGGATCTTGGGTACACTACACGTCATGTAGGGATAGTGTTACATGCCCATGTCGACTTCCCCTTTTCGATTCGAGAGACAAGATGCAATACTCTGCGGTTACCACTGGATGTCGGACCATATGCACAGCATGTGATTCTAAGCAGATTAACAAACATCAGAAACCTTTTTCCCATACATCACTAAAACTCAAAGGGACAACCGGCAACACAAACCTGAAAAAGAAGGAGCCAGAAGACGATGTGAAGTCGATACAAAACCTGTCCGACCTACCTAATGATGAAACAGGCCCAAGCGAACACAACCTGCAACTTGAGGATGATAATGAGCACTAACAACAAGACCACCTGCAGTCGCAAGCAAGAACAAAGCAGGCCACTACAAAGAAAGAAACACTGCAGCCTAATCAATGCCAGATCTATGACCAAATACATAAAGCTACAATCTACATTGCGATGGAGGAATAGACATCCTAGTCGACACAGAAACCCGGCTAGCTGAAAAATACAAAATCATACTGCACAGCTGTCTATCCAACAATTTCAATGCTTACAGGACAAAAGAAAAGGAAAAGACTTGCAGTGGCTTACAAAGAATACCTGAAAAAAAACAGCCGACCCACTCAACATCCCCAAACTGCAAATCCTTAGTCCTTCACCAGTCCTCAGACCCACAAACAAATCTCACATTTCTCCTCATCTATAGACCACCCACTTAAGACACAACCTTCATAGACAACTTCATAAAAGCAGTCACGAACCTGGCCATCAAGCATGATCACTTGAACCATCTCGGGCAATTCAACATATGGTTCGCTGAAGAGAACGTGAACTTGCCGAAAAACCTAACTAATCAGCTTGAGACAATGCAACTATGATATATGGTGAAAGGAGTGACGCACAAAGCAGGACACTAGATGACATTTTTGCCAATAAAAACCTCACCACCAATCCAAATACTATGAAGCAACCACCTCATTATACCCTTTGTGATCCAAATACCGTCAAACACATCCAATAAGCACCAAGAGAGCCCGTGATCAGGAAAAGTAACGGGAGAACCGTCAAAAGCAGTAACCTAGAAGAAAAACTAGAATCCTCCAAGTAATCGATTGCAACCCTGGAAGCTACTGACAGACGGAAAAACAAGACCTAACCCTGAAACGGATTGCAAAAATAGACTGCATCTTCCATAAAAAAATCCATCATCCCATCACAAAAGAAAGCAGTGGCAAGATAGTTTATGCCTCACCTCAAAGCAATGAAAACAAACCGGAAACTAGAACAAGAATGGGGGAAAATCTACGGCCAAGTCAAAAGAATTACATATTAAAAACAATCCCATGATACAAAGTGGAAATTCTCAAAGCAAAAAAGATACTAATCCACCAACAATCAGAATGAATTAAACAAGATAAATCACCTGGATTCAACACCAGTGCCTTCACAAAAATGATGCAGTGCTCAAGAATAAAATCACCAACCTACGGCGTATAATACAATGTAGACTGTTCAATCATACAGTTCACCACTTAAAACCAAAACCTGGACCACACCACAGAACAGACTGAACAGTCGCGCCCAAATAAGTTCAGCTTGGTCAACAAAAACAACAAGGCAGGTTCCCCAATGGACCCCTGTCCACCATCTTCACAAATCGATCGTCACACAGGGTACACAATCGGAATACTACCTAATCATCTTCAATTTGTCACTTCAACGGGAAGAGTACGGCGAGCCTTCAAATCAGTCTACATCAAACCGCACTTTAAAGATACCACGGGCGATGTGGAAGATGTCAAACTACAGACTGATCTCAAACATTCCTTACCCGGCAAGAGACCTAGGTCTACAAATAAATACAGGAACATGTCGAAAACAAACAACTATTGGACCAGGCACAAGTAGGCTACAGACCCGTGAGAGGAACAGAGACAACAGTACCTTCTAATGGGAAGACCAAAAGACCAATGCAGACTCAACACAAACGGCACAGATGCTACTCAACCTCTCTGCAGCATTTGGCACAGTCAACCATAACACGGATCTGCGACAGCGCTGCTTTGGATTAAGTCTTTGTCCGAAAGAACAAACAGTGGGCTAAAACTACTCAGACCCGCACCACAGACACCACTTGTGTAGTTCCACAAGGCTCCTCGTTATCCCGCTACTCTTCAACATCTAGCAAGGCCACTAATCAACCTCATCAAAAGACACTGCTTCACATGCTACAACTACGCAGACGATACCCAAAGAAAATAAAAAAAGTGGTAACTACCAATGGATGAACACTAATAACCGCAACAATGGACCTGGACAAAAACAGAAATGATTACACCCAGCGACCAGGGAAGCAACCAATACATCCTGTAGCACTGGGAACACTACACACAGCACCAAGTCAAAAACCTTGGAATCCTAATGGACAACGAGTTAAAACTAGAACCTCAGGCAAACGCAATGAGAAATGCTTCTTCCATCTTCACAAGATCAAAAACATTCTACCCTTCTCTTTCATGCACAAAACATGGGCCATCATCTCCCTCATGTCCAGGATAGACTGTGCAGACAGCGTACAACTCTGAATACTAGACTACCTACTCAGGAAACTGCAACAAATACAAAAAGGCAGCTGCCAGACTTCTCCTGAAACTCACAAAGAGACACACCAGCGCCAAGGATCCTGCATTGGCTCCCAGTCAACAAAAAGGAAAAGAAAAAACCACCTTCAAAACAATGTGCAGAACACAGCAATCCATGCACAACGAGCGGCATTCATACAAAAGGAAACCATCTACAAGCCAACACTTCAATTTAGCAACGACATTCACCTAGAACCTAAACCCTACACGAAGGAGGAAAAACTTTTTTTTAAAGTGTCAGCATTCTCCTGCATTGCCATAAAACTTTGGAACTTCCTCCAGAGAATCAAGTATGGAAGACCATCTAAAATTCAGAAAACTTAAAAACCTGTCTCTTCAGCTCTGAACGGGATGAAAATGACTGACATTCACGCACCATGAAAGGAACATAAAAAAGGAGTGGGCCGGAGGAGAGTACAGGAGAAAGGGGAGCTTGTAATGGTGGTTGGAGACCAAAAATATAGCTAATTTTGATAGAGGGCCAAAGGTGTTAACATGGGAGGGAGATGTGTCTCAGATGTGCCAAACTCATACAGAGGATGCATAAACCGTGCACTCACAGGCTGACCACAGGGCACAGAGAACACTTCACCACTGGAGGAACTCGTGGGGGTGGTAATTGTTACACACTAGAATGAATGACAGGGTAAAGAATATGGATTGCATCTAGTCCAAAGATCGGGGGTAGGACAGGTACTCCCACTAACTAATCGTACTAAAAACTCACCCTTCTGCATACACCTCTCAAACTCTAAACTAAAACACAACCATAGCTCTACAACACCACAAATCGCACGCACTTCTCAACACCACAACAAGAAACAAACCACACAGTCTCGCACGAACACCACATGGAACCTACCAAATGAAAAACACACCTACACTCAGTGACCGGTCTCGCCAAACTGAAGCTGCCAACAGCACATCACAGCTATCTTGCTCTTTTCCAGCTCAGTCCTACCAACATACCCGCCACCCTCCTGGCATTACAGTGCCGCCAGAGCACCAAGAGACCATGCAGGTGGCAAGAGTGCACACAGTCTTAGATTCTTATGAATTTTTGGGAGAAAGTACAAAGCCAGTACTACAGGGTAAGGACCAACTTTAATTACATTAAATGGACTGGATACAAAAAAACATAACCCTGGATATAAATGTTGGATCAGATGGTAACATGCATCGTAGAAAGAATTAGGAGACGGAAAAGGAAGCATTGTGTTCAACCCTTACTTTATTACCTCAGAAAACAAGACCTATGCTACCCGACGTCTTGGGATCCAGTTCCCAATCTATAGAAAAAAACAAAAAAAAAAAGTTAAAACAGTGGAAACAGGTGCTTGTTAGGCCATACCCAACAGAAAATGTTCCCGGTGCAAAACCCATACTTGCCTAAACGCCAACTGTTCCACTATCAAATAAACAAAAAAACAAAAAAAGGAATACTACATTTGGATCTTTGCCCTCTTGAAGGCTGGCGGGGGGGGGGCGGGAAAGGACAGGTCAAGGAGAGGGAGGAGGTTGGAGGGAGTGTGGTCAGAAACCAGCCACCATTATAATTAAAATACAATTCCTATATAGAGCTACACACCCATAGGTCTCAGAGCGCCCAAATAACAGAAGACATTCAGTTGTGAATCTTTAGGGCTTCTGCCCTGCTGCACAGGTTTATGCTTGCTTTCGCAATGTCTTAAAAAGACTTTAAAGTTGGTCAATATGTGCAATGTCTTACTTGTGACCCTTTGGCCTGGGTCTCCGGCTGTCCACCCCACCTAGGTTTTGGGATCTTTCTCAGCCTTGGGTTCGGCATTCTGCAGCCCCCTCTTGCGGCTCTTGGGTGTTGGTTTGCGCTCAGTCGGTGTTCCTCTCACACCCCCACCCTCCCGAGCATGGTGGTATTCGGAGAGAACCTAATCTAGACATTCCTCAACCTTCAGTGCTTTTTTTTCCTGGAACATTTACTTTGCAAATACTTGTTCAGCACTTTTAAATGCCTTAATTTACCTGGGACCTTGACTCAGACAATAGGCCAACTTACCTAGCAGGGAATGACTCCTTACCTTAAAAAGGTAAGCGCCTTGTATGCGGACAAACCGATGTTATGCTCCTAGTCCTACACAAAAGGTAAAAATATAGTATATCCCAATAACAGTTATGTAGGTTTTAGGGATCGATACCAACCTTTGATTTGACTGGGCTACCATTTTTTAAAGACCTAATTATGTGTTTATGTACCTGAACCCTCCCATAGGGCTGATTCTGAAAGTCCTCTCAAAACCACCTATGAACTGAAGGCTAGGGAGGAACAAAAAACATGCATTTTAATAAAAGTGAAGTCCCTTAACCAAATGTGCCATGTTCCGAAAGGCATCCTGCTTGCATAGCAATGGGATCCCCATCTTTTGCATGTTGTGTGGTCTGTGGGCGGGGCAGTAAAACTGCAGGGGCTCCACTTGAGCACAGTTACCAAAATAAATACTTACCTAGGGACTAAAAAAAAGTGCAGAGTAAATCAAGATGCTACAAAAGGTGTGGACTATAGGAGTGAGATGGCCCAATTCAAGCGATTATGGCTTACAGAAGTAATTTGTCAGTCCGGTTTATTAAACCAGGATCAGAAATGTTCAGGCATCCACTGTCTAATTCTGAGCCTGAACTTCTCAAAAATGGGGGAGGGGGGTAAATAGAAAGCCCAAACGTTAAAGAGCCAGAGGAATTTACTAATGCACTTCAGTATGGATCATTATTGCATCCCTGTGGCTTCAACTGCACAGTAGGCAGAACCTGCAGTGTCTTAACCTGATCTTCTGCACCAGGACCACAAAGCGAGCAGAACAAAGAAAGGTACGGAGAAAACAGAGGGAGAATATTTCTCTAGGAGAGACAGAAAAAACATTGAAGCAGTGTTAATTATCAGTATTACAAATGTTTGCAGTAAGTCGCTGTTGCAAATCTGTTTGAGGGACGGGAACAAGCTAACAGTAACCTGGAGAGTGAATTATTTAAGCAAAGTTAACAAAGGAATAAAGGAATAAAGGAACATTCAGCAACTATGAGACAACAACTCTACAGGAAATATTAAAATGGTACAAGTGAGCTGTAAACACATTGTTGAAACAGTTTCAACAATCTATATACAAAAAATAAGCAGAAATCACTTACTGTCATCATTCTTCTTAAAAACCAAGTCCAGACTGGAGAGATCACTTTCTTTAACTGGTGAAACATCAGCTAAAGCAAACAGCCTGCTTTTCCGGAATGCCTTGTGGCGATTTTCCTTTTGAGTTAAAGATTTTCTGTGGGCAACCTTTGCTCTTAACGTTTCAGTGCTGAGGTCCTTTTTATATCTGGCAGAGTACTGGCATTTAACATCCATTTTTACAGACCTAGTGAAATAGTAGGCAATAGGCACAAGTAAATAAGCAACTCAGTTAAATGCAAGAACCATTAAATAAGTTATTCACTTTAGATCTAAATCATTTAGGCCCACCCACCAACTTTGCACCCACTTCTCCAAGTTACAGGTGTGGTAAAGTCACCTGCAACACGTGAGAAGAAACCATGCACCCACAGCCCGCCTAGGTAGACCTTGATGGAAGATTATGTAGTGGTTCTGCCACTAACCCTAGTGAGAGGGAGGCAACAAGGTTCAAGTCTCAGAAAGAGTGAATAGGCTGATACAGGTACAAGTCCAAACACTTACCCATACAAACGGCGGAGAGGAGAGAATGTCAATCCAAAAGGAAGAGTGGATACCTTTTAGATCCACATTCCATTCAGCCGCTGGCTAACGGGGTACAAGCAAACTGAACATACAGCGTTTTATCCCAAACTTAGATCTCCTTGGTTCAAACAATTTGTAATTTGTTAATTATAATGCATGGTAATGCTTTAAATAAAAAAAAAATAAAAAGGTAATAACTGACTCAAACATGGAGTCAGTTTGAAATGCATTCTGGGTGCAGCATTTGAGGAGATCGGGTAATATTATCCCCAACAAAAATATCGCTATATGGTCATCGGGAACGGCCATAGGCGATATTTTTAGTGGGTATAATATTTGGGTGTTTTGGGATCAGGGGTGTCCCCCGCAGGGGCTCCTTTTAAAATAATGGTTGTGGGAGTGTCCCCCGCAGGTTCCATGCCTTAATATTGCCGCAAAATATGGCGATATTTTGGTATGGCGATATTTTTGCGGGGATATTAACACATGGAACCCATTGGACATTTCCTCCAAGCAGGCTTTATTTTAATGTGAGTTCTGAATACTGTCTGCATTCACTAGAAAAACAAGCCGTGTTCAAGGATTGTTTTTAGTTATCATCTGATAAAGTTGCAGGAGCAGAAAGCTCCCACGGGAAACAGAATGAGTTTACTTGTTACGGTATTCTGCACGCATACCGGCCGGATGCTATAGTTGAGCAGTTAGCAAATTAACCTTCTGGAAAAGTACTGTCAAATGGAGGAGGGGGCGGGGGGGGGTGGAGGCGGTTCAGCTGGCTGTGAGACAAAGTTATGCGGGCTGGAGAAGGTAGACGCATCTTATCCAGTCCGTTCCAGTTGTGAGGGTCTTTATCTATGCCAACCTGGTCTGGGAAGTTGTCCAGTAAAGTTCTTGGCAGGGATGAAGTGGTACAGAACTATGCCAACAGTGATGTAACTTTTTTTTTTAATTCTGCATTTTATATTGTAAGGTTTCAGTTAATAAACGGCCATATAAGTGCCCCTTTATAATCACCGAGAGTGAATTCAAACAAACAAATGGCATCACGAAGCAGCAGCTCTGTGCCGTTTAAATTACCGGGCAGTCCATAATCTGTGCTTGTACTTTGAAATGTAGGATTTCATTTTACATTTTTCTCATTCCTTGCAAGTGCACCCTTGCGATTTGCGTGCGATTGTTTCGAGTTAGCTTGAGACTGCAAGGATGTATTCATTGTACGTAGATTAGCGCAAAGTTAATTATGCATTCCTTGTTTAAAAAGCAAGATAAGATTTCTTCCGCAGGCAGAGAATCTAGCAACGTCTTTGTTAAGAAGGATTTCTGAACTCTGACCTGGCGGGGCAGAGGTTCAGAAGGCCAACCTAGTTCCTTGGAACAGGCCAACCTCTGGACAAGCCAGACCAATCAGGGTAGCTATGGCAGGCGGTCAAGACCAAGTCTTAGGAGAGGTGAGGGTGACTGAAGGACCTCAATGAGCATCCAAAGCAAGGACACTTACAAATTACTCCAGACAGGTGTTATATTAAAAATAGACATTTATATTACAAGGCCTCTGTAACATCGACCATAGCAAAGAATCACAGTAACACTAAGTAAACCAATACATCACTCAATACAACATATATACACACACACACGACCAATGGGCTCTAAGGGGTTAAACGCATGAAATATGTTGACAACCTAGAGGGGGAAGAAACCAGGCAGTGCAGGTAATCTTTAGACCCAGTTCCACATCAATAATTCACCTAACTACGAGGCAGTCCAAGCCCTACGAAGAGGAGTCTTGTGCTCAATAGTACATCTACGCGGTTGTGCCAATGGGCAGGATAGGGTCTCAGGGTCTCTAGCAGCTCAGGAAGGTGGATTAGGCGATGAAGAACAAGTTCCCACTATTCAAGCAGGACCTCCACTTGAGGGCAGAGGCAGTTTGAGAGTGCGGGATGGAGTTGCTATTTCGCAATAGCTGTGGAAAGGGGCCCTCAGGGGCTACTTGTGCGTAACAAATGGGCTCCTGCGCTAGGGGCCACCAGTTGGGGTAAGGAATACTCACCGGTCCCCGACGCAGGCAGACCCAAACTTCACCAGTACAGTCCACTTCGAATACGGCAAAAAGGACATCTCGGCACCTTGTAGTTTCCGCGATACCGCGATGATTCCCAAACGGGACAGTGGCGATTTCTCCGCTCCGGGTGGAGGAATCAGCCCAGTTTCACTGCAGCAGGCTTCAGGGGCAAGAGGGTCACAAATGCAGCAAACTTGCAAAGGTCGTTGCCCCGGCAGGGCAACACGGTAACCACTTACTTCGGTCGCACTCGTCTCACTTCAGACCTGGGAACGCCAAGTGTATGAAATTCGGTGTGAGGGTGCCGTGGACACAGAGCTAGCAGAATGCCAAGTTTCGAGGGCTTCCTCGAAACTGCGGCGGTGACAGAGCAAAGGTCCCACGTAAACTGGTCAGCCCACTGGTTGGCCCAGGGATACTTCCGAAGAAGCCGACTTGCAGGGTTTGGTGAAGGTGCCGAGAATAGTTGGTCCCACTATTCCAAATGGTCTAAGCGTCTTCGCAGACCTAGGACGACCAGATGCAGAAGGGTCCCACGGGACGACAGCGGGCTCGGGGTGCCAAACCTTCCAGCGGGTCAGCAGCAGTTCCTCGACTTCTTGTTGCAGGATACTTGGCTCCTATCCTTTGTTTGGTGTGAACTCAGGATATCGACATGGTAGTGGTGTTTTCACCCTCCTCTTATCCAAAGTTCCCTTCGCGCCAAAACAGAGGACCCAATGGGAGATCTGCTCACAAACCCATACTCCATATGTGGACCAATCATGGATCACAGTGGTCCCAGACTCTCCAGACTCTCCAGACTCTCCAGACTCTCCAGACTCTCCGGCACCCAGGATGTGTATTGGGATCAGACATCCCAACCCACATCCTGGAGACACACAAGGCATGCAGAAGCCTGCAAAAGCATTGGGATTCATGGGAAAGTGCATGACCAAATAAGGACTGACCCGGGTCGACTCGACCTGGGGAAGGTGAAGGGGCAAGATGGCCAAAGGACAGGACAAAACCTTGTGGCATGGCCATTTTCGGGCCAGGCCACCTATTCGTGCCAAACGCGGTTAACATGGCAAGAAAAGGATTAAAAATAATGCGAAATGATAGCTGCCACCAGTCCTGTCCATGACACATCTGCACAGTTCATAGAAAGTCCAGCAAGAGTTTCTAGGGCCTTTGGAAATGACGAGACCCCCAAATGTGTTGTATGGTAAGATACATTGCACACTTGTTACACAAAAACTGCAACATGAGGAAAGGACTAAGGGAAACAGTCGCCCAGTACCGACTGTCTTAAGGGCATGTCAGTTTCCCCAGAAAAAGTGAGCGAAAGCCCAGAGGAGTGCAGCTGAGGGCTGTGCTTCTCTGGCAAAGTCAGTCAATGGTGTTTAAACAGCAACAAGTTTGGGGGTTGACACATGGAGGGGAAATTACATACAATTATGAAATCTTTCCTAACAGTATTAATTCCTGGTTGGACTGCAGATCCGTACGATTTATTAGCAAAAGAATTTGCATGCAAGTCAGGTCTGTGTGAGCCATGCAATGATTCATTGCTCAATGCAGGGCCCGATGGTGTCTTGTTTACAGAAGATCCCACTGCCGAAAGGGAGTGAGCTGGCAGTTCTGGGAGGAGGGGCTCAATCGTGCTCCATGCTTACCATTGAGCACATAGGAGTGTGCAGTTAGAGGCAGATGTCTTACGTTTGGAAAGGGAATCAACAGCATAAAGACAGGATTCTTTAATGCAACAGTTGCAGTTTAAAGATCTGGAGTGAGAAGGACTCTACAAATATTAAAGTTTCCAAAAATTGATTAGCAGAGTTTGCTAATTAAAATCATTGATTAGCAAACAAATACATTTGATTAGCAATGTTATATTAATGTTTAATGTCACCAGAAATCATTTGTACCAAGACATAAAATGATCATCAATACAGCATTTGTGTACCGCTGAAGTAAAACAGTGAGAAAAATCAGGCCTTGCAAATTATTTAAAATGCTGCTAGCTCTGCAAATACAGTAACTTTGTTTACCTATTCGACCTAAAAGAAATGCACTAAACACAAAGCAACATCTAACATAAACGCGCTCTCTGTAAAATGGTGCATGTCGCCACAAACCCACTATGATAGGCACACTGCTGCCACCCCGAGGCCAACTATGCTCAGTGACACTTGACATTTACTGCTAAATGTTACATAAATGTTTCAAACATCTTCTGCAAAAGGTACTCGCCCTTCATAAAATCTATGCAAGTGGGTAGGTAGATTTTGCAATCCCCGGATTGGAGTCTGTAAAATGTAAAAAAGGTTAGCTAATTGAAAGGACAAAAAAATAAATATGATCAAAAGGCTCTGAAAACAGTTTGTCCAGCTCTCCCACAGGTGCCAATATATAATGCAACCATAATCCTAGAGCAAAGAGCTCTGGAGGCCAACTACAGTGTAAGGTATTGTAGTAGATCTGTAGATGTATAGATTGGATACAACTATAGATACTACTTTGAATATACACTAGTTAGCTTTGTGTTTTGATTAGGAGGAACCAAAGTAAGAGACCAAGAGTGGATAGCAGCAGGTAGTTAACTGGGTAAACTAGGTGGAATATTGTAGTTTGCTGCCATCTCACTTTCAGGGTAGCTGGTATACATAGGTCAAGGAGTATGGGATCAGCTCATGGGTGGAGCACCAATTGCCCAGATGTATTCAACCAGTAGGTCACAGACCTAGGTTTGCCATCAAAAGCATTTTGCCATGTGATCATGTACATTTTCAAAGGTGTTCACTCGTCAATAAGATGCATCTTCCCCACAAAATGGAAACTAGTTTACACTATTAGATTTAGATACACTAACCTGAACTTTGCTGTAAATTACTGAGCCAATGCAGTATTTTACAGTAGCAATAACGTAATTATGTATTATGTAACAACTTGCAGGTTTAGAAATGGAATTGCAGGACTGTCCTTTTAAAAAAAAAAAAAAAAAGGAAGTTAATACATACTGATCCTTGCCAGACAGACTATAGTTAGCTTAATAAATGGACTGTGTTGATCCGACAGGTGAGGGTTAGGCCAATGTGTCAAAATGTTGTCACTACCATCTCAAACTTCTGAGGCGCATCTCTCCCTACCGCTCCTTTCCGAGCAGACTTGCCACAGTTACGTCCAATGTAATGTCGAGACTGGGCTATACCAACGCCCAAGGAGCCACGGCATACCATCTTAAACTCCAAAACGCTTGCAAACTAACTCGCAAAACGCTGCTCCTAGCCCTGGGTCAGAGAGACCACATATCTGCTCTCCGAACCCTCCACTGGCTCCCAGTCAGACGAAGTGCCACTTTCAAGACCCTGTGCATCGCTCACCGTGCAGTGCACAAGCCCGGCCCATCATACCTACAAGAAGAGAAAGCCCTACCTCCCATCCCACACCCCAAGATCAAGCAATGCCCTCCTTTTAGTGATTCCAACATCCAATTCCATCAGGTTTGGAGGATCCACCTTCTTAACCTTGGCCCAGACTCTGTGGAAGTCGCTTCCCCCCCCCCCCCCCCCTCCCACATATTCAACACACCCAAGACTATAGGACATTCCGCAAAGTTCTAAAAACGTGGCTCTGAATACAAACCACGACCTGAAGCGATTGAAACTCTAGCAACCCAATGACTTAATGCTCATTGAAACTCCCAACAATGTCATCAATGAATATGCTCATTAATTGGGCTATTAAGCAACAGCATGCCTGAAAGGCAGAATCATTTCCTTAGATTCTAACTCCACACAAATACCACTTACTAATATTCACATATCCTTGCTGCCTCTTCACCATACTAGACCCACAACAAAACCTGTCAACTCCCCGTCTGCTTCTGGTAGGCTTCCCCCACCCCCCCAGGCCCCTCTGTTTCCCTGTGTAGTGGTTGGGTGCCCACACCCCACCTAAGTGCCCCATGATGTTGCTATATGCCCCTGACCCTATTGGTTCCCTGTGTCTGGTTCCCCCATGGTGTTGCTGTGTGCCCCCCCCCCAGCCCCTTTGATTCCCCCTGTTGTTGCTGTGTACCCCCTGCTTCCCTGTGATGTCGCTGTGTACCCCTCTGGTCCCCTGTCCTATCACTGTATGCCCAGCCCCCTCTAGTCCCGATGTCACTGTGCCCCCAGCCCCTTTGGTACCCCATGTTGTCGCAGTGTAACCCCTGCCCACCGGTTCAACGTGATGTTGCTGTGTACCCCTCTGGTCCCCCATGCCATCACTGTATGCCCAGCCCCCTCTAGACTGTGATGCCACCGTGTACCCCCTGCCCTCTGGTTTCCTGTGATGTTGCTGTACACCCCTCTGGTGCCCCGTGCTGTCGCTGTATGCCCTGCCTCCCCCCTAGTCCCCGTGATGTCCCAGTGTGCCCTTACTCCCTCCACTCACCCGTGTTGTCACTACATACCCCCTCTGTTCCCCCTTGATGTTGCCATTTGCCCCCAGCCCTTAGTTTCCCCTTAATCTCGCCGTGTACCCACAACCCCTCAAGTCCCCATGTTTCACTGTGTGCCCAGACGCTCTGGTTCCCGTCTGTGACCCCTCCCACCCCCCTAAGACCCCCTGGGCCCTCCATGCGCTTGCTGTATGCCCCCCCCCCCCCCCCCCAAGCTCCCTCGTCCCCATAAATAATGTTGCTGTGTGCCGCAGCCCCTCCGGTCCTAGTGTACCATTCCCTCCTGTCTGTCTTGGCACTTGCACTATCTGGATGTCGCTAGGCCGAGTGCAGTGGCTAGTCTTCACATTCTTGCTGTTCATGGCCTGTGGGATTGTCTTTGCATTTTGCCTTGTTCCCTCCTTGTCGGTGAGCGCTTTTGAAGCGCATTGTATGTGGGCGCTGTGTGTATGAACCATCCTATATCTGATCTCTTTGCTTACTCTCTACTCTATACCATCACACAATTAGAGTGCAGCTACACCCCTCGATCAATTTGGCCTAGCTGTTCACATACCAACACTATCCCATGAACACCTCATCATTCCAATTAAAATGCAGCTATATCCCACTGAAAAACCGGCCTAGCTGCACACAAGCGTCCCACAGGTCCAACACAGCCAGAACCCAGTCTTGGTGTCCAACCGCCAGAATGCACACATTGAACCGATACCAACACCACCACACCTAATGCTAGAATGCAGTTACTATCAAGCAATTACATCAGCTGCACACTTAACTGGTGCACCGGCGCACCCTACTCTTTCAACTGACCTGGACTATAGTCCCCGAGGGCGTTCAACCTACCAGCGCTTTGAGGTCATACCAATGATATATAAAGCGCTATATAAATGCCGAATCCCAATTGCCTCTGGATTTCAATTATTCTTGCCTAGCACATCCCCGCCCATGCATTTGGCACAAGAGTGGAGGAGATGATTACTGCTGCATTCTTCCTCTCCATTAGCCCCTTTGAACTTGCAATGAACAGAGAAGAGAGGGTGGAGAGAGCACTAACAGCAAGAGCCGAAGGGTGAACTGCACTTTCATTCTACCGGGTAACAAATAGCTATTTTTGCTACACAAGTTTCTATTTCATTAGCAAACCTACATAATTGCATAGCAAATGGCTATGATATGCTGCTTATTTCATGCCTTGATCTTTAAAACTCTATACATCGCCAAGCCCTACAAGGTAGTCTAGTGGGGGGGGGGGGGGGGAGTTGACAAAGTAATTGTAATAAAGGAAGTTTAGTTGCATGCATATCAAGCATTGCAGAGTACAATCTCCAGTTGATTCGATAAGGAATAAGAGAAGCAGAGGAAGAGCAACAAGGTGGATAGGTGTTAGGGGGCGGTACAAACATTAATGCAGGTCTGTTTTAGCACAAGGGTATGCCGTCAGCAGAAAACAACTGTAGGCAGGTCCAGAGGGATCCCCAATTAAGAGATCCAGAAGTCTGATGAAAAGAATTCCCAGGTGAAGGTGCAGCACAGCAGAAAGACCCACCTGTTATCAATGGGAAACTTAGTAGAAGCTTGCAAGAGAAACTTGATCAGACCAGAAGAATGCCCAGAGGGTGGGTATCTAGAATAAGTACCACCCGAAAAGCCAGGAGGCACGTACTCCTGGCAGCAGGTTGGGGGGGGGGGGGGGGGGGGGGGGGGGGGGACAGCCCCATCAAAGGCAAAATAAAGAAATAAGTACAGGATTTTCCCTAGGTGCCGTTTACAGAAATTACGCAGATTACCAAAAAGAAAAGTATCTTCCTTGATTCAGCTAGCACTGAAAACACTGGTGAGGAAGCCAAAGAAACCATGAAAAAAAAAAAATGTCAGCAGCTCTGTGGACAAAGGATCAGAAAAAGCCCCATGACAATGTCTGAGGTGAAGAGGGCCCACTATCCTTCCAGTGGACAATAGCTACACACAGCAAGATGGGAAACCCTGGCAAAACGACAGCAGCTGTAAAACAGGCTTGAGACATCCCAAGCGGGAAAGGCTCCACTCAACCAAGAGGAGCTAACAGGATGACACAGGAAGCCCAGACTAGCGACACAAAATCACAACCGGGATAAGCCCAAACCACTGCATCTGGTCAGTATGGGTAAATGAGGGCTTGGAAAACGGCATCACCAGGGGGAAACTCCTCCAGCTGATCAGCAGACTTGCTTCTTCCAAGAACCAGGAACAGAGCAGCAAGACCAGAGGAACTAACACTTGGTTGGTGAAAGCCAGCCCACCAATCTTCAAAGGGATATGAAGAAGAGAGACTGATTGACAACCACTCTGCCCAGACCCACAAAGGATGTACTCATGAGAGCCAATGGATTTACACTGGCTTCAATAAGTAAGAACTAATATGGAGGCTACTACATGAGCTAAAAAAGTACTGTGGCCAAAACAGCCATGGGCGACCCTCAACAAAAGGAAGCCCCAAGATACAAAATGACAGCGCAGTACACCAACAGCTACCCAAATGGTACATTGGGCTACTTAAAATGGCTTGCACCATTGCTGAAGCAACAAATAAACTACAGCAGTCCCCAACCTACTCCCTAAAACAAATATAAGGTAATATCAACCTAGCCAACAATGGGGTCGCTGGGAAGCACCTCTGGGACTTGGATTAGTATGTGCGACCCAGGAACAAACATCTTAAGTTGATGAAAAAGGGTTTCAATGGCATGGGGACTTGTCACTCTGACCTAAGATAAGTGTGATTACAAAGTTATAAATTCTACACTGACAAAGACGTGAAAAGGGACGTTATGGTTAAGTTGCAATAGTAAATGCAATTCAATGGACAAACACCTATAACCTATATACCTATAACAAAACAGGGACATTATGGTTATAGGTAAAACCGAAAACACCCAAAAATTGCAAGTTATGGTAAGGTACGCAACCATAACTCACGCTACCACTGTGCACTGCACGGACGAACACCCATGACTTCAAAGATGACATCCCATGTGCCTTTAGTTTTCATAACAAGCCTCCACAAGGGATTGTCAATATAATGTTGCCACAGATCAAGAGGTCATTGGGAGAACGATCATGATACATAATTCATTATACAATCCATTGCTGTAAACACCATTGCACTACAGACTTCTTTACAGTATAGCAACAAACTCATGCAGAAAAGTAGACATTGTCTGCAGCATGCACCATAGGGGTCCAACATTCAGATTTCTGCCATGTTAGATAGTAATGATGAATGCTTTATTTTGAGAGTTTCCAGTACTGTGAAATATGTAATAAGTAGCCAATACCTCTCCCCCCTCACTTACCACATATTTGTACTACTAAACAGAAAACAAAGACCACAACGCGCACAAATATACCCATATACACCAGGAAAGTACAGTAAGCAAAAAAGCAGTAGTATTACCAGAAAGATCAAAAATCAGATAACATAACTGATTATCTTCATGCACAGAAATTATTGCTATGTTTCAGGCCGGCTTCTTCCTCTGTGTATATGTATCATATGATGCGACTGAACCCTTACGAATGGATTGTAAGGACATATGAAAAAGGGTAAGGTCTACAAATAGTACTTTTTGAATGTTTACTTCCTGACTGTCACTGAAGAAAACCACCTGCCCTACTTATGTCAGTGAACAATAAAAAGAGGGAGGCAGACATGTGATGGCATGAGTGATGTCAATGACATTTGTGATGTCATCTTTGAGGTCATGGGCGTTAGTCCGTGCAGTGCGAGTTATGGTTGTGCACCTTATCATAACTGGCGAATTTCTGGGGTTTTTCAGTTTTACCTGCAACCATAAGGTCCCTGTAACGTAACAACGTTTGTCCATTGAATTGCATAGGTTTTTACTAGTGCAACTTCACCATAACGTCCCTTTAACAACTTTTGCGTCAGTGAATTTCATTGGTTTTTAGCAGGATACCCTTAGTTTGTAAAGATGTACTGTGCAACATAGTGAAACTGCTGGCACCATGTTAATGCAGACAGCAGTCGCAGACTGTGCGTCTATTTGCGGAGATCGGGTGGCATCCAACCTGCTCAGGAAGGCAAGTGCTCTCTTACATAGTGGTACCAAACTCAAAAGAGCATATACAAACAGCACCACATACAAGAATTGCAAGGGAAAATAGAGTATGTTTGCAAATGGTGTACTTATGAAGCAAACAAGACAAAGGCATAGGGAGTACACCATAACGGAATGCATCAACAGAAGTGACGTCTGCCTTCAACAATCTTACCGCACTGCTACCGTAAATGGGAACAAAGAACGAAAGGCCAGAGTAAGGAGTGGAAAGTACCAAGACCAGAGCGTCACTAAAATGTAGCAAGGACACTAAACATTGGCTAATAATTACACAGGTGCTGCAGTATACAATATTACAGAAGCAACAGAGTGGCAGGAAGAAAGTTTCCCTCATGACGCAAGGACTTAATGTAGTAACCCCATGGTACGCACAGTAGTGTAAACCATGCATTATGTAATCTATATTGCTGCATGTACACCAAACTCATTCTCATATTTTTCGGTAAGCGAACATAGTGGGAAGGAAAGCATGGCAGTACAAGCGGCAACCCTTCCACAACAGCATAGGAATTGAAAGAAACTCTGCATAGGAAAATGGACAGCCTGGAAGAGCCAAAGTGGTCAAATTGGTGAACAAATGTGCCGCCTTAAAGATTGCATACAATATATTTGACGAAATGAAACACTGGCACACCTGCACTCCTTCACCCATGTCAGAGGCAGCCATCACCTCAAAATTTGTTTGATGGGAGACGTGGTGATACATCAATCTCTTCCTCCCCTCACAACCAAGTTGTGCAAATACCCATTTCCCCACAATAAGTATCCCCTTCCATACCCCTTCCCTTTGCTTAAAGAGGTGTATGAAAGTGTAAACGTTAATGAAAATATTGCTGACTATTTGTGGTATTGTTTTTTCCTGAAATGCCGGTCTGACTCAGCGGCACATAGTCCTCGTTGCAATGACCGCAATTAAGAAAAAGGTAGGTGTCCTACAGACAGTGCAGCTGCCCGGCCTATTCACAAAGACAAAGGAGGCATCTGCACGACGCCAGCAGGCTCTGCATGTCTGCATGTTGTCCACCACCTATCAATGCGTGTGGGAGCGGATGTTTGTTCGTTGTGCAAGTACACGCATGTGTATGTGTTCCTGTGTCCTGGTAACATCGGCACTGCAGCATATGCAAAGGAACATTAATTAGGTTGAGGCGGCCACCCACATCCTACAGGTAGCTATACAAATAAACATCCCACCTGCTGTACCCTATAAATAGCCAGCTTCTCACAAAATGGTTGGCGCACTATTAGTCAGCAGTGGCAACGGTGTGCATCGGACACCCATGCACATGTGCACAAAGTATTCCGACCAAAACGCATCCAGCAGACAGACGTCCCAAAGGAGAAGAGTGGCGATGTCACCATGCGACCGCACCCATGCTGCGTGTCGGCCCATATTGCGGGGCTACGAGCCGGACCCTCAAACAGCGGCAAAGTACAGGGTTGGGCAATGTTCAGAGTGTTTTTTGAAATGTACACGCTTACAAACTCACCAGAATAGACCGTTGCACATTTATGTATGGTTTTGAACAATGTAGGCCTGTTTTCCGTGTGAAAGTTCTCCACCACAACCCTACAAAAGGGGCACACCCCAGAGCCGCTCCGCAATCTGCAGCTTTTCAGAGCAGCAGGCCACATCGGCTTGCCCTGTAAGTGATGGTGCTCCAAATATGCTGTGCTACAGTGCGTTTGCAACTAATACCAACCATGTCAGTCCGGCTGAGTACACACAGTAATGGCCAAAATTAAGAACGGCTCTTGCCGTGACCCACACCGCAGCAGCGATAGTCCCCATTGCCCCAATCTCACGGGTAGCTAGCGGAAAACGGGAATATGCGCACTTTTCCCTTCCCCATACAAACCTCCCCCACCCAGGATGGCGAGGGCCGTGTCCCAACGAAGCACAAACATACCTTCTTCCCTTTCCACTTTCTTCTTTGCAGCATGCCGTCATTGCGTACTGTTAGAAATTTGCACACCCTTCCACCAATGGCATTGAAGAGCTCTCCATGTAACATCAGTTCTGTAAAACAGTCCTCTACGTACACACCACGCCCAGAAACGATGTGCAGTCCCTCTGCCTCCACAGTCCCATTTCAATGGCCGCCATTCTGAAATTCCCTGGATGTGGCTTTCGTGCTGCATGCAGCCGTGGTAGAATAAATTAGAACTAGGGTAGCAGGATTTCATTGTAAGGGACGGCTCTGAAAAGATGTTTTATTTTTAGATGTTTCCAGAGAAAAACCTTTTTCGGTTTTTATTTGCTTTTGTTTTCTTGTGGTCACATTATTACAGTAAACTCTTCACTGCATCCTGTAGACTGGCAAATAAAACTGCATTAACAATGGGCAACAACAAAAGCCATTCGTTTGGAAAAACTCTGCATTTCCTAATGAAGTCATTGGTGCAGAAGAACATCCCATGAGCGGTCAAAAAAGTATACATGCTTCTGTTGATGAGACCCCTTCTGACCTCTGGCTGGCGACAGCAATTTTTGGAATAGGCCCATACTGATCTTGGTGGTATACATGAGAAAAGCACCTTGGCAGTGGGAAAAATGTGCTGCACTACTTCACCTTCTTCAGTTAATGGTACAGACGGGAACAAGGCATGGAACCCAAATGCAATGCTCCATAGTGCACAACCACACTATCTACAGTAGCTAAAGTGGCCACTTTGACATACTGCAAGCACAGTGCTGCCACAGCACCACAAAGCCTCCACCCCCTCCAAATCGAAATTGCCATAAAAGCCTTCGACGGCATACTGGAACAGATCTTTCACAAATGCATCACCGACTATCAAGACAGTGCATCTCTCCATCTCTGCCTGCTACCCTCAGTACATATAGTAAATATACGGCCGCCCTTTCCTGTGACTCACACCCTGAGCACCTGATTGGACAATCCCCACAGTCCCATTTCCATGGGCGCATCCTGAAAAACCCCGGATGTGGCTTTCATGCAGGGATGGCAGAATAACTTGCAACCAGGGTAGGGGGACTTCTTTGTAAGGGGCGGCTCTGAAAAGCTTTTTTTTTTTTTTAGATGCTTCCAGAGAAACATCATTTTTTGTCGGTTTTTATTAGATTGTGTTTTATTGTGCACACAACTACAGTAAACTTCACCACATCTTGTAGACGGGCAAACAAATGGGCGACAACAAAATGCAATTTTCTTGGAAAAACTCTGCATTTTCACAACTAATGAGGTCATTATTGCAGTAGAACAATCCATGAGCAGACAAAAAAATAAAAAGTGTACATGCTTCTGTTGACGAGACACCTTCCTGCATCTGGCTCGGAACATCAATGAGCATTGCCCCATACTCTTCGTGGTGTCATGGATGAGAAATGCACATTGGCAGTGGGGAAAAGCCTCTTCACTTCATTCAGCAATCTCCTCCGGCGACCGAACAAATCTAAGCAAGCCATGTAACCCATATGCATGCCGTCGTAGTGGATGACGATATCGACATTAGCAAGAGTGGCCAGGTCTTTGCAAAGTGCATGCATAACGCCGAAACAGCACTCATACAGAGTGTTCCACAATGCGTCCACTCCTTCCAAACCGAAATTGCTGTCAGTGTCTTTCCAGGGCATACTTATGCAGATCTATGACAAAGGGATCACCTATAGTCAACACAATGAGTTTAGCCATGTCAGCTACCTTCACTACACAGAGTATAATGTACAACAGTTGGACCGCCCCTTCCTGTGAACCACACACACACAGTACCTGATTGGATAATTCCCACAGTGCCATGTCCATTGGGCAGCATGGTGAGAAGCGCAGATTGTGGCACGTGCGTTTCCAAAGTACAGCGAGGGCCGCACCCCAGTAAAGCAGGAGCATTCCTTCCCTTTCCACTACCTTTTGTCCACCACTACCTCATTGGGTACAGGTAAATAGGCACACGATTCCACCAATGCCATCCAAGACATTCATCAAACACCATCAGTTCTGCACAGCACTTCGTAGGTACCGTTAGAAAAACAGCCTGCTAGTGTGCTGTCACTGGACATCCCATCCAGTAGAAAGTTCAGTAAAAGATTGCAAGATTTGTGCATCCACATGAGCACCCATCACCAGAAAATTGAGGTACGAAAACTTTTTCTGCAGTTTTAGAACCGTTATAAGTTCCTCTGCGCACGGTTTCTGCCATTGAGCAGCCATTACATTCTTTACAAGCACTGTTTTTTCCAATCCCCTACCATCAAGTGGCACTTCAGTGGTAAGTGCTTGCAACGTTTTCATTCATTTACCCATATCATACATTGTAATATCGAAACAGGAACTCTGGTTTCCTTCGACAACGCTATGAAATGTGTTCCCCACTAACCAGTCTCCTACATAAATCGTAACAATGTGCCACCAAAAGCAGCATTGCACGTATTATACTAACCGAAAGCAACTGTCGAAAAGATCACTGTCTGCACAGCTGTACTTCTTTCTAGGCTGCTCTTTTTTTTTTTAATCTGCCCGCTTCTACTCTCCACTCTCTGGAATGCACCCAGAAGAGGAGTGCGCGACTTAGGATGCTATCTCACATGCACTCAAATGCCTCCAATCGCTCCCTGTGGCTGTGAGGAATTAAGTGAAAAAAACTGCATTATGCAGAAGGCCTTCTGGGTCTTGGGACCTCAATAACTTCAACTCTGACTTCCTATATCTGTGTGTGCAAGCTCTTCCCTCATCCGCCTTCAACTCCCTCAGGGTCAGTTGCTTCTGGAAGAAACCAGTTGGTTGTAGATGTTTTTTCGCCTGGGGCTCCCTGCCTCACTCAAACTTGAGAACCATTGCTGATTCTGGAAGCACCTCAAAGCCTTTATCTTAACATCTGCCGTTTCTGCTCCTCTCCCCAGCGAACGGCCTGGCATAAACTGATTCTGCACTGGTTACCTGGCGACTGATGTTGGGCCCATGTCACCTCCCTCCGCCAGGTGAACCCCTGCTCTGCCTTTCTAGCAAACCCTGCACTTTGGGACTGGTTTCTGTGTCCCTAACACACTTTTCAAAAGATATGACTCAAAAGCAGCACTGCATGCATATTATGAACTCCAAACAAATATATATAGGTCATGAATACACCCAGGATACCTGCCCTTTACCTTGCACACTTCCACCATAGCCTTCAGCACCTTTGTACAAAGAGACCTTCTGCCATGGTGTTTGCGTACACACCAGAACCACGACCCTTATACAGCAGTGTCACTCCAGTTTCGTTTCCATGACTCCCATCCTGAAAATGGCTGGATGTGGCACGTGTAATCATGAAAGTATAGCGTAAACCGCCAAGTTTTCTTGCTGGGGGGGGGGGGGGGGGGGGAGGAGGGGCAGGACTGGGCTATGTAAAACAGGGTAGGGGTTTAGGCATGTAAGAATGCCTCAGAAAAGGTATGTTTTTTTTATTTTTTGTCCTGTTATGTACGTGTGTGCATACAATCTTTCGATGAGTCGGTTTGCTTCTCCTGCTGACATTTGTACAGACTGAACGTCAATGCTTCGCTTACATTTCTACAGGATTCTCTGCAACGCTTCGTGCAGAGTGGCAGCCAAAACAGCATTGCCAATGGAGGTCAATAAAATCCCATTTCCTTGGAATCACTGCAAATCTTGCTAGTTAATGCTGTCATAGTCGGTGCAGAACATCCAAGCAGTGCACAGTCACACATGCTTCTGTTTATAAAGTCACATGCTTCTGTTCATGAAACACCTTCCGACCTCTGGCTGTGGACAAATTAGACCGGCATGGTCCCATGCACCTCTTGGTGGTATGGATGAGAAAAATCACCTTGGCAGTGGGAAAAATCTGCATCACTGCTGTCATCAACTTCTTGATGTGACGGAGCAAACGTGCGCACGACAGATGTACCCCAAATGTAGTGCTCCATAATGAACGACCACAACATCCACGTTACCGACAGAGGCCACACATGTAACAAAGGAGAACCATGGCACCGAAACCACACTCTTACACTGTGCCCCAAAAAGCCTCCACTCCTTCCAACTGAAAGTTAATATCAAAGCCTCTTTCCACAGCATACCTGTGCAGATCCTACACAAAGCCATCACCCACAATCAGCACCCGGCACCTGTGCATCTCTGCCAGCACCCGGCACCTGTGCATCTCTGCCAACCTCACTGCAGTGAGGTTTCGGGAAATATATCACTGCCCCTTCCTGTGAAGCACATCCGACACCCAATTGGATAATTCCCACAGTTCCATTTGCAAAAGCACCATGGGGAGAAGGGCAGCATGTACCGCGTGCACCTTCCCAGCTACAGCAAGGGCCACACACCAGTAAAGCATAGCCACTCCTTCCATTTCCACTATTCTATTTGCAACACTCCCACATTAGGTAGTATTAAATAGTCTCTAGAAAAACGTGGGGTTGAGGTGGGCACTACTTTCTCAATTATTGTTTCATTCAGAGTTGTTCATCATTTGGTGTCTATTGTTATATATACTTATGGTAGTATATGGAGCTCCTGGGTAAGAAAAGAGCCCAACGACACTAGGGCTCTATAATGTATATAACCAGAAAGAAACGGAGTGGGAATCTCCCCGTCAGACCCTGTGCTCCTCCTCGCTCCACTTCTGGAGCTTATATTTCAATTCTTAATCATTAGTCAATCTTAAATTCAGTACATTCTATAATCAATTCATTGAATATCTTCAATCATAAATTGCCATAATTTTCACGAGTGTTCACAAGCATTTTCTTCACAAGCGTTGTATAAAAATAATTGTGTTTTATTCACGCTATTTTTCTGAATCACCGATTCCTCAAATCAGAACATAAGCTAATTGTGCCAATGCATTTCGGTGCTATGCACCATCATCAGGGCTGTAGTACATAAAGAGATATATTGTAATTCAACAAACAGGTGAATATTCATTTCGAAAATATAATTGATCAGAAATATATACCGCCAGGTAGATGAGTATGACAGGAATTAGTTCATCCGTTCATGTGAGTAAGTAAAAGGAAAACGAAAACATCTATTACCATCAGCGTAATAGTCAAACTCTGCCTAATTTGTGCATGTATGTAGAAGTACAGCATTACCTTAGCTTTCTTTCAGGGCATCAAATAGATTCATTTCTACGTGCATGCGTTGCGGGTGCACCTCCCTGTAGAGGTAAACGCGAGATCAGATAATCTGTCTTTTAATCACAGAAGTGTATACTAATGGTGTTCGGCGTGTGAGCGCAACAAAGCATACCTGAATGCAAACGCTGCCTTACGTCTCAAAGGTCCGGTCGTGAATGCGCGCGCCTGCAGGGAGACGTAGTTCTAATGTTGCCATGGCGATCGAGGCGCGTCACCGGTCCCCGATTGTACAGTGACCGTGCCTCCAGTCCCACCTTCCCACAGGACGTGGACGGACGGGACTGGGCGCCATGGCAACAGGAATAGTTGTGTGAACTGTGTAATTACTCTGGTGTTTGAGTTTAAGGTAGAAATCTGTTGTGTAGAGTTAATGACAACGGCAGCAACTCAGTTGTTACTGATCGAAGTACGGAGTGCAAAATCATCTGTTACGGTCGCTGTAAGATATCTACAGCCGTGACTGAACACACCCACGTCTATGTCTCTATCCTTTAAAGCCACAGTACATTCAACGTATGGAGGCCATAATTGCCCCTTTCTGTGAACGCGGATGGGTACCGCATAGTGTTTCAATGGTGAAACTTACTTATAGCATACATGAGTTGCTGATGCTTCTAGTATAAATTACTTGGCTATTCCTTCATACTGCACTAGATAATTATTAAACGTGCATTAACTGTGAACTCCCCAATTCCCATAATCATTTACCAAAACACACATTGGTCTCCAAGCTATTACAACAACAGGGGCAGTTACTGATGTTTTGGGTTGAAATTCATCAATCACTCGTTCATAATGTTAGTGTTTAAGTTAGACGTGCATATAACTGAATTCCCATTTTCATAATAATTTCTCAATATACACATTGGTCTACAAGATGGTCCAACCAACCTTCCAACTATTGACATGTGTTCCACCTGTACCTTACATATTCAGATGCATTATATTGTAATTTATCAACATTGTCATCTTTCGCTCATACCTCCCCATGTCAGTTGACTTGTTCAAGCAATTTCAAAAATTTTAAAATATATTCTAATACCCTCAAACTAATATAGACCCCCCTGTGATTGTTAAAGAAAACATGCATAATTGATCTCCTCATTCAGTCCCTTAGGTGTTAATGTTGCAAGCTTGTCGATCCAGAAGGATTCTCTCTGATCAAGTCTCTGTTGCAGATTCATGTGTGATTCTCTTTTCTGGGACACCTCTAGGATTTGAAATTTTATTTGTGACAAATTGTGCTTCTTCAAATCCCAGTGTCTAGCCCCCGCCAAATTTTTATTGTGGTTCCGTATGCATGAGCGATGCTCATTCCATCTCATCTTTGCAGATCTTATTGTCTGTCCCACATGGGCATTTTATTGAGCTGTTGGTAGAATTACAAGTCCCAAAATTCCTGAGTTTTATTTTTTCACTAGGGTGTGGATGATTGATTGTATTCCCTTTAAGTACATATCCACAGTTAGAGCAACCAAGACATGGAAAAGTTCCAGTTTTGGTTGTGTTGTGCTTCGTCTTGAAATCCCTTGTCTTCACCAGTTTGACTTTCAAGTTTTGGCTCCTTTTGTAGGCGAAAGTAGGCAATTCCTTAAATAATGTTTCAGCCCTCTCATCTAACGCTAGAATGTTCAGTTTTTGGAACAAGGGATTTCAAGACTAAGCACAACACAACCAAAACTGGAACTTTTCCATGTCTTAGTTGCTCCAACTGTGGATATGCAATTAAAAAGGGAATACAATCAATCATCCATACACTGGTGAAAAAATAAAACTCAGGAATTTTGGGACTTGTAATTCTACCAAAATCTACTCAATAAAATGCCCATGTGGGCTTATGTGGGACAGACAATAAGATCTGCAAAGATGAGATGGAATGATCATCGCTCATGCATACGGAACCACAATAAAAATTTGGCAGTGGCTAGACACTGGGATTTGAAGAAGCACAATTTGTCACAAATAAGATTTCAAATCCTAGAGGTGGCCCAGAAAAGAGAACCACACATGAATCTGCAACAGAGACTTGATCAGAGAGAATCCTTCTGATCGACAAGCTTGGAACATTAACACCTAAGGGACTGAATGAGGAGATCAATTATGCATGTTTTCTTTAACAACCACAGGGGGGTCTATATTACAGTTTGAGGATATTAGAATATATTTTAAAATGTTTGAAATTGCTTGAACAATTCAACTGTCAAGGGGAGGTATGAGCGAAAGATGGCTATGTTGATAAATTACAATATAATAATGCATCTGAATATGTAAGGTACAGGTGGAACACATGTCAATAGTTGGAAGGTTGATTGGACCATCTTGTAGACCAATGTGTATATTGATAAATTATGAAAATGGGAATACAGTTATATGCACGTCTAACTTAAACACTAACATTATGAACGAGTGATTGATGAATTTCAACCCAAAACATCAGCAACTGCCACCGTTGTAATAGCTTGGAGACCAATGTGTGTTATATATCTCTTTATGTACGCCCTGATGATGGTGCATAGCACCGAAATGCAATGGCACCATTAGCTTATGTTCTGATTAGAGGAATCAGTGATTCGGAAAATTGTGTGAATAAAACACTTATTTTTATACAACGCTTGTGAAGAATATACTTGTGAACACTCGTGAAAATTATGGAAATTTATGATTGAAGATATTCAATGAATTGATTATAGAATGTACTGAATTTAAGATCGACTAATGATTAAGAATTGAAATATAAGCTCCAGAAGTGGAGCGAGGAGGAGCACAGGGTCCGACGGGGAGGTTCCCACTCCATTTCTTTCTGGTTATATTGTATTAAATAGTCTCTCATGCATGTAGCATTCACATCCAAGTTCTCCACATTGAACACTATCATTTCTGTAGAGCACTGCAGACGTACCGTTACATGCTCACAGTACAGGTCTTGTGTCATGTGAAAGCACCTCCAGGTAACAGTTCTCCAAACCTATCCACGCTTTGAGCGTCCACATTCACCAAGAGCAGCACCCAGCACCACGAACTGCAGGAGGCAATATTTTTTTCCTCCACCACTCCACCAACTGCAAAGATACAATACTTCAAAGTGCAGTCCAATAGTTAGTAATTTATGCAATGCACACTACCCAAGCACATACCCTATGCACTGGTACAGCACAATTTCTCACCACAGCACTCAATGGACACACTGCAGAACTGTTCACTCCATAAGCTCCTGCCATGCACTGGAAAATGTACCATGTGCCAACAATGAGCACACCCATGGAATCTACAATGCATGCACAACTCACAAACCACACACGAAACACTCTGAAGAGTAGTTGCAAGCAACCCACATAGCTGTTCCTGTAAGGCCTCCAGCCATGCATCCAAGACGCTGGGCATCACCACACACAGCACACCCTAGTGCACCCCATGTTTAACTCCTCATGGCATGTGTAATGCACTCCCATCTGCAATTGCGCCTGCCAACTTTCACCCTGGCCACATCTTTACATGCATGGCTCCATGACGCTGCGTGGCCTGTGCTTAACGGTATGCGAGTGGCTGTGCACATTGTCCATATTGCAACTTCCTGATGCTGATGAAGTCCTTTCATGGGGCAATGTGTTCAAACACTTTCTCAAGCAAGGGTCTTACAAGGGCACAACCATAGCAAATGCAAATGGTGACATGTGGCTCCCTATTATGAAACAGGGGCAATGATGAACACCATATGCTAATGTACGCATAGCAGCTCACTTCTGTTCTACCAAGTGTACAATGTCCTCCGCAACCATAGTGTACTACTCACCAACTTCAAATGCATGCAGAGTGACATCTGCATCGCTGCATTATGTTGTGGAGGCTGTGATGAAGGCCTAGGCTGTTGGGTGCATGGCCTACAGCCTTCGGCCATGCACCCAACAGTCTAGGCCTTGGCCACACTCACCACAACATTACAGAGCCATGTAGGCATGTGCAAGAAATCACAAGGCAACATACACACCAGCAGTTCCCTTCCGCACAACCGCCGCACCATAAAGCAGGGAGGCAAGGACACGTGTTCCACTTACCATAATGCAGAAACATATCGCTGTTTGGTACCGCTATCCACTTACAATCACAAAGTATTAGAAGCATGCCAAGCAAATAAGACCATCTTCATAACATTGGGCCTGCTCCAAACACTCTAGTACGTGCATAGAACCAATGGTGCATAGTGCACTGCAACACTTACTAATCTGCGCAATGCACACTACGCAAGCACATAAGAACCAGTTGCAGTCACCTCTTCAATATGTACACTATTCTATTAGTGCACCCAGTGGACACACTGCACGACTGGTCACTGCAGCATCTCCACCCACACACTGACAACTGTAGATTGGTCAATCACCACACCCATGCAACCGACTGTGTCCGCTGCAGCCAAACCACAAAAGCAACAGTGTGGCACCTACTTTCAACCAATGGACATACCTTTTCAACCAGTGGACATACTTTTCTGTGCTAGGGCTGCAGCCATGCATCGATGGGGCTACGGACTTACCTCACACAGCACACCACAGTGCACGCTACGTTTAAATCCTCATGTCTCATGGAATGCACCCCTTCTGCAAATGTGCCTGCCACCACTCATCACAGAAAGACATTGCCGCTGCAGCTGGCATGCCATAACGAAGGCTGCCTGCAATGACCACACAAGATTGTTGCCTGTTGAGGTATCCGTGCATTGGTGAGCATGCACACCACCGTCTTCTTCTAATGATATATATCACATGAAGCACTTTTCACTCCCACACCCTTTCCATCCCTCCTTCCCACCACCAGATACCGTACACTGTTTTTCAGGCCCTTTCGCCGCCGCATTGTCCTCCAATACAACATGCCGCCATCAAGGAACACTTGACACATCCCCGTCACCGCACACTGCGCTGCAATCAAAATTTTGACCGCACTGCAAACAGGGAAATGGGACGACAGAGCAGAGCCAGATATGACTAGTTTTAGTGCGCACACTGCTACGTATAAGGGGCCCAGCCATGCACACAATGGCCTAGAGCCTTGCCACACACCACAACACTATATCCTCTGATACACCCAGGCGTTTACCAAAAACTTTGACGCACAGCACGCTTCCCTCCAGCCAACCACCGGCCGCGTCCAAAGTGCGCTGACGTCACGGCGTAATGTAGGCCAATGAGACTTCGGTCCGTGAAGCGAATAGGGAAATGGGTCCGCAGAGCAGACCCAGATCGCAAATTATTTTGGGACGTACATTTCAGTTCTTTGCAACAAAATTACTGGTCGGATTTCCAAACACACAAAAGCACACTTTGACCCAAGCCCCCGCTCCTGCAGCAAATTTGGTGATAATCCACCCAGATGTTCGGCCTGTAGCCGTGCAGAAAGTATCTCCCCCATTCAGTCTATGGAGAAAAAAGAATGCGGAGACCCCCCCCCCCCCACCGACTTGCCCCCTTGCACGAGACCTCACCCCTGAGCTATCCTCCCAGCTATCTTTTTGTAAATTTTAATTAGTTTTCAACAAATGAGAAACAGGTACTGTGAACACAACCCCATATTTACCCTACCTCCTCCCCACCCAAACTCCCCCCCCCCCCCACACCACAAATATAAACATCTATCTGGTCTGGTAGTAGCCGTAATCTTAGCATTCAAAGTAGTAAAAGTCCAACAGTTTACGCTGGGTGCCCCATTGGGCTCTATAATCTTCCGTTGAAGGAAGACCCCTCCCTCCAGTTGAATTTATTGTGTCCTCCCACGTTTTCCTCATCTTTGATATGTTAACCAGCTTCAGCTCAAATTCGGCATAAGGCGCTGTGCGTCGATGGCGTCCTCGAAGGTCTGTCTCGAGGATGAGGGGATATATATATATGCGCAGCGCCCGTTGGCTTCAGTTCTGTTTTTCCGTGACACCTTTAGCTTCGAAGAAATACCGCACGCTTCATCACTTTTGTGACAAATTTAATTATTCTTTCGAGAGAATCGAGAGGTCTTCGTCGACACAAACAACCCTGAAGTCTGGGTTCAAAAAGTGTCGCGATTGTGGGTCATGATATCTTTGACTCCCATCATTTCGGTTTGTGGTGCCTCAGAGCAGACCATAAATACATTGGACTGCTCCAAGTACCAGTCCATGACTGGAAAAGCCTGAAGGAACCAAAAGGGGAAGTTGAAGGTAGGTTGAATCCCTCAATCTCCTACCCAGACCAAGAAACCTTCGACTGACGAGTCGATGGGCGACTCTCCTCAGAGGAAGAAGGCCAAACGGTAGAGATCGAAGAGTGGTTTCCACAACTCTTCGACTTCTACGAGGACGAAGAGAAGGCACCGTAGGTCGCCTTTGTCGTTGGACGCTTCCCCAGAAAGGGTTTCTTGTCCAACCAAAAAAAATACACTCCAGCCGAGTGGGAGGCCTTCAGGGCAGAGATGCTCAAAATATTTGAGAAACAAAAGCCTCCAAGCCATGCCTTTGAAAGAAACCGGGAAGGAAAGGGCTCGACCTAAATCCCATGCACCCTTGAGCAGAGGGACAAAGGCCCGATCTGCATCGGGAGCCATCGAGGCATCAGTCCGATGAAGTCTTATCGAAGGATCAGTTGAGCCGGAAGCATAGGTCGTCGACGCCAGCCACCTTCAACGTCAGCCAAACCCTAGACATCGAACAGCTGCGCAATCGACGCAGAGCACCCCAGTAAAATCTATGGCACCATTGGAGAACCTTTCGATGACTGCCAGCGTCTAATCCATTATTCATAAAACCCAATGTTACTGAGAAAACATGTGTACCACTACCCAGGAAAAACTACTTTAAGTCTTTCTTCCATCTATGAAGAAAATGATCAGTCTGATCAAGAGGGTCCATTTGGCACACCAAATGTACCCGAGAGTTTTATTGCAGAGGAGTCAAGTGGTTGAGGGACTTCAACTTGGTGAGGTATGCACCCCACAGGAGTTTGGGAGACCAGAGGCTGGGGAGCATGCAGATGTTCCTACAGGCAACTCATGTAGTAAGGTAGTGGACTAGGCCTCCATTACCCTTCGAACCAGATGACTTTACTGACATCTTGGATAAAGGTCTGCAGCCAGATGCCATATTACCATTCCATATTGTCTTGCAGAAAAGGATTGCAACAAATTGGGAGACACTGGAGACCAATCTGGCTGTTAATAAGAACTTCAACAAGAAGTACTACCCTTCCGGTAGTGACCACGACTACCTGTGGAAACACCCCACTCCAGAGATTCTGGTGGTGCAGGCAGCTACTGCAATATCTAAGCAAGCGGCTTACTCTACCATCCCTCCAGATAGGGATGACAAAGTAGATGGATGGGCAAGGAAGGCATTTTCCACAGGGAGTAGGGCACTTAAATCTGCCAACTCCACATGTGCCCTTGCAAAGTTTACGTTCACTATGGGGACTGCATTTCCATGGCGGCTGAGCACATTCCCATAGGGGATGAAAGACTGGTTCTTAGCCATAGTTCAGGACAGCAAAGAAGCCTGTGAGTCTCTTCCAGTCAGGTTTGGATTCTGCTGATACCATCAGTAAAGCCATGGCTACCAGCACCGCTATGCACAGGTTTGCGTAGTTGCTGAAGTCGGGTTTTGCACCGGATGTGCAGTCCAGACCTCAACATGCCCTTTGACGGGTCTCACCTTTTTGGCAACAATGCTGGCGAGACTCTTGAGAAGTTGCAGACCTTGAAGGCGGCAGCCAAATCTTTAGGTAGTGCAATTCAGCAACCTCAGCCTTTCGACCTAGTGGGCAACCGTCGAGGGGTAGAGCTTTTTGCTACTACTACTCAGTTGGAAGGGCGAGAGGAATGGCCAGTCAAAGGGGCCAAAGAAGATTTCCTTGTGGTGGACTAGGAAGGGGTAGAAAGCCAGCTCAAGCAGGGTCTTCTTTACCATCTGCCGCCTCAAACTCTGAGGTCTTGAGTCACAATTCACCAGTAGGGGGCAGACTGTCTCAGCATCTAGAAGAAGCGCGACATTACTTCGGATGCTTTGGCCATGGAAACCGTAGCCCATGGTTAGTGCCTTCCTTTCATAGAAAGGCCTTTGAACAATCCATCGGGGAACCACTCTGAGGAGTACAGATCTGCGCATTGTACAGGAGATTTTAACCCTGCTAGAGCTAGGTGCTATAGTACCAGTGCCTGTAGCGGAGAGGAACAAGGGTTGGTATTCCCCTCATTTCCTAATACCCAAGAAGGACGGAGGACTAAGACACATCTTGGACTTGAGATACTTGAACAAGTTCCTCAGGTAGGACAAGTTCAAGATGGTCACACTTTCTCAGATCCTTCAGGCCTACAACTCAGGATTGGTTGGTGTCATTGGACCTCCAGGATGCTCATTTGCATGCCTCAATCCATCTCAAGCACAGAAAATACCCAAGGTTCACAGTTGGCGGTTTGCATTATCAATTTCGAGTTCTGCCATTCGGGCTGACCTCACAAAATGATGGCGGTGGCGGCAGCGAGTCTCGATGGGGGGGGGGGGGGAATTCACTCATACCCCTACCTGGCCGATTAGGGCACGTTTCCCAGAACAAGCTATGGATCATCTCAACATCACCTGCCGCTCCCTTCACAGACTGGGCTTCTACCTCAAATACAAGAAGTCCCATAGGACACCTTCTCAAAAACTCCACTTTATCAGAGCTGTTCTGAATTCATCCTTGTGAGAGCGCGGCACCCTAGGTGAGGGCTCAGGACCTTCTTTAGATGGTCACCAAATTTCAAAGTTTCTAGTGTCTCCTGGCCTTCGATTTTATTTATTTTTTTAGGTTGCTCGGCCTCATGGCATCCTATATTTTCCAGGTGCCAGAGGCCAGTCTGAGAATGTGATCCCTTCAATGAGCTCTAAGAACTCAATGGTCCCAGTTCTCGGGAAAGATGTCGGACCTACTTCAGGTTCCAAGCAGGGTCGCACAGGATAGTTTGTGGTGGGCCTGCGAGGACATTCTAAAGGGAGAACAATTTTGGCAACCATGGCCGGCGACAACAGTAGTAACGGACGCCCCATTCACAGGGTGGGGAGCCCACACCAACGATCTGACAGTCAGCAGTCGTTGGTCTCCATCAAAGTCCAAACTACATATCAATCTTTTGGAGCTGAGGGCAATCAGACAAGCGCTGAAGGCCTTCCTGCCCTCTATATAGGCAAAGAATGGCCCGATAATGACAGACACCACAGTGGTCATGTACTACCTCAACGAGAGGGGTGGTGTAGGGTCACTACCACTGTGCAGAGAGGCAATGCAGCTCTAGTACTAGACAATACAAGAAGGAATCGCCCCATCAGCAGTTCACCTAGCCGGAAGAGGAGAACACAGCGGTGGATGCTCGGAGCAGGCAAAGCACAGTCTCCCACGAGGGAGGGGGACCTAGGTCAGGAAGTCCTTCAACAGATCTACTTGAGGGGTTCCCCAAAGGGTGAAGATCTGTTTGCCACTGGTGTCAACCGAAGTGCAAACTATACTGCTCCAGGGAATTTCCTGCAAGAGGAGCTCTAGGAGGCACGTTCGTGGTGGACTGGGAATTTCCACTCACTTACGCCTTTCCTCTAGTTCCCCGTCATTCCTCAAGTGATTGGGCCAGGAGGATGTGGTACCCGGACCTTCTGTACATGTCCATCTGTCCTCTAATAAAATCTTCCACAAAGAGGGCCTTCTCTTGCAAGAGGAGGGTCGGGTTCTCCATACAGAGAGAAGACTGGTCACTGCAGCATCTCCACCGAGAGAGAAGACTCACGCTTGGTTTCTGAAAGGCTGAGATACAAGGATTGGGACCTCCTGGATGATGTAATGATTTTGCTTTCGGCCAGAAACAAAGTCTTTGTGCCGTTGGAATAAATTCTGCAACTGGTGTAGAGAAAGAATGTAGATCCCTTTCTGTGTAAAACACCGCAGGTCCTATCCTTTCTACCATCTTTGGCCAATCTGGGGCTCCAGATTTGTATCATTAAAAGTTAATTTGGCAGCGCCGTTAGGGAAAATTCTCATAAATGTGCTAATTCCCCTTCAACTTTGCTGGATTGAGGATTTTTTTTACCTGGAGAGGGTGCAAGCCTTCCCCCCTCCCCCACGCATAAATTTTGATGCATTTTACTCTTGTGTTCTTGGATTATGGAGTTGTCTAAAACTCCATAGGCATCTTTTCACGTGTGTCACACAGCACCATCAGTGCAGTGACAGGGAAGCCTTTCAGGCTGTCAAAGCTTAAATACCTTCTCTGGGATAAACTGTTTCCCAGAGAAAGTAAAGTTAAATTGACTTTAGTCTTTAAATTCCTAGACCCAGCACACCCCATCTTACAATAGAGTGCTGGAGGGGTCATGTAGTATCGCCTATGTCTCGAAACTCATGTAGCAGTCAAATGCTACCCTTTCCTCTCGAAATGGTTGGTAGCAGTGGTTTTACAACGAACCACAATGATTTTTCCTGACCGCGAACAGAGCTAGCGTTAAAATCGTGGGAGCCATGTTTTTCAAGATGTCGTCTGAGCCCCCTTTGTTTAAACAGGTCCCGTCTTCTTTTTTCGACATTTCTTTTTGGAAAGGTCCTTCTAAAATTTGTCTCTGCGCGCCAAACTAGGTTTGGTCCCTTTGTTCCTACGCCTTTAGCAGGCTTCAGGACTGAAGACTGCCTCTGGCGCCAGAGTGTCTGGGGTGGGCAGGAAGTGAGGGGGGGGGCGCCCAAAACTCCCTGTGCTTAGTCTCCTAAGAGACCGAAATGCACTCTGGCGTGATTGGCTGGCTGACTGTCCGGCAAGGACAGCCACCTTGCTTGGCGAGTGGCAGCTAGGCTGGAATAAATGGGAGAGAACTGTTTAAAAAGGCGAGTCTCTTGGCTTGGAAGGCAGAGTCGACCACTGGAACGAAATAACCGAAGACTAGCTGGAAGAGGACGGCTGCTGCAACTCGTGGACCGATGGTTTGCCCGGTGAAGCCCTGCTGCAAGTCCGAATTGCCAAGTTCATCTCGACAGAGAAGCCCTTCAAGGAGGACTTCTCCCTTTGAGTTGGTGGGACCAATCAACTCATAAGCCACCTGGATATCATTCTCTGAGCATGTTGCATTTTCCTCATAGTGCTGCAGGAAACCGAATAGCCAGGGAGAAGGACACCAGTTTGTGTGCTTGACGACAGCTACGGGAATCGAAGATTTGCCAGCTTTGTGACCAGTGCAGGAGTCCCGACGTCCTCCCTCTTGTCCCCACGACAGGCTCAGGAACAGCGAGATCTGCAGGAACTACCAAGAACAATCTTCAGCTGCATCTCCATCTTCAATATAAGGTACTGTGAAAACCGGACCGTGAGAACTTACCTCTCACTGCCAAAGTGCGTGAAACTTTTGGCAACTTGCAGGCCTAATCAGCTTGTGATCCGACATATGAATCTTTGTTCAATGAACTACTTCTAAGAACCGTGACAAAGACTTTTCCGTTTAACTACCAGAACCATTTTTACTGATACAAGACTAACCCATTGAGGTTGGCCTACCTATTGCATTGGACCAACTCCTCTGGTGAACTCTTTGCACTGTTTTAGAATAACTTATTAGTTTTATTAACGTATGCCTTTTTGCTCCTACTTCAAATGCTCCGAGTGCCATTTTGCTCCTCCATCAAAGTAGTTTAAATGCCTCAGAACCGGATAGTGTGACATACTGTAGAATATTTGTGCGATATTGATTGCCTCCTTTTAATGAATGTTTTTTAACTGACAAATTAATGAGCGTTTTACCACGAAACCTTGAGTCCAAGAGTCTTTGAATAATTGCAATTATATACCTCTGTAACACCATTACAGCTCACATTCCCTCGAGATAAGCCTGGCTGTTCCGCTTGCTACCAAAAACTGTGAGGTACAAACTTATACCAAAGATTGATTTTGCTTACACCTGTAGTCTTAGTTGTGTGTAGAGGTCCCAGAGGGTACTGCATACAAACTTCGCCCAACAGCTGTCCATCTTTAAGCACTCAGAGGAAGGTTCATACTTCAAAATTCCACTGGTGACATTTCTAAAGGGGCTCACTAATGCGTTTCCCCGAATTCCTTTCCAGGTTCCAGTTTGGGACCTTAATATGGTTCTAAAATGTCCAATGTGTGTACCTTTTGACTCTACACTCATGTCCCTCAAGGTTGTGAACTTTTAAAACCATTCTGTTGATAGCTCCAACATCAGCCCATAGAGTGAGCGAGTTGCACGCACTTAGTCCAAGCCACCCTTTACCATCTTCCACAAGGATAGGGTTGTTCTAAGGGTTCAACCTCAATTTACCAAAAATAATTTCTGAATTCCATATAGGACAGAAAAAAAGTCTACCTTGTTTCGATCCTCCCCATCATCCTAGCAAAGAGGAGAGACTACATAGGTTGGACCCTTGTAGAGCTTTAAGCTTTTATGCTTTAAGCTTTTATGTATCTAGGATGTCAAAACTGCGTATTGATGACCAGCCCGTCATTGGTTATACGGGCCACAAATTGGGTCAGGCTGGTTCTAAGCAGCCTTGTCCAGATGGATCATTCTGGCCATTTCAGAATGCTACAGGTTGGCAGGGAAGGATCCTCCGGAAGGATTAAGGGCCCATTCCACCAGGGGCATGGCTACCTCTACAACCCTGCAAAGGGGTGTCCCAATAAAAAAAAAAATATATATGTGTGAAGCAGCAACATGGTCTACTATGCACACGTTCACCAAGCACTACTGCTGGAATGATCCCTCAGTGAGGATGGTTGCCTTCGTTAACCAGTCCTGCACTCGGTTCATCAAACAAGTCAAATACAAATTCTACTCCCTCCACCAAATCAAATACTGTTTTGGGAGTCTAGCAAAGATGAGGAATACGTGGGAGGACACAATCGAAGAACAAGTTACTTACCCCTGGTAACGTTCTTTCGACTGGATGTTCCTCCCACGTATTTAAATCGCCATCCCAGCTTACCCCACAGTAGAATTTCCCATGCTATTACAGGTTTCGTTCCTTCAAGACCGAGTACTGACATCCCGTGCTTTTGCAGATATTTCTGCTAAATAGGAAAAGAACTGAAGACAACAGGCGATGTGCGCGCTATATATGCCTTTAATGACATCATGCGCGAGACGGAGGCCTTCGAGGGACATCGAGTCGATGCCTTCGACGCACAGCTTCCCCTACTGATTTTTTTCCCCCCGAAGCAGCTAATGTTGGATATCATATCAAAGATGAGGAATACGTGGGAGGAACATCCAGTTGAAAGAACGTTACCAGGGGTAAGTAACTTGTTCATCTCTAGCAAAGTGAAGCAAGTTATTGTTCATTGCCCATGTTGCCCATTCCAGGGCTACGAAGTCGCAAAACTTACGGAGCCAGCCATGGATTGTGGGGATGGCTGCTCCTTTCCATCGCTGTGTGAGCATTGTTCATGCCTTGCTTCGCCCTCAGAGTTCAACCTCCATGGCCTGCTTGTCCAGTCAGAGTAGTACCTCCTCCGAACACCCCTTCCCCCTTCCCCAAAGACCTGAACCTGTGACTCCTGTATCTCCCTCCAGAACGGCTCAATTTTGCGGCATCCCCACCAAATGTGAGACCAGGTGCCCACCTCTGCACACCACCTCCAACAAACACGAGGACCCAGCGTAAAGTTGCCCGGGGGTATAGCCTCATCTAGGATTTTATAAAGACTCAATATGAGGCCCGTTGACCCATCATGCGTTGTAAGGACTTTTTCAAATGTTTAAGCTGGCGGGTAGCCACTGACTTGATATCTTGGTTTGGGAGTCAGTGCTGTATCTGAAAGTACATCAATCTCTCATTCTCAACCACACTGAAGCATTGCTTGCACTCAATAAGGGGTCTAATAGTTGGGCCCTGAAACACATCCCATAGCATCCTTCTTGCCAATGAGTAAACAAGCCCGGTTCGGTTGCCAGTGAAAGGTTTGGATTATTAAGCATGGGAACGAGAAGGTTGAGATCCCATACCTCCCTGCCAGTTTGTCCCATGCGTCTGCCACTAATCTTGTAAAGACACCAAGTACATGTGCTTTGGCCTGTGCTGGCGCGGTAGCCACAGTACCTCCCTCAGATCTTGCCTCACCACTGCCTGATACAGCCACCCACGGTTTCCCCTCGATTCCCAAAAAACCATTCCCCATATGATCCGCAGTTGTGATGCCTCGTAATATAGTTGGGAATTAAGTAGCACCACCCCAACTCTTTGGAGACGTCAGCAGGGAAGGCTTAATCCTTGGCCTCTTTCCTTCCCCAACTCGCCAAAGAAGCTATTTGGGAACGCTAACGGGGTGGACTGGAAAGGTAGAGCAGCCAAGGGAGAGACACCATCTCACTGCTCACATTCTGCCCACATATGAAATCCTAAGAGTTTTCCACTTTAATAGATGATAGCATGGGCGGGTAATTAGCTGCATACTAATCGGTGAGTAGAGAGTCATCTGGAATCTAAGTACTTGATCCCCCCCCGGACTCCATATGAAGTGAGGAAGCCTTCTACTCTGCTACTTCCCTCCCTCTCACTGTAAAATTCTGTAATTCCAACTCGGTTATGTTAATGAGGCCTGAGACCACCCCAGAATCCGATATAAATGCCCTCAACGACTCTACCGGCCTCGAGAGTGGGGGGAGCATGTCGTCCGCAAAGGCATCCGAAAGTAATACTGTGCACACCGCCGGACTCATGCAGGGACTGCAACAACGGCTCCAGGTAGATTGCGTACAGCAGGGGACAGCCCTGCTTAGTCCCTGGTTAGCTCGGGACAGGGACCCATTAATGAAGAGGCGTGCCACAGGTGTGTTGTAGTTGGCCTTAACCATATGTAAGAAGTCCTCTCCTAGCACCATCCTTTCCATCACCTTAAACAGGAAAGGCTCGGTCGGAGGCCTTCTCTGTGTGAAGTGATACAAGGACCAAGGGAGTGGAGGTCTTGTGGGCTCCATCAGGTTTGCCACGCGCCTGAAGGTCATCAAACGTCTGCCGCCTGTGTACAAACCCAGACTGGTCCGGGTGGGTCAGATTCAGGAGAAGTCTCTAGCCTGTTGGCCAGGCTTTTAATATATATTTGTGTCCATATTTATCAGCGCCATTAGCCTATACGACATACACTTAATGTGATATGGAGTGTATGGAGGAGAATTTTCACCTCCTCCGTGGACAGCAAGACTCCGAAGGTGATTGTATAAGCTGGTGAGGTGTGGAATTAAGACTCACAAACGTCTTATAGTATGTTGCAGTAAAGTCATCCTGCCCAAGTGCTTTATTTGAGGAAAGGGCTGATATGACCCTCCGCTGTCGTGATATCCTTGCCCCAGCGCCTCCCTTACCTTCTCCCACCGAGGTTAGTTGGATCCTATTCAGGAAGTCCGCCTGCAGCTAACTCAATGGGCTCTGGGAGGTTTAGCTGGCAAAGCAGGCCTGAATTTCCTCTGTGAGCGAGTCCCTAGTCATCTGTTACAGCAGCAATGGTGTTGCAACCCACTGCTTCCCTTAGTAACTGCGCCAGAAGCGAGAGCACCTTGTTGGCCTTCGCGTAAAAACTGCTGGGGGACGAAAATAGCAATGACCTTGCTGCCATCTTATTTCTAAGAGCATTAAGCTGACCCACCGGCAGTATTCACTCATTGATCTCCTGGAGGGGGTCTTGACTGCTTGTTTTCGGTTCTCTTCCACCTTGTGACTGGACTCAGTAGCCTCATACGCCTTTCCCTCTGCGGCTATGGAATCACCCCCAATTGTGGCTTTAAACTCATCCCATCTGATGCTCTCCCTCCCCCCCCCCCCCCGTGTATGAAGCTTTGATAGCAGGGAGGGGGAGAAGACACCCACACAACAGACGCAGGATTGTGTTCCATGTACAATGGAAAAGTATCCTTCCCGGTCCCCCCTCAACCCCTGCAAATGTCCCATAGTCCCAGGGCTTCCAACCTATCCCCTAGTGAGGGAGAGGCCACTGTCCTCCCCATACAAGCTGCGCCCCCAACTCCATCGTCCGGCTTTATACCCCCAAGCCCCCCCCAGCCTCCTATCACCCCACCAGTCCCCCACCCAAGCCCTTGATTGCGGGCCCTGCAAGGTTGCACTTCTCCTGCCGTTGCCCATTCCCCATTCCCAGGGCCTCATGCGGTTTTCCTGCTGGGGAGGTTGATCGTCCTGGAGGCTCTGGATTAAATCTAGCTGCAGGAGGTCGGCTCCCTCTTGGGTTGCTGTGATGCACTTTTGGGTCCCCTCCCATTCAAACACCAGTACAAAGGGGAATGTCCATTTATAGCGGATGCCCCTGCGGGCCAGCTCCCTTACCACCGGGATCTGCCTTCTCTTGAGCAGGGTACTGCCTGCCAGGTCCTGGATTAAGGACATTGAAGTTCCTTGATAAAGCACTGGTGGTTCTTTTGCCCTAGTAGCTCACAGGACCACCTCTTTTTGAGCATAACACAAAGGAGCTGCTAGGCCATCCCTTGGCCTGCCATTAGTGCCCCTTGCCATTCTAACGGCTCTGTGGATCCAGTCTAGCTCAATCTCCGGGCTCATGTCTCCCAGGAGGTCTGTAAAGACCCTCCAGCCCTCCCCGTTTAAATCCTTGTGTGTGACTGTTTTGATGCAGATTTTGTATCCTTATATTGATGATCCTCGATCTATTCTCCATCTGCAACTCTTTGCATAGTCACCTTAAGTCGCTATGTGGCCTCAGTGTGCGCCGTTGTGTCCTTGTCCACCTCCTGGACGTCCCTCAAGGTCTGCCCAGTTGGCCAACCGCTGGTCTTATTTCTGCCAAGATTGTGTGGAGGTCAGTCCTCTTGAAAGGCCTTAGTGTGCAAAGTTTGGAGGGTCATTAGATCAGTATGGAGATCCTGTCATGAAATGGGTTCAGCTACCCCTGACCCCATGGATTCTCTATGGTCCACCATGTTGTGGGCCACTTTAGTTGGTCCCCTCGCCTCACTTGGGGCCCATATGGTGGGGAGGGTGCCCAGCACATCCCCCTGCTGCTGTTGCCTGCTTCGAGGCATTGACATCCGCCCCCTCCCCTAAACTTCAGGCCTCCGACTGTCTTCTGTGATGGGGTCCCTTAAGGGAGCACTCCTCCCGCTTCTAGTTACCCTTCCTTGGGTGCTTGTGTGTTGGTTAATCCGAAAAGTCCCGTGGGAGGCAGGGGAGTGCGCCGCCGGGTCAGTCCTGCTAAAGACGCCTCTTCTCACAACCGACCGATTCCAGCACCCTGGCTCTCCAGGGGCTGCTGATTTGTTACAAGTCTACTTTAGGTCCTTTCGGTGGCCTTGCCGCACACGCAGATGGTAATTATGATTATCTGGACCTCTTCCCGTAAGGAAGGTACTTACCCCCTCCCTTCCCCCCAAAACCACAGGGGACGCCCAGGCCAGGCACACTCCTCACGCCACCACCTCCATTGCTGGGGGCTGGGCTCATCGCCTGTTCTCAACTGTGGCACCAGGGCCTCCCCCCGCTGGATACACAGTGCCTCGGAATTGGGCTGCCCCAGGCAACTTCTCACTTCAGTCCTTACCCGAGTGGGATGCAGCTGTGCACTCCCTCTCTCCAGATTAGTCAGCAATGCCCCTTCAGGCACCTCCTCCACCTTGCTTCTGCCAGGGCCTCAACATGCTGCCTTTCCTCCCCCAATATGATGTGGGGCAGGTAAAGGGGGTATTTAGTTAGAGCCTCCTGTGGTCGTCTGCCTCCGCAAAAGCTTTTGATCATAATCACAGGCCTGTCTTAGCCATCGGCTTTACCATGTGCAGCTGTGAGGGTGTGAGGGAGGAGGCTCTCAAGCTGTTGCCAGGAAGTGCGCCCTTATGGTGTGCAGCACCTTCCTCTTACCGGGGGTCCAATGGGCCCACCGAGCTGTTAACCTGAGGCCCCCCCCCCCTGCACCAGAAGGTGCTCGCCCATTCACCACTGCTGCCTAGTGTCAGGTGCCCTACAAGCACCCTGCTGCAGCTCGTGCCTCAAGTAGTCAGCCAGCTCTGTGTTCTCCCGATAGCTGCTTGGAGCATCCACTGGCAGAGCCTGTGGCTCAGCAACCACTGCTGCATTGTTCTATGGCCAAGGGCCGGGCCTGGCCTGCTAACCAGCCTGCTCCCGCTTCTTTCAGTCCCTCTGCAGCCTCGATGTTGGGCCAAGATAGTACAACCAAACTCTCTGCATCTTCCAGCTGGATTCCTGCTTGCTGATGCACACTGCCAACCCACGTGTGGGACACGTGGTCTCCCCTAGTCTTGCCGCTACGTTGAGTGGCTACCAACAGCTCCAGGGTGGTGGGAGAGCAAAGGGTTTAAGAACGGCTGCCAGTCTACCTAGTGTCTCAAATTATAATTGTTTATTTTTTTAAACAATTTATTTTGTAAAAATACCCAAAATTACAAAGATCCCGAACAAAAGGAGCAAAGATAAGATAAACAGAGCACAGTAAGGTATATTGCCAAGTACACAGAAAGAAAGATATCCATCACAAGGATCATGTAAAGACTACCATGACCATCATGAGAGCAATGATCCAAAGAATTTAATCCCCCCTAACCTAGCCACTCCCACCCACTTCCCACAGATTTTCTTCCATTTCACACAACAGCCTCTCGCATTATATATTTTTTTCCAAGGCCATACAACAGTTAATTTCCCCTGCCCATTTTGCCACTCTTGGGCAATCCACTCCCACCCCAAAGCGCTCGATACACCCCCACATTCCCATAATTAGTAATCCTGGCTCCCCTGCTAGATCCAATCCGGTCAGAGCGTATTCTATCTAAACATTCCTGCCAGAAGCATCGAACCCTCGGACACTCCCATACAATGTGGAAAAAGGTCCCCTCACAGCTCAACAAGAGACACAAGGGGAATTTTGTACGACAAAGGGGTTCGACCTCAGAGAACTACTGTGGACATGCACCGACTACGGAACCTTCTCGTCAGTCTGTTTTCTCCTCCTAGCCTGGACGCAACACTAGCAGTTCATCAAACAAATAAAGAACTGTGAAACATTACTAAGCCTGCATGCAATAAGTTAAATTGTATTCAACACAATGGGAGAAACAATACAATAAAAAATATCACAAACTACATTAAAACACATTTGTGCAGATCTAATACCTAATGATTGACTGCAACCAATAAACTGCTAAACTCATAAGCTGCATTGGATAGCGGATAAAGTAAAATTACCAATGATGGTGACTTTACCCCCATGTGTAGACAAGTGGGTGAATCCTTTTATGCAAAAAAGTTTTTGTCAACTAAATATATTTTTGCACACACTGTTCAGTAGTGTTACTTTAGCCCAACATGTTTCGTTCTGCATTTAATTACACATACTCCACCAGTAGTTCTTCAGGGGACCAACGACTACAGATTATAATGCACACAATCCTGAGGTAGCTGAACACCTCTATTACAGCATATACGTCCAAACGCTAAAGGAGAAAACAGATATACAGCCGTCATTAATACAGCTCATCTTAACACAACCTAACCCTATAGCCACACACATTCACCTAGGTAGGCTTACCGAAATGATTTAACTTCATTTGCTTTCATCGTAAAGTGTGGATGTCTTCTAAATAGACCACGATCTATAGGGGTAATCCAAATAACAGTGGGAGGGTCAAACAAACGGTGTGCAGATCACTCCCTCTTACATTCCAATCTATCAAATTGCAATAACCAAAGTAATTGCATTCTGCATTACTCCATACTGTCCTAATCTATCTTAATGGCGACCAGCTGAAAGCTAACAGTGATCTTACTTCGCATCACTCTGCGGGTGCTCATCAGACCAAGCCCGGTCTTTCGCACTCAAAAGTTGGCTCATATGTAAAGTAGATTTTTGAGCTTCACTGCCCTACCGCTCAAAACATGGTTTAAAATTAGCATTTGAACTTTAAAACTAACAGCCGTTAGTACATTACTCTACCATAACCCTTATCAAGAGCCAAGATCGCAAAGCGATTATTAACTTATGCATCATTCATCTTTTGTTCTTGACTCATAAGTGTCCACACATGCAGGACTGTAGTCCTCAATTAATACAGGCGGGTCTTCTGTTACATGCTTGGAAATAATGTGAATTTAAAGTATTCCGCACCACCAAATCGAAGCTTCGGGCAACTACAAAATTCAATTACAATGTATGCCCCACATTATTGGTTCACATTAAAATACCGAGCTGAGTTCATACGCGTGGGGGGGGGGGGGGGGGGGGGGTCTCGGTTCACTACAGCCCAACGCGTCAGCCAGCAGCAAAATAGTTGCTGGCAACTTAGTCTCGCGCCGTAACAGGCTAGTGTCTCAGTCTCTGTCCGTCACGTCATGTGGCAACTATCACCCGACATCTGCTATGCGAACACTGGAGTTTTTAAAGGGTCCCAGTCACGGATGCAGTTAATGGTGCGACCAACCATTAATATGCACCCGTCATAATTTCAGCAGCAACCACCAAAGCAGATTAGCGAATGGCTCATTACTACATCCCATGAGCCAGTATTCGAATATAATCATTACATTCAAAACACAAAACACAAAAAGGGAGAAAATAATTATACCTCCCAACCTACACGACGATCACCTGCCGCATTTAAACACTGGCTCTTAAAGGGTACGTAGAACCATCACAATCACACTCTCGGCTCGATGTTCTGCAGATCAACTAATCTATTCATAAATTGTGCCGTTCTACTAATTCGTTCAGGCCAGTCACTGACGAAATGCACAAAAAAAAATAACCACTGTTCTTTTTTGTGCAATTGTTTAGCTATGGATTCACCATTATGCATTCTTGAGATTTACAATACTGTCCATTTCAGAACTTCACTACTATGATCCATTACAAAGAAATTACTCCCTATTGAAGCTGTCACTTTATTTTTAATGCAGATCCTATGCTCAGAAATTCTCAACTTGACTTTCCGTTCCGTCATGCCAATATAAATCTTAGGGCATGGACACCAAATTGCATAGACATTATTGGAATTAGTTTGTAAATTGTCTGAGTCCAGAGTGGACTTTAACCTAGGTCTACTACAGTGGTCCTACTAGCAAACTTGCAATTAGTGCATAATCTGCACGGGGAGTCCAGTTAACCGTGGAATACCCCAAAGTTTTGTCACACTTTTCTGTTCAATTGTTTGCGAGATATCATTTTTAGTTAATAACCCTTTAAAATTGGGAGCCCTTTTAAATGCATACAATGGTGCTTTCAAAAGGGCATTCGCCACCCTGTAAAACATGCCAATTTCTCTTAATAAATCTCATTTGACGATGGCGTAAAAGTGCTCAAACACAATCCCGGCACTCAGGATTTTGCTTTATACTAGAGTGCTTTGCGATTATTGTTAATCGATCTCTTCAAAGCTAGTTAGATTATTGCTTTAGGGTATTGCCTTGTCCTCAGCTTCAGATAAGAAGATGGTATTCAGATAACTTTCGTTTGAAATCATATAAATTGCCTGCACATTTTCCACTGGTATGCCGCAGATGGCAACTGTCAAAAGAAAGGAGTGAAGGGGGCGTGGCCAGCACGCATGCAGTGAAGTCGGGCTTCCGTGGATTTCCGGTCCGTGATCCTCTCAACACCTGAATTTTCGCCTTAAAATTGTCTGCACGACGGTGGCAAATATAAATCCATGAAGGGGAACCGGTCTCCAGCACTCGACCCCGCGCCCGTGGAAAATCGGAGCTGGGAAGCACAATAACGTAGGACGTGAAGACGAGCCCCTGTGTCCCGCAAGATGGCGGCGCACACGCAGCGACGGATGCGAGGGGAATTGATATCCGCAGAACCGCGGTGCTTCGTCTGGCCGCGGCCCGATCCACTCACTCGTTAGTGCTGAAAGGCTGCGGAGACCACGTCGCAAGAGAAGATCCGCCGGCAAGCGCGACTGGAAACCCCGAACCAGCCGCCTGGAAGGTCGGAGCGGGCCGCGGAGAAGGGAGCATCGTTGACGGCGAGACGAATCGGAGGCGTACTGGCAGCGAAAAGACCCAGCCAGGTACCAGGGTCCCATCAGGAGACCCACGCGACGAGGGTAACAGGCGCGGCCTACGAATCGGCGCCGAAACCCAAACGACCTTAACTCGGGGCGACCTGGGAAGGGGCCCGCCGACTCCAGAGGGATCCCCAAGAGACGACACCGGAGCGCTGAAGGGCCACCCTAGAAAATTGAGGACACCCATTTGGAACACAGCCCCGACGGGACCCAGCAGCGGACAACACACCGCTTGCTCTCAAGGTGAGGGGCACTCTCCCTGAGACCCTCTGGAACTCAGCTGAACACCGCAAGCTCCGAAACCTAATCCCACTCAACGCCATCTTACCAAAGAGCAACACACGGTCGGAAGGCCGTGGCAATACAGTGCCTGACTGTCGCCCCCCAGGACACTTATCACAGCAAACAAAATCAACGGCGGGGTGAAACCATCGAGATCGGAGAACTAAAGGCGGCTAGATCCAGCCGAAACCAACAGAAGGACCACCCGGAATAGCTCAGATCGAAAGTGGGTCGCCAGGGCAGCAACAGATCTGGGCCGTCTGACATGGACTGGTAGGAGATCTCACCCAGCAGATCACACCCGGTGACACGTACTGCACCACAAGCCAGGGACCGGAGGTGAAGCCGATATACCCTTCAGAACCAGACTGGACACGTGAGGCGGCGAGCCTGGAAACGGGGGACGTCCCCCCCCAGAGGCAAACCCAAATTGGTCACGATGGACTCCTTCACAACAGTCAGACCCCAAAGACAGGCACAACCAGATCGGGAGCCACCAGAAGAGCCGCCCCATCAAGAGGATGATCTCAAACACACACAAGTCCTACAAGCAATAGCGGCCCTCCGATCGTCGGTCGAAGGAAAGATCGAAGAAGTGAAATCGGACATACAGCTTATGCGTCAAGATGCCCAAAACCTAACGGAAAGGGTCACGGCAGCAGAAACTACCCTACAGGACAACGTGGAGAACACCCAAGACCTAAAAACAAAAGTTCAGGATCTAGAACAGAAGGTGGCCAGGCTGGAGGCGCGCTCCGAGGATGCCGAGGGTCGAGCCCGCCGCAATAATATACGCATATTGGGGGTCCCTGAAGACATGGAGGGCTCGGACCCGACGGAGTTTATCGAAACACTGCTGCTACAGGAAATTGGTCCAGGGAACCTTTCCCAAGGGTTCTCCGTAGAAAGAGCCCACAGATCCCTCCAGATGCGCCCCCCACCCGGCTCGCATCCACGCCCAATTATCGCTAAAATTCTGAACTTCCGAGACCGAGAAATCATACTGCGGTACTCTAGAGAAGGCGGAGAGATCAGGAGGAACGATGCGGCAATAGTTATGTACCCGGACTACACCCCCACAGTGCAACGAGCAAGGAACTCCTTCATCCCAATAAAAGCACGATTACGGAAGCTCAACCTAAAATATATGTTGCTTTACCCGTCGCGCCTCAAAGTCTTATATAAAGGAAGAGCGATATTCCTCGAGACCCCAGCCGCAGCAAACATGTGGCTAGAACACAACAACCTGGCCGAGGGTAAAGATTAACCACCACAACCGAATCTAGGCTGATCACATACCTGTCGCGGCAAGGAGAAAACAGAGACCACCCTACAAGAATGCATAAAACAGACAACTGCATCATACTTTGATTCCTACTGAGATCTAAGCCAGATCGGACAGGAGCTCGAAGGAACACACGGAAGAAAGGAAAGCGACCCACCCCACCAAAAACTGTGCAGGCAGTCTGCCTACACACTCCCTGATCCGGAAGGCCAGGATTGGCCTGGAAGGCTCGGGACCCCCTGAGCGCTGCACGTTGAAGCAACTGCTAGGGACGGTTAGAGTTGTTTGGTTTGTTTTCCCCATGCATATAATGGGAGTTACCCAAGTTAAAAAGTCTCCAAGAGTAACAACGGAAGATGCCGGAGAGGACGAGCTGGGAGAGGAAGAGCCGAATTTGGACGAACGAAAGGAAAAAGTAGGCGATTGCACGACAGGACCAATGGACACCCTATCAACACACTATGACGACTAAAATAAAGATAATATCTTGGAATATAAGGGGCCTAGGGACTTATCCACGCCGAAACAGAATTAAGTCCTACTTGAACAGAAAAGGAGTGCAAATAGCACTGTTACAAGAAACACACTGCACGGCTGACTCGCTGGCCAGACTATGCGACCATTGGGGAGGACAAGGAATTGGAACCACTTACTCCAAATTTTCGAGAGGAGTATACACCTGGATTCACCCTCAACTCCCATTCCATTTAATTAAGTCGGAAATTGACCCGGAGGGCAGGTTTGTGATAACATGGGGCCGACTAGAACAAGAAGAGGTATGTATAGTGAACTCCTACCTCCCCAACACCAACATTCCGGCATATTTGAATTCGATGTACCCTAAACTTGCACCATACAGGCACGGTATCTTTCTTTGGGGGGGGGGGACTTCAATTGTGTACGAGACCCCACACTTGATAGGTCCCAGCCCCACCCGAAGGGTCCCTCAACAGCAACAGCGGCCCTGTCCTCACTAATAGACTGATTAGACCTGGCCGACACGTGGAGGGAACAACACCCAGACGCCCGGGGATACTCGTTCTTCTCCTCCCCACATGATCTCCATACGAGATTGGATTATCTCTTTGTAAGCAAAGAGCACCTATCACAAATAGGCGGCGCGAAATTCCTAGGGAGAACCATCTCGGACCACTCACCACTCTTAATAGAGTGGAATCACACGGGCCCTAGACCCCCCATACCCATGTGGAGGATGCCGACAGACGCCCTGGGAGATCTAGTGTTCAGGGAAGAACTACATGACTTTATAGATAACTTCATAGAAGTGAACACCGGAAGCGTCAAATACTTGAGCACAATGTGGGACGCCCTAAAGGTGACAGCCAGGGGGGAAATCACAGCTAAAGCGGGCGGCATCAGAAAACAGCTCCGGGCGGAACTAGACCACTGGGAACAAGAGATTGAACAATCGGAGGCAGCCCCGGTGAACAGGCACCAAAGAGAGGACACCCTCAAAACACTTAGAGCCAAATGCTCGCTGGCATGGGACAGACTAGCCAAATTTGATTATACCACTAAGACTAATAGGGCACACACAGAGGCTGACAGGCCGAGCAGGTTGCTGGCCTGGCTGTGCAAGAAAGAACACCCTCGACACAACATCACCACGATACGAGATGAAGACGGCAACAAATTCCATACACAACAGGACATAAATAACGCCTTCAGGCGCTACTACGAACACCTATACTCCCATACAGACCAAGTTCCCCGAGAACAGATTACAGATACCCTAGAAGAAATAGGCCTCCCCAGATTGACCCCAGAACAAACTGAGGCCCTAGAGGCAGACATCACCACTGACGATATAACTGAGGCGATCAGAGCACTGGCCGCCGGCAAAACCCCTGGGAACGATGGGCTACCCGCCGAATTTTATAAAGCATATGAAAGGTCCCTTACACCGTTATTACATGAGGTTTTCCGAGAAGCATACGAGAGAGGGCGGCTCCCTGACAGTATGAGAGAGACCCTCCTGATCCCGATCCTCAAACCCAACAAACCCGCCGACGATTGTGGCTCTTACCGCCCAATAGCCATGCTCAACTACGATGTGAAAATTCTGACGACAATACTAGCAAAGAGGCTGGCCAGAATCATAGGGGAGGTCGTGCACATGGATCAGTGCGGCTTTATACCGAGCCGCAACACGGCCATGAACTTACGCAGACTACAACAGATTATAAACCAAACACAGGACCTCACGGACCCGTGTGCGCTGCTATCCCTGGATGCCATCAAGGCATTTGATTCGATATATTGGGAATGGCTCGTAGCGGTCCTAGAAACTTTTGGCTTTGGCCCGGGGTTCGTTAGATGGGTCAGGATTCTCTACACGGAACCCAAGGCTAGAGTGAAAACCGGAAAATACATATCTGACGCCTGGGACATATGCAGGGGTACTAGACAGGGATGCCCACTATCCCCCATGCTCTATGTATTAGGACTAGAGCCTATTGCCATCTATTTTCGGAAACAGTTTTTTGACGCCGGGATACGCTTAGGGGGGAGAGGATCACATCATCTCACTTTATGCAGATGACGTACTACTATACGTCAGGGACCCACACAACAACGTACCCACAATGCTGGACGTCTTAGACAATTTTGCAAAATACTCAGGTATACAATTTAACAAGGCAAAGTCCTGCCTCTTTCCTCTGGCGGGCCTCAGGAACAAGAACGCACAGGAACTCCCTTCCCTAGGGGTACAATGGGAGATCACCACTTTCAAATACCTGGGTATACATGTAACGCACTCCCCGGCATTGACGCACGAACGCAATACGAAAGCAGCAATCCCTGCCTTGAGAAAATCCATGAACTTTTGGGCAAAACTCCCCCTGTCCATGATGGGTAGAGCCTCAATAATTAAAATGATCGTCCTTCCCAGATTTCTATACAAGTTTCAAAACATTCACTACTATATCAACGCTTCCTTCTTTCGCCTCCTAGAAGGGATACTTCGAGATTTCCTATGGGGGAAAGGGAGGCGCAAGATAGCGCTCACCACCTTAGTCCTCCCATACAGCCAGGGGGGGATCCAACTCCCAAACTTTGAAAAATATTATTTGGCAGCACAACTTACCTTCGTGTCCAAATGGTTGGCTGATGACGTCACATCTGAAACTCCTCTGCTCCAGTCCTTGATCTCCCCAATCCACCTGAGGGAACTTATCTGGGCCCCCGGCCACCTGATGCAAAATGCCCCCCTTATAGCAGCTCTAGGGCGTAAAGTTTGGCGCAGAGCAGAGACACTTGCCCACACACAACACCAGTACTCCCCGGACATACCGTTAATCTCGGACCTATGCAGATCCGACTCGGACCTACAACACCTCAGATACTGGGAAAGGAGAGGGATATACACATGGGGGGACCTATATGCTGACGGTACCTTTAAGGAATTTGAAAGCCTACGCGAAGAGGCTGGAGTGCCCACAGGCCAGTTTCTTTGGTACCACAGGATACGTACTACAGCACGAAATAAGTGGGCAACATGGCCAGAGGAACCAGAATCAAACCCCCTAATTACATTATTGTATAACCTGGGCGAGGGAGGGAGACCGGTGTCCCAGATTTACGCCCAACTGAATGACATCCCTAACCCGCGCAGTGCCGGTCTGAAAAGCAGATGGGAAGTGGACTTGGGCCGGGAGATAACGAGTGGAGAGTGGGAGAGGGCCCTAGCGCATCCTAAAACAGTCTCCAGGAATCACAGATTTAGACAAATCCAACTGAACCTCCTACATCGAACATACCTAACCCCATCCAGGCTGGCGAAGCTCACCAAATCACCACAATCTCACTGCACCTGGTGCGGGGCGGACAATGCGGACCTGATTCACCTGTTTTGGTCGTGTACCAAAGCACAAGCCCTATGGACCGCTGTACAGCAGACATGCGAGAAAGCTGGGCCTGCTGTGTACAAATGGACTCCAGAGGAATGCCTACTAGGAACGTACCCCAGGCCGGCCAAACTTAAGCACCTAGTCAAATTAATGGATATGGTGTGCATACTGGCTAAAAGAACCATCGCAATGTCCTGGAAAAAACCTGCAGGACCCCAATATAAATTATGGCACAGGGAATTGGAACGCTGGATACAGGCTGAAACAAGGGCATGGGAAGACAGCGTAGCTAGATCGACGGATGCCTCGAGCATGACCCTAGCGGCCTGGAAAGAACTTATAGGATCCCTGTCTCATCCCTCGGACGACAAGCCCCCATGAAGGAAATAAGCCCATGGCACATAGCCCTACGATCAATGTCATTGAACCCCAAGAGCAGCCGACCTTCACCTTACTAGGATCCTACAGGCTCCAACCCCCCCTCCCCCCTTAACACCGGCTGACCTGATCCCCTCGGAACTGGCAATCTGGACCACCGAAACGAACGGAACACTTGGAGACAGTTACAGTTGAATTGTTGATTTGTTAATTTGTTAATGTTAATGTTCTCTCACGAAATCCACACCATCCTTGAACAGTGTATATTTCTATGTCAAGCTACTGCAATAACACTGATAAATAACAATAAACAAATTTTAAAATAAAAAAAAAAAAAAAAAAAAAAAAGAAAGGAGTGAATAGCGATCTGTCGGATTGTGAAAAGGTCTAACTTGTAGGGCGTTATTGATTTTATCTACCCATATCATGATAACTAGAAAATGTACCGCAGTTTTACTCTGCGTTAAGGTGAATTTCAGATAACGGTTCTGTTGATTAACCCAAATCATGAATTCTTGGGAAGACTATTGAGCCATCCCACACAACCAAAATATAATCAATAAAATGTCTTCATAATGCAATTTAATGGAAAAATTGATGCAAAGTGTTATAATATTTTTCGAACTACGCACGATTTATAAGTACAAATTGCCAGCTGAAGGCGCTACAGGTGACCCCATGGCTGTTGCATGAATCTGGTGGTACAATTTCCCCATTGAAACTGAAGTAACTTTCATTAAGCGCTAATTCAGCACACCATAGTACAAAACTATTGGGAGTAATGCCATCCGATCTTTTGGAAAGTAACATTACTAATACACTCAAAGTCTCGCTTTGTGGTATGGAAGTGAATAACGACAATATTTAAACTAATCACCAATTCCTTCGTATGGTCAAACTGCATACCCTCAACCATATTGATTATTTCAGTTGTGTCCTGTACGTATGACAACATGGTTGTGACGAGCGGTTTTAGATACCAATCGGCCAACCGCAAAAGTGGCTCCAGGAGTGACCATGTAGCTGACACAATTGGACGACCTGGGGGATCCAACAAAGACTTGTGGATTTTGGGAAGGATGTCAAATTATGGAATAGTAGGGTTGAAGTACCAGCAAGTACTCATACTGTTGTAGCAAATCAAGCCTCTGGCTAATGCCATCTATACTTGGATCAGAGAAAAAAGTTTCTTGGTTTGATCTACAAGAATCCACTGGTAAAACGAATGGTCATCTAACTGCCGATTACATTCTGCAATATATGTGTCTATTCAACATGACCACTGCTCCACCCTTGACACACCTCAGACATGCAGCATGATCTGCCCACCTCCCCCCCCCATTTGTGTAAATCAGTGCAAGTGTAATAGATCCCATGCAAAACCTTGAGTTGAATCAGCCTTAACTGTGCCAAGATACCAATCTCCATGGGGAAAAGGCGCACGTCCACCAAATCCTCAAGTTGCACCTGGCCAAAGTCCCTCTCCCAACAGGTCTTAAGCTTGATCAACTCCTTTATGTTAAAGACTGTTAGGACCTGATAAGAGGGTAGAAACGACTGCTTTGTACGAGCTCTGGGAGAAAGTTTGCCTCCATGGGGGAGCAAGCCAGGATCCTCTTAAATTATTGAAAATTGGCAGCTAGAGCATGCGAGGGGCGCATGTAGTGAAATTCTTCCACCGTAGCAGCCCAACACTTTTAAAATAGTTTCATGCCGGATTCCCCCTTACCTTCTATGCACTGTAATAGCTGCTCGAACCCAAACAAATGAGATTTGCATTAGGTACAAAGGGCAACAAACCTCACCAATTTAAGTAGCAAGGTGGGGCAAGTAGATTTGTTTTGGGGCAAGTAGATTTTTCAAATATTGTCAGTTAGACCAGTAGATTTTTTTTATTCAACACCCCTGCTTATTAAAACGAATTGAACCTTAAGTATGCAACCTAACATTTGCGGGACCTGTCACAGAAACCCAGCAAACGAACTACCTACCCAAAGGTAAGGAAAAGGCAGCAAGCCAACAGCGATGAAGGGATGCACACAAACAGAGTGTAGCAGTTATCAAACAGTTTGCACTGGCGAAGAAAGACTAAACATGCATTACCCAAATATAAAAAGGTGGTCTCCCATAGGATCCCAAGAAACACCAACAGGTGCCAACGTTCGAGGGAGTACCTTATTTGAATTTAGCACATCAAGGTATACACTATGATTCTTGATGCAGGTGACCCGAGCACAAAGTCCTTAAGTATAACAGCATAATGGTACGAAGGGTGCCAAAGAAGGCAATTTCAGCCATTAGGCTCTACGCTTTGTTCAGCTTCAAAGAGAATATTATCCTGCTGTCTGGCATTCTTCCCAGGGTTTCACCTAAGGCGGGGAACATTTCCTGAGGCTTGCACTACCTGGGAGAGCATGGATGGTGGCGACTGGATGCCACCAGAACATTCAGGTGGAGTCCTCATTTCGACCTTGACACCACGCAGGGTGCAGTGGTGAGCCACTCCCGTCAGCGCCACAGTGAAGAGGTCTGCTATCCGATTGTGCTTATTGTGGGCCGTCAGTGCGCCTAAATGCTACCTTAATGACGTGTACTGCAAGCCTCTAGCTGTGCACCACACATGTCCCCGAGGAGTTACAGCCTATCGTACACCAGTGAAATTGGTGAGCTGGATTGGTCATTTGCGAGGAGTTAAATTGGATTAGCTGGATACTTTACTTTTTGTTCCAGGGTGCTGTTAGGGGCACACTTGGGTATCAGTGCACCGTCCCAGAGAGCCTTTTGTGCTTAAGCCACTTCTCCCTCGTGACAGCTTCTTGTGGCCTGCCGTCTAAATTTCTATAGGTCAAAGAGGGCGGTACCCCTTTGAGAATCTGGAGGAATGCTGCATGGGAAACTGCTTCTAGGTGAAGCAGCTCTGGGTGGAGAATTTTCTTTGGAGGAGTTCAACTGCCCTTTTGTTTCCCTGAGCTCTGCTAGTGTCGATGGCAACCTAAGGATGGGGGCAATGGGTGATCCATTTTTACTGCCCACCACCACCAACACAGCACTCCAAACTTCATTTCTTCAGTTTCTTTTATCTTGTGGCCAAAATATAACGAAAAGTTAATTGATGGTAGTCTAGAAACAGGATCTGTGAGCCTGTTTGTAAGAAAAGTCCAAGTAGCTTCAAGAAACACACACACCTCCCTTTCTCAATTTCCCCCAGCGGCTCACCATCTCCAGAGCCCTGGTTCTCTTTAGGCTGGACTATTGCAACAGCCTCAACCCCCTCATCTACCCTGCGCCCTTTGCAACTCATCAAGAACAAAACCGTGAGACATCCTTGGCCTCAAGCCCAGGGACCGCATCTCTCCAGCACTAAAAGCCTTTCACTGGCTGCAAGGATCAAGTTCAAGACCCTCTGCATTGTTCACAAGGCTTTCTGGGGCTTGGGTCCTACAAAACTGCCTACCTAAATATTGTCCCTCGCGAGCTTTCCGCTCATCTACCTACAACCTTCTGCGAGCGAGTCGGTTCTCCAAGCAGAGAGTTGGAGGGAGATCCTTATCCTCAGGAGGTGCCTCACAATGGAACAGCCTGCCTCTCTCCCCTCTTGAACCTTATCTTCTTACGTTCCGGAAACTCAAGACCATCCTCTTCTCTCTCGCTCTACGCTGCTAACTTAGTTCTCTGCTATTTCCCCCCCCCCTCCTTACAGCTTGCTGACTGGCCACCTGGTGCACCTCAGAATTCACAGGTCCCTGGCCAGTCCTCTTTCGCACTTGCCTCAGGTTCCCACTCCCCACCCAATGCACTTGACAAATAACCCAAGAGAGTGGCTCTCTATGGACTTACCCCAGTCACCACTGACCAGAAGTGTAAAGACTGGGAGCGGGGGGGGGGGTAGCTGTACCTGCCCTCTATATGGCAGAGTAAAAGCACAGAGCACCACAGCCATTATTATTTATTGTTGGTAGCAATGGACAAGTAAACAAGGCTTAGCTCTAAGGAGGTGATGCAGGCTTGTTCTTAAGTACAGTGTAGTCCCCAAATCCCCACAAAGGAATGTACACACACTATATTAGTGATAGCAGTTCTTTATATAAATAAGCTTAGATATATACACATACAATAACACTTTGTGCTCAGGCAATACTAAAATTATAAATATGTACAATATCTATGTGGTACCACAATTCACTCTTGACTCCATTAAAATGCATCAACTGCCGACAGTTGTAAATGACATACAAGTCGAATAGCAATGTGAACCAACACCAGATATAGGAGGGAAACAAGCGATTAAATAATTGGCAGAAGACTTTGACCAGTTACCAAGACAGTTCTGTGTGAGGATCCCCCACCTGTGCAACCTGTAAATAAAGTATATTGACAAGCCCAGTCCATATATTGTTTAGCAGAGTCTTGTTTACTTGTAAATGTTCTACTACCCCAATGTATCTGATTTAGCAGAGGTCTTCGATGAGTCGACGGATCCTTCTGGAGTGAACTCCCTTTAAGGCAGGAGCCACGGATCGTCGAGATTCCTTGAAGAAAAGGCGAACATTGTTGTCGAGGCAGCAGCTTCGGTCCGTGCGCTGCTAGTCGATGTCCTGCGAAGATGAGGCATGCGGTGCACCTCGATGACAAGTGTTTGTTGCTGCAAAGCAAAGTTAATGAAGGACGTAGGCCAAGCAGGGGCGTTGGCGATCAGGACTCTACCGCGGCTGGCTTTCGGGTCTTCGTCGGCGTCTGAGGTCTTTGTGTGGCAGGAAACCCACCGGCTGAGTCTCCTCGGTCGTCAACGACATTGACTTTCTCCGGCGGGACAAAAGTCGACGGTGATGAGCACGGAAGTCCTTGATTTCAAAGTGTCTTAGGCAATGGAGTGTTGTGGCATCCGGTCGACGAGGTTACAGCGGTCTTCCGAACCTAGGTCGACGGGGATGGTCGATGGCCTCGACATCCTGTCGCTTCACTTCAGATTCAGTGGTCCCCGTCCCCTGTCAACAGCCTTTCGAGGACTGACTTCCAGGGTGCCTTTGCGAAAGATTAGCTGGTGCACGATGACCCCTCATAGCTCGGGAAGAGGTCTCCTAGTCAGGTCTCTCTTGGATCAGTTGTGGGAGACCGACACAACAGCTTATGGATTGGTGAAGGAAAGCAGCAATTCTTCTCTTCCAGCTGCTTATGAACAATTCCAGTAGGTGAGAGTTCCCCAGATAAACTGTTCCGTCTCATTCACACTTCTGGGCCAAGCTCAGCAGCCAATCATTCAGCTGGCATTCATGCGGGCAGGCAGCCAATCAGGCTCACAGTGCATTTAGGCCATTCTTCTCCATTCCAGACGCTAACAAGGAATGTGGATTGGGGCAAGCACCCAGCCTTTCAGCACTCCACACTGCATTCATACCCATTTCGGGCAGGGCTGGCTCAGTAATTGTGTCATACACCAGAAACCCATAACATGAAATGTATGTTGGTCACACCCCACGGGCGTACCCACAACATACATTCATTGGGAAGGCCCCAGCCAGTCTGGCCTGGACTTCCCCACAATACCATAAATGGAACTTCCCAGGACTTACAAGGCAATAGAAAGCAAGAGGCCATAGGGGACATCTCAACTGATTCCAATGGCACGGCCTGGGTAACCCGAAATGGAGGATACCCGGAGCACCTCTATCAAATTCAGCATGGAGCTGCCACCAGCCCATACCCTGCTCTGTGGGCCACACACACGTGCTCAAAAACATACACTAGGGGTACAGGGTTGTACCCCCACCCATGGGTGCCATAAGGGTATCCCAAGGGTCTGTTCACCATGACCAAAAAGAGGAACAGCTGCACCACCAGGAGTCCTACACCTGTCAAATTCAGCATGGAGCTGCCACCAGCCCATACCCTGCTCTGTGGACCACACATGCTCAAAAACATACACTAGGGGTACAGGGTTGTACCCCCACCCATGGGTGCCATAAGGGTATCCCAAGGGTCTGTTCACCGTGACCAAAAAGAGGAACAGCTGCACAACCAGGAGTCCTACATGGACTCTTATGCAGAAGACAGAACATACATGAAAAAGGAGTACAGGACAAGGATATGGAGGCCATGTCCCTCCAATGTATTTCCAGCATCAGACTTTGTTCCGGAAACTCAAGACCTTCCTCTTCCTTCTCTCTCTCCCCTGCTAACCTAGTTCTCTGCTCTTTCCCCCTCTCCCTCCCTTACAGCTTGATGACTGGCCGCCTGGTGCACCTCAGAGTTCTCACAGGTCAGTAGGCACCCCCGCCAGCCCTCTTTAGCACTTGCCTGAGAGCCCCACACCCCACTTGAGAAATAACCCGAGAGTGGCTCTCTGCACTTAACCCAGTAGCCACCGACCAGGTGCACTTGGACCCCCCCTCCCTCCCAGTGACCGTCTGCACTTGCACAATCCATATGCACCGTGCCTGAAGATCGTCTGTTCTCCTCCCTCCGCCCTTAATTGCACTGTTAAAAACTGGAAAATCGCTGTCTGGCCTATTTGCAGTATCAAACTGTTAAAATGTATTTTTACGCACTAATTCTGCCTGTGCAGACTATTATCGTCTCTGAATTTCAAGAGCTCTAAGCAACTGTTTTTCCCCCCTGAGCGCTGTGAAACACTTGCCTGTGTATAGGCGCTTTAGAAATAAATGCAATACATCCTACGGGTTTCGCTCCAGTTACTGTAAAGCGGCATACAAGCACCCACATTTTTGAGAGGGCAGACGTTCCCACCCATCCCCAAAAAGCACAGCATTCAGCCACACACAAGAAAACACAAACCATGACAACGCGCTGATCGAAGATTGTCCCAGCAAGGGGGATGGGGCGTTTGTTCACAAGACAGTACTGTCATCAGTATTAACTGGGGAAGCATAGAGAGGATTCACATTTCTGCCTGCCAAAACAGTTGGTGGCAAAGGGTATCGCCCACTGTAACGTAGGTGAGGATAGTTAGAAGAACCTCTATGTGCATGTTTATGGGGCGGTCCTACTGTACAGTAAATCAATTTGTGGCGTTAACGCATTTCGTCCCTCTCGCACTACCCATGCATCCAATAAGCAGAGTTTCGAAGTAAACAAGTAGAATGAAGTTAAACAATAATAACGGGGGGGAGGGGACAAAAACAGTGAGCTACTCGCACTTAACAAGGAACAATATGAAGCACGCAGCTAGCCGCCGTTTTTTGTGACCTTAGGAACCATCTGCCAAAACACAGAGCCCTCAAACGGCACTAATTTAGAAAGACTTAGCCTCGATTTAAATAAAAAAGTTAAGCCAGCCTTTCAATGTACGGTCTTCGCTGGAAACCCACAGCACGAGAGGTAATGGTTCTGCTGCGGATTTAAGCGTTTGACAGATTCCACATTCGAAACAACCGTCACCTTATTGTCACTGTCGCTGGGACCAGCTGTGAACGCTCTCATCCCACCCCCTAGACATAAAACTGGGGCAGCGAAAAGCGCCGCCCACTACCATCAACCGGAAACTGCCCGCCTCTTACCTGACTGCACCGGAGAAAAAAGAAGCAGGAAAACCAAAATAATTGCTGTAAATTCCGTGACTGTCTGAGCGGTATTATTTTAAAAAGCTCTACCGGTTCGTCATTGGTTGGACGGGCCCAAAGAGGCCTAGCCTATGATTGGTTGGGACGTCATAACCAACCTACTAAGTATGTGTTTGGATTGGACGCGTGCTTCGTTTCTACTGGGGTGTCGATGTATGAGTTTGCTAATCGTACAAGGGAGAGACGGCGGGCGCCAAAGTGCTGGACGTTATTACTACGTATACCCGGAAGCAAAACAAGAGACCACAAACTCTCATGTCTGAGCAATGCAAGCCAGACACTACCTACTTACTGTTATAACGTGCTTGCTTAGAAGATAAAAGCGAGAACACATTTAGGCAAAGAAACAGATTTATTTTTGCCTGGATTTAATTACTGTCAATCTTCATTACTCATAGTCCTACTCTTCTTCGTCCCAGTACTCAATGATGTGTTCCGCAGGAACCCCTTTTCTATTTCTATTTTCCATAGCCACGCTCCTCCCCCACTCGCCTCTTGGCATAACAGCCCACCTCCCCTGATCCACAACAATAACTAACACTGCCCGAAAGGCCCATTTAACAACAGGGGAGGCTGAGGTGGGGGAAACTAGTACTGGGACGAGGAAGGGTAGGACTATGAGTAATGAAGATTACCAGTAAAAATCCAGGCGTTACCCATAGCTCTCAACCATTTCAGTCGCAAAGGTGGGTGAAATCACCCAATTGTGTTTATGGTCCACGAGACGCCCATTGGAATGAATGGGTGTGTAGGAACCTTGGCGGGTGAGTCAGCCCTTTACAAGGCAGGTGACACCCGCCAAAAGCATGTGAGTTGAGAGTTATGCGTTACCTCCACATCCACTATTCCTCATCCCAGTACTCAAGAATGAGGCATACCAACTCCAGAAAGAATGGGCTGAGATCACAAACCATAGCTCTCAACCATTTGTGTCACAAAGGCGGGTGAAAACACCCGATTTTATTTTTGGCAGGTGAGAGGCCCATTGAAATGAATGGGCATGCAGGAGGCTTGGCGGGTGAGTCAGCTGTTTAGAAGGCGAGTGACACCCGCCAAAAGCGTGTGAGTTGAGAGCTATGTCACAAACACCACAGACCAAAACTGGGATATGCAACCCAACCAACACCAATTTATTGCAGACTACAGTCCAAGACTGTATCAACAAAGCAAATCACAGAAGCACGCACAACACTCAAGACCCCAGTCCCAAAAGCCCCAGCTTCCTTATGGTGGAGGTTCAAACGGTAGTGACAAACAAACGTGTCAGGGTCAGACCAAGTGGTGGAGTGACAACAAATGTCCTGAATAGGAATCCCACGTGCCTCTGCTGAAGAGGAAGCCACCCCCGCCCCTGTGGACCTACCCTGTACCCCAGACGGGAGTGGAGAACGCTCAGAAAAATAAGCCAGGGAGATGGCATCCCGCAACCACCTGCTGATCTGGGAACAGACGCCCTCTTTCCAGGGGCAGCGCCACCAAGCTTGACAAACAGGCTGGAGGAGGAACGAAAGGCCCTACTGCGTTCCAAATAAACCAAAACAGTCCTCCTGACATCCAGAGTTGACCAGCGGACCTCCTCTGGGGAGAAAGTAGAGGGAAAAAAGGAAGGATGGTCAATCTCCTGTAAGAGTTACATTTGGAAACCACCTTAGGAAGAAAGGAGGGGTGACATTTAAGGAATAAGGCATCAGGGAAGACCACCAGATAGGGCACCTCGCAGGAGAGGGTGCCAATCTCATCCAACCGCCGCGCTGAGGTGACAGCCACCAGGAAGACAGTTTTATGGGTCAGAACCTTAAGACTCACCACCTGCAATGACTCAAAAGGAGAGGACTGCAGGACCCGCAGAACCAGGGGGAGATCCCAGGGGGGCAACCTAGAAGCAGAAATAGACCTGGCCAAAGTGAAACTCTTGAGAAGCCTCAGCAACAAAGAGTGACCAACCACATCAGGACCTCCAAGGAGCGAATGTCAGTTCACTGAGCATGCAGGGTGTAGACAGAAAGACCCATGTTGAAGTCCTCCTGCAGAAACTGTAGGACGGGTGCCCCAGAACTCATGGCAGAGGAACAGCCCTGAGCCAGGCACCAGGACATTAAGTGCCCCCAGTGAAGCTCATAGACCTTTAAGGTGGAAGGACGCCGGTCCCGCTAAATGAAGGGCACCACCTCCGCAGAGACCCACAGAAAGTAGGCGAACGCTCTCAGTTTCCAAGCCCACCAGACCAGGTTCTGTGGACCCACCACCTCCGTTGGGCAGAGAACCGAATCCAGACCACTTGAGAGAGGAAGCATGGAGGAAATGGCCAGGTCCAGCAAGAGGGGGAACCAACACCTGTGGAGCCAAAGAGGAGCAACGAGGATGACCACTGACTGAGAATCCCGGATCTGGAGCAGCACCCTCTGAATGAGGGCAAGGGAGGGGAAGGCATACAGAAGCCCTATTGCCCATGGGGAGGTCATGGCATCTACCCCCCACGCCTCTTGGGCGGGGAACCTGGAGATGATCCAGGGAACCTTGGCAGACATGGGAGAGGCAAACAGATCTAGAATCGGAGACCCCAGCACCCCACGCACCCTCCGAAAGGCCACACCCCGCAGCTCCCAATCCTCAGAAGGGCACACTCTGCTGAGGCGGTCCGCCACCACATTGTCCCGACCAATGACATGACAAGCCCACAAGGACAGAAGGTGAGACGCCGCCCAAGTACACAGACGGAGAGCCAGAGACCCCAAGGACTCGGAGCTGGAGCTCCCCTGATGGTTGACACAGGCAACCGTGGCAGTATTGTCTGACTGCAAGAGGACTGCCTCCCCCTGCAGCACCAGGGCAAAGGCCTGTAGAGCACGAAGGCCGCTGCCAGCTCCCTCCAGTTGGAAGACCGGGACGCCTCCAAGTTGGACCACAGTTCCTGGTGAGTCTGTCCCAAAGAAACCCCACCCCAACAGGCTGCCATCTGTGGTAATGATGATCGTAGAGGGCAGACAGAGAGGAAACCCGCTCAACAGATTAGGCAGATGGAAGCACCACTGGAGCGCGTCCCGGAGGGAGGGAAACACAGCAATTGGGGCATTGAAGTCCAGAGAGGATTCCTTCCAGAACCGGTGGACATGGAGCAGCAAGGGACGAAGATGAAACCTGGCCAGGGGACAAGGAACACAGAGGCCACAATGTATCCCAGAGCCTGAAGGAAGTCCCTGGTTGAAGCCACTGCACGAGAAAGAAAAAGAACCAGGCAGTCTCGCAGCCGCTGAGCCATCACGAGCGGAAGCAGCACATGACCCCTCGCCGTCCAAAAGCTGTCCCCAATAAATTGAAGGTCTTGAGACAGCTGCAGGTGAGACTTGGTTCAGTTGACGAGGAAGCCCAAGGAGTGCAGGAGTGCACAGGTAATGTCCACATGGCGAAGCAGAATGTTCTCTGACCGGGGCTTTCAGGAGCCAGTCGTTGAGATAGGGAAAACCTGAATCCTATGGAGGCGAAGAGTGGCAGCGACAGGCCCCAGAACCTTGAGGAAGACGCTGAGCACCGATTTCCAGCCGAAAGGCAAGACACTGAACTGGAAATGATCCCAGCCGACGGGAAACCTGAGAAACTGAAGATGAGAGGACCAGATGGGAATGTGAAAGTAAGCATCCTGCAGATCCAAGGATGCCAAGAAATCCAAGTCTCACACAAGCAGAATAACACGTTGAAGACACCCCATCTTGAAACATTTAGGCAGAATGTGACGGTATAGGGACTTGAGGTCTATGACGAGACGGTACGACCCAGAAGGTTTGGTACCAGGAACACCACAGAGTATACACCCAGACCCTGCTCGTTCTGTGGAACCCATCCAATGACCCTCTTGGAGATGAGGTCCCGCCGGGCCTTACGCATGGCCAACATCTAGACAGGGTGCCTGGGGAGGGACGTCTGAACCGTGCCAGACAGAAGAGGGGAGGAAACAAACTCCAGCTTGTACCCCCAACGCACCAGCCGATTGACCCAGGCAATTACAGAAAGATGGGTCCAAAGGGTCCAGAAAAGCATCAGACAACCCCCAACCGGCATGGTATCAGGATTTCTGCTGGCGTTGTGGGGAGACCCGACTGGAGCGCCATTTCCGTCCCGTCACAGGACAACCCCCCACACTAGGGCAAACCTTAGAACGCTGCGGCTGCCTGGCAGGAACAGGACACCTGGAAACAGGAGCTGACTTCCTTCGCAACTGCCCGGCATGTTTGTCAGCTTTAAAAACCCTGTGCACCTTGTCTTCAAGGGTATCCCTGAACAACATGTAGCCCTCAAAGGGAATCTTCATTGCCGTAGACTTCTGCCTAGAGTCCGTCCTCCAATCCCTGGTGTGAAGGTGCCTGGGACCCGCGAGTACGGAACCCATGGACATGGCAGCAGCCTTCACACCATCATACGCAAGGTCCGACAAAAATTCCATCTGAGCCTTAATCGCCTGTAGAATCAGAGTCGGTCAGAGCCATCCTCTGCAGCCTTGATGGCAGACTTCAAGCACCCGAGCGCAGCCTCTGCTGTGTAGGAGGAGTATATGGCAGAACGCAAGGCCAGATGGGCACACCCATAATGTCTTCAAGGTGGAGTCCACTTTCCTATCAGTAGGGTCCCTGATGGCATCCTTGGCAGACATAGTAGACCTCCCCACCAAGCTAGGGATGATGTCATCGACGAGGACGACCTGTGGAGCGGCATCCTCCTCCCCCTGCAACAGATACAGCTTAGTTAAGAAGCAGGGGACCGCAGTCCTATACAGGTCAGTCCATTCCTGGCAGCCCCCAGCCTTAATTTCAGCAAGGAGGGGAAAACCTCTCTTCAGCATCTGCTTGAACTGGGGCACAGGGGTCTAGTACCCCCGGACACAGACAGAGGGGGCTCGGAGTCCAGAAACCCGATATAGTGGGACACCTACAGCAAAACATCAGCTGTCGCCTCCTTGTCCAAGTATTTGCCCTTAAACTCTGCAGACATGGAGGAGGGAGGGCCCCCCAAGCTGGAGGAGGAGGCATTAGAGGAGGAAGAAGAAGAAGGGGGGATACCCCCCTGTGAGAATCCTGAAGGTGTCTCCCTAGCTAGTCCCTGGTGATCTGTCATCCAGGTGGCCAGGACACGGCCATCACTAATTGATCCAGTTCCTGGGGGTGGACCAGTGAAGGAGGATCACCTGGATGGGGGGGTCATCGGAGAGTGGCATTGGGACACCGATGGGTGAGACACGGTTTATCCCTTCCCTTGACACCTTTTCCCCCTCCTCCCACTTAGGACATTCTAAACCACTGCCCCCCTTTCCCAACAGGAACAATTTCGCACAACACAATGGACAACAGACTAACACCAGAACCGTTTACCTGACATGTCCCAATACAAGGGTCAGGCAAACACAGGCAATTGATCAAAATCGCACACACCTGACAGACCTTTCCTCTCCCCACAGGGATAAAAGGTTGAGCCAGAGAGCACAGCATGAGCACAGCAGACAGCACAACGAGAGGGCTAAACAGGTGTGGCAGTTCAAGAGGAGGAGAAAGGTGGCAGGAATCGAGAGGGTGGTGAGGAGAGCATGATCTTGCCCTTTTCGTCCAAGACCCGCAGAACCTTTGTGGAAGAGAGACTAAGACCGCACGAACAATAGCACAAGTGTCTTGTAGCAGATGTCAACGGTCCACAGGGCAAGCCTACGCGGATAAGCAGGAGCGAGGGAAGCTCCGGCGACCGTGGTACCAGCCTTGACTCCAATGAAGAAGTAAAGCCAAGCGGTTCATCACAGCCGGTGAGTTAAATGGGAAAATGATAAGAACCGGGCTGTGTTGAGTGAGAATCGCAGAGTGGTAGGTTTGAACCGAATTCTATGAATTGTGAAAGAAATGTGACAAGTATTATAGAGGAAACCAGTTGCAGGGGGAAACAGGCACCACGTGGGTGCTAAGTCAAGAGACTCTGGTCAAGCCCCATATGAGAGAAACTACAGTTACCAGCAGGCTGTGGGAGAGCCAGCAGAATAGGTCAAAGTGGTCATACTGAGGGTCAAGCAAAATCCTTGTACAATCAAAAAGACTTTGATCTACACACTAAGTAAAAGAAAGGGAAGTGAATCCCGCAGTGAGAAGAAACAAGGGAAGCGACTCCCAAGATGGGAATGTCTAAAGTCTCAAGAAACAGTGTGTTTGGAACTGTTTAAAAAGAGATTAAGATTTGTGGAATGCGATACAAGAAGGGTCAGCGCCCAGAAGAGGGGGGGGACCCAGGGGTGAAGCCTTCACCCTACATAAAACTGTGATAAACAATTGAGAATGGACAGTACCCAGAAGAGGGGGACCCAGGGGTGAATCCATCATCCAGCGAACATTGGAAACAAACTTTTCATTTGTTTTGTTATTTTAATATGTCAGGTGCTCGAAGGCAAGATACTTTCAAGTGAAACAAGACTTGGCCATCGACAGCCCTGATAGCTGAAAGCTCGAGAGTATGTCCTGAGTCCTGAGAGCTGCCATTTGAACTGTAGTCTCGTGCTGGAGAAGCCCGATACTGTACTGTGCTCCAAGCTCCTATTTTACCCCGTGTCCAAAACATGGGGAAGGGAGACCTAGGTTACCGAATCCTGACCTATTATTTGAGAACACTTCTTTCTTTTCTTGAGAACTATCCCACACCCCTTTTCGTATTAGTTCTGAGGCTTGGCAATAGGTTTCTTAGTATAGGCCCTTTTAATTTAACACAACACCACTAGGACTGCCTTTTCTTTCATTTAATGATCAAAGCTTGCTCCCATCTTAGATTTTGGTTTAGACTAAGTGTTTTTCCAACCTGCATACAGAATTCATTTTTCAATAAACAGCCTTGAACTGTGATCACTTGTGTCTGTCTTACTTGTTGTCACCATGGGTTCCTCGCATATGGTGTCAGGAGTGACATGTGACTCAATTGAAACAAATTGGGGAACTCTACAATTCCAAAAGCTTAGTCAGAGAGCCTCTAACCCTTCCATTGCCACCAAGGAATCAATAGGGTTTTATATCTGTAGCAGTAGAGGAGCTATTATTCCCCCTGGGAAAAGAGGAATGATTCCTACAGATTTAGTTTTGTTTTCCCCAACAGGGTGTAGGTTTGTTGAAAGATGCTAACGTCATTGCTTACTCTCTTGAAGTGGGTTTTATGTGGGTAACATCGTGATATGCCATTACCACTGAACGTCTCCATTTACCACACATTGTGGTGGTATGCCATTACTACTGAACGTCTCCATTTACCCACACATTGGGCCTCATTACGAGGTAGGAGGTAGCCATGGTGCTATTATCACCATGGCTACCCCCTTACCGCATTCCGGGTCCGGGTTCCCGAAATAGGGACTTACCGGGTCATTCCAACCTTGGAGGACCCGGTAAGTCCCCATTCCGGGAACCATTCCCCATTCCCATTGAGCCCTGATAGGGCTCAATGGGAATGGGGATGGAGCTAATAACGGTACCGCAATTTGCGGTACAGTTATTAGCTCTGAAGTTCCTTAACGGGTCCCTTCCATAATGCCTGGTAAAACCAGGCGTTAAGGAAGGGACCCGCTAAGTAACCTCGGAATAGGGTGGTAAGGGATTACCAGCACCGGTGTCCTTACCGGTGGCGGTAATCCCTTACCACCTACCTCGTAATGAGGCCCATTGTAGTGGTGTACCTTTACCACTGAATGGGCCTCATTACGAGGTTGGAGGTAGCCATGGCGCTATTAGCGCCATGGCTGCCTCCAAACTCGTTCCGACTCCGCCCTGGTGAATGGAGCAATTACCGATCCATTCCAAGGTTGGCGGGACCGGTAATTCCCCATTCACCAGGGCCCTTCCCCAGTCCCATTTGAGCCCCCATAGGGCTCAATGGGAATGGGGAAGGCGCTAATAACGGTACCGCAAATTGCAGTACCGTTATTAGCTCTAGAGTCCCTTTGCGGGTCCTGCCTTAACGCCTGACAAAAACAGGCGTTAAGGAAGGACCTACAAAGGGAACTCGTAGTAGGGCGGTAAGGGATTACCGGCACCGGTGCCCTTACCAGTGCCGGTAATCCCTTACCGCCCACCTCGTAATGAGGCCCAATGTCTCCATTTACTCACACATTGTAGTGGTATGCCATAACCACTGAACGTCTCCATTTACTCCAGAGCTCTTTAAATGTACCTGCAGGCTCGCCTTAATGGGAATAACATGGCCCCCTTGGTCGCCTCTCTCGTCTGGTGCACCTAGTGTTTTAATATCTGGCCACTGTGTTTTAAAGCATATTGCGCTAGATTGTATTATGACTGTGGTATATGCCAGGTTTGGCCTCAATCTATTTTCTTTACCCCACTCTTTTGCTACACTCACACTAGTATCCCTGTATAGCTACACGCTTTGCATACCACGCACGTGAGGGTGCAACAATTTCACTCGCCCAGTGCCTCCCACATGGCCTTATTCACCACCCAGGACTCGCTCCCATTCCAGTAACTTCTCACCTAAACCTAAATTCACTACCCTGCGCGCACTACGGACCCGGCTGCCACATCATCCTACAGACGCATGTCTGTCTCGATCTGTGAAAAAAATCGTTGATGGTTTCATGTTGAAATCATTTTCACTGACACCAAGGCCTCACCTCACTACAAGGGATATTGACTTGTCACACTCTTGCCTTACTGACCCGCTTTCCCTGTTACCTACTGACGCCGCTGGCTCCGGTGTCGCCAACACCACCCTCCCTGGCTCCGGGCCCAATGGCACTGACACTTCCTTCCTGCCCATGCACACTTGTCCCCAAGCAGATGTCGCACATCCCCCAATGAGGATACACACTCCATGGGGCTCCACTGACTTATACCATGTGGCTCAACAATTCCCCATTCTGCCTGACAACCCTGCTGCATTCATGGAACATTTGACCACTGTAAATGAGTGCTGTGATTCCACGATTGGGGACCGTAAGCAGCTCCTCTGAGCAGTGCTCAAAGACGCTCTATGAAAACAGATTATGGACAAACTCCAATGGCCTGACACTCTCCCTGCCACCAGTGCCATTACTGCAGTGTGGAGGCGCTCACCGCCCTCATCGAACAGAAATACCCAGTCAAATCAGACTGGAGAAAAATTGCAGCCCGTAAACACTGAACAGTCTGAATCCCTCGCTGACTGCCTGTCTAGACTGACATACTGGTTTACTAAATACTCCGGCATTGCTTATAATGGTGAACAGGCTCAACCTGCCCTTGTATCGCATTTTGTTAATGGCCTCGTTCCGGAAATCTCCAATAACATTAAAAATGTACAAATTGGGTGGCAAGCTCAATCCATTGAAAAAGCACTACAAGCTGCCCAACACTTCTATGACAAACTCAAAACACAAGAGTAAGATGGTATCACCCACCTAATGGCTTTACAAATACAGCATGCTCAACAAACTGCCTTAGGCAACCGGGGATGTTCAGGTTTCTCACGCCAGCAATGTATTCAACCAACCACTCCTTGTCTCCACGCCCAGCTGCCTCCACAGACTTGCGCACATCTATTTTTGCCCACCTAGCAACCACAACTTGGCAAACCGTTTTGCAGATATTGTAAGCAGACCAGCCTCCTCATCCAGCAATGCCCTACTAACCCCACCAGACCACAGCAATATGGTCCCACTTCTCCCAGAAATGATTTAATCATTCCCCCTGGCAATTCCAATTTTAATCCACTGCCCTCGCCGCCTCCTCCTCCAATGCTTCAAAATAGGGGTTACCAGGAAATTCTGATCTCCTACGGACCACAATGACTTTGCCAGAGGGACCCTGTCATGATGGCTGCTGCTTTGCTCCTGCTGGACCAGGACGGTCCTTATCTCAAGTGTAACATTCAGGGACAAAAAGTACAGTGTTTGGTTGAGACCTTTGCCTGCCGCTCTACACTAAGAGCAGCAGAATTTCTTCATGTTAATGTCTCTAATCAAATTGTAAATGCTCAGGAATGTCTGGGACAATGATCCCACACCCAGTGTCAAACAACTTATCTGTTTCAATTGGTCCTATTTTTAACCAACATGCTTTTCTCCCCAGCCCATGTTCACCTGCTAACTTGTTGGGTATTGATTTATTGTGCAAAATGAATTGTATCATTGATTGCTCCATGGATGGTAGTTACTTAGAGGATCCACAGTCTAAACAGGCTGAATGTTTATTCCTCCTACAACTATCTACGCTCCCAACTACCCCCAAGAGTGTCCTGCCTCCCACACCCACACCCATACAATTGCAACACCTCACCCACACCCATACAATTGCAATACCTCATTGACTCACTCCCTATCTCATTGTGGGCTTCCCATGCTAATGATGTGGGGCACATCATCTCTGCGAAACCATTAGACGTCACCTTTAATCCTGAGGTTCCTCTGCAACATGTGCCACAGTACAGGATCCCACCCCAAGCAGAAGAGAGTATCAAGCCTGTCATTCAATTACTCCTTGACCAAGGTATTTTATACAACCCCAAAAGCCTGCTGAAAAGGGGACAGCCAAGTACCATTTCACACATGACTTAAGAGTTCTTAATAAGGCTGTCGACCTTTTTCACCCAGTTGTGCCAGATCCTATCACTATCCTCTCATGCCTCCCTCCCAATGCAACTTTCTTTTTTTTGCTTTACATTTATTGCTCTGGCATCAGCATTCTTTTCTGTCCCAATCCACAAACACTCACAATACCTCTTTGCCTTCACATACAAACAGCGCCAGCTCGCCTACAGATCCCTCCCCATGGGCTTTATTGACTACCTCTTTCTCTTCTCCCAAATACTACAGGAAGACCTACACGATATCTCCTCCCCACAAGGCTCCAAAATGCTACAATACGTAGATGATCTCCTGTTAGCGTCTCCCTCCTTGAGGCTTACTGTACTGACGCACACACCCTCCTCGCTGTCTTAGCTGCCTAAGGGCACAAGGTTAATAAATCCAAACTCCAGCTGTGCTTCCCCACTGTCCATTACCTAGGGCATGACCTCTCATATGGCGCAAGGCGCCTTGCACCCTCCCATGTTGCATGCCTCCATCAATGCCCTATCCCTGACACCAAGAGACAGCTCCGCTACTTTTTGGGAATGAGCAATTATTGTCACCCATGGATTCTGAATTATGCCTCCATTGGTCCCCCAGGCAAAATATGCTTTTAGATGCATTGCCTGATAAACCAGCTTGGTCTCCAGAATCCACCACTGCTTTTGCCAAAATTGAAACTGGCCTCTCCATCGCACCTGCCCTGGCCCTACGGATTATTTCAAATCCTTCACCATGTTCTGGGATGAGAAAGAGGGGTATGCCTTAGGCATACTCACAAAGAAGCATGGGGACCTACAATGCTCAGTTGCCTACTGTTGCTCTCAGTTAGACCTTGTAGCCTCTGCCTTCCCCAAATGTCTAAGGGCGGTGGCTGCTGCTGTACTCCTGCTCTCCAAAGTTGACACCATCGCACTGGCACGCCACATAAATGTGGCAGTGCCTCACTCTGTATTGGCCCTACTTCTCAGAGGTAAAACACAACACCTATCACCAGCCGGCCTCACCAAGTATGAAAAATTACTCATCTCAAACACCTCATCAGATGTGCCCCTTTTAATCCTGCCCCCATTTTACCCACTCCTCATGATAGTCACCCGCACAATTGACTTGTGGCAGTTGACATACTTTCTTCTCCACAACCCAAACTCAAAGATGTCCCCTTCCCCAAAGATGACCTGGAACATTGTTGACGGCTCGTGTCGCAGAGATTCCACAGGAAATGTACAGGCAGAATTTGCAGTCTCTACCACCTTGAGCCCATAGAAGCATTCCAGCTCCCATCAGTAAGATCAGCACAGGGCGCTGAACTTATTGCCCTCACCAGGGCCTGATCCATCGCCACACAACGCACAGCCACTATAAACACGGATTCCCGCTATGCCTTTGACATCTCACATGATTATGGAACCCTCTGAAAACAGAGGTTACCTCATTGCCCAAGGTACACCTATCCTTAATGCACCCTGTGTTGAGGCACTACTTAACGCTATTTTGCTACCCACCGAGCTGGCCATCATGAAATGTAAGGCCCACACTCAGTGGCCAGACAGCATTCTGCAGGGAAATGCATTGGCAGACCACATGCCAAAAATGTGGCCCTCCATGGCCCTCAGGCTCCTTACTTTGTGCCGCTGTTTCTCCTCTCATTTGAGGACTTCCTAGCATTCCTTTACAGACTGGCGGACCTCCAAGAGGCGCCCCCCGAGAACGAAAAAACAGAGCTGGGAAACTAAAAGTTGTGTGTGTTGCTCTGATCGCCTAGGGCGTGATAGCACAGGCCGGTTAGTGGCCCCCATTCATTGCTTCTTCACATTGGGATTTGGGCAATTTTATTCATGATGATTTCTTTCAGGAAACAAAAAGTTTTTAGGAAAACTTCTGTTATTTTGTCATATAAGGTTGTCCTCAAGATGAAGCAACATTAACTTTATTCGGTTTCTTTTGAGGGCAGGTTTTTTAATTTAAAAAGACCCCCACTCATCCCTGATAGGTATATTTTCTGGGAGGTGGGTAAATTTGGTGTATCTGGGACCTACAGTCCTCGCATCTACTTCTTTTTTGTTTTGTTTTTTTTCCTTTTTCTTGATGTTAGTAATATAGCGAAATTTCTCTATATTTCTGTGTGTTTGATACACAGTGATGATCCTAGATCAGTCCTTATCTTCTTTAGGGAAGATTTGGGTACTCGACCACCTTTACGGTCCAGTACGTGGATACCCCCCATTCATTGCTGCCATATTTGGCACATGTTACTCATTCTGTGTCACATTCAAGTAAAGATAAAAGTACTGCAAAGTTCCAAAGATGCTGGTTCACCTCCATTGCACAGAAGTACTGCGCTCACTGCACCACTTGTCTTACATACAACCCGGGAAAGCCTGTCAAAACAACTGCCCGGGCACATGACCCGCCCCACAGATGCTTTGTGAATTTGCAAATTGACTTTATCTCAATGAAAAAATGTGGCTCCTTTGAATATGTCCTGCTCATCATAGGCACATTCTCTGGATGGACTGAGGCCTACCCCTGTAAATATGCTGATTAGATCACTGTAGCTAAGAGTCTACTTAAGGAGTTCATCCCACGCTGTGGCCTCCCAGTATCCATAAACTCTGACAGGGGCATTCATTTCACAGGACAGACTGTCCAAAACATTTGCAAGGCCCTACGTATTCTTAAAAAATTCCACTGCTAGAAATGGGGACCTGAAAAACTGCCCTGCCTAGGTGTTGTTATGCTCACCTGGTCTCTGCGGGGGCGTTGAGGCACAGTTGCAGCCCTCCCAGGAAGTTGAAACCCTATGTCTGCTTTCTCCTGCTGCAAATAGGCTGTGGGCTGCTGCGATGAATTGGATCACTGCTCCTGTAGATTATTAATGGTGAGCTTTCCATCCTGCTACTTCTGGCAGAGACGCTTTTAAGATGAGGACCAAGTTCCTTCACTGGTCCTTCATATGTGGTGTCTGGTCCAGCTGCGACTATTCCGTGCCTTTCTGGTAAGTGTCTTTCAATTTTCTCTTTCTCTTGAAGTATTTGTATTGGCTTTCTCATAGCCTTTTGTCAGCTCTGTAATAATGTCTATCTTTCTCCCAAATAGGTGTGATTGTGGCCTAGCAGAGCTACAGAGCACGAAGTGGCTCCAGATGAGGAGCAGAGGATCGTGCGGCGGTCCAGCAGCAGGTAAGTGAGCTTTTAAGGATAAGCGTGAAGAATTTTGCAAGCGCGACCTCAAACTGAAAGTTCATAATGTCTAACCTTGCTTTTTGTCCTTTTACAGGGTCCACCTTCGTGGATGAAGAAGATGTTGTGCTGCGGTGCCCAGAGCTGAAGTCCTGCGTGCCGGAGGATGAAGAAGATGTTGTGCTGCGGTGCCCAGAGCTGAAGTCCTGCGTTCCGGAGGATGAAGAATGGACGCCAGGCTCAGCGGTGAAGAATGCAGGTGAATGCTGACTCCAGGAGGTAAGCGTATGGGCAGGAGACTGGATTCCCAAAGGTAAGTGCTGCTTTATCCCAGGCGGCGGTGAGCGTTACACTGCATGCAAATGCAGATTAACGCGAAGCGTGCGCCTTGGGGTTGGGTTGGCTTTTATAGCTGAGCTCTTAAGGCCACGCCTGCTAGTTCTGTTCTGCTTGCCACACCCTGCCACTCATTGAAGTTGCATGTGCGGCTTATAGATGGAAAGTTGCATGTGCGGCTTATAGATGGAAAGCCACACCCGGACTGACTGCACACACGTGGAAAGTTCCTGAAAAGCACTCCTACCCATAATAAAGAGTCTTGCTTATGTTTCTCCATGAGCCTGGCGCCAAAGGTGCCAGGACTGAGTCCAACCGGGCCCCCTTTATATAAACGTCCCAAAGGGATGTGCGTGAACCATGCTAACCCTTGCTCCCACAACCTGATGGTGCAGCTCCTGTGATCCTGGGCAAGTGGCCATGACAGGTGTGCCATGTAACAGGCCTGAGCTGGCCAGATGCTCTCCCTCTCGTTTTGATGGACATTAGAAATACTGTTAGTAGAGCGCCTGGTCTGTCAACACATGAGATTCTAATGGGCAGACCCATGAGGATGCCAGTGACTGCCCCACTAGCTCCAGAACTATGTAATCTTCAACTGAATGATGATCTTGTGTCATATTGCAAAAAACACAAATGCTCTTTGTCATTTCCCACTTCCAGCAAATACAAGAAGAACTTCCTCATCTACCTGGAGCACCGAGCCACAGCCTCCTGCCAGGAGACTGGGTGGTCCTGAGGGTTCATCTTCAAAAGTTTTCTTCCAGGTCCAGCTGACAACCCACATCGCAGTCCGTTGCAGAGGCAGTGACACCTGGGTGCACACCTGCCACTGTGTAAAGACAGCACCACCACCAGAGGAAGACCAACAGCAGAAAGACCACACCAAAGAGATCCTGCCGTCCACCAGCACCACAAATCCAGTGCAGCTGCCGTTGCCAGGGGTCCAGGATAAAGACACCCTGCTGCAGCTGCACACCAGTGCCCCAGATGCCACACCCTCAGTGACACTGCATCCAGCACTCCTAGAGGACGACGCGCCAATACCTGATTGCAGGTATAACCTACGGAGTTCAGCAGCCATCACCCATGCCCTTGGAAAGTGACCATCACAGAGTGTCACTGCTACACCTGCCTTCTGCAGGTGGCCCAATGCTCTCAAATTATTTTATTCTTCTTCATGCAGCCACCTGGAGAATAGGTGCAAAAGCCCTCCAGTCCAAGAGGTCTGGGTGAGCCTAGCGCCTCAGCATTTGCATTTGCTTCTTCTGTATTGCCTGCATCACAGACCAGCTGTACCCGACCCATATGAAGTCTCAGGGTGTTCTCCTTCTAGCTGGTGCATACCTGCTCTTTGCATCTCTTGCCTTATTTTCAGGGCATGATAGACTTGACATTCCCACTTCCGCCTCTGCAGAGCTGCCAGCAAAGAACACATTGCTGCACACCAGCCTGTTTTCTTCAAGCTCTGCTCCTGCCTCATCATCCTGCCTCCTGTTATCCTGAACTTTGCCACCCCTTACCACTGAACTTGCTTGGAAGTTTTGGGCATAAGGCCCCATTCTGCGTAGGCTGGACAGCACAAGTTAGGAATATTATTGCCACCTCATTCATACTGCATAACTGATGTTTCTCTGATCACGTGCCTATTGTGCCTACAATGTCTTACAACCAATTACTGCTCACTTTTCACGTTCACGGGCTACCCAAGCAAACATCCCTTGGACAAGATACTGCCCTGAATGGTGGGCCATATTTCTTGTTGTAATAAGTGTACATGATATGATTGTTTCTTGCATAGTGCCATTGATTTTAAAGTATTGGACCCTGTCCTTTCTGTTCCTCCACACTTCTTTCCATGCCAGTATCTCTACATACACTGCTGTGATATACACTGACCAAGTTGGGGAGTGCCTGGACTAAATACCACAAGCACAGCCATTGGTATCCCCAACACATATCAGACATGTTACCCCTGCTGACTGTTTTTCTGGGACTACTGCGCAGCACTTCAGTATTTATGTCCCCAGACACCAATACGTTCCTCAAATTTCTCAAGGACATATGCTGATCTAATGGATGCCTCAGATGGTTATGTCTGGGCACAGACCTCACACACGCTAGCGGCAGAATTCCTTTCACCCCGGTGTTATTTCCTGAATTTGACTGGCCTTAGTTATCCCCCATTACAGTATCCTTGCCAAGTTTACACTTCTACACCTCCTTCTCCAATACCATCCCTCCCAAAAGGCCAACAGCTTTTGTTTCTACCGTGTTTGTAGCTTTCATTGATAATGCAACTGTCCCAATGGGCCCCACGGTTTATAGTGATAATTTCGACAACAAAAATGTCGAAAGTCAAAATATCGAAAAAAAAATGTGGAAAAAAAAATGTCGACTTTTTTTTCAATGCATTTTTTTTTAAATGCGGGGGTTCCCTCCCCCCCCCCGAACCCTCCTTTTTTAATTTTTTTTTTAATTTTTCCCTTTTTTTAACTCCCGAACCCCTAAAATAAATATATAATTAAAAAAAACGAAAGTCAACATTTTTTTTTTCGACTTTTTTTGTCGACATTTTTGTCTGTTAACATTTTTTTTTCGAAATTATGACTGCCCACCCGGCCCCACACCATTCACCTACTTATTCTACCGTAGTATACAAATCACCCTCCACCGACCTCCCGGTCATATTAACACATTGATGTCTAGCAACTACAATGCCGGCTCTTCCGTTCCCTGACTATCCCCGGGCCTATTCACCTCATCCATTAATTAGGCCCTCATTACAACTCAGGCGGTGGACCATGGTGCTATTAGCACTATGGTCCATGCTGGATTCCGCCATGGTGGATAGCGGAATTACCACCCCATTCCAAGGTGAGTGGGGCGGTAATTCCCCATTCACCATTTGCCCTTCCCCATTCCCATTTTTGCCCCATAGGGCATAATGGGGATGGGGAAGGCGCTAATTACGGCACCGTAAATTACGGTGCCGTAATTAGCACCAAGGTCGCTTAGCGCCTTGGACTTTAACGCCTGCAAAAAGCAGCCGTTAAAGTGTGAATCAGGCGTTAAGGGTTAACAGCACCGACGGCGCCGTTAAACCCTTAACACCTGACTTGTAATGAGGGCCTTAGTGACCCAAACGCCTACCACAGATTTTGGCCTCCTGGGCAAATATCCAAGATTCTGTGCTGGGATGGCCCTATCACCCAGTGTTTGACTGCGTCCACATGGAACTGAGCTTGATGTATTGTGCGTATTAGGTTGCCACTATATAGCACAATCCTGCGCCTTGTGGTCTTTACCCTGTCCCAGGGATGACCAAATGGGGGTTTGATGTGGCAGGATTGTCCTGATACCATACCTCCTAGCAACCACCCTTCCCTGCTAGGCCCTATGTCCTTCACCATAGCTTTGTCTGAGGCCTCTTGCTACACCCGGCTCTCCTGTCATGCTTACAACCCGCCTTGGCTCGGCAGGCCACGACCCAATGCTGCCCTCGGGACCCATGAGACACCAGCTCCCAGTACCTTTCCATAGCTGTGTACAAATACCATCTTATAAGGAGTATTCAGTTGTTTACGCCAAAGTTGCGTACTGATCTTGCTACACAATGTACCCTGCATGTAACCGCAAGGCTTCTTCACAAATGTCTACTCCCAAGTATTACCAAATGTCTACAAACATCATGGAAACTTGCCATGCTATATAAGATAAGCTCTGACCCAACACCAGCAGAGCACTCTGCCTGACAACTGATTACACCTGTCACTTGTCATTCTTGAAAATATTACTGTATTTTGCTGTTTGTCTTTAATAATAACGTGGTTTGCCTCTCAGCGGTGTCCTGACTCTTCATTGCTGTAGAGATTCCCCCTGCCTTGGGGACTTCCTTATCAATAGTAGGACCTGGGAAGACCAGCCCTTCCATCTTTATGACATCATAAAAGTCCTTAGGAATGCTGGTCTAACTGCAAATCCAGCTAAATGCAGATTAGTCCAATCCACCGTGAAATATCTTGGCTTCTTCGTAGGGAACGGAACTGTACAGCCCCAACTTGAAAAAGTAAAAGCCGTCTTGGATAGTCCAACTCACAAGACCAAAAGAGACCTTGGAGTTTTCCTTGGGTCAATAGGTTATTACTGTGGGGGTTAAGTTTACACAAGGAGAAAGTATCGACACTCTGCCCCGAACCACAGAAGCCAAATGGATTCGACCGTTGGCACGGGGACGCCTGATTGTCAAGACCACAGGTAGAAAAGTGGCAGCCAATGGGGGGAAAGAGAGATTGGGGAGAGGTTGTGGATAGGTTGGGGGAAGTTAGGAAAACCAGAAAGAGGTGTAGGGAAAACTTGAATATGTAAGGGGAAGCACATGGAAAAATACATAACGCATACTTCAATAACCTGACACACTCCTGTAACCCTCCTCCAGCCTGACCCCTACTGAGCTCCTAACCACCTGTACCTAAGGCTCTTTGCAAATAACATGTACCTTTACTTCCTATTGACAACACATATCTGGGAAGGCCAAACATGTAACTTGTAACAAGATGGGCATGGAAACATGAACAACTCTTAGCAAGCAAGATGGAACATGCTAGGATATTTTCCCACATGAATGTACAAATGCATGGCCAGAAGGGCAAGGAAAAGCAAACATAACATGAACATAAAGTCAACTTCCCAGCTGTGACTTAATATTTGTGACATTGTCTGGTGTAACTGACACGTGGTAACCAGCACACGTGCTCCTCTGCATTCTTTTCCCTACTCGGAATGTACTGGTTTGCAAAACAACATGTCCCTCATTCAGAGCGTAATGGTTTCCAGAATAAATATATCCCTCATTCGAGTGCAATGGTAAAGAATAAACATGTCCCTCATTCAAGCGTAGGTTATAGAATAAACATGCCCCTCGTTTGCGGTGTATGGTGCACTCCCACTGACAGTCGGTATTCCGACCAAACACTCTCATGCAGTATGCAACAATCACTAGGCATTTAGCTTTTTGTCTGGAAGCCCCATGGGGCTACCAGGACGAGAAGAGTTTCAGCCTTGGAAGCAGTCAAGCCTTCCGTCACCGCTGCATGGCCCTGGAATGTTCCCTTACTGCCCAGACCTTCGGTGTTCCGCTGCTGCACCCCCATGGACCTTCTCCTCACACGCCGTAACCGCCCGTGCTGACAAAATAATCTGCACCTGGCACGGGTGCATGGCTGAATAAAAGCATGTGAATGCGTGGAACTACAGGATTTCCCCAGTGCTGCTGGGAAATTAATTTCACAAGGCTTAATCCAGTCTCTACAGCATTGTACCTGTGGCAAATGTCCTCAGTCATTTTCTAGGCTGCAAACCTCCACATCTGCCCCAGACCTTAATCCCGACAGTACCTCCTCTCCCAGGGCCTGGTTACTCACGGTATCGCAAATGAAATTGTCGCACCAATTTAGGAACATGCACAGCCCCTGCCGGTTCTCATGAGCAGTCTTCAGGACCATAACTGAACCATTGAATGAGATACCATAAACCTTGTCGCTTTCTTTTGGAATCCAAGATCTGTTTCACCTCATATTCTGCTTGGACCTCTTCCAGAATAGATGGTGGTCGTGGAGGGATCATCCGAGGTGCTGCGGGTTTAAGCAAAGACACATGGAACACTGGATGTATCTTTAAAGTCTTTGGCAAATGTAATTTCATAGCCATAGATGAAACACACTGTATAATCTCATAAGGCCCAATGAATCGAGGTGCAAACTTGTGAGGGCCCACCAGAGAAAGATTCCCAGTAGATAACCATACCCTCTCCCCCACCTTGTACTTCGGAGCCTCCTAACGTTTCTTGTCAGTCTGTGCTTTAAACGCAATCTTAGCTTGTTCCAAATTCAATCGTGCCTTCTGTCTGATATTGAGAAGCAACTGCTTGCGCTCCTGAAGAACAGGAATCTTTCCACCTCAGGCAACGTTTCGGGTATCATGTTTTGCTCATGACCGTACATACATTCATTGGGTACCGTGCCTAATGAAGCGTGCTCTGGGTTATTGTAAGTAAATCTGGCCAACCATAAGGCTCTCACCCAAGATTCCATACCATCCCCTAAATAGCATTGCAGATATTGCTCTAAAGTCTGTTTAACTCTCTCCGTCTGGCTGTCAGTTTGAGGATGATAACTCATAGACAGAGCACAGCTGATTCCCAACATCTGGCAGAAGGCATGCCAGAACCTGAGGTGAATTGTGGTCCTCTGTCCGAAACAATACTTCTAGGGAGACCATGCAACCTGACAATGGGCCTCATTACGAGTCCGGCGGTAACCGCGGTGGTAAAACCACCTGGTTACCGCCAGACTCGTATTACCATTCCGCCTCCGTGACTCCCAGAATTACCAGGGCATTACAGCCCCGGTGTCCCGGGAGTCACGGAGGCGGAATGGTGTTAATCCCCATTCCCATTGAGTCCCATAGGACTCAATGGGAATGGGGAAGTGGAAACACCGGCACCATCTTGTGATGATCACCTCCCGCGCGCAGGACTCGGGATCAGGCGGTCCGGAATTATCAGTGGCGGCGGGTTTACCGCCACTGTTAATTCTGGACCGCCCGACCCGTAATGATGCCAAATATGCTGTAAAAACAACTCTGCCAATTCACCTGCCCCAGGAATTCCTACATATGGAATAAAATGAGCTTGCCTAGACAAGTAATCCACCACAACCCAAAAAGTGTCATGCTGATTGCCTGGTGGAAGGTCCGTAATAAAATCCATGGAAATGTGTATCCATGACCTCTCAGGTGTCGGTAAGGGCTGTAACAACCCCCTCTTTTTAGAATGGTCTGCCTTGTTGCGTACTTTACTTTACTTTACTTTAAACACTTGTATAGCGCAGTCATGGACCCTTAGACATTAGAGCGCTGACAAAAACATAAAGCAACGAAAGAGCCTCACAATGGAGCCAGGGGGAAGTCCAAGAACTATTAGCGGATGAGGTCAATTACATAAACTGCCAGGTTTTCAGGTTCTTTTTGAAGGACTCTAAATTAGGCTGAGATCCAGAGGAAGGTTATTCCCGGCCGTTGGAGCGGCAAGGAAGAAGGCTTTTTATCGGCCCTTCTGGGTCTGCATCTGGGTATGCTCAAGAGTTTCTGATTGCTGTATCTCAAGGCTCAACCTTGAATCTTGTCTGTAGTAAGTTGCCTCAGATAACTGGGCATGGGCCTTGAATGCATTTGAAGGTGATCACCAGTAATCGATACTGCACTCGGGCCTCCGCCGGGAGCCAGTGCAAGCCCCTTCTGGCAACAGAGACGTGATTGCAGTGTTTGAGCCCGGTCACGCCACGGACAACACCATTCTGAACCACTTGAAGTCTATTCATTTCTGTCTTATTGAAACCCACCAGAAGACTGCAGCAGTAGTCAATTTTGGCTCCTATAATCGCAAGAGCAATGGTTTCGGCCTAAGGTGGGCTAGCAATTTTATGTAAAAAGCTGCAGCAGAAACTAAGCTTCCCACGCGGGCTTTCATAGATAACTACTGAGCTAACAGAACCCCAAAGGTTTTAACCTTTTTCAAAGGAATTATTGTGACTTCACCAAGAAGAAAACTGAGATAGGACGGGCCCAGCTTTGACAGTGAGGATGGCGAGCCAACAATGAGGCGCTCCGTCTTACTCTTGTTAAGAGCAAGATTGTTCTCAAGATCCAGTCCTCTATAGACGAATACACGCGATTCAGTTCAGCCTCGTCCACTGAATGAGTACCCACCACTGGGATGACACACTGGGTATCGTCTGCGTAGTTTGTGAACATGATCCCCTACTGATCCAATGAGGCGAAGAAGGGGACCATGAAAATATTATAAAGACAAGGGGATATGCAAGCGCCCTATGGGACGCCAAAGTCAATAGGAATAGGGGGGGCTTCAGCCTCCCCGGGAAAACACTCTGCTTTCACGGCTATTCAAAAAAGAACCGATCCATTATGCTGCCAAAGCAGAGAAGTTGGCTACTGCCTCCAACCTGTCGACCAAAATAGAATGGTCGACCAAGTCGAAGGCAGCAGGTAAATCAAGGAGCATTAACATAGAAGCGAGTCCCCGGTCCGTGCGCTCCAAGAGTCTGGATTTTAATTCTAATAGAGCAGTTTCTGTGCCAAAACCGACTCTGAAACCAGACGTACAGGGGTTGAGCACGGGATGATTGTTGAGGTGTTGTGCAAGCTGTTCCTAGGAAACTCTGTCTATGATTTTTAAAAGAAGCGGCGTGTTAACAATTGGCCTGTAACTGAGGGGATCTTTAGGGCAGAGGCTGGGTATTTTGATAATGGGAGTGACCCAGGCTTGTTTAAGATTCTTAGGCACAAAACCTTCCGAAAGAGAGGCGTTAATGAATTTGCAAATGGCGGTCAAGAGGGCCGGGGCACAGGTTTTCTCAATCAATGCAGAGCAAGGATCACCCTTACAAGAAGTGACTTTAAGACGTTTCACTATATCTGAGAGCTCCTCCTTCGAAAGGGGAGAGAAATTACATTGAGGAATGGCAGGATTTCTTAAGAACGGATCGGTCCCCTTCATGTTGGAAATGAGCAACTGCTCTTTTTTCCAACGAGTCAGGTCCGCCCTGATAGCTTTCAATTTATTCGTCATGGCATCCTGAATACTCAGGTACTAGGCGTCATCCTTATTAACTGGGACCACATCATGTGAACCTATGTTCTGTTCTTTGAGTATTTTAAAGAGTTCTCTCGACTCTGATTGGGCCTTCAAAATCCTCGAATTAAGAGATGTTTTTTTAGCTTCGATAATGGCCAATTTGTAGGCTTTGGCTGTGCCTCTCTATTTGGCCAGAGCGTTGGGCGAAGGATAAGATTTCCAACTGTGAAATAATTTCAAAGTGGAAGATTTGAGTGTTCTCAGTTCGGGCGTGTACCAGAGTCTATTTCTCATACCTTCCTTGGATTTTCTATTTTTCAAGGGAGCCAGGGATTTAGTGATGTCTTCCAGATTGGTTAACAGGGCATTAGCCATGTCTGTAGATGTGTCCTGGGCTACAAATTAAATGGAGGAGTACAACAATGGTTCAGCTCTTTCACGAGAAATCAATTTAAAGTTCCTGCTGAAAGAGCTCTGGGGCCTGTTACATTTGAGTTTCGTGGGAACATGTGCCTGGATGGAGTAATGCATGAATGAATGGTCAGACCAAGGACACAGAAGAACATGCAAATCCTTAGTTTGGACATTAGTGGATGAAATCCAATCAAGGGTATGTCCTAAAATGTGGGTAGGGGTATTAATAAGCTATTCAAAGCCAAGGTTACCCAGGGCGAATTCCAGTCCTCTGGCTGTTTGATCAACCTTGTCCCCTAACGAATAATTAAAACCTCCCAAGATGAGATATCTAGAACGAGGTTTGAGAAACGTCAGCAGGTAATTAGGCAATGCTGAAGTAAAATCCTCAATAAGTGATGGTGGTCTATAGATAAGGATAAGGTTTAACGTAGATTCGGCATTTAATCCGATCTTGACATGAAGAGATTCAATACCATTAATAATTATTCCTTTAGATTCCCAGATGGTGAGGGAAGAATAAAACATGACAGCCACCCCCCACTTTCCTCTCTGTCCTGTTTTATCATCTTGTACCCCTCAGGAATATTAATATCCAATGAGAGGCCTGCAGCTCTATGACCCCATGTTTCAGTGAGAGCACAGATATCAATATTCTTCTCCTCTATATAGGAAGCAACTTCGGCGGCATGTTTCAACAGTGATCTGGTGTTCAAAAGCATGCAAGCTAGATCATGTACGGGTGTCACCGTGTGGACATGGCGAGGCTGCTCAGTTACCAGGTACTTAGTATTCGACAGGGGAATGATAGACGTAAACTCAGCATCGGGCCAGGGATTAGGATGCCACAAGCTCTCTTGTGCTATTGCATGAAGTGTGACTGAGCTAGGAGTGCCTTCAAGTATACAGTTTTCACACCTCAGAATATAGGCAACAATATCCTTTCTCAAATCAGGCCACCAAACGTACTTCTGCAACATGCTTTGTGTCTTTTTCTTACCAGAATGACCGGCTAAAGGAGATTTGTGACACAAATACAAGGCTTTGTCTTGTATGTCCTTGGTGGGCAAAAGGAAGACCTTCCCATACAGTCCTTAGCGGATGACTAGTCCCCCACCTTTGTAAGTCCTTCTGACTCAGCCCTTTGCGCACTTGTCCCAGTGGATCCTCTGTAATTGTCCCAATTACTTTCTCTGTGGAAATAATAGCTTTTACTTCTGTCACCACATTTTCCAAATTCTGCTGCCTTGTCAAAGCATCTGCCTTTCCATTCTTTTTCCCTGGCCAAAAAGTTACCAGAAATTCAAATTCATTAAAATATTGAGACCATCGTACTTGCCTAGGGCTAAGTGTCTGGGCTGTCTTGAAGTATTGGAGATTTTTGTGGTCTGTCACCACAATCACCCAATGGCTGGCCCCCAACATGTAATCTCTCAATTCCAGAAAGGCAGCACCAATGGCCAACAACTCCTTATCGGTGATAGAATAGTTCTGCTCACAGCTGGCAAGCTTACGGGAGTAAAAAGCCACTGGATTCCCGATCCTTTCCTCACCTTTCTGAGATAATATTGCCCCTAATGCTAGATTACATGCATCTGTCTCCACCTGAAAAATGTCATGATGCCCGCTCCCGGGGAGCCGGTTCAAGCCCTGCGTCCCCGAAAGCGGACATCCAGTCCCCAAGGAAGGACCCAGCAACCCAATATAGGGGCCCTTTGGACAGTGTCATGGCGCCTATGGCCATAGGCGCCAGGCTCATTATGAGAGTGCTTGCGTGCACTTACCTGATGCAGACCATGCTGCAGGATCGCGGCCTCCTTGAGGCCTGAAAGGAACTACTTTACCTGTGGGACTAATTTACCATCCGGGCGTGGTCAGGAAAGGATACATACCTGATTGGAGGAAGGATACATACCTGGAACTTCTTCCAAGGCTATTTAAACCCCACCCGAACAGCCACACATGCTTCGCGTTGTTCTGCATCTAGCAGCTGGACGCTCACCGTGTCTGCTCCTGCATCCTGACTTCTGCCACGCCTGCCAGCATCCTGGATCACCTGCAAAGGAAGAGAAGAAGAGAACAGAAGAAGGAAAAGTCCTTACCTGCTAAATCCGCATCCCGGAGACATCTCGCCGACAATCCTGTCGATCGCTGCAGCGCCGCATTCCACTTACCTTTACAGGGCGCCTCCATGTTCAGCAGCGATCATCCGGATTCGCAGTCACGCCCCAGCGCCTAGGGAGAAAAAGACAAGAACAAAAGGTGAGAGAGAGAAGGGAATAAGGAAAGCTAAATCTCCATGTTAAGACTTACCTGTTGATTCATTCCCTCTTCATTTCGGGTCTGCGCCGCATCCTGGCATTTCCGGACCCCGGCCCCTAAGGGGAAAAAAAGACATCAGCGTTAATGAGCGAATGAAAAGACATTACCAAAAAACGCTCATTAAAGACTTACCTGATTTCTATAAGGATTTCACCTCTCATCTCGGGTCGGTGCCTGTTCCCCGGCATTCCGTACCCCGGCCCCTATGGGGAAAAAGACACTAGCATTAGTACATTAATGCATGGACACAAGGGGAACCTCTTAACAAAAAACTTACCTGGAAGCCAAGCAAGTTTGGTTCTCACCAATCCGAAAATCCAGTGAAGTAACTGGATACCAACGCGCCCCTTCATCAGAAGCAGGATGGAGAGCTCGTCCTTCCAGACCCTAAGGTGAGACGCTACGGGGAATCACAGAAGGGTTTCGAGGAGGGCGAGAGGGGAAAGTGGGAGGCCGATTGCATTACCCCGCAGACAGTTAATCCCCTATTTTCGCCTACAGAAGGATACTTCTGCGAGCCAGACAAGCCAGATTTGGGGCCCGGTCCAGTCCGTCTTCCGAACCCTGCGCATTACCTTAGAAGAGGTCACAGCAGCGCGAACCAGGCCAGCGCCTCCGTGGGAGTCAGGTGAGCGTTACAGAACGCAAAGCCTTCCTACAAATTCCCACCCAGGCGCTATGGAAAGTTCTGAGACTGATCAGTTGGCCCAATTACTGGGGGAATTACGGGCCGAAGTACATGCCGCTCGTCAAGAGACTAATGCCCTCAGGAGGGAATTAATAATATCAAAGGAAAGAACTGATGACCTGGCCAGACAGCTTTTGCAAGGTCAAGCTGGGCAAACTCCTCTACCCGGTTCCGGAGGGAACCCCGCTCCTGTGGTTTCCAGTAACCCTGTGCAGATTAATCTACCTGGAAACATGCCGCTGGCCCCACCCGAATGCTTTGCTGGGGACCCCAAACGATTCGCCGTATTCATGAATCAGTGTCGTTTGCACTTCCTATGCAGACCTGGGGCCTTCCCTAATGATCAGACCAAGGTAGCCTTTGTGTTGTCATATCTCAGCGGCTGCGCTGCCGATTGGTCAGTTCCAGTGGTTACTCAAGATGACCCGATTCTCCGTGATTTTCAAGGGTTTCAAGCAAGCATGGAAAGGTTATTTGCTCGACACTCTCAGGGGCAGGCTCTGGATGACGAACTTCTATCCCTGCGACAGGGCAATCAGGACCTCCTATCCTATATTGCAACCTTTAATAGACTAATTGTGGAAACGGGATGGCCAGAGGATAAAAGAGTCACGGTGTTTCATCGAAGCCTACGCGGAGAACTTAAAGATGTCTTGGCCCAAGTTGTAAATCCGCCCCAAGAATGCACAGAGTATATAGACTTAGTGGTCCAATTGGATCACAGACTTCAAAACAGAAAAGCAGATCGGTCCAGGTTTGAGACCCGGGTGTTGGTCAAGACCCATGCTAACCCCAGGGGAGTTGATGTCTCTGAGCCTATGCAAATTGGAGGGGTTAAAGGACCCTTAACTCAAAAGGAACGTGAAAGGAGGCGGCAGTTAAAATTATGTCTTTATTGTGGGAATTCTGGACACTTTCTACGAGATTGCCCGGCAAAACCGCCCCGAAAGGCGGTAGGAGCCGCTGATAAAAACCATGAAGACTCTGTTTCGGGAAACGACTCTGCCCGACAAGCGTAGGGGTCCGCTTGTCGAGCTTGAAAACTAACTCTCAGACCTCGCATTTCATTGTGCCAATGGTTCTCGTAGATCCAGAACAGCCTAAGCGGTTGCATGCAATAAAGGCATACATCGATAGTGGGGCTATTGGAAACTATGTGGATCGTGAATTGGTCCCTAGGATTAACCTCCCTCTCCGTCCTAAAATGAGCAAAGATGTCATCACTACAGTCGATGGAACTGAAATTGCCTCTGGACCGGTAACACATTCCACTACTGAGGTGACTCTTATTGGTCCCGACGGCCATCGGGAGGGTGTTGTGTTTGATGTAATCAAGGCTCCACAGTTTCAGGTTATTCTTGGAATCCCTTGGTTAGAGACACATAATCCTCGAATTGATTGGCGAGCTAAGAGAATAACCTTCCCGGATTGTACACAAACCTGCTACCCAGAAAACCTGAAGATTAATCTAGCATCTGTAACCTCTGCCTCCATGCAACTACCTCCGGAATACCAAGACTTTCAGGGTGCTTCCAAAAGGAACAGGCCAACACGTTACCTCCTCACAGATCGTACGATTGCCAAATCGATCTGGTGCCCGGTGCACAACCCCCTTGTAGCAGGATTTATGCCCTTACCGAACCTGAGAACCTGCATTTGAGACAATATTTGGATCAATACCTAGCTAATGGTTTTATTCGCCTGTCAAAGTCCCCGGCATCCTCGGCTTTGTTCTTCGTGCCCAAAAAAGAAGGCGACCTTAGAACTTGTATCGATTACCGCGCATTGAACCAGATAAGGGTTAAAAACCGTTATCCTCTGCCTCTGATCCCTGAACTCCTTGACCAGGTGAAGGACGCTTGCATATACACCAAGTTAGATCTCCGGGGGGCTTATCATCTGGTACGAGTTAAAGAAGGCGACGAATGGAAAACTGCCTTCCGTACTAAATACGGATTATTCGAGTACCAGGTGATGCCTTTCGGACTGTGTAACGCGCCGGCTGCCTTCCAATACTTCATGAATGATGTCCTTCGAGAACTCATCGATGTTTGTGTAGTCGTATATATCGATGACATTCTGGTGTACTCCTCTTCGGAATCTGATCACAGAAAACACGTCAGGGCAGTACTTGAAAAGCTGCGCCAACACAAACTATTTGCTAAATTGGAGAAATGTGTTTTCCATACCACAGAAGTCGAGTTTCTAGGTTTCATCCTGACACCCAAAGGAGTCCGAATGGACTCAAGAAAAGTGGATGCCATCCTCAAATGGCCATCACCTAGCTCTGTAAAAGGGGTTCAAAGCATGCTCGGCTTTGCCAATTTCTATCGCAGGTTTATCCCGGAATTTTCATGCGTGGTACAACGCATTACTGCACTCTTGAGGAAAAATAAACGTTTTGAATCGTCTGAAGAAGCCGAGCAGGCCTTTCAGGATTTAAAAGCTAAGTTTACCTCCGCACCTATATTGATCTCCCTTATGTCGTCGAGACTGACGCATCTAGCCTAGCCATGGGAGCTGTCCTGTCCCAAAGAGATCCCGAAACCAACCAACTGCATCCCGTAGCATTTTGGTCCAGAAAATTCTCGGCACCCGAGGTTAATTATGCAATCACTGACAAAGAACTGTTAGCCATTAAGTCCGCTTTTAAAGCCTGGCTGCATTATCTGCTTGGCACTTGACATACCATCACAGTGATCACTGATCACCGGAATTTACAGTATTTGAAACCCGCCAAGGCTCAGTCATCACGGCAGCTCCGATGGGCTTTGTTTTTCGCTGAATTTGATTTCGTGATTACCTATCGACCTGGCTGCAGAATGGCAAAGCAGACGCCTTATCCCGAATTGGAATGGGAGAATCTGATACAAACTCAGAACCAGTACCAATAATTCCCAAACAGAGGATTCTAGGCATGACTTCGTTACAGACGCTTGAAGACATTCAAGCCACAGTGAAACAACTCCTGGACTCTACAACCTTACAGGAATGGATACAAAAGGGATCAGACTTTACCATAGATAATGGTTTACCTTATTTCCAAGGACGCTTATTCCTGCCACATAAGGAATTACACAAACTAGTTATTTCCGGTTATCATGATACATTAATAGAGGGACACCCCGGTATTGCCAAGACAGAGGAAAAGGTGAAACGACAATTTTGGTGGCCCTCTTGGCGAAAAGATGTTAAATCTTTTGTGATGTCCTGTGGTGTTTGCGCCCAAAATAAAAGTCAAAAGAAAAGACCAGCCGGTCTCCTTCAACCTCTAGACATACCGCCAGCACCCTGGCACACCCTATCAATGGATTTTATTACGGACCTGCCTCCTTGTTCGGGATACAATACTATTCTGGTAATTGTGGATTTGTTTTCCAAAATGGCCCACTTTATTCCTTTGAAAGGTTTACCTTCAGCTTCTGTCCTAGCCAAAGAATTCCTCGAAAATATTGTTCGGCTACATGGATTCCCATCTATACTAATCTCTGACCGGGGAAGCCAATTCATTTCCCACTTCTGGCGCAAATGTTGTCAAATGGCGCAGATCGACGTAAGATTATCGACCAGTCACCACCCTCAGACCGATGGTCAGACCGAGAGGACAAATCAGACCCTTGAACAGTACTTACGGTGTATGTTACAGCAATCTGAAAGCAACTGGAAAGACATTCTTTGGATAGCCGAATACGCATATAATAATTCGGTACACTCTGGAACTGGCCACAGTCCTTTTTATACTTTGTTTGGGCATCACCCTGGAACCTCAAACCTTGACTCACCTCAGAACCTCGGAATGCCTACAGTAGAACATCTGCATTCTACAATTACCCAAGCCTTCAAAGAGGCAACTACGCATTTACAACAAGCCAAGAGAAAATACAAGGAGAATGCTGATCTACATCGGAGTGAAGCACCTCCGTATCAGATTGGGGATCAAGTGTGGTTAGCTACCAGACATTTACCACTCAAAGGGCCTCGAACTTTTAACCCAAAATATTTGGGACCTTATTCTATTACGGCAATAATTAATCCAGTGGCTGTTAAACTTGATTTACCAGCTAGTATGCGAATTCACCCTGTTTTTCATGTGTCACTTCTGAAACCAGTGGTACCCGGAACCCGACTACTCAAACCTCCAGAACCTATTCTAATAGATGGGGAGCCCGAATTCGAAGTGAAGAACATTTTAGACTCAAAAATGTTTAGGTCAAAACTGTTCTACCTAATTGATTGGAAGGGGTACGGACCTCAGGAGAGGTTGTGGGAACCCAGCGACCATGTGCATGCACCTCGATTAGTCAGGAAATTCCACCAACTCTTCCCAGACAAACCAAAACCCCCGGAGGGAACAACCTTGGGGGGGGCCTTGGGGGGGAGTGCTGTCATGATGCCTGCTCCCGGGGAGCTGGTTCAAGCCCTGCGTCCCCGAAAGCGGACATCCAGTCCCCAAGGAAGGACCCAGCAACCCCATATAGGGGCCCTTTGGACAGTGTCCTGGCGCCTATGGCGCCAGGCTCATAAAAGACATCAGTCCTGGCGCCATAGGCGCCAGGCTCATTATGAGAGTGCTTGGGTGCACTTACCTGATGCAGACCATGCTGCAGTATCCCGGCCTCCTTGAGGCCTGAAAGGAACTACTTTACCTGTGGGACTAATTTACCATCCGGGTGTGGTCGGGGAAGGATACATACCAGATTGGAGGAAGGATACATACCTGGAACTTCTTCCAAGGCTATTTAAACCCCACCCGAACAGCCACACGTGCTTCGCGTTGTTCTGCATCTAGCAGCTGGACACTCACCGTGTCTGCTCCTGCATCCTGACTTCTGCCACGCCTGCCAGCATCCTGGATCACCTGCAAAGGAAGAGAAGAAGAGAACAGAAGAAGGAAAAGTCCTTACCTGCTAAACCCGCATCCCGGAGACATCTCGCCGACAATCCTGAAAAGGAAGACTTTTATTTAAAAGCTCATCGCGTCGATCGCTGCAGCGCCGCATTCCACTCACCTTTACAGGGCGCCTCCATGTTCAGCAGCGATCATCCGGATTCGCAGTCACGCCCCAGCGCCTAGGGAGAAAAAGACAAGAACAAAAGGTGAGAGAGAGAAGGGAATAAGGAAAGCTAAATCTCCATGTTAAGACTTACCTGTTGATTCATTCCCTCTTCATTTCGGGTCCGCGCCGCATCCTGGCATTTCCAGACCCCGACCCCTAAGGGGAAAAAAAGACATCAGCGTTAATGAGCGAATGAAAAGACATTACCAAAAAACGCTCATTAAAGACTTACCTGATTTCTATAAGGATTTCACCTCTCATCTCGGGTCGGTGCCTGTTCCCCTGCATTCCGTACCCCGGCCCCTATGGGGAAAAAGACACTAGCATTAGTACATTAATGCATGGACACAAGGGGAACCTCTTAACAAAAAACTTACCTGGAAGCCAAGCAAGTTTGGTTCTCACCAATCCGAAAATCCAGTGAAGTAACTGGATACCAACGCGCCCCTGCATCAGAAGCAGGATGGAGAGCTCGTCCTTCCAGACCCTAAGGTGAGACGCTACGGGGAATCACAGAAGGGTTTCGAGGAGGGTGAGAGGGGAAAGTGGGAGGCCGATTGCATTACCCCGCAGACAGTTAATCCCCTATTTTCGCCTACAGAAGGATACTTCTGCGAGCCAGACAAGCCAGATTTGGGGGCCCGGTCCAGTCCGTCTTCCGAACCCTGCGCATCACCTTAGAAGAGGTCACAGCAGCGCGAACCAGGCCAGCGCCTCCGTGGGAGTCAGGTGAGCGTTACAAAAAAGCTTACCCGAATCTGGATGTCTCTACACTGGTGCCTTAATAAAGGCTGCCTTCAACTCTTGAAATGCCTTATCCGCCTCCGCACTCCAACTGAAACAAACTGCTTTCCTTAGTAACTGGGCGATTGGGGTCACAATTAGAGAAACATTACCAATGAACCTCTGATAAAAGTTGTCAGAGGACTGAATATCCTTTACACACTTAGGGAACGGTGAATCAGTAACTGCCTGCACCCTTTTCCTGTCCATCACAATGCCAGCTGGTGTTAGAATGAAACCCAAAAATTCCACCTGTGTAGTGTGAAATGCACATTTATCTAATTTTACATAGACCTGGTATTCTTGCAGGTGATTTAGCACCACCCTTACATGTGCTATGTGTTGTTTCTTGGAAGCAGAATAGATCAAGATGTCATCTATATACACAATGACAAACACGTCAATTAATTCTCTAAGTACCTCTTGCATGAAAAACTGTAAAACCGCCGGGGCATTGCACAGCCCAAAGGGCATGACCAGAAACTCAAAAAGGGCAAACTTCGTCCTAAATTCATTCTTCCACTCATCCCCCTCTTTCACTCTTATCAAATGATAAGCTCCCCTGAAATCCAATTTTGTGTACCCAACTGCCAATTTTACCTGATCTAATAATATCAAAATCAAAGGCAAAGGAAATCTATTCTTAATGGTAACCTTGTTTAACGCGCGGTAGTCAATGCACGTTCTCAGTGTCCCTTCCTTCTTAGGTACAAAAAATTATGCTGAGGAAACAGGTGATGTAGAGTGCCTAATGTACCCCTTTTCCAACATCTCATCCAGATATTGGGCCTCATTACGAGTCCGGCGGTAACCGAGGCGGTAAAACCGCCTGGTTACCGCTGGACTCGTATTACCATTCCGCCTCCGTGATTCCCGGAATTACCGGGGCATTACAACCCCGGATTTCCGGGAATCACGGAGGCGGAATGGTGTTAATCCCCATTCCTATTGAGTCCTATGGGACTCAATGGGAATGGGGATCATGGAAACACCGGCAGCATCTTGTAATGCTGCCGGTGTTTCCTCGTCTGCCTGCAGGCGGGCGGTGTTAAACCCGCCAGGACAGACCTGGCGGGAACATCACCTCCCGCCTGCAGGAGTCAGGATCAGGCGGTCCGGAAACAACGGTGGCGGCGGGTTTACCGCCGCCGTTATTTCCGGACCGCCTGATTTGTAATGAGGCCCCTTCTCTCAAATGTTGATTTTCAGTTTCAGTGAGGGCATAAATCTGACTACACTTGGTCTCTGGTTCTAAATCAATTACACAATCATAAGATTGATAAAAAGGCAATCTCTCTGGCCCACCCTTATCAAACACCCTAGCAGATTCCATGTACTGATGGGGTATTCCTGTCTCCACTGTCCCCACAACCTGTGGTACCTGAACCCTGTCTGCCAAAAAAGGTAGCAGGCCCCATGTCTTCCTGCATATGTGCCTGACATCCTTGGCCCTCAAAACATACCTCTTGCTTCTCCCAATCAATCCTTGGATTATGCTGCACCAACCAAGGCATTCCCAGAATGAGACCAAACTGAGGAGTCGCTATTAAATCAAAAGTAATCTCCTCCTCATGGCCTGATGCACATACCATTCGCAAAGGTTGAGTTTGTTGTCGAAGGGGTCCTGAAGTTAGAGGAGACCCATCCACTGACTGCATGCCCTCCACCCGCTGCTTGTTCTTAAGTAGCAATCCCAACTGTTCTGCCAAAGTTATGTCAATGAAATTATCAGTGGCCCTTCAATCCACCATTGCCAATACGACTTGCTTGGTTAAAGCGAACAACAACGTCACCAATATGTACAAATTAGATGTTTTACTCCCTACTGTGTTCGCCACCCAACTGGGGAACCTTGATTCCATCGGGCCCGTCATCTGAGTTCCCCCAAGGCAGACCAATACTTGTCCCGCCTCCACCTTGCTCTGATCCCCTCCTGCACCCTTCTTAGGGGTGTTAGAGCAGGTACAAATAAAGTGTCCTGCTTGCCCACAATAGAGGCACACATTATTTACTTTATGTTGTTCCTTCTCGGCAGAAGACAATGGCCCCCTTACACTCCCAATCTGGATAGATTCTCCTTCACCAGTTCTTCCTCCCCTACTCTTGTCCATCCTGACAAATGGTACCACCTCGGGTCTCTTCTCGTCCCCCTTACACTTATTCATACAGTGATTCAATCGCAAAGCCAAGTCACTCATGGTGGCACAATTAGCAGGCTGTGGCTCTACCTGAGCTATAGCACCCTCAATTCCTCCCGTAGGCCTTGGTAAAATAACACTGTCTGCTTGGACTCAGACCAGTCGGTTTCAATCACCAATTGATTAAATTGTGTCATGTATGTCACGTAGTCACGTGCTCCCTGGCGGAACGCTAGTACCTCCTTGGGGGTCATTCCGAGGTTGGAGGTAAGGGAAAAACGATGCCGGTAAAGTATTACCGGCATCGCTTACCGCTATGTACAATTCTGACCAACCAGACCGCTATTTACGGCACCGTAAAGTACGATGACGTAAATAGCGGTCAGGGCACGCGCACGCGACACACCATGCTGGCATTAGCGGCATGCCGTAAACAGGATAAAATCACAAGTGTCGCAGACATGCAAATAACGGCCTCCTGAAGGCCGAAAAAGTGCCATGACAGGTGTGCCATGTAACAGGCCTGAGCTGGCCAGATGCTCTCCCTCTCGTTTTGATGGACATTAGAAATGCTGTTAGCAGAACGCCTGGTCTGTCAACACATGAGATTCTAATGGGCAGACCCATGAGGATGCCAGTGACTGCCCCACTAGCTCCAGAACTATGTAATCTTCAACTGAATGATGATCTTGTTGTGTCATATTGCAAAAAACACAAATGCTCTTTGTCATTTCTCACTTCCAGCAAATACAAGAAGAACTTCCTCATCTACCTGGAGCACCGAGCCACAGCCTCCTGCCAGGAGACTGGGTGGTCCTGAGGGTTCATCTGCAGAGGTTTTCTTCCAGGTCCTGCTGACAACCCACATCGCAGTCCGTTGCAGAGGCAGTGACACCTGGGTGCACACCTGCCACTGTGTAAAGACAGCACCACCACCAGAGGAAGACCAACAGCAGAAAGACCACACCAAAGAGATCCTGCCGTCCACCAGCACCAAAAATCCAGTGCAGCTGCCGTTGCCAGGGGTCCAGGATAAAGACACCCTGCTGCAGCTGCTCACCAGTGCCCCAGATGCCACACCCTCAGTGACACTGCATCCAGCACTCCTAGAAGACGACACGCCAATACCTGATTGCAGGTATAACCTGCGGAGTTCAGCAGCCATCACCCATGCCCTTGGAAAGTGACCATCACAGAGTGTCACTGCTACACCTGCCTTCTGCAGGTGGCCCAACGCTCTCAAATTATTTTATTCTTCTTCATGCAGCCACCTGGAGAATAGGTGCAAAAGCCCTCCAGTCCAAGAGGTCTGGGGACAAGCTGGGTGAGCCTAGCGCCTCAGCATTTGCATTTGCTTCTTCTGTATTGCCTGCATCACAGACCAGCTGTACCCGACCCATATGAAGTCTCAGGGTGTTCTCCTTCTAGCTGGTGCATACCTGCTCTTTGCATCTCTTGCCTTATTTTCAGGGCATGATAGACTTGACATTCCCACTTCCGCCTCTGGAGAGCTGCCAGCAAAGAACACATTGCTGCACACCAGCCTGTTTTCTTCAAGCTCTGCTCCTGCCTCATCATCCTGCCTCCTGTTATCCTGAACTTTGCCACCCCCTACCACTGAACTTGCTTGCAAGTTTTGGGCATAAGGCCCCATTCTGCGTAGGCTGGACAGCACAAGTTAGGAATATTATTGCCACCTCATTCGCACTGCATAACTGATGTTTCTCTGATCACATGCCTATCGTGAATACAATGTTTTACAACCAATTACTGCTCACTTTTCGCGTTCACAGGCTACCCAAGCAAGCATCCCTCGGAATAGGGAAGTGGAAACATCGACACCATCTCGTGATGGTGCTGGTGTTACCACGTCCGCCTGCAGGCGGGAGGTGTTCAACCCGCCAGGTCAGACCTGGCGGGAAGATCACCTCCCGCCTGCAGGACTCGGGATCGGGCGGTCCGGAAATAACAGTGCCGGTGGGTTTAATGCCACTGTTAATTCTGGACCGCCTGACCCGTAATGAGGCCCAATATGCTGTAAAAATAACTCTGCCAATTCACCTGCCCCAGGAATTCCTACATATGGAATAAAATGAGCTTGCTTAGACAAGTAATCCACCACAACCCAAAAAGTGTCATGCTGATTGCCTGGTGGAAGGTCCGTAATAAAGTCCATGGAAATGTGTATCCATGACCTCTCAGGTGTCGGTAAGGGCTGTAACAACCCTCTCTTTTTAGAATGGTCTGCCTTGTTGCGTACTTTACTTTACTTTACTTTAAACACTTGTATAGCACAGTCATGGACCCTTAGGCTTTAGAGCGCTGACAAAAACATAAAGCAAAGAAAGAGCCTCACAATGGAGCCAGGGGGAAGTGCAAGAACTATTAGCGGATGAGGTCAATTACATAAACTGCCAGGTTTTCAGGTTCTTTTTGAAGGACTCTATATTAGGCTGAGCTCTGAGATCTAGAGGAAGGTTATTCCCGGCCGTTGGAGCGGCAAGGAAGAAGGCGCCTTTTTCGGCCCTTCTGGTTCTGCATCTGGGTATGCTCAAGAGTTTCTGATTGCTGGATCTCAAAGCTCAACCTTGAATTTTGTCTGTAGTAAGTTGCCTCAGATAACTGGGCATGGTGCCTTGAATGCATTTGAAGGTGATCACCAGTAATCGATACTGCACTCGGGCCTCCGCCGGGAGCCAGTGCAAGCCCCTTCTGGCAACAGAGACGTGATTGCGGTGTTTGAGCCCGGTCAAGCCACGGACAACACCATTCTGAACCACTTGAAGTCTATTTATTTCTGTCTTATTCAAACCCACCAGAAGACTGCAGCAGTAGTCAATTTTGGCTCCTATAATCGCAAGAGCAATGGTTTCGGCCTAAGGTGGGCTAGCAATTTTATGTAAAAAGCTGCAGCAGAAACTAAGCTTCCCACGTGGGCTTTCATGGATAACTACTGATCTAACACAACCCCAAAGGTTTTAACCTTTTTCAAAGGAATTATTGTGACTTCACCAAGAAGAAAACTGAGATAGAGCGGGCCCAGCTTTGACAGTGAGGATGGCGAGCCAACAATGAGGAGCTCTGTCTTACTCTTGTTAAGAGCAAGATTGTTCCTCAACATCCAGTCCTCTATAGACGAACACACGCAATTCAGTTCAGCCTCGTCCACTGAATGGGTACCCACCACTGGGATGACACACTGGGTATCGTCTGCGTAGTTTGTGAACATGATCCCCTACTGATCCAATGAGGCGAAGAAGGGGACCATGAAAATATTATAAAGAAAAGGGGATATGCAAGCGCCCTATGGGACACCAAAGTCAATAGGAATAGGGGGGGCTTCAGCCTCCCCGGAAAACACTCTGCTTTCAGGGCTATTAAAAAAAGAACCGATCCATTGTACTGCCAAAGCGGAGAAGTTGGCTACTGCCTCCAACCTGTCGACCAAAATAGAATGGTCGACCAAGTCGAAGGCAGCAGGTAAATCAAGGAGCATTAACATAGAAGCGAGTCCCCGGTCCGTGCGCTCCAAGATTCTGGATTTTAATTCTAATAGAGCAGTTTCTGTGCCAAAACCGACTCTGAAACCAGACTTACAGGGGTTGAGCACGGGATGATTGTTGAGGTGTTGTGCAAGCTGTTCCTAGGAAACTCTGTCTTTGATTTTTAAAAGAAGCGGCGTGTTAACAATTGGCCTGTAACTGAGGGGATCTTTAGGGCAGAGGCTGGGTTTTTTGATGATGGGAGTGACCCAGGCTTGTTTAAGATTCTTAGGCACAAAACCTTCCGAAAGAGAGGCGTTAATGAATTTGCAAATGGCGGTCAAGAGGGCCGGGGCACAGGTTTTCACAATCAGTGCAGAGCAAGCATCACCCTTACAAGAAGTGACTTTAAGACGTTTCACTATATCTGAGAGCTCCTCCTCCGAAAGGGGAGAGAAATTACATTGAGGAATGGCGGGATTTCTTAAGAACGGATCGGTCCCCTTCATGTTGGAAATGAGCAACTGCTCTTTTTTCCAACGAGTCAGGTCCGCCCTGATAGCTTTCAATTTATTCGTCATGGCATCCTGAATACTCAGGTACTAGGCGTCATCCTTATTAACTGGGACCACATCATGTGAGCCTATGTTCTGTTCTTTGAGTATTTTAAAGAGTTCTCTCGACTCTGATTGGGCCTTCAAAATCCTCGAATTAAGAGGTTTTTTAGCTTCGATAATGGCCAATTTGTAGGCTTTGGCTGTGCCTCTCTATTTGGCCAGAGCGTTGGGCGAAGGATAAGATTTCCAACTGTGAAATAATTTCAAAGTGGAAGATTTGAGTGTTCTCAGTTCGGGCGTGTACCAGGGTCTATTTCTCATACCTTCCTTGGATTTTCTATTTTTCAAGGGAGCCAGGGATTTAGTGATGTCTTCCAGATTGGTTAACAGGGCATTAGCCATGTCTGTAGATGTGTCCTGGGCTACAAATTAAATGGAGGAGTACAAAAATGGTTCAGCTCTTTCACAAGAAATCAATTCAAAGTTCCTGCTAAAAGAGCTCTGGGGCCTGTTAGATTTGAGTTTCGTTGGAAAATGTGCCTGGATGGAGTAATGCATGAATGAATGGTCAGACCAGGGACACAGAAGCACATGCAAATCCTTAGTTTGGACATTAGTGAATGAAATCCAATCAAGGGTATGTCCTAAAATGTGGGTAGGGGTATTAATAAGCTATTCAAACCCAAGGTTACCCAGGGCGAATTCCAGTCCTCTGGCTGTTTGATCAACCTTGTCCCCTAACCAATAATTAAAACCTCCCAAGATGAGATATCTAGAACGAGGTTTGAGAAACGTCAGCAGGTAATTAGGCAATGCTGAAGTAAAATCCTCCATAAATGAGATTCCCAGATGGTGAGGGAAGAATTAAAAATGACAGCCACCCCCCCACCTTCCTCTCTGTCCTGTTTTATCATCTTGTACCCCTCAGGAATATCAATATCCAATGAGGGGCCTGCAGCTCTATGACCCCATGTTTCAGTGAGAGCACAGATATCAATATTCTTCTCCTCTATATAGGAAGCAACTTCGGCGGCATGTTTCAACAGTGATCTGGTGTTCAAAAGCATGCAAGCTAGATCATGTACGGGTGTCATCGTGTGGACATGGCGAGGCTGCTCAGTTACCAGGTACTTAGTATTCGACAGGGGAATGATAGACGTAATCTCAGCATCGGGCCAGGGATTAGGATGCCACAAACTCTCTTGTGCTATTGCATGAAGTGTGACTGAGCTAGGAGTGCCTTCAAGTATACAGTTTTCACACCTCCGAATATAGGCAACAATATCCTTTCTCAAATCAGGCCACCAAAAGTACTTCTGCAACATGCTTTGGGTCTTTTTCTTACCGGAATGACCTGCTAAAGGAGATTTGTGACACAAATACAAGGCTTTGTCTTGTAAGTCCTTGGTGGGCAAAAGGAAGACCTTCCCGTACAGTCCTTAGCGGATGACTAGTCCCCCACCTTTGTAAGTCCTTCTGACTCAGCCCTTTGCGCACTTGTCCCAGTGGATCCTCTGTAATTGTCCCAATTACTTTCTCTGAGGAAATAATAGCTTTTACTTCTGTCGCCACATTTTCCAAATTCTGCTGCTTTGTCAAAGCATCTGCCTTTCCATTCTTTTTGCCTGGCCGAAAAGTTACCAGAAATTCAAATTCATTAAAATATTGAGACCATCATAGTTGCCTAGGGCTAAGTGTCTGGGCTGTCTTGAAGTATTGGAGATTTTTGTGGTCTGTCACCACCATCACCCGATGTCTGGCCCCCAACATGTAATCTCTCAATTCCAGAAAGGCAGCACCAATGGCCAACAACTCCTTATCGGTGATAGAATAGTTCTGCTCACAGCTGGCATGTTTACGGGAGTAAAAAGCCACTGGATTCCCGATCCTTTCCTCACCTTTCTGAGATAATATTGCCCCTAATGCTAGATTACATGCATCTGTCTCCACCTGAAAAAGCTTACCCGAATCTGGATGTCTCTACACTGGTGCCTTAGTAAAGGCTGTCTTCAACTCTTGAAATGCCTTATCCGCCTCCACACTCGAACTGAAACAAACTGCTTTGCTTAGTAACTGGGTGATTGGGGTCACAATTAGAGAAAAATTACCAATGAACCTCTGATAAAAGTTGTCAAAGGACTGAATAGCCTTTACACACTGAGGGAAGGGTGAATCAGTAACTGCCTGCACCCTTTTCCTGTCCATCACAATGCCAGCTGGTGTTAGAGTGAAACCCAAAAATTCCACCTGTGTAGTGTGAAATGCACATTTATCTAATTTTACATAGACCTGGTATTCTTGCAGGTGATTTAGCACCACCCTTAGATGTGCTATGTGTTGTTTCTTGGAAGCAGAATAGATCAAGATGTCATCTATGTACACAATGACAAACACGTCAATGAATTCTCTAAGTACCTCTTGCATGAAATACTGTAACACCGCCGGGGCATTGCACAGCCCAAAGGGCATGACCAGAAACTCAAAAAGGGAAAACTTTGTCCTAAATTCATTCTTCCACTCATCCCCCTCTTTCACTCTTATCAAATGATAAGCTCCCCTGAAATCCAATTTTGTGTACACAACTGCCGATTTTACCTGATCTAATAATACCGAAATCAAAGGCAAAGGAAATCTATTCTTAATGGTAACCTTGTTTAACGCGCGGTAGTCAATGCACTTTCTCAGTGTCCCTTCCTTCTTATGTACATAAAAATGATGCTGAGGAAACAGGTGATGTAGAGTGCCTAATGTACCCCTTTTCCAACATCCTATCCAGATATTCTCTCAAATGTTGATTTTCAGTTTCAGTGAGGGCATAAATCCGACTACAGGGCCACGTGGTCTCTGGTTCTAAATCAATTACACAATAATAAGATCGATAAGAAGGCAATCTCTCTGCCCCACCCTTATCAAACACCCTAGCAGATTCCATGTACTGATGGGGTATTCCTGTCTCCACTGTCCCCACAACCTGTGGTACCTGAACCCTGTCTGCCAAAAAGGTAGCAGGCCCAATGTCTTCCTGCATATGTGCCTGACATCCTTGGCCCTCAAAACATACTTCTTGCTTCTCCCAATAAATCCTTGGATTATGCTGCACCGACCAAGGCATTCCCAGAATGAGACCAAACTGAGGAGTCGCTATTAAATCAAAAGTAATCTCCTCCTCATGGCCTGATGCACATACCATTCGCAAAGGTTGAGTTTGTTGTCGAATGGGTCCTGAAGTTAGAGGAGACCCATCCACTGACTGCATGCCCTCCACCCGCTGCTTGTTCTGAAGTGGCAATCCCAACTGTTCTGCCAAAGTTATGTCAATGAAATTATCAGTGGCCCTTCAATCCACCATTGCCAACACCACTTGCTTGGTTAAAGCGAACAACAACGTCACCAATATGTACAAATTAGATGTCTTACTCCCTACTTTATTCACCACCCAACTGGGGAACCTTGATTCCATCGGGCCCGTCACCTGAGTTCCCCCTAAGGCAGACCAATCCTTGTCCCGCCTCCACCTTGCTCCGATCCCCTCCTGCACCCTTCTTAGGGGTGTTAGAGCAGGTACAAATAAAGCGTCCTGCTTGCCCACAATAGAGGCACACATTATTTACTTTACGTTGTTCCTTCTCGGCAGAAGACAATGGCCCCCTTACACTCCCAATCTGGATAGCTTCTCCTTCACCAGTTCTTCCTCCCCTACTCTTGTCCAACCTGACAAATGGTACCAACTCGGGTCTTTTCTCGTCCCCCTTACACTCATTCATACAGTGATTCAATCGCAATGCCAAGTCACTCATGGCGGCACAATGAGCAGGCTGTGGCTCTACCTGAGCTATAGCACCCTCAATTCCTCCCGTAGGCCTTGGTAAAATAACACTGTCTGCTTGGACTCAGACCAGTCGGTTTCAATCACCAATTGATTAAATTGTGTCACGTATGTCACTAAGTCACGTGCTCCCTGGCGGAACGCTAGTACCTCCTTTGGGGTCATTCCGAGGTTGGAGGTAAGGGAAAAATGATGCCGGTAAAGTATTACCGGCATCGCTTACCGATGTTCAATTATGACCAACCAGACCTCTATTTACGGCACCGTAAAGTACGATTCCGTATATAGCGGTCAGGGGGCGCTCACGCGACACACCATGCTGGCATTAGGGGCATGCCGTAAACAGGATAAGATCACAAGTGTCGCAGACATGCAAATAACGGCCTCCTGAAGGCCGAAAAAGTGCTTACTGGCATGGAGTCAATACCGGCATCGCCGACCATGGGTTAAGAACCCTGAGCAGTGTTTCCAAGAGCCACAGGTACACACAATCAGCACAGGTGGAGGCAATGGAGTCAGGGCCAGTACAAAAGGAGCACATCCACACACCACACCCCTTCCCACACCAAGATGATACCAATAGTAGTAGCATTGCTGGAGCTGGAGGTCCTGCTTGCAATGCCTCAACAACAACAACAACAACAGCCGCCACCACAGAGGAGACGCAGGAGGAGAAGGAGGGTGAGACAGGCCCAGCTTGCCCCACCAGTGCAGCCACCGGTACCCCTCCGGCAGCCCCCAATCCCTCGCATCAGAGCCAACGACATAGTGAGCCTCATAGAAATACGCACCTCCATCTCCCCTCTACTGAAGGTAGTGTCTGTGCTCCACTTCCTTGCCACATGCACCTACCAGCACACAGTGGGGCACATGCACGGCATATCACAAACCTTATTTTCCCCGATACTGAACCAAGTGCTGGATGCCCTCCTCAAGCACACAAGGGACTACATATCCCTACCACGGACTGCCCAGGAGATATTCGATACAAAAGTTGCCTTCCATGCACTGGCAGGCATGCCAAATTGTGTAGGTGCCCTCGACTGCACCCACGTGGAGTTGGTGGTCCCGCATGGTATGGAGGTGGTGTATCGCAACCGCAAGCAATACCACTCCATCAATGTGCAGATGGTATGCAATGCCAGCAAGATAATCACACATTGCTGTGCCCGATATCCAGGATCAACTCATGACTCTTTGGTACTGCGGAACTCCACGCTACATGGAGCAACATGCTGGACGACGTGCCTGGCTGCTTGGTGAGTTGCCTGACTGGGCCATGGCAGTGCATTGGGGTTGTAAGGTGGGTGACTGCATACTCCACCTGGGTATGAATGGGGGGGGGGTGCATACCCCACCTGTGTGGGAATGGGGGGGATTCATACTCCACCTGGGTGGGAATGGGGGGGTGCATACTCCACCTGGGTGGGAATCAGGGGGAGGATGCATACTCCACCTGGGTGGGAATGTTGACGTCAGTGCACGATGTGCACATCACCGAACACTGTGCCCCAAACCAACTGAAATGGTACATGACAACCAAATCCCATAGTGATGAAGTAAGGCCGACACCTATCACTACATGACTAACAGGTAACCAGCCCACATCCCACAACACATGCACCACTCATCAGTGGCCCTCACACACCATAAGGCCATCCTGCACTATGCACTGCATATGCGCTATGTTGCTGACTCCCGCATTTCACCACACAGGACAGTTATCCCTGGCCGTGCATTGAACTGAGTCAACCTGGTATACCACAGTGTGTCACTGGTTCGGCACACCCATAGGAGTGCTGCATGTCACCATGGAACTGATCAGTGCATAATGCCCAATATAGAACTGACTACAGCCAAAGCTCCCTACTACCAAATTCCACAGAACACTACTCATCACTGATTTTACACCAACACTGCTGTATGCATATATGATGCACGTGCAACAAGATGTCAGTGCACACCATGACCCATCTTGAAGATGCAACCCACACCATTAGTCCATTGCACAGGACACATAGCGGGGCCAGAAATGGGGTCAATGCATCCAGGGACATGTGTGTGTGGGCACAAATGACCTACTTCCATGTGAGACTAGTACAGTTGTCCTACAAGAATGTGCAAACACTTACCTTCATTTCACTCTCATGCAGGTGATGGTGGCTATCCCTTCACGCCGTGGCTCATGACCCCTGTCCGAAACCCACAGAACAGGCACGAGGAGGTCTGCAATCGTTCCCATACCCGTACACGTGTGGTGATAGAGCAGGCCTTTGGCCTGTTGAAGGCACGATTTCGCTGCCTCAGCCAGTCGGGTGGGGCTCTCCTCTACAGCCATGAGAAGGTGGCCAAGATCACCATGGAATGTTTAATGCTGCACAATATGTGCATCCGTTGGAACGTGCCCCTGCCCCCTGACATGGAACTGCTACCACCTGATGATGATGAAGGGGAGGAGGGACGTGCCGTGCGGCAGTCATTGATTGCACAATATTTCTGACACACAAGTCAGCAGAGGGTGACATAATGTTAGGACATAGGGCACTGGGTGTGAGGATACATGTACACTATGCACTGTGCAAGAATAAATGACACATGCGCAATGATGAATGTCCACTCTGGTTATTTTTTTGTTACACAACCGGTGTATTAAAAATGAAAATATCAACGTGAAAAACAAACCCTCCACCACCCTCACCCCCCTCCCCCACAACTCCCCAACACACCCTCACCTCCTCCCCTCCCCCACATCTCCCCAGCACACCCTCACCACCCTCCCCCTCCCACCACAACAACCCCACACTAGTCCCATAGGGTCCACGTAGCCCACATGTGGCTGGCAGTAAAATCACTCCGCGCTCCCGGAGCCAGGGAGAGACATGTCCCGTTGGCGCTGCGCATGGAGCGACCAACGGAGTGGGCTGGTCTGGGTGGAGTTGCTCGTTGACGGTGTGTCCTCATGCTGAGGCTGTTGGCCAGGATGAGCAGCCTCCAGAGCATCGGCTATGCGGCTGAGCACCTCGCAGAGGCAGTTGGTGCTTTCCGTTATGGACTGGCCCAGTGCCCTCAAATCAGCACGCCACTCCTCCCTGGCCTGGCGATTGTCCTGCACGAATTCTGTTATCAGAGCAGTGAGCTGGTCAGCCCACTGTGCATCGGCGGATGAAGCAGAGGCCCTGCTGGGGATCGGGCTGACATGTCCTGCCGGCACTTCCTCAACGGGACTGTACATAGGACTGCCATGTTCCTGTGTCTGTCCTTGGCCAGACTGCTCCAGTGTATCATTCTCACCAGAGCCACTGAAGGATACCTGGGGGTTTGAGAAGTCTTCAAGGGTGTGCACGACTTCCACAGTGTCGTCGTCCTCAGTTGCTCCCTGGATGTCATTGGGGCTGTCCTCAACTTCGAGGGGGGCCGTGGCTGCCACCTCCCCAGCCACACTGGACTCCTCGGACCGTGGCGTTGGGCAGGTGTCTGCAGGCAGTGCAGGGAGGGGTGGGGGTAGGGGTGGGGGTGGTGCACCCTCCACGGGCCTTGCTGGTGCTGGTGGTGTATGTCCCAGTGTTGTCTTTGTTGCTGGGAGACGGCGGCCCCTACCTTGGCCCCTGGATGTGCTGGGACGGTTGCTCCCCTGCTCCTCACTGTCATGCTCACTGCCTGTGGGGGTGGAAGAGAGGGACGGCATGAGTGATGTTTGGATAGCCAGCATTCATACATGGCTACGATAGCACATTCAGACAATTGTGGGTAATCGGCATTTGTTTAGGGAACGGCACGTCATTCCATACTTGGGTGGTCAATGCATGCATATGTCGATGTCAGTCATGTTGGCCAGGGACTGTGCTGTCTAACATGCACACTGTTTACATCAACTATCCTGTGTGCCTCATGGAATGAGCAACTTTGTGTGGTATGTGTCATGTACTTTACGGCCTTGCACCTGGCACTGGCTTGGGTCACACTTGCTTCGGCATGATTTACAGGGGGGGTGTGTGTGGCCGACCATGCCGTGACTCTTTGGCCAGACGTTAGCATTGACTTTCATAACATTTGCCTTAGCAGTATTTACTTTGGACACTCACCTCCATCAGCGGATGATGTCGCGCCACACTCCATTTCTCCGACCCCTTCAAAGGATTCAGCCCCTATCATGGCCGCACATGTCTTCTCCCATGGCATGAGTTTTATTGGCGAACTTGGGCCTCCTCTGGTCTCCAAGGCCTGGTTTCTGTTCGCAGAAAGGATGCTCCGCACCCTCAGCAGCAGGTCATCCCACCTTTTGTGGCAATCCTTTACGGTGCGGGGGGTGTTGCCCACTGCGCTCACCTTCTGGCAAACTAGTGCCCAGATTTCTTTTTTTTTCTGCACCGTCTCCCTCCGCATGTTGCTGCTAAAAACAGTCCCAGCATGCTTGTGTAGGGTATCTACAAGCATTTGCAGCTCATCTGGGCTGAACCGCTCCTTTTGGAGGCGGGCTGCTCCCTTCTTTGGTGCTTTGGGCATTCCTGGGTGGTTGTTGGTACTTTCCGGTCGTTCACCAGTGTGCCAGCGGTCTTGTGTGGTGAGGATGGCAATGGATTGTGTTTTTAAAGATGGCCGCCGTGCTCCTTCCGGTTCCTGTGCGATGATGCTATTTCCGGTTCTGCAATTTAACGGTGACCGTAAATAGCGGTGACCGCTATTTACAGTCACCACTAATGCCGCGTTGGTCTATGGCGGTAGTGTTGTCTACGGTGCTTTTATTGCTGGTACAGGGTTTTTCGGGCCCTTTTCGCGGCATGGCTCTAGGTCCCTTACTAGCATGGCGCAAAGCTTGTGCCCGCAAACTCGTAATAGTGCACTTTTAGTGGGCTACTGCCAGCTCGGACACGCTATTTGCGCCATGCCGGTAAGGGACGGTACTTACCTCCAAACTCGGAATGAGGGCCCTTGTCTTGAGCCAGTGACACCTCTCTCCTATCGAACAACCTTCCAAACTCAGACAGAAACCCCTCCCAATTATACAACAAAGGGTCATCCTTTTGGACCAACGGCCTCGCCCAGGCCACTGCATCTCCCGTCAAATCGGATATTACAAAGGCTGTTCTTGCCTGGATAGTTTCAAACGCTGCCAGTTTACACAGAAAATGTAACCGACATTGAGTCAAGAACATCATATACTTTCTTGGGTCCCCCGAAAACCTCTCAAGGACAGCCAATGGTGCACTACTTGATGGTTGTACAATCACAGTGGAGCCTTGACTGGCCGCTGCTCCCAAAGAAGGACCAGCACTGACCCCTTCCGATGGTGTTCCTTGTGCAACTAAACCCTGCACTTGAGCCTTCAATGCCGTAGATTCCTGTCTCACATGAGCTAACTCAATCTGAATGTCCTGGAGTGCCTTTAGCACATCCGCTAAAGGCGGAAGAGTCGTCTCCATTTGGCTTGGGTGGTAAAAAATAACCCGTTATGGGGGCGGATTATTATGTCAAGTTTACACAAGAAGAGAGGAGATTCCAAGATGGCCGTGATTCACTGAGGGCTGCGGCTCCCGAGCTCCCAACCTGCGTAGCACCTGAAATGGCACTAAATGTGAAATAAGCCCTCCTCCGCTTCCGCAGGACTCAGATAAAAGCACGGGAGCAGTGCGGGACAGTCAGGCCAGCGCTGAACGGCATTCTGAAAGGTGGCTGAAGGGAAACACATTCCGACACAGGCACAGCACAACGTGGCCCGCAGCATCAAGCTGTAACGCCCACCTGGTTCCCACGGGGGCGCTGATCTAGTCTGGATTACTGCGGCCTCTTCTAGCGTGATGCGCAGGACCCGGAACACCGATTGGACAAGACCTCCAAATCGTGCTTCCTTGGCCCATAGGAATATCCTACTGCAGATGAGAAAGGGGATTAACAGTCTGCAGAATGGTGTGCTAGCTCCCCCCTTCCCCCCTCCGTTCCTCTCTATTCCTCCAAACCCGGTTTAAGCTCACCTTATGGTTTGGAAGGTTGAACTCTCCATCCTGCTTCTGGTGCAGGGGCGCGCGTTCGTCCAGTTATTTCACTGGTTTTCAGAATGGCGCTGGCAAAATCCACTTGACTTTCCTGAGCGATGCGCCGTAAGTATGAAAGTTCAAAGTTCAAGTGAGGCCCCCTTTATGCTGTCTTTCTCACCTGTGATCTGTCCTTTATTTCAGGTGCAGAATGAAGGCGATGCGTCGAGGGGTTAACCTGCCGAGGTGAGTAGTAATGAGGTCGATCCCTCTAGATGTCCTTATCATTCCTCTGAAATGTCTCTAGTCCTTTCCCCATAGGGGCCGGGGTACGGTACCTGCCAACGGGGCGGCGCCGACCCGAAATGTGGAAGAAAAGCCGGTAAGTATTATGGCTGTTAATCAGGCTTTCCTTTTGTGTGTCCTTCTGCTCACCTTTTGTTTCTTCCTCTCTCCCCTGGGTGCAGAGATGTAGCCGGGAGATGTCTCGAGGACAGGACAGGTGAGTGAAGCGTGGCACTGCAGCGAGCAACGCGATGCTTTTAAATTGAAGTCTTCCTTCAGGGATGCTGGCGAGAAGATTCCGGATGCAGGTAAGAAGCTTGAAATAATCCTTGGTTTTCACCTTTCTCTTCTCTTCCTTCCTTGCAGGTCTTCCAGGTTCAAGACGGGCGTGGCTGTAGTCCAGGAGCAGGAGCAGACACGGTGAGCGTTAAGCTGCAGGAAGCAGAACAACGCGAAGCATGAGCTGCTGTCTGGGCGTGGCTTAAATAGCCTCCAAAGAAGTCCCAGGTATGTATCCTTCCACAACTAGGTATGTATCCTTCCCTGGCCACGCCCGAGTGAAAAAATAGTCCCTATGAAAAAATAGTCCCTTTCAGGTCTCAGGGAGGCCTGAAGCGTGCAGCATGGTCTGCATCAGGTAAGTGCACAAAACACCTCCCTTTATGAGCCTGGCGCCTATGGCGCCAGGACTGATGTCCAACATGAGTCTGGCGCCAAAGGCGCCAAAGGCGCCAGGACTGAGTCCAAAGAGTCCCTATAAGGGGCCGCTGGGCTTTTACCAGAGGGCATGATGCCTGTTTCCGGGGGTGCTGGGCCTGGCCTGATGCTCCGGGGGTAGGCATCATGACACAAGCTCCCTGGGCGCTTGGCGGGAGTAGGCACTGAGACGGACGCTCCCTCCTGCATCCTAAGAACGCTTGGGACCGGAGGCCTCACTCCATCTCGAGGGTCACAGGCAACACAGCCACCCAGGCACATCTGGCCCCGGGGGGGCAGGAGGCACAGCAAGTTCAGTTTGGGCGCCACACGGAGGGAGAGCAAACTGGTAGTCCCAGCATAGACACCATAACCAGACGCCACGGGCCCCTCCAACTGGGGCGCACCCTAGAAGAGCGACTACCTGTCGCCCAAGGCTTCTTGGCCTCAGGCGAACAGGGCGGCCTCGAGGAAAGAGTTAATACGGGCTTTTCGAGACTGAACTAATATAGGGGCCACCTACCCCTCAACGGGATGAGACTCCTCACGCCTCAATCACGATCCCGCCAGCAGCCAAATCGGCCCCAAAACGACGGTCCGCAGCAACCACGGGAAATGTCGAGAAACAGAGTGGAGGACACGCCGGCCACCTTGAAAAGCACCAAAAAGGGAATGGAAGGTCCTAGCACAAAGATCTGGCCAAAAGATCCCGAGGTTACAGAGGATCAAGCGATGGGTGACTGGTCTAACGAACAGGCCGCAGCCCCTAGTCAGGAGGATCAAGACAGACCAGTTTCCCAAGACACTATCAAACAATTCATGGGTGAATTGGTAGACAAGATTACAGCGGCGGGGCAGAAGCAGATGGACACATCGTGAGAAGACCTGGCAGAAGGAATAAGAGAAATAAAAAGGGATATCAACAAAATAGAAGAGAGAGTCGACACTAACGAGCGGGCCATCCAAGAGCTGACGGAGGATGCAAGGAAAGCCAACACTTTTCTGGAAACACTGGCCGTGGCTACACAAAATCTCGAGCTGCAGGCTGAAGATTTAGAAAATAGATCAAGGAGAGCAAATATAAGAGTCAAATCCCTCCCCGAGGACATACCAGATCAAGAGCTAACACGAACACTCAAATCAATATTTGCGGACCTCCTGGATTCAGATTCTGAGTCTGAGCTGCAATTCGACAGAATCCACAGTGTGGGCCCACGTAGAGCAGAACCAGGATCGAGGCCGAGGGATGTCTTGGTGGCCTTCCACAATTGCGCGATAAAAGAAAAAGTCCTGAAAAAGGCCAGGCAGGACAAACGCATCACTTACAATGGCCACAAAATTTTCTTATATCAAGACCTGGCGCAAATAACTCTTGTCAAAAGGAGGCAAATGGGGCCTGTATTGACGTATGTGAGATCTCAACAAATTTGTTATAGTTGGTCCCACCCGTTCGTTCGGTCTGTCCTTTACCTGGCAGGGCACGCACCACAAGATCACAACATGCGACCAAGGGTTGGCCCTGCTGGGCCTGGAGGAGCAGCCCACAAAGGATCCCGCCGGCAGGGACTCACAACAACCAAACGCGTGCAAACCGTGGGAATGGTCCACGGTAGGGTCCAAGCGAGTGAGGAAGGGGGAACCAGGCTCCACACCCAGGAAAGACCTCAACAAAGCAGTCGCCTATCCCCAGGACACCTGGAGGGGAACCCCCAACAGATCCTGAGGCAGTGAGGAGCATTTGAGTCTGTATACCGAGCCCGGGGAGGGTGCTCACCAATACAGATATGTTTAATGTTTCAGGTTGACAGTTAAAAGTCGATAAGTGGAAGCCGGGGGGGGTGGGATCTTGGAATGGGATCAGGAGATCCCGCGTGGGGCAGGTGTGGGCTAGTTTTGTAATCTGGCTCTAGTCACCGCAGTACAAGGGGGACCTCGAGCCAGCTGGGTTCGCCTGGAGGGGTAAAGGGGGGACAGAGGGGGAGCGGTCACCAGGGGGAAGGGAACAGGTAAGATCCAAGAGTCCTATGTCAGATGGACTCCCAGCAGGGTTCAAGGAGCGACTCCCCAGGGAGGGGAGGGAAGGGGGTTCAGCTCCCACAAGGACCTACGAGTAAAACTACAGGCAACAAACATGACTAGCATGGAATCACTGAAGTTACTTTCTTTAAACGACAATGGGCTAAATTCACAGGTTAAAAGGAAGAAGATAGAGAGGTTTCTGAGGAGGGAACAACAACATATAGCAACATTTCAAGAGACCCACATACAAACCAGAGATAGGTATAGGATAGAATTCTGGGGATACTCAAGAATTATCCAGGCCACACAAGCAAGCAAAAAAGGGGGAGCACTGATCGCCCTGAAAGATGGACTGGATTTGACAGTAACGGGGATGCAGAAAGATGACATGGGGAGGTATCTAGCCGTGACCTTAGAGGGAAGGGGGGAGACCTACACAATAGTGACCCTCTATGCAGCAAACCAAGCTCAGGACCCTTTCATTCAAAACGCCCTCACGCGATTGGTGAAATCGCTAGGGGCCATATTCTTTTAACGGGAGACTTCAACATGGCCTGGGACCCCTCGAAAGATAGGAGCTCGATTACATGGGGCACGCAGGGGATGACCCTCAGGAGACCTTTTAAAGAAAACACAAGGTTTGGCCTTATTTGACGCGTGGCGGGAACTCCAAGGAAACACAGAGGGCTACACCTTTTACTTGCACGCACATAGGTTACATTCACGTATTGACTACATATGGTTGTCAAAAGCCCTGGTAGGCAGAGCAACGGACATTGCAATAGGGGCTATCACTCTCTCCGATTACGCTCCATTAACCCTATCGTTAATCAGACCACAAGGTCCCCTGGGACTGTGGAGGTGGAGATATCTGGTATCGCTTTTCAAAGACCCCACGCTTGCCTGGGAGTTAGAGGGAGAGGTAGCGGATTTTGCTAAGCATAACAACTGGGATGACTCAGCACTGCAAGTATGGTGGGATGCCCTCAAAGCCATGATTAGAGGGAGAATCATAGCCATCAAGGCTAGAAGAGATCGAGAGCTGAGGCTGGAAGAGCAACAACTAGAGGGCAAACTCAAAGTAATAATGGCCCAGATGAGCTCCAAACAGTCAGCAGTCATTAAAAGAGAATACAGGGCCGTAAGAGCGCAGTTGAATCTCATTCAGACGAGGGCGGTGGAGCGTGACCTTCTCCGTCTACGCCAAAGATACTATATCAATGCCAATAAATCTGACTGCCTTTTGGCAAGAATGCTGAGGAAGGAGGTAGGCAACAAAACCATCCCAAAAATCAAGGGGGAGAGAGGCCGAATGTGCACTAACAACACGGACATAGAAAGGGAATTTCTTAAATTCTACACTACACTATACAGCTCTAATAATCCGGCTCTCTCCGATCAGGGGGCCTATCTAGACAAAATCGACCGCCAAAAGATCTCGTTGGAGGACAGGGAGTTCCTGGAAGGCAAGATAACAACTGACGAAGTCAGAAGGGTAATTAACAACCTACCTCCTAATAAATCCCTGGGCCCAGATGGGTTTGTAGCCCAATTTTACAAAGTACACAAAAAAGTTCTAATTCCCCACCTTACTAAACTATTTAATCATATCGGTACCACCAAGGCCCTTCCCAAATCAATGGAGGAGGCAAAGGTGATCTTAATACATAAGAAGGGCAAAGACCCGACCAAATGTGGGTCCTAAACGCACTATAGCCTTAATAAATGTCGATGCCAAAATACATACCAAAATACTAGCTACTCGGCTCAACACGATTCTTCCCAAAATAATACAGCCAGATCAGTCAGGATTTATTAGAGGCAGACAAACATCAGATAATGTAAGAAGAATAGCCCATCTTATCGAAAAGACCCAGAAAAGAAAAATACTGGCCCTCCTACTAGCAATCGATGCACAGAAGGCATTCGACCGGGTGGAGTGGGGCTTTCTTTTTGCCACCATGGTCAAGATGGGCTTCAGTCCCAACTACCTCAATCGAGTCAAGGCCAACTACCAAAACCTGCTCATTCGACTAGCAATTAACAGCCGAATCTCACTCCCCATTCCGGTAGGAAGGGGCACAAAACAGGGCTGCCCAATGTCCCCCCTGCTATATGCTCTTCACCTGGACCCATTTCTGGCAGGAATAAGGGCGGCCGAAGATATAAAGGGAATACCATTTGGAGGTCGCGTCCACAAGGTGGCTCCCTTTGCAGACAACATGCTTCTGGCATTGACCCATTCGTAACCTCTCTTTGGGCAGTGGGCAGGGAACTGGACCGGTTCGGCCAGGTGGCAGGGCTAAAAATGAACACGCACAAATCTGAAGATCTCTCCCTCACCCTGTCAGAGAGTGAAGAGCAAGATCTTAGAAGGGCCTAAAAATATAGATGGGTCAACAAATCTATAAAGTACTTAGGGATACACCTGACTAAATCGGTAGGTGAGCTGTACATGGTAAACTACCCCCTTTCATAGAGAAGCTCAAAATCAAAATGATCGACTGGGGTCCCCTATCGATATCATGGCTGGGACGCATTAACGCCTTAAAGATGGTGATCTTACCTCAGCTGCTATATTACTTCACGGCCCTCACCATAGCCATCCCAGCTTCCTTCTTTAGAGCCATCCAGAAAATAACTGATTTGTCTGGAACCAGAAGCACCAGAGAGTAGCGGCTAAGCTAATGCGAACACTGTCAGCCCGGGGGGGCATGGGAGAGCCGGATTTCAGGGCATATTATGTAGCAGCACAAATCCAGATCATCAGGGATTGGCAAAGGGATGATAGGGGGAAGGTTTGGAGGCCGATTGATAGAACGGTGGTGTGGGGGAACCTAGAGGGGATGCTGTGGATACCGAGGTCTGACGGAACCAACCAAATGTATTGCAGCAAAATAACCTCGACAACAGGAGAAGGCTGGGACGAGGCAGTAAAAAGGGCGCACATCACCACCTATCCCTCCCCGTACACTCCCCTGTTTGGCAACCTGCAGTTCACCCTAGGACACAAACAAGCATCGGCTTTTGATCCCTGACACCAAGGGGGATACCGTATGATACGAGACATGTTTGACGGAGATAAGGTCAAACAATTTGAGCAGTGCAAAAAAGACTTCGAAATAGGGGAGATGCAGAGGTTTTCCTATGTCCAGATGAGGCACTGGCTTTCTCACCCATCAGTAAAGCAGGCAGGGTCCCGACCACTTACCCCTTTTGAAAAAAGTACCTAGACAAGGATTCGGGCGACAGGGGGGTGTTGGCGACCATTTACAAACACATCAAGCAGGGCAAAGCCCCGCCGACCAGAAACTACATGAAGAAATGGGAAGAGGACACGGGGCGCGAGATAGGGGACCCAGAATGAGAAAAGCTGTGGGAACAGATCCCCAAACTAACAAGATCGATCCAAATTAGAGAGATGTGGCTGAAACTGATGCTCCAGTGGCACCTAACCCCGATCAGGCTAAACAAAATCTATACTAATACTTCGTGGCTATGCTGGAGGGAATGTCCAAAAATTGATCAGTTCTGGAAACAAATCCAAAAGTTATACGTAATGATGATGATGTCGGCAGCATTGGTTTTGGCACATAAATGGAAATCGAAAGAACCACCTCTGGAACACGAATGGATAGCTAAAATCTGGTCTTTAGTAGCCATTAAATGGCTCACTTACTCAATCCAGGCTTACTAACTGGTCCAACCTTCTGTCTTATCTAAAAGGAGGAGCTTGCTGAGCCAGGTGCCCTAAAGCCATGGAAATTCTGGGAGTAATTGTGCCGTAACACTGCGGCCCTCCCAGGGGAGTAGGCTAACAAAATATTACAGTAGTAGCGGCCGGACTAGATGCCACGGAACCAAGCAAGGATGGCTCTTGGATCAGGGGAGGGAGGGATGGGAGGGGAGTGGGGGTTTGTTGGGTGAGGAGGGGTTGACGTTGTGTTCATATTACCTGTTAAAAAATGCCAATAAAAAAATGTGAAAAAAGTTTACACAAGGAGAGAGTATCAACACTCCCCCGGACCACAGAAGCCGAATGGATTCGACCCTCCCACAGTGGCTGGCACGGGTGCCTGATTGTCAAGACTACAGGTAGCCACGTGTCAGCCAATGGGACGAAGAGGGATTAGGGAGAGGTTGTGGATAGGGTGGGGGAAGTTAGGAAAACCAGAAAGAGGTGTAGAGAAAACTTGTTTGGATAGGTAAAGGGAAGAACAGGGAAAAATACATACACATACCTCAATAACCTGACACACTCCTGTAACCCTCCTCCAACCTGATCCGTACTGAGCTCCTCACCCCCTGTGCCTAAAGCTCTTTGCAGATAACATGTAACTTTACTTCCTATTGACAACACATATCTTGGAAGGCCAAACATGTAACATGAAACAAGATGGACACGGAAACATCAACAACACTTAGCAAGCAAGATGGAACATACTGGGATATTTTCCCACATGAATATACGAATGCATGGCCACAAGGACAAGCAAAATCAAACATAACATGAACATAATGTCAACAACCCAGATGTAACATAATATTTGTGAAGTTGTCTAGTGTAACTGACACGTGTTAACCGGCACACGTGCCCCTCTGCATTCTTTTCCCTACTCGGAATGTACTGGTTTGCAAAACAACATTTCCCTCATTCAGTGCGTAATGGTTTCAAGAATAAACGTATCCCTCATTCGAGCGCAATGCTAAAGAATAAACATGTCCCTCATTCAAGCGTAGGTTATAGAATAAACATGTCCCTCGTTTGCAGTGTATGGTGCACTCCCACTGACAGTTGGTATTCCGACCAAACACTCTCACGCAGTATGCAACAATCACTGGGCACTTAGCTTACCTGGACGAGAATAGTTTCAGCGTTGGAAGCAGTCAAGCCTTCCGTCACCAACGCATGGCTCGGAACGTTCCCTCACTGCCCAGACCTTCGGCATCAGCTGCTCCTCCGTCATTGACCTTCTCCTCACACGCCGTAACCGTCCCGTGCTGACAAAATCATTCGGACCTGGCATGGGCGGACGGCTGAATAAAAGCATGCTGTAATTACTCACAGCTGCCACACCGCACAAATGCGCGGAACTACAGGATTTCCCAACTGCTGCTGGGAAATGAAGTTCACAAGGCCTAATCCAGTCTCCACAGCATTGTCGATGCGGCAAATGTCTTCAGTCATTTCCCAGGCTGAAAATCTCCTTGTCTGCCCAGCCCTTAATCCTGACAGTAGGTTTATCCCCAACTACTTGGATAAAATGGCACGGTTGACTAGTAAACTTAAAAATGCGGAACCCCAGAAACTTTAGCGGAGCGATGTTGACGAGGTATGCTATAACATCCTAGAGCAGACACTATGCAAAAACCGAATCCTAAAGGTAGTCGACTTCTCAAAAGAGTTTGTGTTACAGACAGATGCCTCTAGAACACCCCATACTATACAACAGTCGCAAGTTATTCCCACGTGAGAAGAACTATTCCATGGTGGAACAAGAGGTCCTAGCCATCAAGTGGGCCATTATCCATCTCAGGTACTATCTATTAGGAAGAAAGTTCACTCTGGTTACTGACCACTCACCCTTAGTCTGGATTAGCCAATGCATAGAGTCCAACCCTCGGGTCTTGTGATGGTTTCTAGACCTACAAACATATTGTTCCATGTTGGAGCACCGGAAAGGAAAAGACCAGTGAAACACAGATTTTCTTTTCCGGTACCCCTGTGAAACAAATGTGGCTACATCGCATGGAGGAAGGGTATGTGAGAAACCTGAAGGTGTCTTTCTAGCTAATCCCCGGGGATCTGTCATCCAGGTGGCCAGGACACGGCCATCGCTATTGGATCCACTTCCTGGGGGTGGACCAGTGAAGGAGGATCACCTGGATGGGGGTCATCGGGGAGTGGGAGTGAGGCACTGATGGGTGAGACATAGTATTCCCCTTCCTTTGACATCTTTTCCCCCTCCTCTCACGTAGGACATTCTAAACCACTGCCCTCCCCCCTTTTTCCAACACAAACACTTTCACACAACACACAGGACAATGGACTAACACCAGAGCTGTTTACCTGACATGTCTCGATACAATGGTCAGGCAAAGTCAGGCAATTGATCAAAATCGCACACTCCTGACTGCCCTTTCCCTTCCCCACAGGTATAAAAGGTGGAGCCAGAGAGCACAGTACCAGCATGGCAGACAGCACAACAAGACGGCTAATCAGGCGCGGCAGTTCAAGAGAAGGAGAAAGGCAGCAGGAATCGGGAGGGTGGCGAGGAGAGAAGTGATCTTGACCTTTTTGTCTCAGACCCGTGCAATCTTCGTGGAAGAGAGCCTAAGACCGCGAACAATGGCACAATTGTCTTGTAGCAGATCTCAACGGTACACAGGGCAAGCCTAGCCCGATAAGCAGGAGCAGGGGAAGCTCCCACAACCGTGGTACAGGCCTTGACACCAATGAAGAAGAAAAGCCAAGCGGTTCATCACAACCGGCGAGTCGAATGGGAAAACGATAAGAACCGGGCTGTGTTGAGTGAGAATCGCAGAGTGGCAGGTTTGAACCAAGTTATATGAACTGTGAAAGGAATGTGACAAGTCTTAAAGGGGAAACCGGTTGCAGGGGGAAAATAGGCACCACATTGGTGCTAAGTCAAGAGACTCTGGTCAAGCCCCATATAAGAGAAACTACATTTATAAGCAGGCTGCGGGAGAGCCAGAGGAATAGGTCAACCCAAAATCCCTGTACAATCGAAAGACTTTGATCTACACACTAAGTGAAAGAAAGGGAAGTGAATTTCACAGTGAGAAGAAACAAGGGAAGCAAATCCCAAGAGGGGCAAAGTCTTAAGTCCCAAGAAACAGTGTGTTTGGAACTGTTAAAAAAGACATTGGGCCTCATTACGAGGCTGGCCGTAGCCGTGCCTGTCATACAGGCACGGCTGCCTCTGGTATTAATTTTTTTCCGGCGCCCAGAAATGGCCAATTACCGCGTCATTACAGCCTGCTATTTGCTCATTCCTCGGTGCCGGAAAAAATTCTTCCCCAATCCCATTTGAGCCCCGTAGGGCTCAATGGGAATGGGGAGGTCGGATGCACGGCACCATTTATAAAAGTGCCGGTGCATTGGACATGCTGTGCTCGCGGGTGCCTTTCATTCCGCCAGGTTCGACCTGGCGGAATGAAAGGCACCCGCGCGCACAACTCAGAGTTTGCCGGTCCGGATATAAGGGTACTGGCAAGCTTACCGGTACCGCTGTATCCGGACTGGCAAGCTCGTAATGAGGCCCATTAGATTTGTGGAATTCGATACAAGAAGGGTCAGCGCCCAGAAGAGGGGGACCCAGGGTTGAACCCATCACCCAGCAAACATTGCAAACAAACTTTTCATTTGTTTTGTTATTTGAATACGTCAGGTCCTCGAAAGCAAGAGACTTTCAAGTGAAATGAGACTTGGCCATTAACTGACCTGATAGCTGAAAGCGATAGAGTGTGTCCTTAGAGCTGCCATTTGAACTGTCGTCTCATGCTGGAGAAGCCCGTCTTGTGCTCCAGGCTCCCATCTTACCCTGTGTCCAAAATGTGGGGAAGAGAGACCCAGGCTACCGCATCCTGACATATTATTTGAGAACACTTCTTCTTTTCTTGAGAACTATCCCACACCCCTTTTTGAATTAGTTGTGAGGTTTGGCAATAGGTTACTACTAGGCATTTTTCCAACCTGCATACAGAATTAATTGTTCAATAAACACCCTTGAACTGTGATCACTTGTGTCTGTCTTACTTGTTGTCACCATTAGTTCCTCACACCCCCTACTGTAGCACCCTTGGACACCTTCCTGAAAATCTTCAGTAGCTTGTCCTCTGGTATCCTGCTCCCCCTTCTCTTCCTGGGAGGGGGAGAGGTAGAGGATAGCGACAGGGAGCTCGGCTCCACATGCCTCAACTTTGCAGAGCACTTCCCCATGACAGGCCCAACACAGAAAAACGCAGACAGAGGCACTTCCAGCCAACCCAAGACAAAAAAGGCACTGGAATGTGTGAAAACAGTGTTGCTAGGCAACAACTGCCCAACACTGCACAGCCAGCCCACGCCGTCGCCTCCAATCCCAATGAGCATGCAGAGCGCAACTTCTTACCTTTACCCGTGGGGTGAACACAGGGTTGCAAAATTATATCTCGCTAGTGCTGTGTAGATTTTTTTTTTAAAGATTCTTTTTGTTGGCATTTCTCAACAAACTGGCATCAATATGTCAATTAACATTTCCCAACATTTCCCTCTGTTCATCAATGGCCTTATTTCAAACAGGGTGGTTCATATGGATAACACTTATCTGCATAGCACTCTTAACGTGGTTTGTAGCAGAATGGTTTTGGGTCACATGTCCATATCTTTCCGTATTCAGTTGTTAGGTCAGGGGTTGTCTGCTTCCCGATGTGCTACTGATTCGGCACTACATTGCATCCTCCTTCAATCCCCAAAGGGTCACGGGGTTCTTCATTCGTATTTCGTGATTGATTCATCAGGTAGTGAACATATGGACCCCACATGTCCCTTGTTTTAGTCTAGTGGATAGACAACCCACTGTATCCCATCTCCATATCATTACAGTACAGGACATCTGCATGCCAGTTCTCAATTTCTGGACGCTTCGGTCCTCCCCACATCATCGCTACACGCCTTCTAGCCAGAAGCAGGAGTAGCCCAGTCAATCTCCTCCTGCCGCGAGGGATCGATTTGGTGTAACCCAGTAGTGCCATCATCAGATTCAGATCTAGTCTCTCCCCAAAAACATCCCCTATATTTTCAAACACTGATTCCCAGAACAAGAAAACCGAAGGGAACCTCCAGGCCACGTGTATAAAGTTGGCTGTCTCAGTTCCACATCTGATACAGCCACTGGAGGTACCTGGGAAATAACTGTGCAATTGGGCAGGGCTATAATAGAACTGGTGCAAATACTTCCAGTGAATTAGTTTAAATCTTGCATTTAGTACCACCTGCCTCATCCCCTCACAGCAGTGCCTCCATTCCTCGCTTGATATCTCATGCCCATTTTTCCCTACGGGAGGTTTTCTCTTCTTTGGAGTTGAGGTTCATAGCATACATAACTGAGACCACCCTCTTATTATACCCCCCTTAGATTATCTTGTCCAATATGGGGGCTATCTCGGGTTGTTCCGGGAATGTCGGGAATCCATCTGTTGTACAAAAACACCTCTAGAGCATTCAATTTCGCCTTGGTTTTCAGTTCTTTCAGTGTTACAAACCTCCCATTGGGAAACAGATCACGATAATAATTCACCTCCAGTCTTTTCATAAGATTAGCAAAGCCTAGTACAGAAGTGAGTGGGATCCCTGGTGTGTATAAAACTGGCAATGTCGGGGAGTAGAGGACCTCTCCTCTTGATTTGTGTTCGATACAGGCCCATGCCCTGCAGATTAGTTCAATCATGTTTTCTCCTCTGGACACCCTGTCGGGTGCTGTAAGTATGACAGACCGTAGGAGGAACGGTGCCACCAGCACTCGTTCCACCTCTACATGCCTCCTGTCCCCCTGGTCTCTGAACCAATAAAGGATAAACCCAGCTTGGGCCACGTTGTAATACGTTTCTTTCTTTTTTCTTTTTTTTTCTATTGTCTTAGCTGGAATTAATCAACTTTTCAATATACATTTTACAGAAATGTTGAATAAAACATAAAATCACAAAATTGGAAATTAGAAAACCCTATGCATAAAACATAAGACACAACTGTATAAAACAGAAAACAACTTTTTTTCCCCACAACATATAAAAAAGTTTTTGTTTCCTCTACTTACATAAGCAAATTACAATTACAATTAAAAACAGTTTCATATTTCTATCAAAACACACATGTAACTCAGTTATTATCCAGTTTCAGAGCCTTCAAAAAATTTACAATCACCATCTGTTTTGCGATTTTGCCCAAGCACAATAGGAACGGCCAAAGTGAATCCTGATCCAGATGACCTATTATTGGACCAACACGTTAAAAGGGAGTTATTCTCAGACTAATTAAAGCTGGGCAATAAGAAAGAAGGTGTTCAAGGAATTTTGATTCGAACAGAATCTACAAAATTTCAAATTGCCAGGTATCAATTTCCGTCTCACTTGTGCTGGCCCACAGATCAAAACTCACTCGTAAAAAGGCTGCTTGAAACTCTAGTGAAGGAGATGTGATTCCATCATCTTAACATTCTTAGGCCAAAATCTGAAATTACAATTCTGTTTATACTTTAAACATTGTGCTCTTGTGGCAATTCAATCGTAATTATAGATTAGTGCTTTTGCTTTATCGGGATTTGTGACCAGCATTTCAATTGATATACATGAATCTGCGAGAATAGTATACACTTTATGCACCCACATTAATACAAATTTGTGACACAAAGTAAACATATAAGTCGAAATCATTTTTAACATGTTGTTAGACTGGGTTGAGATGAGACACTTGCGGAATAAAGTACAAAGATGCCAATGATATAGAGCATGGAGGGACATCAAGCCCAATTCGTATTATAACCACGGGCCGGGCACACACTGTGGCAAATGAAGAATACATCTCCAAAATTTGGCTTCTAATCTGCACATTTTTTTGGTTGCCAAATTGGTAGTGTTTCTACTCCATAAAGTATGGATGGGACTGTTTTTTGATTCCAATAAAGGATTGCTGGCTTTAAGGTGAACTTGCCATATCGATATAATAAAATCTTAGCCTGGGATATGGCTGTGTTTAACTTCTGCTCCATGCTCTCTTCATGCCCCTTAGGGTTAACAATGCCCTCAAAAGTCATTCCCAAATATGTATATTTCTTGACTAACTCTAGTTTTGACTGGTTAATATATCAAGTATATGTGTTACGATTGTTTTTAAGGGCTGAATAGGTACTATTTGTGTTTTGTTTGTATTAATATGTTTCAAAGACGGGTAAAGCTAGACCCACCTTGTGTATTGGAGCCGTCAGCTTGTCCCAAGATATTCTGTCTTATTTCCCCACCCAAACCAACTGCGTTATCAAGGAGTTCAGGTCTCTGACATATTCTGCCGGTATTGTAATTGGGACATTAAGAAATACGTACAGAAACCAGGACAGCAACACCATCTTCAGTAAGGAGATTCTACCATAGAGGTTAAGGGATAGGTTCCTCCATCTGTTCCAGTACTCTTTGATAATTGCTCTTATACAGGACATTTACATCTCGGTCAATGTTGACCCCCAGGTAATGTTTCTGTATTGTGTGCCACTGAAACCCCCACCCATCCAAGTACTGTATCACACCATCTGTCAATGGAAACAAAACTGATTTTGCTGCATTGGTCGTAAGCCCTGAGAAGAACCTGAATTGGAGGATATCGTCCATAATAGGGTCTAGATTGTGTCTGGGGTCGTTAATAAATAGGACCATGTCATCGGCATAGAGCGAGACCACCACCTGGTGTTTAGAAAGTTGGATCCCTCTGTGTAGGCGAGCCTCCCTTATCCTTTCTGCCAGTGGCTCAATTGCCAACGTGAATAGTAGAGGTGAGAGGGGCCATCCTTGTCGGGTGCCCCAACCCAACAGCATCTTCGGCGTGAGCTTGCCATTCACCTGTACCCGGGCGACAGGCAACATGTTTAATAATGACACCATGGCTATAAAGTGCTCTCCCATTCCTATACTGCACATGACTGTGAACAAGAAGGGCCATTCCACTGAGTCAAATGCCTTAGTGGCATCTATGTAGGCTGCAACTACTTGGTCCTCTTGTCCCACTGCTGAGATCAGCCCAAACATTCTCTGTATCCCAAAGGAGGTGGAGTGACTCGGGATGTACCCTACCTGATCCGCCCTTACTATTGTGCTCATCAGGGGTGCTAGTCTAGAGGCTAATATCCTGGCCAGAATTTTATTGTCCAAGTTAATGAGAGAGATCGGTCTGTACTGAAACTGGGGACAGGTTCTTTAAGACGAGGTAGTAACAGTATCTGAGATGGATGGGGATGCAGATCTTACTCATACATCAATAATCAGACCGATTCAGGAAGTTTGCCAAAATCAAGGCTGTTTTAATAACAAGTCTTTAACAGGGAGTACAACTGACATCAACAGATGCCGCACAGCTCGCTCAACGAGTTCTCAAAAACATATTGTAAAAAACATTGTTTTATACTAAAAATTCATCATAAGTGATGTTATGCTACGTGGCAAAATAAGAAAACCTACTATGGGTTGTGGTTGGTCTATGGGGAACATCTACATATACCTACTATGGGATACAGGTCATGATTGGGTCTCTAATGTCAGGTGGACACATAAGCCCACCCCAAGTTTAAGTCATCTTCTGTGTCAGACTAATACACAATATACTATTGGCTTCTCAAACTGTAGGACTCCTTACTACGTGGCCCTCTATAACTGATTGGCACGCTTGTACCCTTCTGGGATATTCTACTCGCTAGCAGCACACAAGCTGGTATCCCAGATGCTGAAGAGTTGGCCTGGTCATGCCTCCTCACCCAATTAGCCCAACATCCATCATCACTCCTGCGGTCTGCCATTCAATTAAATCTGTTTGAACTTGGCCTTGCAGAGGCTCACTGTGCCTGAGAATAAAAGAGAGTGAATGCATAGCCTTATCTTCTAGTCTCGGTGTAGCTCGCCCCAAAGTCTATTATCATCTGACCATGTGACTGGAGACCATGTTTTTGAGCTCTTCATTGTATTTAACACTATTAAGTGAAGATATCTTGGCACTTCCAGTGGTTTTCCATTACACCTCAAACAGGGGCTCAGCCTGCTTCTCACGTTCATGTATCTTCTCGAGTAGATAACTAGGCTCTCAGCGGCCTGACTCTTGACACTGGGCCAGGCAAGCCATTCTTCAATCTTCCTTCACCGTCAGCTATTCTTATTTTGCTGTGCCACACTTCCAGCCCTTTCATTCACGGGGTCTAAGTTTGCTAAAATGCGTCATGGAACATCCAGATTCTATAAAGTCATATATATATATATATATATATATATATATATATATATATATATATATATATATATATATATGTCAAAAAAGACAGTTTTCTCTGCAGTCCATGGAAAGCATTCCCCCATTCATAAAATATTTCTCCAGGAAGCCGGTGTTTTTGTGTCCAAAACAAATGTTCTTTATTGATTAAAAATGCGCAGCATATGGCTCATAAAAATCCACCAACATTGTGGTCCTCCCAAAATGTGTGGCCCTTACATAGCAGAAATGACGCGTTTCGCGGTTTCCTCACCGCTTGTTCACAACAGGTGATCCATGTTATCAGTGCTCTAAAATAGTTCATGTGGCATGGTTTTAGGCAAAGAAAGAGGACTCATTTTGGCGTGTAGTTGTAAATTTTCGGCCATCTTTGCATAGTCAAGTCCCAAACATAGACATCAAAGAGGGACTAATTGGCTGTAATTGCAACTCTTTAAACAGTCAACCCTTATCTGTTTCCCCTAACGTACATAGTGATGGCTCAGTGCCTATACAGTTGTAACTTTGGGGAAATGCAATATGCAGATATGTATAAAGACAATATGGCCCTCATTTCCGCCATTGCACGAAGGAGCAAAGTGCGGCCCATTCCGACCCATCGGGCACGAGCACCACGGCATGGCGGAAGTGCAAAGTCCGCGATGGCGGAAATGACCCCAAAACGGCCCACACCGCCGCCGTACGGCGCCCTAGGTGCAATACCGCCACCCATCACAGCGGACACCGCAGTGTGCGCCTACCGGAAAGTACGGTGACCGGAAATATACGGAAACGGAAGTAAAAACATGGGCCCGGAACGGGAAACATCCCGCCGTACACCTATAAAACCACTAAAACCACACAACCACCAAAAACACCACCCTGAGACACACCCCAACCCGTCATCCACCCTAGCGAAACCAAGAAAAATGGGAAAAGTAGCGAAGAAAGCGTGCGACCGCAAGCGGCAGGTCCACTTCTCCCGTGAGGAACTCACCGTGCTAACAGAGACCCTCCAGGAGAATGCTGCCGTCGTCTTCTCCACGCAAATGACCAGGACGGCACTTGCAAACAAGAAGGCCATATGGGCTCTGGTGGCACAGCGGGTAAGTGCGGTGGGGACCGCACCCCGCAACCCACAGCAATGCAGAAAGCGATGGGACGACCTGCGGATACGCGTCCGCAGCATACTCTCTGCCAACCGCAACATTGCCACAGCCACCGGGGGAGGTCCTGAATCACCCATCAAGTTGACCCCCTGGGAAGAAATCTGTGCCTCCACCATCGGAATTGAGAGCATAGAGGGAGTCGGAGGGATGGAGAAAGGAGTGCAGACATCCGAAGATTCAGGTAGGTGGGCCAGATAAAACAATGCTAAATCCACAATGTCCAATCATGCGAAGTACCATGTGCCCACATAGTGCAACAGAAACACATGGCCAGGAGAACGTCCACATACATCGGCCTGATAGCGCACGTTAAAACTCACAATAAATACATAAATAATCAAAAACCCCTAAAACACCCACTACACGTGCAGCAGGCACACCCTAACTGCAGGCTGCCAAACAACTGCACCCTCACTCCACACACAAATGAAAGCACCTCCAAGGCCCCGACCCAAATCACCCTCAGGTACCACCCCAATGCATGTGATACAATGCCATTCCAATTCCCACAGACCCATTAATAACCCTCGCCCTCCTTTACTCCACCACAGGGTCCGATCCAAACGACGAGCATCAGGACACCCCTACCAGCACACCTGCAAAGAGGGCCAAGACCAACGGCCAAAGACCCTCCACCTCAGCTGCACGCATCAAGACACGGCAGCAGCACAAATCAGGTGGCAGCACAGAGGAGGGAACATCAACAGGCACCCCAGCAACCAGCATGCCCACAACACCACCACCACAGGTCCCCCCAACGGATGCCACAGAAGGCACTGCCTCTGGTGGCAGCAGCACCATAGGTGACACCCCATTGATGGCAGCATGCTCCGACACAGAAGACGGGGATGTCGAAGTCAGATCCATCCATGACCTGTCCCAATCCCCCTGTCCGTCCCATCCCGTACAACATGAGGATACCACGCAGGGGCACCCACAAGACGACGACTGGCCATCCCCCACAAGCCCTGTGGCAAGGCAACATGAGGTCAACAGCCCCTCTGTGACACCCCCGCAAATGGCCATGGCCCAGCAGAGGCAACAGTCCCTCGACCAGTTAATCGTGCAACAGCAGCAACTGGCCACGCTCCTCAAGGACCATGCCGATGAATGTGGGGGCACTAAGGCAGACATAGAAACATCAACTGAGACACTTAGGGCAGAAATGGAGAGAGGTACAGAGACACTAAGGGCACAAATGGAGAGTAGCACCGAGAGCCTGAGAGTCCAAATGGAGAGTAGCACCGAGAGCCTGAGAGTCCAAATGGAGAGTAGCACCGAGAGCCTGAGAGTCCAAATGGAGAGAAGCACCGAGAGCCTGAGGGGGGAACTGCATGCGACGTCCAAAGACGTATGTGCCGAACCTGCCGCAGTGCGCCGTGTGCTCACTGAGCTCTCGCAAACCCTTAGGGACATGCATGGACGTGAGCAGGCAGAGACATCATCCGTTGCAAGTTCCGTCCAGGGCAGCCCCCAACGTAGATCTGGGAGGAACCTGCGCTCCACAGGCAGGGGTGCCCCTGATACCCGCAGAGGGGGCTTGCAATAGCGACAGCCCACTGACAATGAGCATCTTTGGACACTGGTGTTCGGGGGGGAGGTAGGAGGGTGGAGGGGGTGTGTTGGGCTCACTTGGGTGGCGGGTCGATAGGGTGTTCAACATGATATCACATATGCCATAAACAGTGCACGATCAACCAATGAGATGTGTGGACATTGATCTTTGTGTACTAGGCCATCATAGGCGTACAGTCCATATTGTGCATGTCCCAGACACACACAGTGCCACGAGTCCCGTGTCCATGTATCAGCCACCAGGCGTGAGTGCTAGAAGCATGCATCAATAAGATGCTGACGAATGTCACGGCCCTCCGGTGCCTCGCAGACTCCTTGAGGTGCTGCCACATCCCCACCCTCATCATGACCATCATCAGGTGCTTGCAGTTCTGCGTCAGGGGGCATGGGCACATTTCTACGTACGCACATGTTGTGGAGCATGACACATGCCATGACCATCTTTGCAACCTTCTCATGGCGGTACAGGAGTGCCCCGCCAGACCTGCTGAGGCAGCGGAAACGAGTCTTCAGTAGGCCGAATGCCTGTTCTATGACTACACGGGTACGTGAGTGGGCATGGTTGTAGTCCTCCTCATGCTGGTCCCGTGGGTTCCGGACTGGTGTGAGGAGCCATCTCTTCAGTGGATACCCAGCATCACCTGTATGTGGACGAGAAACGTATGATGTGGAATGCCATTGCTACGTACGCACACCCCCCCCCCTTCCTGCCAGGTCATTGCCGCATCACATACCCCACATCATCATGCATGAAATGCGACTCACCGAGTAGCCAGGATCTGTTCCCTGCGTGTCGCTCCATGTAGCGTGGTATAGTAGAGTTCCTCAAGACCATAGAATCATGGGTTGATCCAGGGAATCTGGCACAACAATGTGTAATGATCCTGTTGGAGTCACACACCATTTGTACATTCAGGGAATGAAATTGTTTACGGTTGCGGTACTGGGCCTCCATGGCATGTGGGACGACCAATTCCACATGGGTGCAGTCGATGGCACCAATGCAACCCGGTATGCCGGCAAGTGCATGGAATCCCACTTTTGTGTTTGTAATTTCCTGCTCCGAGCGTGGTAGAGAGATGTAGTCGTCTGCGTGCTGCAGGAGGGCATCGAGCACTTGCAATAGTGTCCGTGAGAACAGTGGCTGAGAAATGCCATGCAACTGTCCGACTGTGTGCTGGTAGGTGCCTGTGGCCAGGAAGTGGAGTACAGACACCACCTTCAGTAGGGGTGGGATGGCGGTTGGGCTATCTATCATGCTGACAAGGTCAGCCTGTGTCATGTCCACAATGGCGGCTATGGTGTCCCGGTCCAGACGGTAGAGGGTGTGGATCTGCTCATCAGTGAGGTTGAACGGATGTGCTCGGAGGCGTGGGATTGCGGGCTGCCTGCGTGGTGGTAGTGGCTGTGCTGGTGGCCCTTGCTGGCCCTGCCTTGGCCTCCTCCTCCTCCTGCGTCCCCTCCGTGCGGCCGGTTGTAGTTGGTGTTCGTCTTCTTCTTGGAGTTGGAGTACTTGCAGTGCTATCAGGTCCCCCAGGGCCAACATCGCGAGTCCTGCCGGTAGCATTTCGGAGTGGGTGTGGTTGTGGGAGGAGACTGGGTGTGCAATTTATGTGTTTTCAGGCTGTATGGCCTCCACCTGTGGTGATTCATTCCACCTGTGCAAACTGCTCTCCCCTTTGGCCGAGCACGTCCCGCACACAACGCTGCAATTCGAGGAATGGCATCTTGCTATTGCAATCATGTATTTGTACCCGATGGCCGTGTAACATTGGTTGATATGTTCATTCTGCTGTGGTCCCATTGTTTCACATACTATCTGTGCAGTCGCGAACAGACTTGTGAAGGGTCAGTGGAACGTAGTACTCGAGTAACGGTGGGCCCTCATGCATCACTGTACCGAGTTGCACCGACGGGCGGGGCGTCCCATTTGTGGGTGAAGGCAGTTGCCATTTTCACACACAGCCGCACTAGATGGATTAATTAGTGATTTCAAACGGCCACAGATGCCTCTTCGACGTGATGTTGCAAATGAGGAATTCGAAGGGCGGCGCTTTCGGTTTTCAGCTAGCGGCGAGGAAATGCCCACAGGTCTGACTGCAAATATAACGTTCTATTGTTCAATGTCCTTGAGACAGGGGCCATGGCGAGGATGCAATGATTGATATGAATGGTTTGGGATGCGCAATAGCGACGTGGGCGATGAGGCCGGACGTTCCCAAATACATGTTACTTCACTACACTGGAATTACGGGCTGGGGCACTGTGGATTTTGCAGGCTGCATAACGCACAGACTCAATGGATATTTCTAATGTTATGTGAGTAAATATTCAGGCCTTTTAATCCCGGGATGAGGGAATGATGAATGGATGCATGGGCAGGTGATTTGATACAGAGTTTGCCATGTACAGGGCTTCTTGGAATCTATCCGCCTCCCCTGCGCTATGTGATGCAGGGTTGCCATAGTGGGACCATCGTCTATCTGGCCTTGTTGAGCCCTCCCTGTCTCGACGCGCCCTCAGACACTTGTGTCCATGCACGTTACCAATCCCATCTGATGGATTCTGTTTTGACAGACGCATGCACAGGTACACTCGTTTGTGATGGTGTTTACACCTCGATATAGATGGTTATGAGTCGCAAGTGGTTTTGGGGTGGTGATGATCCTTTGGAGTGGGCTAGCATGCATATGGCTGTGGATTTAGTGTGATCATTGAAGTGAGTTGTTCGGATGTAGTTCTGATTGCCATTCTGTTCTTTTTCTTTTCTTTTGGTTGACAGGTATCTCCTCCCCTTTTGCCACTGCCATCTGTATGCCACTCCTGCAGATGGCTTTTACTCCCGACACCTGCTGCTTCGTGTTAATCAGTGGAGCAGCATTACGATCTTATGGGACGATCGCCAATGGGCCACATGCCCTTACGCAGTACTGGTGGCTCGGAGCAACATTTCGGCCTTTCAGCTGGACTAGTGCCTCCCCATTGGGACGGCCCTGCGGTTCTGTGCGCTTCCATGTTGCCTTTTCGTACGTGAATGTGGCTCTGTGTACCATGATGGAACAGGGCGTCACACAAGTAGTGGCTGGTCATTTCTTGCGGATGCAGCCCACAATGGTGAAATGTGTTTTGGAGTTCATGGCCTAATGGCTGTATGGGCTTGGTGATTTTGTTGTGCATTAAATTTCTATTCTGATTTGGCCCGTGTAGCGTTCTTCTTTGCAAGTGATGTGGCAATTCCTATTTGGGGAGCGATGTATTGGGAGGAGATCTGCATTGGGTTCCAGCTTCGGAGTTTAGTTGCGTGGTACTGTACTGGGCGCGTTTGCCTAAGGAGCCCAGTGAGGTCAGGGATGGGGGCTGCCAATATGACTGTTTGAATGTTGTCATGCTCAGGGGCGGGGGATTGGGTTTTGTGTAACAGATGCCGGTCAGCCAGGTGGACTGGTGGAATGATGTGATTTTCGGAATATTGCTGGTCACAGGTGCCTGTGTTTGCGTGCGTTTCGGGGGGGGGGGGAACTGTGGTCATGTCCATTGGATTGGCTTCTGTATTCGTGCCATCTGTGCCCTGCAGCTCCCATTGGCCCCTCTTGTGTTTCTTTTGTTCGTTGGCATGCATGGGTGACTTGTACATTTCACTGGTTGCATTGTGACTTCATTGCACCTACGGGGAGTTGTACTTTGTGGGCAGGGAGCGGTGTACAGGCACTCAGTGGGGCCGTTTACGGTTGATTCGCGATGCCGTACTTCTCACCATGGCGGAATGGTACATTCCGCCATGCTTGATGGCGTTAGGTACATGTCCGCTAGGGTCGGAATTAGCGTACCCTTGCGCCATGGTGGTATTTACGGTTTGGCATGGCGCGCGCGTGCTTGGTGCAGTTAGCGTTGGCGTTCACTACGGTGTCGCTAATGGCTTCGTACTTTGCGGTGACGGGTCATAGTCGCACCGAGCGCTATTCGATGGCGGTATTGCATTTCCGCCATCGTTTTTCGATTTCCGCCAGGGTCGTAATGAGGGCCAATATATTGTCGTTCACATTGCTGTATGCTTTTTGTCTATTTCTCAGTCGTATCGTCTATGGCCTTTATACGTTTTTGCAATTAATATGCTTTTGGCTTCATTTATGAAGTAAAGTGCATAGTGCAATTCCATTAAAGTGCAAAGTGCCTTCAAGCTGCCACATTCCGATCCGGTGTAAGACATTCCTATGTATACATGTTAAAGTGCATAGTGCTTTAAATATTCCTATGTCCATGAATTAAGGTGCCTCGTACTAGTAGCTATAGGTCATAATTGTGCTTAGACATACATAAAACATTAGTTGTTTCTTTGCTTTGGGTAATAGTAAAATGCTTGCAATAAAGCTTTTAATATATACAAAACATTTTTAAACCACAATTTTTAAGAAGCCCAAGGTTTCATAGTTTGGGGGCCTGGCCATTCCAGTGAGAAGAATTAGGAAAAATTGCTAACAATATATATCCACGCTTCTCTTTGTCCTGACCTATCTTCACCATGCACATGTATAAATTCACCAAAATTATTAAATGCAAAATCACCAAGGTGTACTGCTCTAAAATTTAAAACCCCAAATCGGTTACTAAAAACACCAAAATACCAAGATTAGCACCATGTTTCATTACCCAAACTAAAACTAGGGAAGTTCTAACAGGTCACACCCTTAGAAAAAATGACCAATAGAAATTTGAAGGTTTAGGGGAAGAGGGAAATAGATCGTTTTCTCATTTGTGTAGAAAATGAGATAAAAGTTTTGGTGTGTTTGTTACCATACCATTCTTGTCAATTCATTTTTAATGAGAGTGTCAGCCTAAAAAAGTATACATCTCTTCATCTATATTATGTCCTTTAGGATACTTGGTCTCAAAGTCTATAATGCAACATGTCTCTTTCTGACGGAGTGCCTTTTCTCTGTCTCCGCCTCTCACATTTTGTTCAATTTTGTGAATGCCGAAGAAGTTGAATTCCTCAAGATTGCAGTGATGATAGTCATAAAAATGTTTGGCCATTGGATAGTTCGGATCTTGATGTAAAATGGCCCTCACATGTTGCTGGATTCTTATTTTGAGTTTGCATTTGGTGCTGCCTATGTACCATTTTTGACAGGTACATGAGAGTATGTACACCACATATTCAGTCTCACATGTGATTCTATCTGTAATCTTGATTGAGTCACCTAAAATCGGGTGTATGTAATTCGAACAACTCTTGGCATATTTGCAAATGTTGCATTTAGTGCATTTATAGAAACCTTGCTTCTGTTTGGTCAGCCAGGTCTCTTTTGTAGATTTTGTTTCTTGTGCTAGGAAACTCTGGACCAGTGAGTCTTTAAGTGAGCAATTGCGTCTGAGACTGATTTCTGGATAAGTTTTCAAAATGGGTGCAAGGTCTTTGTCCGCTCGTAAAATCTTCCAATGTCTCTGTAAAATGCGTTTGATTTCAGAAGTTTCATTATTAAATGTAAGAATTAATCTTGTAGCATCGTTATCTTTATTGGACTCATTTGTTGAGCTGTCAGCAGGTCAGATCTCACTTTCTTCCTCGCTTTTATATATGCTTTTGAAATAACCTTCTTAGGGTAACATTGACTTAGGAAACCCTTCGCTGCAACTTTACTTTCATTATCGTAGGCCTTCAAAGTTGAACAATTCCTCCGAATCCTTATAAATTCACCATATGGAATGCTCCATATTAGATTTTTGGAGTGGCCACTAGTTGCATGTAGGGGTGTGTTTGTGCCAGTCGGTTTCCTGTGTAGTTCCGTGGTCAAGGTTTCATCCACAATTCGGAGATTCACATCCAGAAAGGTTATGAAGGTTTTACTATGTGTTTCTGTGAACCTCAGGTTGTGGTCATTGTTGTTTAAAAACTTCACAAATGTTACCCATGCTTTTTCCGATCCTTTCCATATTATAAAAAGGTCGTCAATGTACCTGAGCCACAAAACGATGTTATCAGTAAATGTGTAATTTTCTTCTGTCCATACATTTGATGACTCCCATGCTCCCATTGTCAGATTCGCATAAGGGGGGGCAAACGTTGTGCCCATTGCTGTGCCTTGCACTTGTCTGTAGTACTCATTATTAAATATGAAAACATTATTCGTCAGACACAAATCGATCATCTGAAGAATCATTTTAGTGTGTTCCAAGAAATTTAGAGATCTAGTGTTTAGAAAACTTTCGCAGGCCTTTTTTCCATACTCGTGCCCTATCGATGTATATAAGGAAACAACATCCATGGTGGCCATTATGTAATTAGTCTGCCAGGGTATGTGTTCTATGTGTGTCAAAAAATCTGTTGTATCCTTAATGTATGATGGAAGAGAGGACACAAAAGGGAAGAGTGTTTCGTCTATGAATTTTGACATATTTTCGAGGGCGGAGCCCATTGAGGAAACTATCGGTCTGCCTGGAGGTTTCTCAATGTCCTTATGAATTTTCAGAAGGAAGTATATTGTCGGAATCACTGAGTTTGTTGTTCTCAAGAACTTGCAGTTCTCCTCAGTAAGGATCCCTCTTTCTTCCCATATTTTGAGGAAGTCTCTTAATTTATTTTCTAGGGTTTTGGTTGGATTACCCTCAATTTTCTCATAACATTTTTTGTCATGTAGTTGTTTATAAGCACTCTTAATGTAGTCTTCTCTGTTCATCAGGACAATGTTCCGACCTTTATCCGAGGGCTTTATTATACAGTTACTGAGAGTCTGTAGTTCTTTTATTGCCGTTCTTTCGCACATTGTTAGATTATCTTTGTATCTAGCTTTCTTTTTCTTGCGATACTGCTTGAGATCTTCGATGACCAATGTCTGGAAGGCTTCAATGTTATTACCTAGGTTGTTAAAAGGGTTAAATTTGGACTTAGATTTAAGTTTGCTTTTCGCTGTCCAATCAGTTCTGATATCATAGTCTCCAAGGTCCACTGCATTGGTCACCTCTGTGGCGTCTGAATGAGCCTCTTGTTCTAGTTCTGCTAGTTCTGTTAGAGCTTCTAGATCCTTGATGGTCAGTGCTGTTTTTCCACTTTCTTTAGGTGTGCGTCTATTGGCACGTTCGGTGGTGGCAAAAAACTTTCTGAGGCGTAACTTGCGTACAAAGTGGTCAAAGTCAATGCGGGTTTCTACATAGTTGAAATGGGCGGTCGGGCAGAAGTTCAACCCAAGGCTCAAAACCTTCTCTTGATGTTTGGTAAGGATATGGGTAGATAAATTGATGATTTTCAGACCTTCATTTTTGGGCATATCATCTATTTCCCAGAGCGCAGCAATCTGTCCGGGATATTGCTGGCCGTATTGGTTGCCCCTCTGCCCCCTCCTCGTTTTGCCCGGCCGCCTCTGCTTTGTCCCCGACCTTGTTTTCCTCCTCTTGGTTGTTTTTGTTTGCCATCTTGGCGTAGCAGTCTCATCTCGTCTAAAAAATTAAGTCGTATAGTTGGTTCGTCGCTCTCACTTATTGTAGCATCTGACTCTGATTCGGACGACTCCAGGTTAGCTCCTTTCCCACTGGCTTCCTCAGATGTTATTGTTTTCTTCATAGAATTCTGTCTTAGTTGATCGAACCTTCGGGCAAACGTATACACACTTCCTCTTTCATAATCTTCCTTGTCTCGTAGGAATTTGCGCTGTTTGCGTTGTTTGATTTCTTCCTCATATGCCAACAGATTTTTTTCAATATTTTTCTTCAATTCTTTCCCTCTTCGCTTTCGGGTAACTCAGTCAGGTTCTTCTCTACTTCTTCGATTTTTTTCAGTATTATCTTGCGATCGGTTCCTGCATATTTGATTAGAAGTCGTAAAAAGGTTTTGGAGCAGAGGTTGGTAGCTTCACTCCACTCATTAAGCATTTCTGGGTTTTGCTCTTCATAGGACGGGATGGTCAATATTCTTAAACCCCTCGGAATTCTCCCTACTTCAATGTAGTTCTTTAGGGAATGCTCCTCCCACCATTTACTCACTTCTTTTCTTTGGAGTTTTTCTAACTCCTTTAAAAGGCCAATCTCCCCATCAGCCTCTGTTGGTTTTGCAATGCTTTGAGCCGACTTGGTCTGTTGCAATGTTTCGTTGAAAAGGGTAATTGCCTGTGCTTTCCGTGCTGCTTCTTTGTTGGCCAGGGAGTTGGCCATAACTGCGCAAATGAATACCGTCACACGCTTTCCTTATATGCCACTACTGTGGACATAAATGTGTAAAGTACGATGACTTCAGGTGCTTGTACTTGGATGGGGACGCCTGTTTGCATGGATTAATACCTTGCACGCGTTGCGTTTGGAGAAAGATTGCTCTAATGTTGAAAGTAAGACATAAAATAATCGCTGTAAAGTTCAAATAAAAGCTGCAGCCACTCACTCACCCGGCTTCGTGTCAGTGTTTGTTGTAACGCAGGCGTTTTCACTTTGCCGTGCAGAGTTCAGCCGCAGCTCCAATTTCCACCATGAGTCAGCAAAAAAGTTCGAAGCAATCCAAGCAGCTACGGGATAAATATCTTTTCTTGACGATCCACCGTGCGCTTTACTCTCTTTTAATCCACTGGTGCATTTCCTACGTTGTCGCAAGGCAACGTTAAAATATGTCAAAAAAGACTGTTTTCTCTGCAGTCCATGGAAAGCACTCCCCCATTCATAAAATATTTCTCCAGGAAGCCACTCCTGACTCTTGACACTGGGCCAGGCAAGCCATTCTTCAATCTTCCTTCACCGTCAGCTATTCTTATTTTGCTGTGCCACACTTCCAGCCCTTTCATTCACGGGGTCTAAGTTTGCTAAAATGCGTCATGGAACATCCAGATTCTATAAAGTCATATATATATATATATATATATATATATATATATATATATATATATATATATATGTCAAAAAAGACTGTTTTCTCTGCAGTCCATGGAAAGCATTCCCCCATTCATAAAATATTTCTCCAGGAAGCCGGTGTTTTTGTGTCCAAAACAAATGTTCTTTATTGATTAAAAATGCGCAGCATATGGCTCATAAAAATCCACCAACATTGTGGTCCTCCCAAAATGTGTGGCCCTTACATAGCAGAAATGACGCGTTTTGCGGTTTCCTCACCGCTTGTTCACAACAGGTGATCCATGTTATCAGTGCTCTAAAATAGTTAATGTGGCATGGTTTTAGGCAAAGAAAGAGGACTCATTTTGGCGTGTAGTTGTAAATTTTCGGCCATCTTTGCATAGTCAAGTCCCAAACATAGACATCAAAGAGGGACTAATTGGCTGTAATTGCAACTCTTTAAACAGTCAACCCTTATCTGTTTCCCCTAACGTACATAGTGATGGCTCAGTGCCTATACAGTTGTAACTTTGGGGAAATGCAATATGCAGATATGTATAAAGACAATATATTGTCGTTCACATTGCTGTATGCTTTTTGTCTATTTCTCAGTCGTATCGTCTATGGCCTTTATACGTTTTTGCAATTAATATGCTTTTGGCTTCATTTATGAAGTAAAGTGCATAGTGCAATTCCATTAAAGTGCAAAGTGCCTTCAAGCTGCCACATTCCGATCCGGTGTAAGACATTCCTATGTATACATGTTAAAGTGCATATATATATATATATATGTATAAAAACACATGTGTGAATGAAAGTTTGTAACACTTCAAAAAAAAACCAATCACATCATGTAGAAAAAGAACCCTGCACACAAGACCAAACCGCTTGCTACAAAAAAACGTCTTTTATTGCATTATAAAGAATCTCGTGCAACCAACACTGCCTAATGGCTTAAAAGGGGCAGACATAATTACCATGCCTCCCTTGCTGACAATCAGGTTAAAAAAGGAACACTCACCCCACCAGGGTGGAAACCGCCACGCGTTCCGCTTGATTAACAAGTTTCTTCAGGCTATTTACTTCCCAAATACGTGAGAACACATTACTTTTATAAACAGGAAACGGGTCAGCATCGGCATTAAGCTCCTCCCATATACTTTTAAGTTCCCGATCATGTGATCGCAGAAGGTTATGATAAATGACTTACAAACTTGGCAGCCATATTTGAAAAAGTTCAAGATGTTTAAATTTCAATGGGCGCTAGTCCCATATCAGCAAATGCTATGATGAAAAGTGAATAAAAAGCGTGGATGAAAGCGCATACCAAATGCCAAACCCTATTTCCTGACAAAACATTTAAAAACAACAATGATGTGTTACTGAGCGCCAGTGCGCTAAAATATCATTAAATGGTTTGGTCTCATACTACATGCTGAAAACCACAAACCATTACACTCCATGGTATGGAGTGACCTCAATTGAAGCCAAATCAAGCACACATGTGTTTTTATACATATTTAGAAATCCGGCCAAGATTTCTGTCCCTAGCACCAGCTACGTGTAGGCTGAGCACTATTTTTGGCATATCTATTGTTTTTATATATATATATATATATATATATATATATATATATATATATATATATATATATATATATATATCTCAAAGAAAACCAAAGAGGAGAAAGGGAACTGCACTCTCCGCGGACCGAATGGAAACCAAAAATAGATAAAAATAGCGCAGCTCACAGTAGAAAGAATAATCATGGAATTTAATGATAATTGCAAAAATATATACAAAAATATACACAGCCGGAAAAGCAGCAGCAAAAACAGAGGCAGGACGCCCGTAAGCACGACCCGCACACAACGCGTTTCACGCTCAACTGAGCGCTTGGTCACGTGAAAGGAAGAAGGACCAAAGCATACTAATAGCTAAATGAAGTAGTCCTTTTACTATGTCAGAGGAAGTAGGTAAATGCCTGGGAAATGGAATAGGTGGCGGCCATGTTGAAATGAAGGGCAACCATAGCCAAACATAAAAACCAAGTTGAATCCCATGAAAAGAGAAAGGTATTAGAAAGGGTATCTATACAGTGCGAAGTGCACAAAATAGAGGCCAAAAGAAAATTTAATTTAATTAAACTGGGTGAAAAACCCACAATTATATAATCTAGGCTGCAGAGTCCACGCCAGGCATACCCACTGTTCCACTGAGAAATTCAGTTAAGTTTTACAGTTTCAAGAAAGAACCTATAGTCATAATATACAAACAGTCAAATAAATGGAAATTCCACACATAATTGAAAGAATAAGAATAAAATAGATGACAATTAATAAGAGCATAAAACCACCATTTCCCAGCCCCATGTTAAGATTAAAACATTCCACGTATGTAACTAATAACAGGATATTAGTACAACAACATGACACGGGTAGTAGATAGAATAAAGTGCAAGTGCAAGCAAAAATAGCAACATCGCCATGTGCAAATATGCAAGGCCAGTATAGCAGCATCAACATGTGCAAAATTGCAAAATACCATCTGCACTAAAAAGGTACGTAGTAACCTCAAAAAAGTGCAAAGAATGCAAGGCCAAAATAGCAGCATAAACATGTGCAAAAATGCAAAATGCATCTCTAGTGCACTCTCGCTAAAAGAGTGCATAGCAACATGAAGAAGTGCAAGAATGCAAATCCAAAATAGCAGCATATACGTGTGCAGAGATGCGGACTACATCTTTTGCCATAAAAAAGCATATACATAATGGCTGGCAATGACAATAATGTTACTCCTAACACAAGCTGGGGAAAAATATAAGATGCAAATATAAAGGGAAAAGGCAGTAAGAACATGTAAAACAAAGATAGCAAGACTAGATAGTAACAAATACTGAAAAAAAGCAAAAGACTACAAAGACATAATCAGAAGAAATATTGGGGTCATATCCCACAGGATCGTGACTTCAGCAGCTCGAAGGTTAGACCAGTATAAGTCTAAAAAGAAAAGATATAATCACCAATAGAATAAAGGTGAAAGACTAGTAATACAGACAAACCAAGGAGGAGAAAATCAGAAATCAATAGCAAAAGAAATTTTCCAACCAGCAAAGAGATAAAAAAAAGCATCAGAAAAAAGGAAACATCATATATGCATATAGATCAAAATTAGGTGCCCAGAAACGTATAAAGCTCCACATCCAGGTTGTGGCCATTGGGAAACTTAGTGTCGAAGTCCAAAATAAATCTCGTTTCCAATTGTCTTAACTTTAAAACATGGTCACCACCCCTAGGATGAATGGGTATATGTGCCACAGCAAAAAACGTAATCAAATTCAGGTCATTCTCATGTTCCTCTCGGAAGTGCTTCGCCATAGGGTACGCGGGATCTGAATTCTTAATCGCCCTGAGATGCTGCAAGATCCTTAGTTTGAGCTTGCATGTGGTGCTCCCAACGTACCACTTCATGCAGGGACACGAGAGGACATAAACGACAAAAGCAGTGTCACAATTAATAGAGTACTTAATAGTCTGGTTACATTTGGTGACCGGATGGATAAACGATTTACAGACAGTGGCATGGGCACAGGCTTTGCATTTCGAGCATTTGGCAAAGCCAATGGGGGAGACTGCCAGTCAATTGGAAAGCGAAGGACTTCTGTCCATAGGTGACAAAAAGCTGGAAACTAGTTTGTCTCTGAGCGATGGTACTCTTTTATACGTAATAGTGGGACGTTTGGAAAGCAAGGGGCATAGATCTTTATCTAGGGTCAAGACACACCAGTGTCGTTCAATGATCCTACAAACATGGTTGGAGGCATTATCAAAGGAAACAATGAGTCTAGGTTCTTCATCAGTTGCAGTCTTATCGGACTTGATGCCATACAATAGTTTATCCCTGCATAATCCACAAGCTTTAGTGTAGGCCATTTCTATAGTTCTTTTTTCATAGCCTTGTTGCAAAAAATCAATGGCTGCTAGGGCACAATGGTGATCGAACGATTCCAGGTCAGTGCAATTCCTACGGTAACGAATAAACTCACCATAGGGAATGCTTCTTTTACATGACATAGGATGACAACTGGTGGCATGCAAAGGTAGACCGGTATTGGAGGGTTTTTTATGCAAAACTGTATGAAAGCCGGATCTTTCTAGGGTCACAACCACATCGAGGTAGATAACTTCAGTGGTGCAATGGCATTCTGTAAAGCGTAAATTAGCCATATTAGTATTAATACTTTTTCACAAACAGTTGCCAATCAATATCAGTGCCCTTCCAGATTATAAACACATCGTCGATGTAACGCCATCAGGCAACAATTTGTGTGGGAAAACTGGATGCAAGCAAGTCACATAGAAAAGTGGCCTCCCACCATCTCATAGTCAAATTTGCATATGATGGGGCAAAGGTACTGCCCATGGCAGTACCCCTTACTTGCCGGTAAAAGGCACCTTCAAACCAAAAAGATTGTTCGTCAAGCAAAAGAATAACATCTCCACAATCATGGAGCTGTGGCCATGATAGAACGGGTATCCAGAAAATATTTACAGGCTCCCATTCCCACCTGATGATCAATGGAGGTATACAGGGAAACAACATCGAGGGTTGCCAAAAGAAGCCCATCCTCCCAGCGTGTGTTGGTGATATTTTGCAAAAAGTCCTTAGTGTCCTGCAAATAAGAAGGCAGAACCGAAACAAAGGGAAACAAAGACTCATCAATGAACTGTGACAAGTGCTCAAGGAGGGAACCACATAATTTAACAATGGGTCTCCCTGGAGGGTGTGTAAGGGATTTATGTGTCTTAGGTAAAAAGTAAATAGTAGGTACGGTATGGCACGAGGGAACAAGGAATTTTACTAAATCCTCGTCAATGAGTCCAATGTCAGTCCACTTGGTGCAAAGGCTATTGAGTTCAGACTGTATATCAAGAAAGTTTTTTTTGGATAATTTAGCATAGCACAGTCGGTCCCTTAGCTGACGGCTGGCCTCGGTAACATAGTGGACTCTGTCTTGGATCACTATATTCGACCCCTTATCGGCCTGCTTGATGACAATGCTTGGCAGATTTTGTAGTTCGCCAATGGCCTGAAGTTGTAGGGCGGTGAGATTGTTTTTTAGCACTGACAGAGCTTGTCCGTAATTTTCTGAGATCACTGACACATAAATCATAAAACGCTTCAATGCATCCACCCACGGGAAACTGTGGATTAGATTTATTTTTTAGCCTGGTATGTATATCCCAGTTAGGGTTAATGTCAAAGTCAGTAAAATCAACATTTGTAGGATCAAACTGGGTATCCTCAAGACAAGCTAGATCCATAAGTGATTGAATGTCTGAAATGAGGATGTCAGTACGACCAGTTCGAGGTACAGAGGGCTTGATAGCTGTAGGGGTTGCACAGAAAAATTTCTTAAGTTTGATCTTGCGAAAAAATTTATCTAGATCTAGACGTGCCTGAACATAGCCAAAAGCCTTGGTGGGACAGAAATTGAGGCCCAGAGAAAGTTCAGAAATTTGAGGCTTAGTAAGTACATGAGAGGATAGAATAATGATTTGGCAAAGCTTCAAGGTGTCGATGGTTATTTCTTGACTCCAGAGCGCATTGATCTGCTCTCCTGATATGCCCCTGAGCCGTTTCCCATGCTGGCGTCGGAGAGTTGTATTCCTTTTCGCGATTTCTGTCCCTTTCCTCTTCCTCTTCCCTTGCCTCGACCTTTGCCCTGTTTTGGATTTTTCCCATCTTGGCATAGTAGCCGCATCTCCTTCACCGTCAGCTATTCTTATTCTGCTGTGCCACACTTCCAGCCCTTTCATTCACGGGGTCTAAGTTTGCTAAAATGCGTCATGGAACATCAAGATTCTATAAATTCATATATATATATATATATATATATATATATATATATATATATATGTATATATATATATATATAAATACATAAATACATAAATACATTGGCGCATTGCCTGCAATCTATTCAGTACGTGGCCAGCCTTATGATTACTTCGTCTACTTGCGTTACTGCGTCTATACATTTGTAAAATGGTTTTGCATTTTCTTCAGTGCTTCTACACGCGTGCAATCTTCTTTTCTCTCCCGAAATGTTGCTTCATTAACTACTTCGTCATCAGATTCTGTAAGGTCTATATTCTTTCTTCATTCGTAAATCTTCTGGGTGCGTCACTTCTGCTTTGTGTGACATCACCAGTCTTAGCTTTCATTCTTTTTCACACTTCTTCTGGAATTTCCTTCAGAAGACTGTAATTTCTTTGCTGGGAAAATATATAGTTTTCTCAATGGATACCTTGTTTCAAGGACTTTTTGCGATATAGGCACCATTATTGGCTTTGTCACAATTTCCGGTTGCCAACATATAAGTAGAATGGGGGCGGGACACCCGGTAGAGATACTTGGCTCCTTCTCTACACTCCCCCCTCTGGGCGATTCATCGACGGCTCTCCCATCAGCCTTCACATCCAGACATCCTCGTCTGAAGAAATGCTTTTTTGAAGTCCATATCTTCATTACTCCCTTCAGGCATCCTGCTGATTTCACATGTTCATCAACACTCCAGGTCATTAGACTGCATTGTCCATTCGGATGCAGTAGATCCCTCTTCCTACATACTTGTTGTGGTTTCTTGGATACAGGAATTTCATTCCCTCAGGTGCATGAATACTGGCCTTAACATAGTCTCTGATTTCTTCATCTGTCAGCTCTTGGGTTCAAACCCAGACTCAACATAAGTCATGGTTATTCATTCCTGTTGCTTTCTTTGCAGTCTTTTTTCACTGTGTAATTATTATTGTAACCACACAGAATCCAAACATGATCATCACCAACAAGGCTCCAAGAAATTAGAAAATATTTGCCATCCATTGTGGAACCCATGCGAAGATTGACGCAAACCAGCTGTTATCAGCAATGTCTTCCACTTCATCTTCCATCTTGATGTGCATGTTTGTCAACATCGTTATGGCCTCTGTCAAGGTACCATTCTCGTCATCATGAGAAGGTATGAATGCGAAACATGATTCTCCGATTTTGGCACAAACTCCTCCATCCATAGCTGTAATCATGTCCAGGACATATCTGTTCTGAAGAGTCATCAGTTGTATGGCTCCCAGCTCTTCCTTGATAGCATTGAATCCCTTTATAGTAGTGTTAATTGTCTGCAGGAGCTCCCATCTGGTTATCATCTTGGGAGGATAGCTCAGGGGCAACATGCTCGCCTTGGAAGCAAGACGACACGGAACACCACAGATTTGATCCCTAGGTCCGCGCTTAGACACCTCTGGGTATTAAGCTCATTATAAATAACCTATCATACTCATACTCATCTCTAACCATTTGGCATTTGACATCATCTGGATCCCTGTCATAATATTGATTTAGCTGAAAAATAGTTCTCCCTCATTGTTCGATTGAGGAAACCAATAGATCTCTTCTTTCTAAGGTGAGCATCTGCTTTTGGAAACTCACCAATGTTCAGATCACTCTTTGGAATTACTAATGCTATAAGATGAACAATCACCATAGAACAAAGTCCTACCCAATCTCTGCGCAGCTTCATGTATGCTCAGGATCTGCAGGCCCAGTAGTGGTTCATTATCACTACTGCCCCGTCCTTCATTCCTGGTAAATCAAAGATTCGACCACACTGATGATTTTCTCCAACTTGTTGTGTGCCATTATTTCTGAAGCATAGCTCTGCACTAGCCAGAGGCACTATCTGCAACGGACCTCCTTTGTCTTCGACCCATGTCAGCAACTTTGCAAGCCTCAGCCAGAGAGGTTTGCATCCCTTTTCCACATGATGTATAACTGGTTTATGGTGTCCAGTTACTGCCACAGCTCTGCATACGGCTATGCCTTCTTCCCAGCCATCTGGAGAAAGTACTGTTCCCCAGATCTGCATATGGCCTCTTTCTTTGCTTCTTTGTATTTCTTCATCAGTCTTTCCTTGGCAATTGAGATTTCAATTTATTGCCCATCGGATTCCTGCTCCCTTCATGCCAGCCTGTTCGTATCTCATTACATGATCTCTGGTGTGTGGTCTTTCTCTTGTCTTTAAATCTTGAACACAATCATCTTCTTCTGGACCTGTCCATTCAGTTGCTCATACCAAAGATGCTGTTCAACCCAGAAATTGACATCTTGTATGGCAGAGTGCAAGGTGAGTCAAGCAAAGAGCTGTCTGGACGTCTATTTCTATAGCTATGAATATCTTGGGCTTCCCCATAGCATAAGGTAGAAGAGCAAAAACATAGAAATCGCCCTGAGATGTTCTATTTCCTACCTCCTTCGTGTGTTGATACCACATGCTATTCCCCAAATGTACTGTGCTGTCTAGATAATCATTTAACGCATAATCATCTTCCCTTGCACTTCCTTGGGCATTTTTCTTGCCAAGTGAGCTTTCATACGAAACTTATGAAATACATCAATATACATCCCTCCTACAGGGGGAATCATAGGAACACTTGTCAGAAAAATGGGTGACTTCACATGTGTCACTGGTGTAGGAACAATCACATGTGGCCTCGGCCTCCTCACAAGATCTAACTCTGCATAGGTCAATGGAGTGGCGAGAATCAGAGGGACTTCTACCTTCCTGAAACCAACAAGGTAAGCAGCGTGAATTAACAGAAATAGAAAAACAATGACAGATGCTGTGCAGACATAAACATAAAACCCCACCATTGATGTCTTTACACACGTCGTTGAGTCTGCTCACTTTCTGGAACTGCATAATGCTCAATAGACCACATAGACCACATTGTACCTGTATACTATTTTTAAGGAAGGAAACAACACTTTTATTCAGGCAGCCTGATTAAATTCTAAGGTAGCTGCCGAATTTGCTAAATTATTGCTGCCAATAATCTTCTAATCGCAGGGCCATTTTTTGCATCCTGCACAAAAGTGCGGACATAAGTGCTATGCCCAACAAGAGCAGGGTAAGCATATAAAAACGAAGACAGCGAGAAAGAGTATATGGACATCGACATCAGACAGGACCATGTGTCTGACCAAAGAGAAACCCAGTGAGAAATGAATCCGGGAACTGCTCCCTTTTCTAATCGTCAAAAATAAAGTCGAGATCTGGCATTTTTCATCACATTAGCACTTTCTAAAGTCCAATTTTAATGAATTCCTGTGGCTTAAGAACAGTTACTTTCTCACTCCTGCTAAAATATCTATAAAGAGTGTCTGGAAAAAGCCACAGTCCAAATGCACACTTATTCAACCAGTAACCTTAGCGTCCTCATTCCCCGTCATGGGTCTCACCAGCATATGGTTTCACGTCATTCAAGTGGATCCATGTGCGCCTTTCTTGAACTTTTGCTGCAGATGGAGTAATATTCTCCACAATAAATGGTCCACTAAATCGAGGCTCAAGCCTCTTCCTAGTGAAGTTGCGAATTAAAATGGAATCACCAATAAATAGTTTAGGTACAGGTAATTTTTTGAATCCGGGTGCTGAATGGTCTTCATCTGTGTCATTAGACTTTACGCTTCAGTTGATCTGAAATGACAGAGATAATAGCGGTCATACATGTTAAATACGCACATAGCTAATTTCCTAACAATTCTGACGTTGTCTGGGCATCACTTCTACTCCTCGTTGGAGGTCACACGGTGTTCTCATTCACCTTCCTGTCACTAGCTCATGGGGTGTGATATGGTGGTCCGACCTGGGCTGATTCCTTAATGCATATAATGCAAGGGGCAGGCAGTACAGCCACTCCTTCTTCAGTGTCAATTTAAGTTTGACGATTCTTTCTTTAAGAAGACCATTGATTCTCTCACATATTCCATTAGCTTGCGGGTGATAAGCAGAAGAAAACTTGTGTTTAGTACTAAACAATAGACTAATTTGTTCAAATACTTCATTAACAAAACTGGGCCATTGTCGGATCTCAGCACCTCACATACTCCCCATCTGGGAAAGTCTTCTTGGACTAAAAACTTTGCAGCGCAAGTGGCATTAGGGTGTGTACATGGACCAGCTCCAATCCATCTCGAAAAAAGGGGCACACCACCACTATCATATATCTATATTCACTACATACTTGCAGCATGTCAACATAGTAGATATGTAAATGCAGAAAAGGACCATTCGGTTGAGGAATCACTCCTCAAAATGTTTGCAGTGTGTGCCCAGCGGTAAACATTTGACATATGATGCAATTTACTACATAAAAAGCAACGTGTTCTAAAAGGTTTGGTACAAACAAATCCTCCACAATAGCTGCTATGAGGCTTTCCCTAGTTACAAGCACAGGGTAGTGTAGCTGTTCTAACGCTACCCTTAATAAGGCTATAGGCATCACCGGTTTCCCAGTACTGTCCTGTTGCCATATTGCTTCAGAGGGGGATAAAGAACACCCGCTCCATGTCCATAGCTCCTTTTCCTCCTGAGGAGCACTGCCTTGAACTTCCTTTCATAACTGGATCTAGAATCCCACTACAATATGCCAGAGGTTTATACCCAAGTGTGGTCCTCTGTGTAAGCACTGCTATCATAACTGTTCAATTCGTGTCTGAAAACAGGAAGAACTACTCAGAATAATTGGGAATTCCTAAAACTGGAGCTATACAATTTGCTTTCTTAAATTCCTCAAGCCCTTCCTTTATTTCCTCAGTCCATTCTATTTTCTCATTGTTCACTTGGGCTTTCTTTAAATACCCTCATCCCCCTCTCGAGACATTAGGGACTGCCTTACTTGGGGTAAAATTGCTACTGGGTCCAGCTTAATCTTAACTCACCCCCCAATAGGCCTACGTCATAAGGGCCTGTAGTCCACAAAGAGGTTGGCACTTTTTCCATGCTTTCGTCAAAAAATGCAAGTTGGTTCCGCACTATCATCATGCGCGGTGGGATTTCCCATCTCTCTATTCTAATCCAATATGTAATACTCATCTCAAATGTTAATTCATCGTCTGACGGATCATATTTAATCATATCTCCGTCTGTGACGTCAGTCAATCTATACCCTTCCCCAATTGCAATTACTGTTCTCCATGGCCTGCCCTTGTCATCAGTTCCTTTGAGCATGGGCAATTTCCCTAGCACTATGGCTGCATCCAGCTGTAAGGGAAAAATCTGTCCCCCCTCTTCACCCATAGGTATCTGTGGCCTGAACAAAAATTCATCAGATATCCTCATAATCTTTCTCACTAAGCCAGGTAGCCACTTCAACAAAATGGCCTACCTGGCGTAAGGACATCATTCAGTATATTCAGTCCTGCGGTGTCTGCGCACAAAATAAATCACAGAAACAAAAACCATCTGGTCTCCTACAAACATTGGACATTCCTCCAGTTCCATGGCACATTCTTTCCCTTGACTTCATCACTGATCTACCTCCAAGCCAAGGGTTCAACACCATCCTTGTAGTTGTGGACTTATTCTCGAAGATGGCCCATTTTATTCCTCTCAAAGGCCTCCCAGACCCAGCCACTTTAGCAAAAGTGTTCCTGGAGGGCGTGGTTAAGCTACATGGCTTCCCTTCGGTTCTGGTCTCTGATCGAGGCAACCAGTTTGTTTCAAACGTCTGGAAAAAATGTTGTGCAATGGCGCAGATCGACGTTCGGCTAGCTACCAGTCACCATCCCTAAACGGATGGCCAAAGTGAGAGAACCAATCAGACACTCGAGCAATATTTACGGTGCATGCTGCACCACGAACAAAGGAATTGGAAAGACCTACTATGGATAGCCGAATATGCATATAACAATTTTTTGCATTCAAGCACGGGACAAACGCCCTTCTATACCCTTTATGACAGACATCCACGTACCTCTGAACTAGACCTTCCAGCCAGCTTGGAAATGCCAGCGGTAAAGACTCTACACACAACTATTACTCAGGCTTTCAAAAACGAACACCTTATTCATGCCAAAGAAAAACAAAAGAGATTCGCTGACCAACACCGGAAAAAGGCCCCTGATTATCAAGTAGGAGACAAAGTTTGGTTAGCCGCTAAATTCGTACCCATCAAGGGAACCCGGACCTTTCATCCCAGATTCTTAGGACCCTATACCATTAAGGCAATTATCAACCCAGCAGCCGTAAAACTGGATTGACCACCTAATCTACACATCCACCCAGTATTCCATGTGTCCCTCCTAAAACCAATGCAACCCGGCACACGGATTGGGACACCACCTAAGTCAAAAATATCTTGGACTCTAAATACTCTAGAACCAAGCTATATTATCTCATCGATTGGAAAAGATTTGGACCATAAGATAGACCCTGGGAGCCCAGTCAGAATATCCACGCACCACGTCTAATCAGGAAATTCCATCGGAACTTCCCAACAAAACCTGGGCCAGACAGAAGGAACACCATGGGAGGGGCCTTAGAAGGGAGTGCTGTCACGACCCTCGCCCAAAACCCCCTCTGGCAAACCCATTGGCCAGGTGGAGTCAGGACTCAGGCCTCTAGAGCATGTCATCCTCTTCAAAAGCCCTCATTGGGCCAGTCCTGGCGTCTATGGCGCCAGGCTCATACACCATGAAAAACAATGTGCTTGGGAACTACTTTATTGTATTGTCAGCCAACATGGAGGCATCCACATAGCTTGGTTCCTAAGAACCAAGCTATGCGGTCTAGTGTTTTGGGCGTGGTAGCTTAGGGACTACTTTACCTGGACTATTTTGTTAGGGCTATTTAAACCACACCTGAGGAAAACAACACGCTTCGCGTTACTTTGCAGCTTGCAACGTGACGCTCACCATGTCCAGCTATTCACTCAAACCTCGTAGAAGCAGATCCTGCACAGAGACAAAAGGAACATCATTAGCAGCAGCATCTTACCTGCAGTCTTCACCTTTAAACACTCGCAGCTACTGAGAACAGCTTCCTCGAATCTGCATGCCTCCCGGACAGAACGACCTGAAAGCAGAAGATAGGGTCAACATTAAAGAAAGCAGTAGAGACATTTACAAATTACAAACTGCTCAAAAGGCTTACCTGGCTGGTCGCCTCTCAGCTGGCACCACTCCGGACATTCCACTCGCGCTGAAGAACACCGCGACCTACAAGGAAGGAAAACACAGGTTAGCAAAGGCAAGACTTTGCAGCGCTACGCATAGCGCTTACTTACCGCATCATAGCGCTCTTAATGCGCCATCATTTACCATCGGGGCTCAACCTAGCCAGTTCGCCGCGCTGAAGTCCCGCATACCTAAGGGAGAAAAAAGAGACATTTTAAACAAAGAAAGGCATGCAGGATAGCAACAAAACTAAAGAACAGCAATAAGACCTACCAGAACAATATCAAACGGGCCGGCGTCAGTGAAGTAACTGGACCGCACTCGCCCATGAAAGACAACGCGCCCCTGCTAAGAAGGCAGGACGGAGAGCATACCTAATTCTACCACAAGGTGAGGAGAGGGCGCCAGAGGGAATGAAATCATACGGGGGTGGAGGGAGGATTCTTACCCCAGTCGGTCAGTCTTGAACACAGTCCTCCTGTATTTTCAGGCAGAACCTTCCCCACAGACCACATCAGGGCAAAGCTGAGAAGCATACCAGCGAGTAACCCGGCTGGGTGGCGTCCCTGTGGATACCAGGTGAGCGTAACAGATGCCTCAAATTGGAGCCATTAAGTGTTGAACAACACCTACATGGGTGTGAATGATGGGGGAATCACCCACAGCACATGTCTACCAGCATGCAAGTCGATACCCTGCAACATCCTAGGAACACATCCCCACACTGGGGGACCCTACCAACATACATATTGTGCCATTGTGACTGGTGTGAAGATGTCGAGGGACACGTGCATGGCGTCAACAATTATCCATAAGCATGTTAGACTATACAAGCTGTGTCACGTAGTGCATTAGCCAAATGCATCAAACATTGCCCAACATACATTTAGTCTCATCCCCTGCCACACAACCCTCACATATGACTACATCATGGACCTTGTCATTCCATCTGGGTGGTTGGTGATTTCAATGTCAAGGCCCTTAAGTCGTGTAAGTCACCCAAGACCAGCACCATGGAGTACCAAGTTGTGTACAGGGCAGATAGTTGCGCAGATGTGAAGTCAATAGCTGCCATTCACGATATGAGCATGAACGATGTACAGGCTGAGCACAAATGGAACAGAAGAAATACCCTTACACATACCTTATTGTGCTCCCGTGCAGGTGATGCTGGCTATCCCCTGAAGTCGTGGCTCCTCACCCCTGTCAGGAATCCGCAGAACAGGCACGAAGAGGACCACTTGTGTGGTAATAGAGCAGACCTTTGGCCTGCTGAAGGCACGGTTTCGCAGCCTCAGCAGGTCGGGTGGCGCACTCATTTACGGTCCTGAGAAGGTGGGTAACATCATCATGGTATGTGCCATGCTGCACAACATGTGCATCCGGCGGAACGTTCCTCTGCCACCTGACATGGAGCAGCCACCACCAGGTGAAGAAGAAGATGAGGAAGGACAAGATGTTGCACATCGGGCAGGCCGCGATGCACATGAGGGACGTGCTGTGCGCCAATCATTGATAAACCATAGTTTCTGATGCACTGGGATGCAGAGGGTGGCATGGATGTGGGACCCTGGACACTGTGGCAGGGGGAATATGGGCACTGTGTTTGGGGATGAATTCGCACTGTACACTGTCATTCAATAAACTGACACACGCTGAAGAAGCAATGTTCAGTCATGTGATTTTTTTAACACAACAGGTGTATTGTGCAGATGGTATTTACAACGTGATTAAAGTCTCGACACCCCCCTAACACCCCCACACACACCCTCCAGCCTCCCCCTTTCCCCTCCCCCCTAACACCCTCACACACCCCCTCCACCCGCCCCTCCCCCACTCAACACCCCCACACACCCCTCCACCCTCCCCCCTTGCCCCTCCCCCCAACACACCCAAGGATCTGGGCCACAGTAGCAAAGCCCTCATGGACCCGCTTGGAGTTTCTATTAACAGCCTTGATGATGGCTACAGTGTTGTCCCTCATGGCACGGCGTGTTGCCTCCCCATCAGCAACATATTGCTTCACGAGTTCATGCATTTCCTGTTGGCGGTTCTCCATCCTTGACAAACGTCCCTCGAGGTCCCGTGTAGCGGTGGAGGTGGATAGTTCATTGGCTGGTGTTGATGTGGCCAATACAGGGCTGTCCTCTGATGGAGCCCATTCTTCATGTATGCCGTCGCCTTCAGGCTCGTGATAAGGGGTGCCCTGTGGGGTGACCTGTGGGGTGTCCTGCGGGCTGGGCGTTCGTACAACATCCCCGATAAGATGCTTCCTACATGTGTGTACTCTACATGCCCATCGTCCTCATCTGCACTATGTGGTGCGCATGCAGCTGCCTCACCAACAGAACTAGTGGCTGCCAAATGTGAGCCGTCATGCTCGGTCTCCACAGATGTAGGCTCATCCTGTGAGACATGTGTCTCCAGGGGTGCAGGGGCAGGTGTTTGCTGGTCATGTGTTGGGGCTGTGCAGCTGGTTGTGCACTGGTGTGTGCCTTGCGTGGCACTTGGATCAACCTTGAGCCCCTGGGATGGATGGCCTGGTGACATCGTCCCGACCCCTGGACATTTTGGCTGGTGTCCTGGGCTGTGCACCAGCATCATGCCTGTCACTGTCTGCATCCGTGCCTGTGGGGGACAGAGAGAGGCAGGGCATCAGTAACGAGAGTACTTGCATCATGCATGCATTGGTGTTTATGCAGTTTGTGCCATGTGGATCGTTGCATGTTTGTCATTGTTGTGGACAGGGTGCGTGCAATATTGCAGGGGATAGTACTGGCATCCCTCGGGTGTTGACATGTTTAGCATGGTGTCTACTGTGTGGCCTACAGGTGTGTTGTGGCTTGCGTGCTGTGTGACATGTGCTATTATTCTGTGTATCGGGTGTGTATTAGGCATAGGAGCGGCATGCAGCATGCATTTTGATGGGACAGTGGTGGGGCCAGTATCTAGACAGGGATATGTGAATGTGTGTATGATGGGCCATGTAGTGGCTCTGATCAGATTCACATTTGTTGGACAACATTGTAATTTGGATGTCAGGTGTTTGTGGGGACATGTGTTGTGCGCAAAGGGTCACTTACCTTCATCAGCCTATGATGGGACTCCATACTCCGCTCCGCCTACTCCTTCGATGGCCTCCATATCAATTGTGGTGCTGTAGGTCTCTTCCCACCTTCTTAACTTAATGGGGGAGTGTGCACAGCCGCCTGTTGCCAGCCCCTGGCTGCGATTGGGCGTCAAAATGTTGCGTACTCGCAGGCGCAGGTCGTCCCACCGCTTCTTGCAGTCCCTGACGGTGCGTGCAGTGGTGCCAACTGCACTCACTTTTCTTGCTATATCCACCCATATCTGTTTTTTTCGTAGCTGTGCTGGATGCCTCAGGTCAGCACAAAAGATAACGGCCCTCATTACGACCCTGGCGGATTTTTTCCGCCATCGGCGGACTTTTCCGCCATGGCGCAAAGTCCCTTTACGCCATGGCGGATGGCGGACTTACCGCCCCATTCCGAGGTCGGCGGGGCGGTAAGTCCCCATTGACCCATTTACCCTTCCCCATTCCCATTTCGGCCCCATAGGGTATAATGGGAGTGGGGAAGGAGTTAATTACGCCACCGTAAATTACGGTGGCGTAATTAACACCAAGGTCCCAGAGCGCCATGGATTTTTCCGCCCGCAAAAAGCGGGCGGAAAAATGACCATGGCGCTCCGGGAACTCGTAGTTGGCGGTAAGGGGTCGGCGCAGCTAACGCTGGCGCAGACCCCTTAGCGCCAGGGTCGTAATGAGGGCCAACGTCAGCCTGCTCCACCAGCGTGTCGGCTAACATATGTAGCTCCTTGTCGCTAAATCTCGGTTTACGCAAGCGAGCTGCAGATTTATGGAGTGTTTGGGATTTTGCCTGCACAGGTCCTGTCTGCAGAGGACTGGAATGGATTGTGTTTTTTAAGATGGCCGCCGGTACATTTCCCTTTTTTGCGCGATGACGTTACTTCCGGTTCCGGTAATGACGAACCCGGTAATAACGCTAATGGTATTACCAGTACCGTTTTTTGGGGGTTGTCGATGTAGGAGGAGGTACTAGCGCGTTTCATGATGCCGCTATCAGGGGGTTTGTGGGTCATTACAGGCATGGCGGTACTTACGTTCCCGGCATGCCGGTACGCGCATGCACGCGGACTCGTAATCAGCCGCTGTTTGCGGCATCAAGGCTACTCGGACATGTTCATGCCGGTAATGACAGATTTTTACCTCCAAACTCGTAATGAGGCCCATTGTGAACTTTAAGGGAAGGCCTAGGCTTGGAGAAGGGAACCCTGAGAGGTCTCTTTTTGTTTGGACTCGAAAAACATTGAAGCTTGGAGAAGGGGAACCCAAGAGAACCAGAGACATTGTGAACTTTATTCACTTGCTGCAAAAGCCCTATGTGGAAGGTTCTGAGAGCAACCCTTTTGAGTTGACCTATTTTTGAAACTGGCAGAACTACACCTATTGGCAAGGCTACCTGAAACCAGCTGTGGTTTATATATCTTTTTGAGCCACCATTTTTCCTTTTAGAAAACCCTTATCAAATTTGGTCTAGGAGTGAGGGCAAGCGTAGATTTGGACGCAGACGAATTTTGGCTTTGGACTTATGGACATCGACGGCCCTTAGAATCAGCAGTTGAGGGAACAACTCCCTCAGAATTAGGGACAGGTAGGATTACACCAACCCCACAAAGATTGACAGTAAAGGTTTTCAAACTGTTACTTTTGAGTCTGTGTTTCTCTTGATACCATGTTTGTCTCACAGTACCCTTTAGTTCGGTATTCAATATTCACTCAATATACTGAATTTCAAGTTTCCCTTTTGTTCGGTTCATTACCTATTTGCAGCCCACTAGGAGCACTCCTGCGGTTGAGTTGCTTTTCCTGACACTCACTTTTCCTTGGCGTTGTCCCTCTGGGGCTCCTGCTGCTTTCTCTCTGTTCTGTAGGTCGGTGGGCCAGCTTCTGTGAGCCCCGCTTGCATACCGGGCTGTCTTGCACACGCTGGTAGCTCTGCTGCCTTTGCTGGAATGTGGACGGTGTCCTTATTTCTCCTGTCCGCTCGCAGCTCCCGCTGCTGATTTTTTGACCCGGAAGCTCCCACACTTGTTACAGCCCAATGGCCCGACTCTCCTTGGGCTTTACAGGTTCTCTGTGCTTTTGGCCGGCATCCTGCCTCCTCCACGGGTCCCACCACGACTGCCTCTTTTCGGAAAAGGTCTCCTGCTGAACTCTCTCCCACAGGCTTCACTGTTGCTCTCTGTGCTGTTCTCTGACTCTCTCTTTATACACATGCAACCACTTAACAGGTTGCAGGTGTAGATCCTCAAATGGGCTTGCCTGACTATTATTAAGGGGACATGCCTGACTCTCACCATACTTTGCAGGCATCTTGCTCGTCCCAGTACTTTCAGAGGTTAAATGTGGGGAAATGAAGGGAGAGGTTTTGCAGAAGCCCACAAAGTCGGGGGAATTTTAGGTTGGTCATCAATATGGAAAGGGGGCTACCATGTCTTGCCTGTGGGCACCCACTCCCAATCCCCAAGGACCCTCCACCCAGGTTATCCTCCCTTGCTTCTCTGCTCCCAGGGTCAGGATACAAAAGTGATGGCCTTTCCCTGGCCACCTGAGGAGAAGATCCAGGGGGAGTAGGAGTGAGGATACCCTCAGGTTTCTCACAGTACTGTGCAGGAGTGTCACCGTTTCGAGTTTAGACCTGAGACTTTGGGGGATCCCAGCTTATCCTACAAAGCACCTTTCCATCTAATGTTGCTGTCCCAGCACCTTTGAGTTGCGAGATGGCAGGGTGCGGCATACCGTGCGAGTTGGGTACCTCAACATCACTGAAGGCAGTTTTCCTGCATTCCTTCCTTTGCCCTGAGGCCAGCTGCATCTGTGTTTTCTTCATTCTTCGACCAAATTGAGAGTAGCAGCTCCTGTCCCATACCGACCTGTGTCAGCACCTGCAGCGCCTGTGCATCTGAGAAGCAAACCAAGGGTGGGAAATCGAGCCTCTGACAACCACCTCCAGACCTGCCAATCCTGAACCAAAACCCAGCTAAGGGCGGTGAGTAGTGAAGTCTCTTACAGGTGGCCCTTTGTTCACCCATGCGCATTACGCGCAGAAGGCTATTTTGGTCTTCCTTTTGGCTTGGGTAGTATCCGCTTCCTAAAGCTTTGTTCACCATAGCAGATCCTCTCCTAACTTGTGGAACCAGTTTCACCCCTTCGGAATTCTTCCCTTAACTTGTTCCTGTACCCTAAGGAGTCATTTGTGAACCTTACGCATGACATGTACGCGCGCATAGAACATTGAGCCCGAGGCTCCATTCATCTTAGGGCTGGACTTATAAAGTTAGAGTTGCCATCTCCGAAGGTTGTCTGTGCTATAACAGCTGTTGACCCTTTTACTTTACAGGTATCAGTGGAGTTACTAACTTTTTTGCACTGACTCCAGTGACTCTATATGTATTACATAGTGTGGTGCTTGTGTGTTGTTTTACTATTGCAATTCATGATTCATTGGTGTTGTTATTGGGCCTATAATAAATAGTGTATTTTTGTATACTACTGTCTTTCTGTAATTATTTGTGTGTGCTCATTGGAGACGCCTGATCGCTCCCACCCCTCCTGAGTGTTAGCCTTGTCTGCTCACCATGCCACTGTGAATTGGTGTGGCTATCTTCTCATAAGTGTTCTCCATGTTCATCTATAACAAGGGTGGCCTCCTAAACATCTGTCTACCAGGCCAGAGTTTAGAAAGCCATTCTAACACTCCTCATCCCTTTCTCCTCCCCCTCATGCCCTGTTCCCAAAGGGGTCCCACACGGAGCCTCCCTGTCCCCTCTCCTCTTCAATCTCTACCTTAGCCCCCTCCCGGCACTCATCCCCTCTCGTAACCTTACTTGCTATAACTGCGCAAATGACACCCAGATCATTTTCAGGATCCCCAGTCGCCAGCCTCCCGCTGCCCTGACCTTGCCTCTTGCCTCTCTGAAATCGACCACTGGATAATGGCTAACTACCCCCTTCTCAACCCTGGCAAAACTGAAATCCTGATATACAGTAATACATCTCTCCTTCCCCAAACCGATCCCTTGTCCACACTCCCTAGAAGCCTCGCCCGCAGGATCCAACTCTGTAAAGAAACTTGGATGCACGCTGGACTCAGACTTATCACTCTCTCACCACATCAACATAGTGTCCAGAACTTGCCACTTCAACCTACACATCCTAAGGCAAATCTTCCCTTATCTCTCCTACCCACACCGAGTATTTGCAATCCTTGCCATCATCCTCTCCTGCTTAGAATATGCCAACTTTCTCTAGCTAGGCGCTCCAGCATATCAGCTCAGGAAACTCCAACAAATCCCAAACTCTGCAGACAGACTCCTCCTTGCCCTCTCACTCAGAGAACACATCACCCCTGCCCATAGAGTACTACACTGTATTCCCATCAGCCGAAGGGGCGACCTTTAAGGCCATGTGCGCCACACACTGCGCCCTCTATAATACTGGCCCAGAATTTCTCCAGGACAAGCTCACATGCTACCAACCCACCAGAAAACTTAGATCTGGTTCTGCACTTGTCCTCCTGATGCTGCTTACAACTCCACTAGAAGGGGAGGATTCACCTTCTCCACCCCAGCCCCCACCATCTGGAACTCCCTTCCACTATACATCTGCTGCAATTAAGAATGCCCCTCCTTCAGAAAGGACCTCAAAACATGGTTATTCCCTTCATAACCTGAAGTTTCTTCCCTACCCGCTCTCTCTCTCTTCACAGCATCAAAAACCTCTGTCACTGTTTTGTTTGCATCCAAAATATTTCCCACTACAAGGTAAAGTACAACTGTCAGAACAGTTGGGACGATTCAGATCCGATCAGCAACACCAAATGCAAAGCGGCAAGCAAAGCATCAAGGTACGTAGGCAAACATCACTATGTGGACACCAGCTGGAGGATCAGCAACCCACCCACACTCACTCACATCCATACCCTACTCTAATGCACAAAGCACAACAGCCATCAGACTGCAGCTACGACCTATGTCATAATTCGGTTTCGCTGGACATATAATCAAATTGATGACTCTAAGAATGCAGCTTTGACCTACTACACATTTCTGTCATGCTGATCATATAGCAAATCTTTTGCACTCTTTAATTCCCCTGGTCACCCCAGCACCCCATCGATATGCCTGACCATATTGGGTTGCTTAGTGGAGCACGGCCAGCCCACCTAACCCCCTATCTTGGCCTAATACGCACCCACATTGTACTCACTCCAACAATCTACATACTGTAAAGGCATCATGAAGTAGACACAGACAAATGAATCAAGTTTGGGCTATGAACATTTATTAAATCAATAGGAGGACTGGAAAAAGTCATAGCTTGCCCAATGCTAAGGTGGGATTTCCCTACCTAAAAGAAACTAAGGATAGTCTGTGTCAGGAAGTCCAAAGCAAATATCTGTTTGTGTCCAAAACCTATGCTTACCCTCGCATCTAAATGTATAAAATGTGTAGGGATGTCAGCATCAAAATAAGTAGTGTTCACATTAAAGTTCACAGCTTCTTCCAGCTCTTCCGTCCGAGATTCAGGGTCTGGTTGGCCGGGCATAGGCCTAGGCCTAGCTGCCTCCGCCAGGGAATAGCCAGCCACCACGTGCGTTTACGGTGCTTGTCTTCGTGGAGGTGTGTGTGGACCACCACACTCCAGTCCGACTTGGTAAGTACTACTAGTAGTGTCAGTGTGTCACTGACTCACTGCATATGTGTATAAGGGCAATGGATATTTATGTAGTACCTATTCATTGTGTCTTGTGCACCCGACCTTTGAAGAGTGCTTTTAAGTTGATTTTATCATTATGATTTATTGCACAGATTAATACTGGTGCTGCCGAAATGACAGGGTGTCAACCAAAGTGTGGGTAAAGTAAACAAAACAGCGGCAGTGCCCCCCCTCCCCCCACCCTCCACACAAATACCTTTCATTGCCTCTTTTGCTTGAGGTTGTTCACTATGTCGTCCTTTCTGTGGACACAAGATTTCACCTCCATTGCACAGAAGGTTCCGGCAGATCGAGTGCTGCGACATATGCCTGCTTGGCGGTTTGATGTCCGCTCCTAAGGTGGGGGTCTGCCCCCTGGGCAGTGACTTGCCTTGATCTCGCTGTGGTCTTTGGGGTGGCCTGTTGTCGCCAACGAGGGCATTTGGCAGGACCCGGCTGGGGCATGAAATTGGGGAGAAATACGGAGTTCCGAGGGGGCAGAGTTGGCAACTAAACTCCGCTCAAAGCAAATGTTCAAAATAATAGTTTAAAAATTAAGCAATTTCTTTAATGCTGCTTCTTTCCAAACTCCACACTGTACACATCAATTCCACTTGAAATCACTTCCATGGCAGAGGTGCACCCAAAATACTGTTGGTAATGCATTGCTTTTTAGGATCCATAGAGACGCTCTAAAGTAGAAGGTTACCAGGGTAGCTCAACAGGTTGAGAAACAGTTGCTGAGATACTGCTTGTTAATCTTATTACTTTTTGCAAATCCTTATAACAAACACGTGCTATAAAATGTGTTTGGCCTGGGCATGGGTTGGGCTGGTTGCTTGATTGTATTCAGGGTGGAGGTGGGGGTTATTCTGCCCCTGTAGTGAAAATCAAAAGTTGGCACCCAGATACCTTCGGGCTTGGAGCGTTATACAAATAAATAAAACACATGAACCCACCGTTTAATTTCCTAATAACTGCTGTCAGCACAACAGAAGAATGTATTTGTGATTAATCAATTTGACAAGCTACACACATATAACATCTTTATAAATATAACCTGTGATAATACACAAAAGAATGGGCACACAAATTACAGGGTATTTGTATGGTAGCCCGACAAAAAAAGAAGCATTTCAAAGAAAATTATTGAATGCAAGTTTAAGATGCATTTTTTTCTATGAAAGTGTAAATATCAACATTTGGAAAATATTAGTGTGTCCAGCATTAAGAAAGCCTGCTTTTAACAGTCATGGCCCCACCCCAGTGATAGTCATGGCCCATTAATTCCAGTGGTGACCCTTTCAGGCCAGAAGAAAGAAACAGGCAGAGCAAATAGCAACACAAATAGTACAACTTATAGTTTCTTGATTGCTCTTTGCTTGCCATGCCTACTCCAGTAGATTTTGCTTTATGCGCTGGCATGTGGTATCTCAGTCAAGTTCACCATCATCTTCCATTTGCTTTCTTCTTGTCTCAGTATCATTTTTCGCTGCTTCTGCTAATCTACGTCCTTTCTTCTTTCACATGGCTGGGGAGCAGACATACGAGGTTGTGATTCCTGCCTCTCCTCTCCCTTTCTTTTTCTCACCCGCTTTCCCTCTTTCTAAAATCGTGGGCTTGGGGATTGCTTGTTCAATAAACTGTTGGGGGGCCCTGGGTTCTGTATAAAAGTGCACATGTTTCTGTAGCAGTTGTGAAAAACCTAAGGGCTTTTCCCTATCTACTCCCTGGTGATCCTCTACTTAGGTGGCCCGGGGACGGCCATTTCTGTTGGATCCGGACCCTGGGGGTGGATGAGCCAGGGAAGATCACCTGGGTAGGGGAGACCGGGGTTGCGCTCCTCGGAAGACCCCAGGTGAGATGAGGTATCCCAGCGGGACGAAGGCTAGAAGGACAAAGTCCCAGAGACCTTCATGGGCTATCTGCAGTCAGGACCCATTCCACCCCATTACTTTTTCTTAAGAAAAGATTAGCCGAAAAACCCAGAACACCAAGGGAGGCGAAAACCCACGTCCAGGGATTATTATGACCTTAATGCCTTAAATAATGGTAATAGGAATATACCAGACCTTTCTTTTGTTAAATCCTGACAGATCACCACATTAAGTAACGAGACGGTGTGTTCCCCTGTTTTTCATTTTACTGCAGAATCGTCTCCCTCAACTTCCAGGGGACATTGTCATTCTCATTCCAACCCACACCCCCCCAATTCCAACAAACAATGGGAAGAAGAAGAGGCGACTGAGAGCATTGAGGATTACCTCTAAAGAACACCTTGAGAAACAAAGGAGCGAATATTTACAACCACCATTAGGTTGTTCCACTAATAAGGTCAAGCAGAGTGAGGCAGGGCTGGACAACTACTCCCACCTGACTTCAATTGACTGTCCCACCAAGTATAAAAGTTGGAGCCAGAAAGCACACTCGGAGTGAACTGGGGATGCTGGACGGTACATGGAGGCCAGGAGGAGAGAACAGCAGCTGGGGGAGCCCTGGAGAACCTGGAGGGAGACGGACTGCCAAAACACTGAGCCCGTGAGTAGAGGGAAGACTGCAGTGTGGCGAGGGAGCTGTGTCTCCAGGGAGCCAAACCAGGGACAGCTGGAGCTTACTGGCAGTGCCCAAGCCAGAGCTCATCCCCTGGGTGAAGTACTGGGGCCCAGGCATCTGAGGGGCAGGTGGTGAGAGCCTGACCTCAGTTGCATCCCCTTATAGAACCCTTCTTCTCCCAAGATCGCCGGAATGCTGCCAAGGGGAGCTAGCAAAGTTAGGTAGGGGAAGTTAGGAATTCTACCGTATCAAACAAAAGTATAAATAAAGGTTTTCAAAACTTGTATACATTGGTCTGTGTCTACTATTAATACAATGCCTTCCTCACACATTGTAGCATGATTCTTACCCTAGCAGGGTACAGCATTGCATTTTTAATATTATGCCCTTAACGCTGATTTTGCCACAGCAATGATTTTCTAGCCCTCTGCACAGCAATCGTAGAAACTGACTTGGTGTTGTAGTGTATTTCATGTTTCACTCTAGTCTAGTTGCTGTCAGGATAGCATCCCTATGCTTAAAATTGAGAATCTGTACTATGATTAGTCTGGATTCTTCTCCCGCAGGGTCTGCGTCTAGAGACCTGTGCACCCTCTCCATCATGAATACTTTGGAGAAGTCTGCTTTTCTTTTATTAACTTTTCCTTAAACGTTTTTGTGTTCATTGTCTGGCTTGACTCCATGTCAGCGGGCTACCTCAATGTTTCCCCCATTACCAATTTGAAGCAAATACTTAGATTCTCATTTTTTCCAATTTCGCGGGTGGCAGTACTCTCCTACTGTTTGCCGCCCTTTGCCTGCCAATTTCTGGTATGCATTTTTCTTTTGCGGTTTAAGAAGGAGAGCGAGAGATCCTCATGATAGAAACTGCACAGAACCTCAGCATTACCCTGACTGTTCACTGCAAAATTACTTTTTCACAACTGGTCAGACCAAGAACATTTGTTGTTGACACAATTCCACAGGTAGTCAAGCTTTCACAGTGCTTGTTGTTGTGCCTGATAGCTCGAGATTAATCCTGTTTCCTGTATAAATGACAATCCATTGCCTAGGTCTTCTTTGAATTGATGGTAAAACCTTTTGATCACATAGCTACTCAATTTCTTCAATAGCTTTTTCAAAGCACGGGCTCTTTTTATATTAACAAGTAGTTGTCTGCAAATAGCAATAGATTTAATTTGCACCCAGTTAGTTTGGGAGTATCAGCATTTAAGTTCAGAATTTCTATGACAAAGTCATTAGGACATAAAGAAAAAAGCTCCCTTGTGTTAAGCGCCTTGCGAATTGTGTTTACGTGTGAAGACCGCCTACAGATGTCTTCTCGGGTTGGAGAATGGAGGTGGGAATGGTGTATACTAGGGCGTGCAAATTGATAAGCACCAGAAAGGGGTTATTAGCCTTGTCTTTAATTTACAGCACTGCAAAGCAGGACGACTCTGGCCACAAGTAAGAGATAATAAATAAAACATGTATTTGTTCTCCTCAACAGGCATAATTTACTGAGTAAGCAAGACCACCTCCAACTCGATCAGCTTGCCTCAGTAACCCCTTTTCATGTTTACCTGGTACTAACGCTGACCTCTCTGCCCACAACCAGGTAAGAGCATTATACTCTGGGTTTATCTGTGTTAGCATTTAAGTAGCAACCCAAGGCATAGACTGCCCCCACCCCAAAATGACTACTTGTGTATCACAAGAAGTTCATTGATACAGTTACTGTTATATATGTTTGGAACAATAGTATGAGTAAGGCGGCTTTTCATAATAGTGCCATACAGTGTGAACCAATGTTGTGCCTATATTGAAACTACAACATTATTACTTAATAATAAAAAAAATAGTCCATAGGCGCCCCTCTTTGAAAACTAACACTGCTAAATGATCTGTTCTTTGGGAAGGTACCCACTCAAGAGTGTGCAGCCACACTTTAGCTCACTGTACCTTTCACAGAAGGGAAATATCCATTTGGATATAAGTCTTTGTCCCTCCCACATGGCCAGTCCAGCACCGAAATGCTATGGCAATTTTCTTCTGAAAACAAGAGTACCAACAGCAACCCCATACACGTGTTTCAGTCTTGTTGGACCTCATCAGTGAGGTGGAGCTGTGCCGCTCTGAGCACAGTGAGTAAGGGGTCCACATCTGGATGACCCTAGGAAAATTAGTGTGAGTAAAACTAAGTCCCTTAACCCCTTAAGTGCCATGGGTTTCCCTCCCCCAGTGCCAAGGCCTTTTTTGGTGATTTTGGTATGTCGCCATTCAATGTCTTGTAACTTTCTTGTTACATGAGATATCTCAATCAAATTTGGCCCCTTTTATTACCACCTGTAGGCAGTCGTAACGCCATCCAGGAATCCTAGTTTGCTGTAGGGGGGTGAGAGAAAATCACCAAAAAGGGAGAATATTTGGGGGGTTTTAAAAAAATGCCAATAAAATGATGTACAAAGAAGCCTGTGGTTTTTTCCTTGTAAGAGCTAGGAAAAAATGGTTTTCTGTGCCGAATTCCCAATTTTCCTGGCTTTCAAGAACAGGATGAGTGGAAACAATTTTTAAATAATATATTTTTATCAACCGTTTTGTGAGAGGTAGGCGATTTTGGCCTTTTTTCCAATAAGACATGTGTGGACGGAATGGAAGAAAAGGGTAGAAAAGCTGAATGGGGGGACAGAAAGGCAAACCTCTGTGAATTCCCACAGGTGTCTTCTTTCTGGACCGTGTTTTAGGCATTTCCCTTTGCGGCCAGATAGGTGCACCCACATGTGAGGTACTGTTTTCGTCGGGACACCTGTGGGAACGCGGGAAGGTAGGCTATGTGGTGTTGGCGGGGTATTTCGATGGGTGACCAGAGTGAAATTTGCAGAAATTGTGTTTTTTTCACCACATTTCGGAATTTGCCGGGGGTTCTGGGTAATACATTCTGGGCCGATTTGCGCAAGTCAGACCTCTGTGGATTCCCACGGGTTTCCTCTTTTCAGAAATGCATGGGGTTCCCAGTTTTCCTTGGTGGCTTGGGAACCCTAGGCACAAATCTGTATGGTGTGCATATTTGCCAAATTCCTGAAATTCTGCTGTACGAAAAGACTTGGGGTTACCTGTGTTTTCAGCTTGTCCCTTTGCACCCAGGTAGGTGTACCCACACATGTGAGGTACCATTTTAGTCGGGATATGCACCCCAAATGGAGGGAGGGTGTCTCATGCAGCCCTCCCTGGGGGCAGATAAGCGGGGGGCATCTCATGCAGCCCTACCTGGGGTCAGATGCCCCTTTCTAGGAGCAGATATCTGCCTCCAGGGAGGGCTACATTATGTGCCCCCATCCACTTAGGGTGGGGGGGAGAGGGCCACCCCCTTTTCTTTTGACAAAAGTGCCTGGTGGTCCAGTGCTACCCCCAACCCCATTCCATTACATTTTATCATTTTCTTAAGGAGTTGGGCCCTTCCCTGGGGGCAGATGTCCCCCAGGGGGGCCCAAACCTACAGCCCCTACAGCCACGTCCTTGGGGGCCCTGCCCTCACTTGTTTGGTGGCCCTCCCCCCCACCCCAAATGGATAGGGGGATCTCATGTAGTACTCCCTGGGGGCAGATGCCCCTTCCTAGGGGCAGAAATCTGCCCCCAGGGAGGACTACATTATGTGCCCCCATCCACTTAGGGTGGGGGGAGAGGGCCACCCCACTTTCCTTTGCCAAAATTTCCTGGTGGCCCAGTGGTGCCCCCACCCGATTACATAACATATGAAAATATTTTTCCGCAGCCACACTTTAGCTCACTGCACCTTTCACAGAAGGGAAATATCCATTTGCATATCAGTATTTGTCCCACCCACATGGGCAGTCCAGCACCAAAATGCTATGGCAATTCTCTTCTGAACAAGAGTACCAACAGCAACCCCATACACGTGTTTCAGCCTTGTTGGGCCTCATCAGTGAGGTGGAGCTATGTCTCTCTGAGCACAGTGAGCAAGGGGTCCACGTCTGGACGACCTTAGGAAACCTAGGGTGACTAAAGCTAAGTCCCTTAAACAATCAAAAAATTGTCCATAGGCACCCCTCTTTGAGAACGAACACAGCTAAGTGACCTGTTCTTTGGGGAGGTACCCACTCGAGAGTCCGCAGCTACACTTTAGCTCCAATGATGAGGCCCAACAAGGCTGAAACACGTGTATGGGGTTGCTGATGGTACTCTTGTTCAGAAGAGAATTGCCATAGCATTTCGGTGCTGGACTGCCCATGTGGGCGGGACAAAGACTGATCTGCAAATGGATATTTCCCTTCTGTGAAAAGTACAGTGAGCTAAAGTGTGGCTGCGGAGTCTGGCGTGGGTACCTTCCCAAAGAACAGGTCTTTTAGCTGTGTTGGTTCTCGCAGAGGGGCGCCTATGGACTATTTTCTTATTACTTAATAATACAACTAAGTTTGACATTTTTTTAATGTTATGAGTCTGTGCCAAAGTAGTTTTCATATGACTAAAATTAATGTTGGCTCTATTGGCCCCAGGCCCTACGCAACGCTTGAAAGATGGCGAATGAGAAGAAAAGAAATATTGATGCTGAATGTCGTGTTTTCAAGGAAAGTTGGACCAAGGATTTCTTTGTATTTGAACAAAACGGGATCATCCTGTGTCTGATTTGGCAGGAAAAAGTAGCTGTCTGCAAGGAATACAACGTTAAGCTCCATTGTACTACAAAACATGCAATTGAATTTGACAACCTGATTGGCCAGATTAGCATTGATCGGGTGAACTCAATAAAGATGAGTATGATCGGGCAGCAATCTTTCTTCAAAGCTGCCAGGCAGAGTTTAGAGGCAGCAACCAAAATAGGTTACTTTATATCCAAGGCCATAGCTAGGAGAAGGAAACTATTGTCGAAGGAGAATTTGTCAAAAGTTGCTTGCACATTTTTACATCTGTGGCATTCCCTGACAAACAAGCAATGGTGGAGAAAACCAATCTCTCACATCAGACAATTGCTAGAAGAGTAGAGGACATATCATCAAACATTGCAGACACACTGACAAAAAGACTCAGGGCCTCATCAAGGGTTGGGCGGAGCAGCATAAATGCGGCAGTAACGCTATTACCACCGCATTACCGCTCTGCCCAATCCCGAGTTTGGGCGGAAAACTGGAGGTTTGCCTCCAGATTTGAGCTGGAGGTAAATCTCCAGCTTTCTGGCCATTATTGTGGCAATTACCACAAGTGCTATTATCGCCAGCAGGAATTACAGCACCACCGCAACTTGGAATCCGGTGCAAATTGCACCGGACTGAGTTGCAGTAACGCTAATAGTGTTGGCGGTATCCCAACACAATTACCTCCGGGATACCGCCAAGGCCCTGATGAGGCCCTAAGTGCCTGTGAGTTTTGCAGCTTGGGGGATGATGAAAGCACAGATGTGAGTGATATTGCTCAACTGGCGATCTTTGTACGAGCAGTGACCAAACAATTTCAAATTGTTGAGGAACTATTTGCCCTATGCCCAATGAAAGGCAAAACAACAGGAGAAGACATTTTCAATGAAGTGAAATGTATCTTGATGAAATTCAATCTGCCAGTGGACAAACTCTGTGGTCTAACAACTGATGGGGCGCCTGCTATGAACGGCAAACACAATGGATTTGTCAGTTTACTGGCAAAGTCAGTTCCCCAGAATGTCATCACACATCACTTCATCATTCACCAGGAACAACTGTGTGCAAAGGCCCTGGAGATGATGTTTGTGATGGAACAGGTTGTTTCAACAGTCAATTTCATAAGGTAAAAATGGCTTAATCATAGATAGTTCCAAGAATTTCTTGCACAGATAGGAGCAGACCATGATGATGTTATTTACTTCTGCCAAGTTCGTTGGCACAGTAAGGCAGCCACACTATCCAGATTCTGGTCACTGCTTAATGAAATTAAAACATTCATGACCAACAACCTGATACATGTCAGCTTCTTGGATGATGATACTTGGTTGAATGACTTGACATTCCTTGTTGACATAACAAAATATCTCTCAGAGCTGAAGGGAAGGATCAGTTTGTGAACGGACTGTATGAGCACATCCAATCCTTTGTTCATAAACCGGAATTGTTTCAGAAACAGCTGAATGAAAAAAATGACACCCATTTCACAGTACTGTTAACAAGATCTGCTCACAACATCAACTATGACAAGTATTCTGCACTGATTGTGAATCTTTTGGATGAATTTAAAAACAGATATTCTGTTTTCAGGGTGCACAGAGATGAGCCGAATATGTTTGCAGGTCCATTTGGTACTAATGTCACCAATTCCGCTAACATTTTTCAAATGGAATTAATTGACATCCAAAACAATGGCGACACGAAGAGAGACTTTTCAGAACATAACTTGCATATATTTTATGGTCGATACATTACATATGACTCTTTCCCAAATCTGTAAAATCATGCACTTCGGTTCATTGCACTTTTTGGCAGCAAGTCCTGCTGTGAATAGCTTTTCTCAAGATTTAAGAGCATAAAAACAACATCAAGATCACTTTTCACAGATGGACACCTATCTGGAATACTCTGCATTGCCACATCAAGTGAGCCAGCAGATATTAAGAGCTTGTGCAAACAAAAACAATGACAAGTGTCACACTAAAAACAAAGTTAATTGCAGTGTTAGTAGAATTATTGTAGACATCTTCATAATGTATTTTAAACAGTGTTTGCATGTAAGAAATTACGGTGCATTGAAGTGTGCTTTTATGAGAGAACTTAAAAGGGTTGTATCCTGCCTCTCTTATTTGCCTTATGGTTCCAGTTGTATAGGAATGCCCGTGATTATGAGCCTGAAGTCATTTTAACTGTGCTGAATGCTTTTTTAAGACTTAATAATATGCACAAGACTGGAGAATTAGCAATCTTGGGCCCATATTATTTGGAGCAAAAAATCCCAGCTCTTAATATAAAACCTACTGTGGCCAATTTTTGTTTTTTGTTTACTTCTTTTTCTCTATTAATGGTGTGGTTTAACCTGTTCAGGAAAGGTTATTAAAAAAACGGGTTATGTCCTGACAGGCATGAGCCTCATGGCTCAAAAAACTTTCATATTGATTGTTGGTAGTCTCCTCAATATAAAGGACGTTACGCAGAGGGTAAGTATATTCCTCAGCTGCTGGAATGTTCTAAATTGAACTCCCTATTAAATGGAGAGCTCATAGATATGTGATTATACTTTACATATCTCCTTATGTCTTCATATCGGTCCCTTGGAATCCAAGGGCACAAAAACTCTCAAATCAATTGAGTAATTTCAAAAATAACTTGTTTATTACTAATACACAAAGGGCCTCATTACGAGTCCGGCTGTAACCGCGGCGGTAAAACCGCCTGGTTACCGCCGGACTCGTATTACCATTCCGCCTCCGTGATTCCCAGAATTACCGGGGCATAACAACCCCGGTTTTCCGGGAATCACGGAGGCGGAATGGTGTTAATCATGGAAACACCGACAGCAACTCCGCCTGCAGGAGTTGTGATCAACCCGGCATGGAAACAACGGTGGCGGCGGGTTTACCGCCACCATTGTTTCCATACCGGGCGATTTGTAATGAGGCCCAAAGTTTATCAATTTCAAACAGTAGTTGAACACTGCATACAATACAGCTATAAGAAAAAGTTCAAAAAACACAATATATACAATTTAGACACTTAAATAGAGGGTCCTATATGCAATTTACATACATGAAAAATAATAATGCCCTAAAATACTAAAGAAAGAGTATCCTAATAATTTAAACAATTGTTCAAAAGAAATAAACAACAAATTGTACCAATTGGTGTTCCAAATCACAAAGAAATCTGCAAACACTTTGGTGCAAACTATCCTAAGTGTTAACTGAGTAATGTTCTCAATTGCAGCTATTTTTCAATTTAAGCTCCACTGAGTTTTTCAATAGAAAATATAAAATCTTGGGTGACTAAACTAAAACAGGAAAGGTTATCAACAAGTAACTAATCCTGCAACAAAACAAAGTTATACAATTGTTCTAAAAGGCTCACATTGCGTTTCTTCAATGACTTTCAGCTTTGGGTGATGGCTTTTCCACATTTCATCAGTTGAATCGGGTTATGTTTCTTTCATTAACACAGAAGTAATTAATGTGTATTACAGAGATCCCTGGCATATATAATCAATCATGCTTTTTCAGGACAATGCTAGCATAAAATGGGCACAGCCCGCATAAACATGTTTCTACAGAAGCATATATTGGGGACAACAAGCATGAAAATGTGCTACGTCAGTTGCTGTGCTGGCTTACACTGTGGACACATTCACCTTTAAAAATGTGTTGTGCTGTAAAATTTTCTTATGTTGGTAATATGGAATTGTTTTGTTACTCTTAGAACTGATTGTAAACTATATGGCTTTTTGGTAAGTTCTTCTGCTGTAAAGTGCACTATTTCAACCCTATATTTGAAAATAATTTCTTGGGGGGAATCCCCCCAACACCCTCCCGAGATCAGTATAGCTCCCTTGCTATACTTGATCGTTTCCACTATTTCAGGAGAATATTAACACCTACACACTGAAAGAAATCACAAGCCACTGACCTTTTATCATTTATGATGGAGGGGCCCCCACTTAGATACGCACTACCGCTGACACCAAAGCTATATTTGGGACTGGATGGCACATCACTGCCTGTGCTATTATATTGTGTCAATGGTCACAAATATTGCTTCCTAATGTGATACTGCTTTCGGTGAGGTCATTGAATTTTGGCTCGCCGGCCCACTGAGTGACAAAAAGTTAATGCTTTGGCTGCACATTCAAAAAGGTTGGACAAGCCTGGTCTAGGTACAGTTGTTGTAGCACACGGTCCACCCATTTCAGGTCACGCAACCAACACACCGTACTTGCTTTTTCATATTGTGAAGGCATCATGAAGTAAGACACAGACAACAGATTCACTTTTCTAAAATCAATGGTTTATTTCTTGAATGTCAGAATGGAGTAAGTCCTAACCTGCCCTATGCTAAGGTGAGATTTCCATACCTAGTCTAAAGTTCAACTCAAATGTCTGTCTGTGTCCAAAACCTATACTTGCAGTCACAACTAAAAACATACAATGTATAGGGATGTCAGTAATCAAAGAAACATTTTTCAAAATAAAGTTTTATGCTTCTTCCACCTCCTGGCTTGCTTTCAGCCTCCCTTTCCCCAAGTTCAAAATAGTTCCGCAAAAAAACCTTGGGGTCCCCTCCCTAAATTCAACACAGTTACAAAAGGCTTCGAGATTCCCTTCCCCAACTTCAACACAGTTCCACAATCTTGGGGTTCCCTTCCCCTAGAAGCCAACTCTCTTCAATTCCACAGTCAATTCAACCTTCTTGGCTCTCAATAATGATTTCAAATTCACCTTGTAACCTTTCAGGCTGTTCAACAATTCTCTTAACTTGCCTTTCTTTTAGACAGTTGAAAACTTGTTCGCCATAACAGCTTCAGCCTGTTGACTTTCCTTGGTTCCCTCCAAGTAGTTACTTTACAATTACTTGGTCTAGGCGCCGTTGTCGGACCACACTGTCCACCCATCACAGGTCACTCAACCGATAACTCCTGGCACTGTGAAAAACCAGAGGGTGTTTCACACTGTAGTCCCTGGGGATCCCGTACTCATGTGGCCATGGAAAGACCATCGCTTTTGGATACCCGCCCCTGGGGGTGGACAAGCGAGGGAGGATCACCTGGGTAGGGGATTGTCAGGGAATGGGGAAGAAGCACCTGATGTTGAGACATGGTATCCCCCTTTTCCCACATCCCATCTAACCCCCATACCTACCTATTTTATGCGAAACTACAGCTCCCATAATTCCTCCCCACTACACACTGACAACACTACTGAGCCGAGGAAGATGAGGAATGAGACCAGGAAGATTATCACCCATAACTTACAATGGCTTTTGTGAGAAACCTGAGGGTATTCTACCAGTAGGACCTCAAGAATCACTTATTCTGGTGGCCAGGGAAGGGCTGGCGTTCTCAGATCCCAACCCTGGGGCTGTATGAGTAAGGGAGGATCACCTGAGTAGGGAAACCCGGGGTTATACTCGGGAGGATACCCCAGGAGAGGCCCAGTATTATGCCAGAGAAAGGGACTAGGAATACGAGGTCTGTGAAGCTTTTATAGGCTGTACCAACTCAACTTCCCTTCCATACAATGAACCTCCTTTTCTAAAATCCAACAACCCCCCCGTAGATAACAAATCCGGTGTCCGGTCAAAGGGTCGACTACAAAGGGTCGAATGGTCAAAGGATAGACACCAAAGGACCGAAAACAAAAGGATCACATTTTTTTTTTAAATTACATTTTTTTGGGGGGTTTTCGTTTATGGAAAAAAGTGGTTTTTACCACAAAAAACAGGGGTTGGGGGGAACCCCCCAAACAAAATGTTAAAAATAAATACATTTTTTTCGATCCTTTTGTTTTCGGTCCTTTGGTGTCGACCCTTTGACCATGCGATCCTTTGGTTGTCGATCCTTTGACCTACAACCCACAAATCCCATAGGATCCCAATTCCCATTGCTCCCAGAAACGACCTCTCACAGAATCCTTGCTTTCCTATTTTCTACCTGAATGATTCCAACAGTTCTTCTCCACGTCCCTCTGATTATTGTTTCCCACACGCCCAACAGGCTCAGATAAACCACTACCATTCCCACAATCCCCCTTGCTTATTTTACAGTAACAATCCCGGTCATTCCTATTTATCTCACCTTTCTAAGTTCATCAAAACCCCTGGTACAAAAGTCGTAATTCGAATATAGCACTGTTTCCTCATCTTATTCCATAGGACAACCCGACACTCCACCCCTTCCCTTTCCGACGTGAACATTGTTTTACCCCATGAAAGACAACAGATTTATAATAATACTGTTCACCTGACATGTGTAAGTGATTTCAATCAGGCACTCACCAAAGTCCCGCCCAGCATGTAGTGCACAAATTAAACCCTTATTTATTTTTATCTATAAGTTCAATATTCTGAATGATATACCACTCATATCACACCCTTCTCAAAATACCCCCCAGGTTATACTGAACCAGGAATCCGGCTAGTTGTAAAGGTACATATTTCTTTATCTATTTAGAATTTAAAATCACAATATATTTTTAATAGGTAACAACAATCACCAATGGGGTGACAGGAACAAGGAATAATATCTTTAATGCACTAGGAATGAAGTAATGAACACAAAAGAATGCAGCAAAGAAAATAATAGTTCTGAGTTGGTTTGGAACAGATAGCACAATGGTTAGGGGTTCCCCTTGCAATACCCCTCAACCCACCAATAGGCAATTTAAATAGATGTGAGAAGAGAGCAAGTATTCAGGAATACTGCAGACCAAACAGAATATCACTCCCAACCTTCCCTCCTTAAACACAAGAGAAAAACGGATTTGACTTTTCAACTGTCAGCATGACTTTGAAATTGGCTGAGCAAAAACACAAAATATGTTCAAATGCTTAAATTATTATAAATTCCTACGGGAGCCGCTTTGAACAGATGCAAGCAAACACAAGCAATGATTTAATCAAAAGGAAACAGTTGGGATCTCAAAGGCCAAGTGGGAAATAATTTAAAGGTAAGTCACAAGTGTAAAACTTTTCCAAATGTCAATTCGCGGCAAACTTTTACTTATGCAATTTTCGATATAACGGGTCAATCGCACTGTTTAAGTTGTGAATGTAGCTGAGGATGTTGGGTACAAATGGGAGTTGAAATTTCGTTTCTATCTTAAAAACTGAGGGAGTTATGGAGGTTTTAGTGAGAGGTGTTTTTCGAAAATAAAGACACGACTTTGGACAAGGACTTCAGTTTAAAATCAGAAAATATGGCTTATGCTTTCATTCAAGGCTAAACGTTCAGGCTAGGCAACCAAGTCGGGACGAAGTAAGCTCTGAGACTGATTCATGACTTCAGTAACAGATCCCCATCACCTTCCCCGGCGGCACCAGTCCAAACACTCAAAGTGGGATTTATGGATCAGAATTACACAAATAAATATGACTATGAAAATGGCGCTTTAGCAAGTAGACAAAATAAGATAGCACTAAAGATTTTGACACTGTTACTGGCTGGGAAAGTAGGATAGTTCAGAGATCAGAATGGAACAAGATAATGCAAGGTATACAATAGTTCTCTAGCGTCCTATTAATACTCACAATCCACTGGGATTTAAGATTTTTGGACAGTCACGGTTCTGGTCAATGGATTGGATCTATCAAGGAAAGCAGAACATAAGGCGTAAGACTGGATCAGCTAGGCCGGTCACCGGAACTGCACAGGATCTGCCCTTCTTGTTTCTAGGTATTTCAAATCACCAGGATGGCGAGTTCATCAGGCAAGCATTACGGCAGCAAGCCAGATAGTTTCAGGATGCTTGTTTCAGGATGCTATCTCACACCACAGCGCTTCATGGGTTGTAAGGATTATTTTGAGGATTGAGGCCTAACTGAAAATGGTTCAGCTATTGCTTGGCCTGGTCCTTAGCATCTGGATCTGGAAGGATGTTGAATGCTGGATGTTGAATTCTGGATCAGAGTGCTTTGCTGGAATCAGAAGAGTGAGTTCCTATGAGTTGTCAGCTGTCTCTAGTTATCCTTTCAAATGACATCACAAAAATGGGTGTATGGGCCGGCTTAACTAAACTCGCCCCTGTGGACTGGGATTGGATCAGAGCCTCATCTCCACCTTGCATTTGAGTGATTGGCTCAAACACAGGTGATGTCAAGTTTATGGTTTGGTTTTTACAATCCTTAGAAACCTGCCCTAGCCACTAGTATCAAAATCGAATTTTGTCCTAAATACATATTTATACATTTGTAACTTCTACAAAAATCACATACAAGGATGCCATATTGTATGTATTATCTGTTCATCAAAATCCCGCAGCTGTGAGATCTTGTTTCACCTTTCTGCAGCATTTTGTCAATTTCTCCATGAAAACATTTTTCTAACTTTCTCAACATTTTTACAAATATGTGTGTTTATCATAGGGATGTGTGTGTAAAGTTTAACAATTCTAGCATAAATACAGTTCCCATAAAATCACATATATCGCCATTCCTCTTCAGAATATGCTACACAGTTCCACCACATTTTGAAATTTGAAACCTGTTTTTTCACTTCTTGCAGCCCAGCCAGGCTAATTTATTCTTGATTTCTTGACTTAAAATCCAGCAGAAAACAAACCTGTTGCATCAAATGACAAAGATAGATAACTTTCTTAGATTTAAACCTGTGGGATCAAAAACAACTGAAATCTGTGTTTCTTTCAGCAACAATCCTTTTGTATATGCTAATCCGGCAGACTTTTAGTTTAAATAACTTTGAAGTTTAATCATTCACAGTGCTTCATTAGGTTAAATGAATTTTAGCGCCAAGCAAGATTTTGAGTGTTGAGAAGTGTTGTGTACAGGCATTTTGGAGTTTTAGCAGCAAAGTAAATGTCATTTACAGGCAAATTCTGGAGGTTCACTGGCAAAGCGCTGCTGCTCCCTCTGCACTCTATGTTTCTTGTCATGGAGCCAACTGGCACTTTTTCTGCAGCGTGTGCTCTGTTCCACCACACATGCATCATGGGTGGCAGGGTGTGCAGCCATCTTTTTGTGTGTTGAAAAGCACGGTTTTGGAGGTTTTGGCGAGCACAAAGGTTTTTGACGCCATTTTAATGTTTCTTGCACCATAGATAGCAGAGTGAGGCCGCATAGTATAGCAAAGTGGGTCAATACATCCCACAAATCTCCCCTCACAACTTCATTTTGACTTCCAGTCAAGAGGGAGTCGGGCGATTGGGATGTTCTTTTCTGTCCATGTGGAGGAATTCAGTTGCTTGTCCCGTTAGTTATTGAGGCAACACGCTCTCCTCGCCGGTTCAGATTAAGATGGGACGATACTCCGGATTCCTTGGTTTTTTTTTCTCCCGGTCCCCGAGTGGTCCTCCTGGTGATTCTTGGGATGATTCTAAGTTCAAATGCTAGAAAACAGAAAATAGCATGGTTATGGACATTTTTCCCCTATTGTGTCCACACATCTTCGGGGGATGTCAGCAGTGGGAAAGACACTTGCATTCCTTAACAATTGGCCATCTTCTCATCTATTATTCAGTGATAATTTACCCATTTTCTCAGGTGGAATCAATGAAGATTTAATCATTTTTCTAGGTGTCTGGAATTTCCCCCTCTGGGTTTCCGGTAAGCCCTTCTATCTGCCCAAAGTATGCCTGGGGTGGCAACTCTTTAGCTGGTTTATGTGGACCCACTTGTCTTCCCCTTCTGTCAAACTGCCCTTGGGGATGCGGATTCTGTAGGTGAGGCCTGGGATTCTGTCCTCTTTTAATTTTTACTTTAAGTGTGAATTGTCAGGTCTGTTCTGGGATGGTGACTTCCTCTCCAATCTGAATTTCAACGGCATGTGGCAGCAATTGAGCTGACCGTCATGCTTTCTCTGGGTCATCAAAGTCCATGGGATTACCCGCTAATCGGCACCAGGCTTTGAAGTTTATTAGGTCCAAACTAAGGGCAATGCGATTGAGAATGTCACTGCCTAAATAAAATGCAGCAGGGATATCTCGCACGACCCAACAATTATGGACTATGCTCTTGTTGCCTATGGAAATTCTGAGCATAAACCTGCTAAGCAGGAAATGTTTGGAATTGGGTGTTTCCAGGTCCATTTCCCATTTGTCTATCAATTTAAATATGGAAATGGCTGGATCTTTTGGGATTTTTCGGAACATGGCCTCGCTGATGAAGCTCTTACCGTTGTTCACGCACACTCGGGCGAGAACAGAGTCCTTCCCCTCATATAACTGAATAGGGATGAACAACTGTTCTCCAATTGCCTGAAGGTCAGCTAAGCTTTGAGCTGGTTTCTCATCATTTTGGACTATAGCAGTGGGATTTTCTGATTGTGAATTTGTATAGAATTTCAGAGTATTGCCTTCCATTGTGGAATGCCACTTGAGACTGGAAGGAAGGTCGATTTTCAGGAATAGAGAGGACTTCCCATCACCAGTTTGTTGTCCTGCTGCAATTACTCTCATGTCAGGGATTTGGTTGTTTTGGAAATGGAATTCAATTTGGCCAGGTTTTTGTTCAACCATGTGGCATGTGCCATTTAAACTAACATGGTTGACACTATGCTTTAATTGTATTGGTCGGTTAGTCTGGGTCCAGAGGACCTTGTTTACACAATCTATGAGGGAAGACAATCTACGCAGGTTGTCATTCCCTAGTAAACATGGTGTACCCTCTGGAGTCACAACTATGACCGGGTGTTTCACCTTGTGTCGCCCAATTTTAATGTCTAAATCTGCAGTCCCCTCGACAGAAATTTAATTCCCATCGAAGTTCTGAAGTTGGCCAGGAAGAGCGGTGAAAGGGATTTGGTATTTCTCCCCCCTTCACGAATTCAGCTGATCAAAGGCCCCTTTTGACAGAAGGGTGGCTTGGGATCCAGTGTCCACCAGTGCCAAAAATGTACATTGCCCCTGTATTTGGACCGGGGCATAAAATATTCCCTCCTTTTCCTCAAAGGGGCAAAGATAATGCGCATTTTGGGCCAATTGGTGGGTTAATTTCTTTGGTCTGGATTCTGACAGAGGGGTAGTTTGGGCAGGATTTTGTTTGTGATCTTGGGAACCTGTAAGAAAAAAGTGACAGTTGGATATGGCAGGAGTTTTGGACTCCCCTGGTTCCGATTCTGGGCTTCCCTCCCTTTTTGGAGGCAGTCACCAGAATTGGTTTGAACAATGTGATTTTCTGGCTGGTCATCCTGGGGTTCAATGATGGGCGGTTTTAACTCAGTCCCCACATCTACCCAGTCTGAGTTAGGATCTCTCGGGACCCATTTTTCTTTGGGGGTAGTTCCCCCATCCCTGAAGGAGAAGATCTTTTTCCAGAATCCTCTGAGGACCCCTCTCCTTCAAATTGGAAGATTCGAACCTCCTATTTCTCCACCCGCCCTCTGATCCTTAGGTTGCAGATTTTCGGGGGCCGGAGATTTTGGTTCCGGTTCTTGGGTTTCCAGGCGCTGTTCACAAGTGGGGAAGGAAGCTTCCTCTAACGCTTTACATCCCCCATCCCCCTGTGCCTCCTCCCTGGAAACGGGTGGGTTATCAGGTTCTCTCCCCGTCATTGCTCTGGAGTACCAGACCCTTGATTTGAGGGGTTCTGGGCCGCCATGTTCATCTGAGGGTTCTGCTGAGCCCTCAACATAGGACCCAGATCCTGTGCCAAGTTCTGTACCTGGCCCTCCAGTTGGGACACCCGCTCTGGCTGGCATGGGGTTCTCTGGTCTATCCTAGTTTGATCACGGGAAGGGTAACTGTCCCCTCTCCCATAATACCCTTGGTTGGGATAGTTCTGGTACCCCTCCACCCTTGGCCTCCCCTCTCCCGGATTGGGCTGTCTGGACTCAGGAAAAAGGGGGAAAAAAGAAGGGTTGTTTTGGGGGTTGATGTTTGGCGGGTACCGGGGAAAGAAACTCAACCCGGCATTTGGGGGATTACTGCCCTCCTGGGGGAAGTTAGGAGGGAAGTTTCTTGGGTTGGCAGCTGCTTGGTTGGATCCCCCCTTGGGCTTGTGGATTCCACACATAGCCCAGGATGGGTCTGCTGCCCTTGTAACGGTGGCTGATGTAGTTAGGGGAGTTAGGAGTCCCATTTGTGGGGTCACCTCCCTGACTACCTGTTTGGGATTGGCCTGAGGGCCTTCTGGGTCTTTGTTTAGGAGGATTTTGAACAGGGATGTTTTTAGGCCCCTCCCATCTCCAGATCTAAAACAGGGGTAACCTTCATCTCCGCCACCTTAGCAGCAGCAGGGGTGTTGGTTGTTTTGAGATTTTTGTTGGTACTTTTGTTTTCTACCAGTTTCTGCACTTCATAAATGCGAGTTGGCTGTTCAATGACCCAGTCTAGTGATCTCTTCTCATGAAAGTCCCTCACCAGCTCGGTCATGATGTATTTAGGGAGTACATGAAAGAAGGTATTGATGAACTCCCTACTGTCTGTGCACCTCCTGGTGGTCTGCGCGAAGGCATGTTCCAACAAATTCTTGCGGGGCTTGGTCTTCCCCACATTGCAGATTGTAGGCCGCCTTGCGGGCCTCCTGAGGGTTTCTATGTATAGAGAAGTGCTTTAAGATGGCCGCCCTATAGGTGGACCATCTTGAGTGGTTCTGATCCTCCAGTCCTGCAAAGAAGCTGGAGTATTCAGGGGAAAATGTCCACTTGACATATTGAATGCAACTTTGGCTATCCTTCAGGTGAAAAGTATCCATCATTTGCTCAAACAGCTCGAGGTGCTCCCACACTGAATATTTGGCATTTTTTGATAGGGAGTTATGATGCTCCTAATGGCCTTGATTTGTTTTAGGGGATCTTTCAGTAGGGCCCTCTTAATTTTGTTGGCATTTTTTTAGTTTTGGTCACCCTTGTCCACTCAACCTCTGACTCAGAGGCACTGCTACAGGAGGTGGCAATCTGATCCTCTAGGCTCTCCCTGATTCTGCGAGCTTGGGAATGGCTTGCAGAATGTGGGGGCCTAGTCTTTTGAAACCTGTGGTGCTCAGAAGAGTTTTTAAGATGCTCTTGGTGGGTCTAGTTTCCTGAAGTTCCCCACCAAATTTGACAGATTGATGGCTTGGTAGGCGATATTTTTGACGACCCAATTCTCTGATTCTCCCCTCACTGGAGTCTTCCTGATCAGAGAGGCTAGCCCTCACATTTGGGAATCTGTACAGTGATGCCTGCCCATCCATTTCTAGGCAAATGCTGATCTGTCAGTCCCATATTTCCCATTGTGCTGAAGTCTACCATCCCCGTGGCCCCTGGCTCATATGAGCCAGTGGACATGAGGGTGGCAGAGTCCATGGAACTGAAGGGATTAAAGTCCCTGATGACAGGGGTCCTGAGGTTATGCTGAGGGGTTTCTCTTTCCCATCTTACCTCATCTCTTTCAGCCCCTATTCCCTGATGACATGCCAAAATCTGTCCCTTTTGCTCCTCTATTAAGGCCTTACTGGTCTCTATGATTTGTTCCTACACAGCTATCTGCTTGTGGAGCCTTTCATTCTTTTCACTGAGAGCCTCATTGCCTCTCTGTGCTTCCTGCCTAGATTGGAATAAAATATGGGGCATAAAAATGGGGCAGATTTCATAACAAAGACACCTGATGGCTCAGGCTCTGTTAATACTAGGCAGAAAGTCCATATGAAGGGTTAATTGGTGAGGTCTAAAGAAAGGGAGTAATTGACAGGTCACTGGGCCAATAGCAGAGAAGATTCCAGGGAGATGACTTTGATGGCAACAATTGTCCTTTCTTTGTTTTTGTTTTTGGTTGCCAGGAGACGGAGGAGGAGGTTTTGAAGGAGGACGGTTGGAGCTGGGCGTACTAAGAGAGTATGAGAAAGGAATGGAGTTGTGCCGTTGCACCTAGATGAACAGAAGTTGATGAACTATATATATATATTTTCAGCGATAGTTCGAAATCGCTATTGACTTCGCTACATGTGAGGCGGAGAGACAGCGAAGAGAGGGAGACTCCGGGCACGAAGGGAGCAGCTGATCGGACGAGGGGAGTGACTACCGCGGAGCTCGGGGCAGCGGAGATCAGGCCGAGCCGAGCAGCTGATGACCCGCTGAATCTCGGAAATAGAAGTCCTTTCGACATCGGCGAAGTACCAGTCGATCAGCTGATTGTCTCTCACGAATGAGAAGAGGACGCGACAGTGACGGAGTCCTCAAAATAATCTGGAGGTGAGACAGAGAGAAAGTTGTCGCCGGCTGACAGAGGGGATCGAGGGCGAATTTCAGAAGAGGCGTAATCGAGCGTGGACAAATAGGGAGAAACGAAGCAGGGGAGTGTCAGCGGAGGATCGTGCTGAAGATACATTGAAGTTACGCAGCTGATTAGCGGTAAGCGATCGTTAAGAAAGAACGAACAACCCTTTAAGAGAAATTGAACAGTTACAGATAAAACCTTATGTAAATGATTTATAACGTTGAAAGTGAACGCCGATACGATACGCATTAGTTAAAGAACGACCCGCTACAAGTTATTGACACTAGTAACTGGATGCAAAACGCCGAGCTGCATGCTGAGAAAAACTGAATATAGACGTTTAGAAGAGTAAAGAGAATAAAGGGGGAGACAAGTCATAAAGAAGAAAAGGGAGTCAGAAAAAAAGGAAGAAAGAGCGACTCAGCCAATATTATAGATGTTAGAGACAGGAAGACACGAAAACCGATAAAGACTTACCTGAGTTATTCAGTTTCGCTGGGCCAAAAAGAACTTGATCCTCTCGCGAAGATAACCGGAGACCACCTGTATCCTTTTATTGAGTTCTCTGAAAGAAAGCACAAAAAAAAGAGATTATTAGAAAAGTTGTATGTTGATAATAAAAGTTGCCTTGTGAATAAGTCTATACATTCTCCGTGGAACTGCATTTATTTAACAACATTGTGCCCAAACCTTTACAATTTGGTGTCAGAAGTGGGATTTAAAGCCGAACACCATGGAAGAACTCATTAAAACGCTAAGTGAGGGGCAACAATTTCTTCAACAGGCGTTACAATTACAGAACCAACAAGCCCAAGCAGATAGACAAGCATTTCAACAGGCCATACAACTACAACAAGCTCAATTAATGGAGGCGACCACCGTACGAAGACATTCCCAGGTTCCGGCATCAGTTTTACAAAAGTACACCGTAGGAGAGGATCCAGCTCACTTCTTTGTAAATTTTGAGAGAGTGGCTAGGAACGCTCAATGGCCAAACGATAGCTGGTGTCACTACATAGCACCACTCATGACAGGGGAAATGCAGAGTGCTTTCCAAGCAGCCAATCCAACCGGGGAAACCCCGTATGCAGATATGAAACGAGTAGTACTGGAACGCTTGGGACATGATGAAGAAGCATATAGGATAAAATTTAGAGAAGTCAAGTTACAAGCCGAAGAAACACCGAGGCAGCTCTTTTATAGAGTCAAAGAGTTAGGGGAGAAATGGTTACAGTCTAACACCAGTACCGCTCATGAGATATCAGAGAAAATTGTTATGGAGCAGTTTGTCGAAGCCTTACCTTTACCAATGCAACGCTGGGTACGACAACATCACCGACCCAGCCTGGTTGAGGCTGTTAACATCGCTTCAGCCTATCAAAAGGCTGGACAAGGCAGATCCCTGACATATGCAGCAAACAACAAACCAACTCCCACTCCCAGTGGGAATAACCATTCTCTCAGAACAACTACTGTGACAAGATGGCCGAACTCGATGTTACGTAAGCCGGAGTGGGAGGCTCCAAAAGGGAGACCAACGAGTGAGAGCCCGGTAGGCATCAGGCCCACCAGTATGGTCCCAAAAGGCATACAATGTTTTGAATGTGGTGAATGGGGACACCTAGCAAGAATGTGTCCCAAAAGAGTTAAGGCTGAACCTATGGACGTGGGAAACATGGAGGTCCCCAGAGAAGGAGAATATCAAGAAGGAACAACAATCCCTAAATCCTCGTATTCCTATATTTGCGAGGCAGAAGTTGATGGGAAACCTACAAGAGCTATGGTGGATACCGGCAGTTTGCAAACAGTTGTAAGTACAGAACTTGTGGGGAATACTGGGGACTCAAATTCACTAATTCCCATACGTTGTGTCCATGGAGATGTCAAACCATACCCGACCAAAGAGATTAGGTTAAAAGTAGCCGGGGAACAGATGGAGGTGAGGGCCGCCCTAATGCCAGTATTACCAGAGCCTCTACTTATTGGGTCCGATGTTCCCAATTTTTCACGGATCATAAAGTCGATAGAAGAAAATTGGTTAAAAAGTGCCCCTTTCGCCCATGAGACCATTGCAGAGCCATTAAGTAAAGAGAAGAAAGGGAAGTCGGACTTAAGAAAGTTAAAGAAAGTTTGGGCCGAAAAAAATGTTTATCCCATTGCAATTGACTGGAAAATTGATGAAGCTGGAGATTCTTTCAGAATGGCACAAGAAATAGATCCATTATTAGGAAATGCTAGGGCTGCAGTTAACTCAGGTGTGTCGGGAAATGGTCCATCTTTTGTTAAAGAAAAAGGATTATACTATCGAACTAGCAAGGATGCCACTGGAACAATTCTGAAACAGTTGCTAGTACCCAAGAAATATTATCAAACGGTGTTAGAAGTGGCCCACCTACAAATTGGTGAAGGTCATTTAGGAACAGAGAAGACCACACAGAAAATCCTTGCCAGGTTTTATTGGCCGGGGCTTTATGCTCAGGTGGCTCGTTTCTGCCAAGCATGTCCAGAATGCCAGAAGAAAAATAAAGCCAATGTGAGGAAAGCACCTTTACAGCCGATGCCAGTCGTGTTGGAACCTTTCCATCGGATTGGGTTGGATATTGTTGGCCCCTTAGAACCTTCATCCAGAGGCCATAAATATATCTTAGTGATTGTCGACTATGCTACAAGGTATCCAGAGGCCTTTCCTCTTAGGTCTACTAGTGCACAAAGTATATGTGATGCCCTAATTCCATTTATCAGCCGAGTAGGAATACCAAAGGAGTTTGTTACCGACAGAGGATCCAACTTTATGTCGTCAGTGATGGAACAAGTGTGTACGATTCTACAAATGAAGCATTTAAAAACCGCTGTCTATCATCCTCAAACTGATGGCCTTGTGGAGAGGTACAATCAAACCATAAAACAAATGTTGCGTAAAACAGGGGAACCAGGAGGAAAGAATTGGGACAGGTTGCTGCCATGGATACTCCTTACCTTAAGGAATACCCCCCAGTCATCGACAGGGTTTTCACCCTTTGAACTTCTGTTTGGAAGATCAGTGAGAACACTACTCGATATTTTGAAGGAAAACTGGGAAGAGGAGCCGAGTCAAGAGATCTCACTTACTGAATATGCATACCAACTTAAAGAGAGGGTAGAAAAGTTACAGAACATAGCCAAAGAAAATCTGTTACAAACACAATCCAAACAAGAATACTACTACAATAGGAACACTCAATTAAGATCATTCAACAAAGGAGATAAAGTGTTGGTCTTACTCCCGACGTCTGAGAACAAGATGCTGGCCGCGTGGAGAGGACCCTATGAAATTGAAGAGGTCCTAGGTCCACTAACCTACAAGGTGAGACAAAATGACCGAAGGTTCCCTACACAGACCTATCATGTGAATCTACTAAAGAAATGGGTAGAACCTATAACGACGGTGGCAATAATTAATACTAAAGAAACATCTTTCGAACCTTTTCCAAGGTTAAACGAAGATCTAGGATTGGAAGCGTTAAACATAAATCAAAATTTATCTGAGTTACAGAAGGAAGAACTCCTCGGGTTGGTGAGGAGATTTACAAATATTTTTTCGTCCTTACCGGGGAGAACGAACATGGTATGTCATCGTATTGTAACTCAGCCAGGAGAAGTGGTAAGAATTAGACCCTATAGAATTCCAGAGACAAAACTCCAATCTATCAATAAGGAGATCAAAGAAATGTTGGAGATGGGAGTAATAGAACCCTCTCATAGTGAATGGTCCTCCCCTGTAGTAATGGTGCCGAAGCCTGACGGAACGGTTCGTTTTTGCATGGACTTTAGGAAGTTGAATGAAATTTCCAAGTTCGACGCCTACCCTATGCCACGAATCGAAGATTTACTAGACAAGCTAGGAAAAGCTAAATTCTTAACAACTATAGACCTAACAAAAGGATATTGGCAAATACCGTTGCTCCCCGAGGATAAGGAAAAAACTGCGTTTGCCACACCATCCGGTCTGTTCCAATTTACAGTATTACCGTTTGGGTTGCATGGGGCACCAGCAACATTTCAAAGGCTCATGAATTCAATCCTTAGAGGACAGGAAGAATATGTAGGAGCATACCTTGACGATATTATTGTCTTCAGTCAAACTTGGGACGAACATTTAACCCATTTGGAAAATGTACTTAGACTATTACAAGAATCTGGCCTACACATAAATCCAAAGAAAACATTTATGGCCAATTTCTATACGAGATATTTGGGATACTTTGTAGGACAGGGGATGATTAAACCACAAGAAGACAAGCTGAAAGCAATAAAAAGCTTACAATTTCCTACAAACCTCCGACAAGTGCGAGCCTTTCTTGGTTTTATTGGGTATTATAGAAGGTTCATACCCCATTTTTCAACAATAGCAGCACCTCTGACAGATTTGTTGAAACACTCATCTAGCAAGAAGAAGGACTGGTATACAACAGAGACAATGAATGCATTTAATACCCTAAAGAATGCTCTATCTGAAAAAGCCATTTTAAAATGTCCAGATTTCTCAGCCCCGTTCTTCCTACACACAGATGCCTCTGGAACAGGGCTTGGAGCGGTATTGTTTCAGGGGCAAGATGAATCAGAGAAACCCGTACTCTTCATAAGCAGGAAGCTCTTACCACATGAACAACAATATGCTACCATTGAAAAGGAATGTCTTGCAGTGAAATGGGCCATAGAAGCGCTACGCTATTACTTGTTAGGAAGAGAGTTTACTCTGGTGACTGATCATGCACCTCTTGTATGGTTGGCACGTAACAAAGATACTAATCCCCGAGTACTAAGATGGTTTTTATCACTACAACCTTTTACGTTCAAGACCATTCATCGTCCAGGAAAATTAATGGCCCAGGCAGATTTTTTATCCCGAAACAATCCCCTTACCAAACGTAAGGGACTAGAGGGGAGGGTATGTGATAAAAATGGGGCAGATTTCATAACAAAGACACCTGATGGCTCAGGCTCTGTTAATACTAGGCAGAAAGTCCATATGAAGGGTTAATTGGTGAGGTCTAAAGAAAGGGAGTAATTGACAGGTCACTGGGCCAATAGCAGAGAAGATTCCAGGGAGATGACTTTGATGGCAACAATTGTCCTTTCTTTGTTTTTGTTTTTGGTTGCCAGGAGACGGAGGAGGAGGTTTTGAAGGAGGACGGTTGGAGCTGGGCGTACTAAGAGAGTATGAGAAAGGAATGGAGTTGTGCCGTTGCACCTAGATGAACAGAAGTTGATGAACTATATATATATATTTTCAGCGATAGTTCGAAATCGCTATTGACTTCGCTACATGTGAGGCGGAGAGACAGCGAAGAGAGGGAGACTCCGGGCACGAAGGGAGCAGCTGATCGGACGAGGGGAGTGACTACCGCGGAGCTCGGGGCAGCGGAGATCAGGCCGAGCCGAGCAGCTGATGACCCGCTGAATCTCGGAAATAGAAGTCCTTTCGACATCGGCGAAGTACCAGTCGATCAGCTGATTGTCTCTCACGAATGAGAAGAGGACGCGACAGTGACGGAGTCCTCAAAATAATCTGGAGGTGAGACAGAGAGAAAGTTGTCGCCGGCTGACAGAGGGGATCGAGGGCGAATTTCAGAAGAGGCGTAATCGAGCGTGGACAAATAGGGAGAAACGAAGCAGGGGAGTGTCAGCGGAGGATCGTGCTGAAGATACATTGAAGTTACGCAGCTGATTAGCGGTAAGCGATCGTTAAGAAAGAACGAACAACCCTTTAAGAGAAATTGAACAGTTACAGATAAAACCTTATGTAAATGATTTATAACGTTGAAAGTGAACGCCGATACGATACGCATTAGTTAAAGAACGACCCGCTACAAGTTATTGACACTAGTAACTGGATGCAAAACGCCGAGCTGCATGCTGAGAAAAACTGAATATAGACGTTTAGAAGAGTAAAGAGAATAAAGGGGGAGACAAGTCATAAAGAAGAAAAGGGAGTCAGAAAAAAAGGAAGAAAGAGCGACTCAGCCAATATTATAGATGTTAGAGACAGGAAGACACGAAAACCGATAAAGACTTACCTGAGTTATTCAGTTTCGCTGGGCCAAAAAGAACTTGATCCTCTCGCGAAGATAACCGGAGACCACCTGTATCCTTTTATTGAGTTCTCTGAAAGAAAGCACAAAAAAAAGAGATTATTAGAAAAGTTGTATGTTGATAATAAAAGTTGCCTTGTGAATAAGTCTATACATTCTCCGTGGAACTGCATTTATTTAACAACATTGTGCCCAAACCTTTACACAGGGGTCCTGAGGTTATGCTGAGGGGTTTCTCTTTCCCATCTTACCTCATCTCTTTCAGCCCCTATTCCCTGATGACATGCCAAAATCTGTCCCTTTTGCTCCTCTATTAAGGCCTTACTGGTCTCTATGATTTGTTCCTACACAGCTATCTGCTTGTGGAGCCTTTCATTCTTTTCACTGAGAGCCTCATTGCCTCTCTGTGCTTCCTGCCTAGATTGGAAATACTGGGCCATTTTTTGCTGCAGGAGACTCGCCTCCTGGGTTTGGTCCTTATTGGTCTGATTGTTCTTTGCCAGAGCATCCTCCACCCGCCTGGTGTGCTCTAGTAGCTTTTCTTAATCAGTTTTGATTTCACTAAAGTCCTGAAGGGCCAGCTTTCTTTCCTCTAACTTAGTTTTTAAATGGCTGACTTCCTGGCCTAAGGCGTCACTCTCCTGAGGTAGAATGCCCCTCTGTGCAGCCAGGTCATCCCTCTGTTTTTTTAATGCGGTAGATTTCTGGTGCTCCTCATAAAATTCCTCTTGAGAGTGGATGTCTTTAATAATTAATTTATTATTTTCCTCTTTCAAGGATTCTAGGCGGTTTTGTAGGGTGACTACCTGCTCTGCGCAGGCTCTATTAAAGGTTAATTGCTGCTCCAACTTCTGTTGACTCTGTTGTAAAGAGTCAAACCTTTCCTGACACTCTTTTTGCAGTGTCTGTACCTGAGTATTTTGTTCTGCCTTCTCTTGCAGTGAGACAGCCAGATCTTCTTGGAGTTTGGTGATATACTGCCTAGCTTCTGTTTCTGATTCTTTGCTTTCCTGGAGCCTTTGCTCTGTAGAGTCCAGATTGGTCTAGATTTTCTGCAGTGCTTCCCCTTGCCTATTTGCCAAATCTATATAGTCTGCATGCTTTTCCTGTATAATTCCTATGTGGAGGTACAGGTAGGCCGCTATTTTGGTAATTTTACACTGCTCCTCTTTTATTTTGGGGCCATGTACAGCTCGCTAAGTGCTTGATGTAATGGACCCTTGTCCCGCCAGATATCAAGGTCGATTGCAGTGACTTGTTGTTTGTTTTCCTGCAACCATACCTGTTCATCCTGTTCTGGCTTCTCACCCCTGACAAACAGTTTGTGCAGGAAGTGTTCCCTAGCAATATTAATTTCCACTGGGGTTGCCATTCCCGAAATATTAGTTTCCTTCTAAGGGTTAATTTACCTTTGCAAATAGGCCCAATTCTTTTGAGTATTTCTTTTGAGGGGTGCTTGTACAGTGTAGCACAGTATGCCAACCCAACAAGGTGTATATACCCTACCGGCTAGTATGCTGTGTTAGACTGTCACGAGTGGTATGTCAAACTCAGGATTCCAAGCTGTAAGTGATTTCAATCAGGCCTCGTCTAAGTCTCGCCCAGCATGTAGTGCGCAAATGAAACCCTTATTTATTTTTATCTATAAGTTTAATATTCTGAATGATATACCACTCATATCACACCCTTCTCATAATACCCCCCAGGTTACACTGAACCAGGAATCAGGCTTGTTGTAAAGGTAAATATTTCTTTATTTATTTAGAATTTAAAATCACAATATATTTTTTTAATAGGTAACAACAATCACCAATGGGGTGACAGGAACAATGAATAATATCTTTAATGCACTAGGAATGAAGTAATGAACACAAAAGAATGCAGCAAAGAAAATAATACTTCTGAGTTGGTTTGGAACAGATAGAACTATGGTTAGGGGTTCCCCTTGCAATACCCCTCAACCCACCAATAGGCAATTTAAATAGATGTGAGGAGAGAGCAGGTATTCAGGAATACGGCAGACCAAACAGAACATCACTCCCAACTTCCCCCCTTAAACTCAAGAGAAAAACAGATTTCAACTGTCAGAATGGCTTTGAAATTGGCCAAGCAAAAACACAAAATATGTTCAAATGCTTAAATTATTATAAATTCCTACGGGAGCCACTTTGAACAGATGCAAGCAAACAAGCAATGATTTAATCAAAAGGAAAAAGTTGAGATCTCAAAGGCCAAGTGGGAAATAATTTAAAGGTGATTCACACGTGTAAAACTTTTCCAAATGTCAATTTGCGGCAAACTTTTACTTATGCGATTTTTGATATAACGGGTCAATCGCACTGTTTGAGTTGTGAATGTAGCTGAGGATGTTAGGTACACATGCGAGTTGAAATTTCGTTTCTACCTTAAAAACTGAGGGAGTTATGGAGGTTTTAGTGAGAGGTGTTTTTCGAAAATAAAGACACAACTTTGGACAAGGACTTCAGTTTAGAATAAGAAAATATGGCTTATGCTTTCATTCAAGGCTAGTGTGTTCAGGCTAGGCAAACAAGTCGGGACGAAGTAAGCGCTGAGACTGATTCATGACTTCAGTACCAGATCCCCATCACCTTCCCCGGCGGCACTAGTCCAAACACTCAAAGTGGGATTTATGGATTAGAATTACACAAATAAAGATGACTATGAAAATGGTGCTTTAGCAACTAGACAGAATAAGACAGCACTAAAGTTTTTGACACTGTTACTGGCTGGGAAAGTAGGGATAGTTCAGAGATCAGAATGGAACAAGATAATGCAAGGTGTACAATAGTTCTCTAGCATCCTATTAATACTCACAATCCACTGGGATTTAAGATTTTTGGACAGTTACAGTTCTGGTCAATGGATTGGATCAATCAAGGAAAGACAGAACATCAGGCGCGGGACCGGAACTGCACAGGATCTGCCCTTCTTGTTTCTGGGTATTTCAAATCAGCGGGATGGCGAGTTATCAGGCAAACATTATGGCAGCAAGCCAGATAGTTTCAGGATGCTAGTTTCAGGATGCTTTCTCACACCACAGCGCTTCACTGGGTTGTAAGGATTATTTTGAGGATTGAGGCCTAACTGAAAATAAATGGTTCAGCTACTGCTTGGCCTGGTCCTTAGTATCTGGATCTGGAAGGATGTTGAATGCTGGATGTTGAATGCTGGATCAGAGTGATTCGCTGGAATCAGAAGAGTGAGTCCCTATGTGTTGTCAGCTGTCTCTATTTATCCTTTCAAATGACATCACAAAAATGGGTGTATGGGCCGGATTAACTAAACTCGCCCCTGTGGACTGGGATTGGATCAGAGCCTCATCTCTGCCTTGCATCTGAGTGATTGGCTCAAACACAGGTGATGTCAAGTTTATGGTTTGGTTTTTACAATCCTTAGAAACATCCCCTAGCCACTACTATCAAAATTGAATTTTGTCCTAAATACATATTTATACATTTGCAACCTCTACAAAAATCATATACAAGTATTCCATATTTTATGTAGTATCTGTTCATCAAAATCCCGCAGCTGTGAGATCTTGTTTCGCCCTTCTGCAGCATTTTGTCCATTTCAACATGAAAACATTTTTCAAACTTTCTCCAAATATGTGTGTTTATCATAGGGATGTGTGTGTAAAGTTTAACAATTCTAGCATAAATACAGTTCCCATAAAATCACATATATTGCCATTCCTGTTCAGAATATGCTACACAGTTCCACCACATTTTGAAATGTAGTGCTAAAAATTAGACTAACAAATCTGCCCTTTTGATATTTTTCACCATTTCTGATAACAAGTTATGAGTCTCTAAAAATTGTTCATTACATGTTCTTAGCACCAAAAGGTCTGCCTTTTGTCTCTCCCTGGAGCTCAAGGAGTAGCCCCCACCGTTGGAAACCTTCTGCAAGCCAAGTTTATGACCTCTTCACACCTCCATTTCCTGGCCTGGAGAATCTGCCATTGTTCAGTCTCTGGCTGCAGACAAACATCTGTCCTACCTCACAATTATCGTATGTCAGAGAGTATCTGCTGAGAGGAATGCCCTCCCCTTGGGGGAAACCTGTTTTTCCACTTCTTGCAGCCCAGCCAGGCTAATTTATTCTTGATTTCTTGACTTAAAATCCAGCAGAAAACAAACCTGTTGCATCAAATGACAAAGATAGATTACTTTCTTAGATTTAAACCTGTGGGATCAAAAACAACTGAAATCTGTGTTTCTTTCAGCAACAATCCTTTTATATATGCTAATCCGGCAGACTTTTAGTTTAAATAACTTTGAAGTTTAATCAGGGGAGCCCATTTGACAGGAACTGTCATTCACAGGTAGCCCAGTCTGCTGCACTCGGATTTTTGACAGGAACTGTCATTGACAGACAATCCAGTTTTGCTGAAAACATTTTTTGCTCTTAACGTTTCAGGACTTTGTACATTCACAGTGCTTCATTAGGTTAAATGAATTTTAGCTTCAAGCAAGATTTTGATTGTTGAGAAGTGTTGTGTACAGGCATTTTGGAGTTTTAGCAGCAAAGTAAATGTCATTTACAGGCAAATTCTGGAGTTTCACTTGCAAAGCGCTGCTGCTCCCTCTGCACTCTATGTTTCTTGTCATGGAGCCCACTGGCACTTTTTCTGCAGCGTGTGCTCTGTTACACCACATATGCACCATGGGTGGCAGGTTGTGCAGCCATCTTTTTTTTTTTTAAATTCAATTTTTATTGATTTTTGGAAAACAACAGCATAGGTACGCAAATTACAAGATATGGGCAATCGCCCTCAACAAATCAAACTATAAGCCATTATTCCCTGCGTTTGTCCCCCCCGCCCCCTCCCACCCACCCCACACAGTATCTCGAGCGGTGCTGTCTACTTATAGAAGTGATGCGGCATAGGGCAGCGTCAATCCGGGTTTTCTCCGCCAGTGGTCGACCGGCTTTCCAGGTTCCAAGGTCATTTGTTCCATGTCGGGGCTTGTTTTTGGGCCGGGCCAAGGACGCTTGAGGGTCTCAGGACGTGGCCTATGTATTGCCAAACACCTCTTGAAATTGCAGCCAGTCTGTCTCTATTTGGGTACTTGAACCATGTAAAGCGGCAGTAAGTCTTTCCATTAGGAATATGTCTTTGGCAATCATCACCCATTCTTTCTTCGAGGGGAGGGCGGGCCTCTTCCATGTTCTAGCGCGGGTCGCTCTGGCTGCCAACAGTAGGGAGTGCGAGAGGTCTGTTAATTTTTCCCAGTGGTCATCCTTATGCTGCAGGCCAAACAGTATCAATATCGGGTCCAGCGGGAGCACACCTTCTCCCGCCTCTTTCAGCCAGCTAAGGACTTCGGCCCAGTAAGTTTGGACCTTCCCGCATGTCCACCACATGTGCCAATAGTTTGCCCTTTCCCCACACCCGTGCCAGCAGAGGGGGATTACGTCTGGGAACATCCTAGAAAGTGTGATCGGGTCATACTGCCATCTGTGCAGGAGTTTGACAGCATGGGTTTTGTATTGACAGGAGATCGAGGTCTTAAATGATCTACTACAGAGTCGCCCCCAGAGACCGTCTCCGATCCTACAACCCAAGTCTCTTTCCCATTTCCCACTGAGGCTTTTGGTGGTTCCCTCCCGGGGGGTTAAAAGGGCAGAGTAAAGGAGTGAGATGAGGCCTCTCATTTCTACATGGGTATCTAAGATTTTTTCAACTGGGGTGAGTTTTCTTTGTAATTTGGGCTTTAGTTTTGGTTTCATTAGGATTCCCTTGAGTCTCAGGTAGAGGAGTGGGGAGAGCCTACCTATTCCCAAGGATTCTTCAAGCTCCTGGATGCTTATAAAGGACTCCTCCCTGACCAACTGACCAACTCTGCATAGGCCTGTGTCAAACCAGGGCTGATAGTGTTCATGGCCTGGGATTTCCTCTAAAACTGGTGTGGACCAGATGTGACTCATGGGGGAGGGCCAAGTGGTCAGCTTCTCACCGTGTCCTTTACCCTCCAACGCCTTCCACATTGTTACTAGTATTGGGTGATCCCTGATTCTCCTTGGCAGCTTTTTCATCGGGACCCATAACCACTCACCCACTGTGACCGGGCTCAGGAGGGAGTTTTCGAGAAAGACCCATTGTTTGTTGGGGTCCTCTCTGAGGTGGGGGGCCAGGGTTCTGAGCTGGGCTGCTCTGTGGTAAGTTCGTAAGTCTGGGAGCCCGACCTCCCTTCTATCCTTGGGGAGGGTGAGTGTTTTGTAACCTATTCTGGGTCTCTGGCCTTGCCATATGAATCTCGTTATACGTTTTTTGGCTTCTTTAAGAAGTGCGTCTGGGGCTTCCAAAGGGAGCATCTGGAAAACATACAGGACCCTGGGGAAAAGGTTCATCTTTACAGCGTTTATCCTTCCCATCCACGAGATGTGCCCCTTACCCCATGTCTCCATATCTTTAAATAAGTTGTCAAATAGCGGGGGGTAATTTGCCTGGCTTAGATCTTCATGGGGCCGGACGATGTTGATCCCCAGGTATTTAATCCCTTCAGTGCGAATTTGGAACCCCAGGAGGGACAGCTCCTTGAGGTCCCTGTCTGCGCCTGGGGCAAAGGGGAAGATCATTGACTTCCCTATGTTCATCCTGAAGCCCGAGAATTGGCCGAACCGTTCAATAACCCGAACGGCCGCCGGGACCGAGCTAGTAGGCTCCCTCAGGTGGAGCAGTATGTCATCTGCATAGAGGCCGAGCTTGAAGGTCCGACCTCCAACAGCAATACCGCGGACCATCGGGGCACATCTGATGTACTTCGCGAGTATTTCCATGGTCATGGAGAACAGGATTGGGGAGAGGGGGAAGCCCTGCCTCGTCCCCCTTTGAAGGCTGAATGTTCGTGAAAGGCAACCATTCGCCGTGACTCTAGCCGAGGGGTCTGTGTATAAGGCCTTAATGGCTCACCTGATTCCCTCGCCAAAGCCCAGTTTGACAAGGACTCCATGTAGAAACAGCCCCGGTCCACCCTGTCGAACGCCTTTTTGGCATCAATGGCCACCAAGACAGGGTTGTCTCCCTTCGGAGCCGCTTCCCTCATCAGATGAAGGGTCTTTCGGAGGGTATCCGCCCCCTGTCTCCCCTGTATGAAGCCCACCTGGTCGGAGTGGATGAGTACCGGCATATGGCTGTCTAGTCTCATGGCTATGATCCTGGTGAACGGTTTAGCGTCCACATTCAGGAAGGAGATTGGTCTATATAACCGGCAGTGTGTTGGATCTTTGCCCTCCTTCGGGATCACTGTGATCAGTGCTTTGCCAAAAGACGGAGGCGCCCTCCCGGTCCTCATGATATTTGTGAATAGGCCCGCCAGAAACCCCACTAGTAGGCCTCCAAAGGCCTTATAGAAGCCTGCGGTAAATACGTCCTCCCCGGGGGCCCTGCTGAGCTTAAGACCCGATATTGCCTTGAGTACCTCCTCGCTCGTTATTGGGGCGTCTAAAGCTGATGCCTCTGGGGGGTCAATCACAGGTAATGTTACTCCTCCGAGGTATGCTCCCAGTGCCTCCGCCTCCACTTCTCCTTCCCTCCCGTAGAGAATCTCATAGAACCCCGCAAATTCTTCCACTATTCCCTTGGGATCCGTTTTTATCCCCTCATCCCTGCATGAGATCCTTGACATCCATCTATCTCTCCGTTGGCCCCGGAGTTTGGCCGCCAGCATGGCGTCGGCCTTATCCCCTTTCTCATAATATCTTTGGCGCAGGTGTTGGAGGCCCGCTACAATTTTCCCCATCTCCAATGCTCTCAGCTCTTGCCTTTTCTCTCTTGCATCCCCCAAGTCCCTTTCCCTCTCCTCATCCCTCTTCCCTTCAGATCCCTCCAATGCTATTATCTCTGCCCGTAGCCTATGAGCCAGGAGAGTCCTGGTCCTTTTTTTGGAAGCCCCCTCTCTAATCAGAACACTCCTCCAGGTCACCTTTGCTGCCTCCCAGACTGTCTCTATGTTGACTTCACCCGTGTTATTGAGTTCAAAATATTCATTGATCGCCTTCTCCATCTCCTCCTTAAAAACCACATCCCTTAGCAGGAAGTCATTGCATTTCCACAGGGATTCTCTGGGTTTCAGACCCAATACACTAATATCTGCCCAGACCATGTTGTGGTCCGACCAACTAACCGGGCGGATAATGCAGGACTCCACTCGGCTCATGTTCTGGTGCCCCATGAAAAGATAATCTATTCTCGTTCTGGTGCCATGGACCGCTGAGTAGAAGGTGTATCCCTTACCCTCCGGATGCAATTCCCTCCATGTGTCCACGAGTCCATAGCCCCACATTATCTCCCGGAATTTCCCCTGGGGTCTGCCCCCTTGGCTGCCTAACGGGATGGCCCCTCCACTATGATCTAGTTCCCGATTTGCCCACATGTTAAAGTCTCCACCCAGTATAAGGAGCCCCTCTGTCCTGGCCATTATCTCTCCCATCGCCTCTTTGAGAAATTCAAACTGGCCCACATTAAGACAATAGATCGCTGCTAGGGAGACCCTGGAGTTGTGCAAGTCACCTGATATAATCATGGCTCTACCGTCTTCCCTCCCCCACCTGGTTACCTTTGTGAGTCTCTGGTTTCTCTGCAGGATGATCCCGACTCCACTCCGTTTCGTGGGAGCGGATGCGAGGAAGGTCTGGCCCACGTGTGCTCCCGGGATGGCCCTCTCCTCTCCCATGACCGTTCTAGTTTCCTGTACGAAGAGGATATCTATTTTAGCGTTCTTCATTTCCCTCCCCAAGAGGGAGTGCTTTGCTGGGGAGTTCAAACCCTTTACATTGAGTGAGCCAATTCTCAGTGACTCAGCCCGGCCCCTATTCTCATTGTCCGCCATTGGGTCCTTGTCTTGTGTATAACGTCTTCCCGGATCTGTGCTTGCTGCCACCTTCCAATGTGGTTTTGAGACTGTGTGGGTCCCCAAGATCCCCAACTCCAACTCCCTCCCTTCTCTCCTCACCCCTCCCCCTCTTTATCATGACGCCTGCCAACGGGCAAGCCACCAGGGTAAATGCAAGTCCATCCACCGCAGCCCCCTTGTTAAGCTAAGCGTCCCCGGCCGGAGCTGTTTGATTCAATATCTCAGTCTCACTAATAGTGAGCCTCTGATCACTTAGTCCCCTTCGGCTTCCGTTGTGGGGGTGTTAATTTTCTTGAATTTCCTTTGGCCCTTTATCTTCTTCTTTGTGGACCAGGGGCCCTCCGGTTCCCTCACAGCGCTCCGAGGCTCTTGCGCCTCCATCTCGTTTCCTTCCTCTGGGGTACCCTCTTTGAGTACCTGCAGCACTTGGGATGCCTCTGTTACGCTCACCTGGTTCTCACAGGGGTGTCGACCGGAACTGGGCCGCTGTTATTTCCACCAGCATGACGTGTAGCGCCGAGATGACTGACTGGACTGGACCGCTCAGCCTAGTTTGTCTGGCTCGCAAGAATATTCTTCTGCAAAGGAGAAGAGGAATTAACCACCCGTGGAATTGAGTGTCAACCCACCTTCCCCACTCCCGTTGTCTTCCCACTGATCACTCTTGATGTCCCCTCCTTAGTCCCACCTGATGGTTTGGAAGGATGAGCTCTCCATCCTGCGTCGACCGCAGGGGCGCGTTGATGACCAGTTACTTCACTGGCGTAGAGGAATTGGTGAGTTCCAGTATTGACTCTAAAGTCTAATTGTTCATAAGAGCTCAAATGTTTGCTCTTCACTCTGTCCGATTCCTTGCAGGTTGCCTATTAATCCACTCGAAGATTTCCAAATGGCACTCGGTAAGATTCAGGTAAGTCTATTGTGTTTTTCCCCTTAGGGGCTGGGGTACGGCGATGAAGCAGAGTTGACTGTGCCGACCCGAGATGAGGTGAGACCCCCATGGTAAATCAGGTACGTTTTGTGGGGGGTAACTGGTATTGTCCTTGCTTTCTCCCCTTAGGGGCCGGGGTACGGCGATGAAGCAGAGTTGACTGCGCCGACCCGAAATAAGGTGAGTACCTCCCGTGGTAAATCAGGTAAGTCCTTGGAGGTAGCTTGTATGGCCTTAGAGAGTCCCCTTGCTCACCTTGCTGTCTTTGTCTCCTTAGGTGTCGGAGGGCGGCCGCGAGATGGAGATAGCGTGATGGAATGCTGAAGTACCGCTAAGCAGGTGAGTTCAGCGCTGCGCCGTAGGAATGCGAAGCAATGCTTCAAAGACTTCTGTCTTTCAGTTCCGTGGCGAATTGGATCAGGATTCAGGTAAGGATTAAAGTTAAAACTCCTGTTCTAACCTTTATCCTTTTTGTCTTCTTGTTTCAGGAGTCCCAGGACTGAAGCGGGCGTGGCTGAAGACTGGAGCTGCTGAAAACACGGTGAGCGTTATGCTGCAGCAAGCAGAATAATGCGAAGCACGTGTGGCTGTCCGGGCGTGGTTTAAATAGCCCTGGAAGAAGATCCAGGTAAGTATTCTTCCACAGCCCCACCCAAGTAACAAAATAGTCCCTTCAGTAAAATAGTCCCTCCTAAGCCTCATTTGGCTTGAGTCTTCATGCAGCATGGTCTGCCTCAGGTGAGTATGCAGCATGGTCTGCTTCAGGTAAGTTATCAATAATGAGCCTGGTGCCCATGGCGCCAGGACTGACTTTATCTTTATGAGCCTGGCGCCATAGGCGCCAGGACTGTACCCAAACAGCCCCTAACTGGGGCTTTTGGGCATGCTCCAAGTGGCATGATGCCTGCTTCCGGGGCTGATGGGCCTGGTCTGGTCTTCCAGGGGCAGGCATCATGACAGCCTCCTTGCCGCTGGTTACTCTATAGTCCACTCCTGAGCGTTCAAAAGACAAGGCGAATGGGAAGGACCACCTGTATCTTATGTCTTGGCTGGTGAGCCACTGGGTGAGTGGCCGGCACTCTCTTCTGCGGGTAAGAGTGAAAGCCGAGAGGTCCTGGTAAATCCTCACTGTGTCTCCTTCGAACAAGAAACTCTCCAGCCTTCTCGCTTTCTCGAGGACCTCCACTTTCTCTCTGTAGCAGAGGAAGCGCACAACTATGGACATTGGACTGCCCCTCGCTCCACCTCCCCCTAGGTGGGCTCTTTCCAGCTGGACTTCCTTGCCCCCCTCGAGTGTGAAGAGTTGGTTGATGAGGCCCTGAACCTTTCTCCCCACATCTGCGACAGTCTCACCTCTCTGTTGAGTCACACCCATAATGCGCAGGTTGTTTCGGCGTTCTCTGTTCTCTAGGTCATCCATTTTCAGGGCTATATCCTCCTCTCTGATTTCTAGGTCTGTTAGCCTCGCTTCGTATTTCATGTCTAACAGGTCCATTTGGAGGTGGTTGTTTTCCATTCCCTCCATTTTTTCCTCGAGCGTCTCCACTCTCCCCCCGAGATCAACTATAGAGGCTTGTATGTCAGTTCGAATCGCTTTTATCTCCTGGAGGATGTCCTTGAGGTCGTCCTTCGTTAGCACTGCGGGGGGGGGGGGTCGGCACTTGAAGGCATGGTGACTCTGTGTGGATCACCGAGGGGTGCGTCGGACCGGCGGAAGCGTTGGAGGGAGCCGATTGCGCACGTGGGCTGAGTTGGTTCCAGGGCTCCGGTCTCTGGGTGCCCTTTGGAGTATGGGTGGGGGCGAGGGGTGCCTCTCACCCTGCCTTAATGCCTTGAGGTTTCCTCTGGTTGTCTTGGGCCCTCCCCGCTTCCGCGGAGGCAAGCTTGCAAGTGATGGCTCCGGTCCTCACGAGGGGGGTAGGATTGTGATTGGGGCCCGTTTCCCCAGATGCGTCACAGCTGAAATGTTCCGGGGGGACCCCTGTACTCCAAGGGGGAGGGCCGTGCCAGCTTTTATGGGGTGAGTTGCGCTGGTCTGTGCCCGGAGGGCGCCGTGGGGGGTCAAACCTAGTCCGCCGAGTATCAGTTCTCCCCCCTGCGCTCCTCACCTTCTCCGGGCCGTTGAGGGCCTCCACACGTCCATTGTGGGCTCGGAACCCTTCACTGGGGGCTCCTTTTCAAGTAGGCCTCTGTGCGCGGGTGATGGGTCGGGAGGCTCCCGGAGTCCTGATTTGCTGCTAGTTGTCCGCACCAGAGCGGTTCTTGGTGGCGTGGGGCTCCCACCAGGGCGCCCCACTCGTCCCTGGCCTCGTGCGATGTCCAGAGCTCCGGGGCCCGCTCGGCGTCTGCGCACGGCGGGGGGCGTGCTCCGGCGTCCCCCCTCGGTGTTATGGGCGCGGGCCGCGGCTGCGGAGACGACGATCGGCTGCTCTGGGTTCCGCGGCAGGTCCGGCCGAGGCCCGGGGCCCCGCGAGAGGCGACGCCCTCAGTGGTTCCGCTGCACGGCCTCCAAAAAGGTGTCCTTGCTGTTGCTCGGCGAGCGGGGCCTCAGATCGGGGCCAGGCTATATCCACTTTCGGAGGGGTGCTCGATTCGTTGGGCCGCTGCCGCGGGGGCGCACGTTCCCATCGGGGTTACTCCAAACTCCCGACCGGGGATTGGCTCAGAGTGCTAGGCCCTGCGGTGGTGGAGGAGCGCTCGTCTCACACGTCCAGCATGCTTCGCGCCCCCTGGCGGTCCTGCAGCCATCTTTTTGTGTGTTGAAAAACGTGGTTTTGGTGCGCACAAAGGTTTTTGGCGCCATTTTAATGTTTCTTGCACCATAGATAGCAGAGTGAGGCCGCGTAGTATAGCAAAGTGGGTCAATACATCCCACACATGTCCCAACCTAGGAGTCAGCCAAAGTCAGGCAATTGACCAAAATCACACACACCTGACGGCCCTTTCCTCTCCCTATAGGGATAAAAGGTGGAGCAAGAGAGTAAATCACGAGCAAGGCGAGCATGGCAGACAGCACGACGAGATGGCTAATCAGGCGCAGCAGTTCAAGAGAAGGAGAAAGGCGGCAGGAATCGAAAGGGTGGCAAGGAGAGAAGTGACCTTTCCCTTTTCGTCTCAGGCCCACAGAACCTTTGTGGAAGAGAGCCTAAGACCGCAAACAATAGCACAAGTGTCTTGCAACATATGTCAACGGTACACAGGGCAAGCCTACGCCAATAAGCAGGAGCTAGGGAAGCTCCCACACCCGTGGTACCAGCATTGACTTCATAGAAGAGAGATGGCAAGCGGTTTCATCACAGCCGCTGAGTCAAGCGGCGAACCGATAAAAACTGGGCTGTGTGGAATAAGAATCGGAACGTGGCAAGTTTGAACCAAGTGCAATGAACTGTGAGAGAACTATAAACAGTGTTAAAGGGGAGACTAACTGCAGAGGGAAACCGACACCACGTGGCTGCTAACTCCAAAGATTTTGGTCGATCCCATCTGAGCAAAACTACAGATACCAGAAGGCAGTAGGAGAGAGCAGAAATAGGTCAAGGTGGTCATACTGAGGGTCAAGCAAAATCACCCTACAATCAAAAGACTTTGCTCTAATAAAAGCAAGGGAAGTGAATCCCACATTGTAAATGAAAGAAAGAATTGAGATGGCAAGAGTGAACCCGACTGAGGGATGCCAGAGAAGAGGGACGGAGTCTAAAGTCCCAAGAAATAGTGTGTTGACAAATGTGACCCCGGCCGAGTGATGTCTGCAGGAACTGTTTAAAAAGACATTAAGGTTGGTGAAGAAAGAAAAGCCATAGTGAACCTGACCGATGGGGGCTAAGATTCAAGAGGGGTCCGAGCTTGAACGAGGGAGATCCAGGGGTAAAGCCCTCACCCAAGAACTGGCAATCAAAAGGGGTTCAAGCCCAAACGTGGTAGATCCAGGGATGAAGCCATCACTCAAGGACTGGCAGTCAAGAGGGGTCCGAGCCAGAACGTGGAAGATCCAGGGGTGAAGCTATCATCCAAGGTTCATTGAGAAAAGAACTGAGATATCAATTGTAGAATACCATACGTGAGGGGTTGGCGCCCGGAAGAGGGGGATCCAGGGATGAAGTCATCACCCTACATGAACTGTGGCTAAGGATTCGAGAGAGGTCAACACCGGGAAGGGTAGAGAATCCTCACTGTAAGTGAAACCAAGAAACAAACTTTCATTTGTTGAAGGAACCTTTGTTTTATTATTTTGAAGACATCAGGTTCTCGAAGGCAAGAGACTTTCACGTGAAACGAGACTAGGCCATCGACGGCCCTGATAGCTGAAAACTGAACTGTCATCTCGTGCTGAGAAAGCTCGAGAGTGTGCTGTGCTCCACTATCCCACCTACCCCATGCTCAAAACGTGGGAAAGGGAGACCTAGGCTACTGCATCCTGACACATTATTTGAGAATACTTTTTTCTTTTCTTGAAAACTATCCCACATCCTTTTTTTGTATTAGTTGTAAGGTTTGGCAGTAGGTTTCTTAGTATAGGCCCTTTTATTTGACACAACGCCACTAGGGCTGCCTTATTTTTCCTTTGATAGTCAACGCTTGCTCCCATCTTAGATTTAGGTTTAGATTAGGCGTTTTTCCAACCTTCATACAGTATTCATTGTTCAATAAACACCCTTGAATTGTGATCACTTGTGTCTGTCTTACTTGTTGCCACCATGAGTTCCTTACTGTTAGGCAGAATCACATGCAGTATCCTTTGGGAACACTAGACACAATTAAGACTACACGTGTAAGTACAATTTCACTTTTGGTGCAAGCCTGTACTACACAGTAATGTGGTAGCAGTGGCTGAGCAGCCAGACCTATCTCAAGAGTAAAGTGAGCAGTACAAGAGGTTACACAAAGGGGCAGCAATCACAGTGATTCAAACAAACACTTACCCAAGGTTTCTTGGTAAAAGAATATACATTTGTTTACACAGTCAGTTGGAAAACTTTCCACTAGTAAGAGCAGCTCAATATCACAATCTAATATACTGCAATGCACAACCAATCAGTTTCTGAACAAGGTCAGCTCCCCTGAAGTGGGAGCAAAATGGCACTTCAGTTACTTTAAAAAGGGGTAAAAAGACAAGGTTAAGAAGAATTAAAGCACAAATACTTTCAGAGGTAGGGCAAATAGTTTCAGTTCACTACAACCAGCAATTCAATTCAATAGGCCTGGGTCAACGTCAATGGTTCAGATTCTTGGATAGGATAGCACGGTTCTGGTAGTAAACGGTTTTTTAGAAGTATTTGGTCAGACGAAAAGTTATATGTCGTTTTAGGGAAAGACAAGCCTTCAAAGTTGGGAAAGTTTCACAAACTTTCACTGCGGCAGAAAGGATTTCTTGACCGCACTTGCACAGTACCTTTTAAATGAAGAAGAGCTGTAGCTGAGGCAGTTGTTCCTGGCAGTTCCTGCAGATCTCGCTGTTCCTGAGCTTCAGCCGTGGGGACAAGAAGGAGGACATCGGGAGGTTCCTGCACTGCCCAGGGAAGAGGCCACAAGCTTGGCAAACCATCGGTTTAAGGTGTGAGTGCCTTAAAGACCACATACTGGTATCCTTCTCACTGGCTATCTGGTTTTCAACAGCACTCGACCAGTATAGAGACAGTGTCCAGGTGACTTGCGAGTTGGTTGATCCCACCAAACTCAAGGGAAGAAGTTAACCTTGAAGGGCTTCACTGTCGATGGAGTTTTTATAAAATTCAGACCTGCAGCAGGGCTTCACCGGTCGACCAGGAGTTGCAGCAGTCGTCTTCTTTCAGTTTGTCTTCGGTTCTTTAGTTCCAATGGTCGAGTCTGCTTTCCAAGTCCCAGAGACCTATTTTTCAACAGTTTTCCCCCATTCATTCCAGCCTAGCTGTCACTCACCCAGGAGGGTGGCTGTCCTTGCCGGACAGCCTGCTGGCCAATCACACCAATCACGCCAGAGTGCATTCAGGTCTCCTAGGAGACTAAGCGCAGGGAGTTTCAGGCACCTCCCTCACAAACTGTCCGCCCCAGACACTCAGGCGCCAGAGGAAGGCTTCAGCAGTGAAGCTCGCCAAAGACCAATGAACAAAGGGACCAAACCTGGTTTGGCGCACAGAGACAAACACTAGAAGGACCTTTCCTAAAAGAAACAGCGAAAAAAGTTGACCGGAATCTGTTTTTACAGATCGGCCTTGGACGCCATATTGGAAAACATGGCTGACACGATTTTTAGCTACCGTTGTTCGCGGTCGGGAAAAACCATGGTAGTTTGTTCTAAACCACTGCTACCAGCCATTTCAAGTGGGAAAGGGTAACATTCGACTGTTACATGAGTGTTTAGACTCAGGGGATGCTAGGCAACCCCTCCAGCACTCTATAGAAAGATAGTGTGTGCTGAGTCTGTACATTTAAAAAGACTAGTAAAGTCAATTTAACTTTACATGCTCTGGGAGACAGTAGTCAGTCCCAGAGAAGGTATTTGAACCTTGGGAAGTCTGAAAGACATCCCTGTGCCACTGCACTGAAGGTGCTCTGTGACACACAAGAAAAAGATGATGCCTATGGAGTTGTTTTAAAACTCCATATCCAAAGAACACAAAGGTAAAATACACATCAAAATACATGAAAGAGTGGAAAAAAAGGCTCACACTCTTTCCAGGTAAAAATTAAAAATCCTAGAAATCCAGCAAAGTTTCTGGGGGTCTCAACAGGTAAGGGAAATTAGCATATTCTTCAGAATTCTCCCTAACACTTACACTTTGTCCCTTTAATGAGAGTCAGGTGTGTAACCCTAATTACACACACCTGCCATTTGTTAACACTCCCAGTCAGGATAAAAGGTGGCGCACACAGGCACACTTTGAGCGAGGCTGGGTATGAGAAAGAGCAGCTCTTTCGGGGCTAATGCAAACCAGGCTTCCGAAGTTGGAAGGCCAAGGGGCTGATAGGCACTTGCGGAGAACGAGAGAGAACCAGGTGAGAATTACATACTTTCCGAAAGCCGTAAGCGTTCCAAGACTGAAGGTATATCCTTCCGTCTCCATCGGTTTCAAAGTGCTTCGAGGCAGCCGGGTCCCTTCCCGGGTGAACGACGGAATCGGGGAAGAGCAGAGGAGGTATTGGTAATGGCCTTGACTGCTGCATGAAACACATTGAAGAAAGAAAATGAATTAACATGACCGATGAGTTATCGAAGGCAACAAAGGCCCGGTTTTGTTAAAGGCGAATTAAACTGTAGCAAGAGTTGAAGGCTGCGCATGTGACGATAGAACAGTAATGTAAAAGATAATTGCTGAACTGTAATGAGAGTATGCAAAGTAACAAAGTGGTCCTGGGAGGCGGAATCGCACATTCGAAAGTCTCTGTAAAGTGTTTGAAGGTGTGATGAAGCGGGAAACGAAGGCAAGAAAGTAACCGCAATCCCAAATTAAAGCTGATTGGGTGGAAAACTGAAGTATAAAAACTGTAAATACACCAAGAGGGAAAAGTTTGAACTTTGAGCACCCCGAGAGGGCAAAGCAAAGAAATGATAATACCAAGGAATTATACGTACCAAGAAGTATTGGTGTTGAGAGTTGATGAAAGCACGCCAAGAGGCCAAAGTAAAGAAATTATCATCTCAAGGAACTACAAGTATCAAAAAGCATTGGTTTTGAGAGTTGACAAAGATTGTTAAATTGGTTAAAGAGAGGTCTAAGTGGTCATGCAGAGGCCTACGTAAAATCCTTGCAGTTTCGAAAGTCTTCGACATTTAAAGTAAAGTAAGATAGAAGTTGTATGGAATTAAACTGGGGGACGGTAACCCCCACAAAATGTGAAAGACAGGCCTGAGCTTGGCGGAGGGAAGCCTGTGGTGAACTGTGGTATACAAAAGTATGAAAGACAGGCTCAAGCCCAGTGGATGGAAGCCTGTTGTGAACTCTGTTAAAGTAAAAGTCAAGTGTGAAAAGAAAGACAGACTCGAGCCCGGCAGAGGGAAGCCTGTGTTGAACTGTGGCAAAGTAAAGATCAAGTGTGAAAAGAAAGACAGGCTTGAGCCCAGCAGAGGGAACGCTGTGTTGAATTGTGGTAGAGTACAAGCTAAGAGTTGAACTGTGTATTTGTCGCAAGGCAGAAGAATCCTAAAGGCTAGTTGAACTGTTAAAAGCTTGAAGCCCAAGCCTGAACTGTTGAATTGTACCAGTAAGCCAAAGTGTGCCAGATTGATGAACTGTGCCAACCACCTATTCTTTTAAGAAACTCTAGAGACCCTGTGCTTCTGAACATGAGGAAGGAATTTGTTACCTGACATTTCTTTTGAGACACTATTTTTCCTTTTGTATTCCTTTTGCACATTTGTCATTTGAGAAGGAGGGCAAGGTTAGTTTCTTTTAGTATAGGCCTTTTTATTTTGACATTTTGGCCTTGTTTGTTATTTAGTTTAATGGTCAAGTCTAATCCCGTTCTAGAGTCAGTGCTAGTTAGGAATTCTCCCATCCTTACCAACTATAAAATAAAGGATTTTGAAACTTGCATCTATTGTGTCTGTGGGCCTGATCACGAGTTGAGCGGTATCCTGTCTAGGATATTGCCCAACTTTATTAGCGTTAGCGCCCACCTATCTGGTGGTATTACTGCCGGATCACGGATTGGGCGCTAACTGTTAGTCCCTTGGGCCCAATGCGGAATTTTTAGTGCAATTACTGCACGGTAATACAGCTGGCGGTAAATGCACCGAAAATGGGCATTTTTCTGGTGTGTTTACCCCCAGCTCTGAGCTGCAGGTAAACACGCCAGACTCGAGATTGGGCAGACCCTTAAATGCAGCAGTAACACGGTTACAGCTGTATTTAAGGGCTACCACACAACTCGTGATCAGGCCCTGTGTCTGCTGTTGATACCATGCCTTCCCTACATCACTTTGTAATTTTAATTGGACTTCCTTTCCAACACAGGTTTCCTTTCTGCATCTGTGTCATTAGTCCATATGTACTTCTGTTTCACTTTGACAGTCTTTTGACTCTGCCAACACGTGACTTTCACACACTTCACTTTGTGGTGTTTCTCCTTGTCACCACCTTGCTTTCACACTATCCCATAGTGCTTATGAATTGCTTTTCACTTGCTTGATAAGCTTTCATTAATGGCTTTCACTTGGCTTGACCTTTCATCTTGTTCATAAAGGCTTTTTACTTGTTTTCACTTTGTTCGTAAATGCACATCACTTTTTTTCACTCGTGCAGTATGTCATATATTGTGCATATCGTTTCCTTAGTTTGGCATTCAATAACTCATTAAGTACTTTGCAGCTTGTTCAGTATTCAGTATTGTCCATTTGGTCTCCAGACCTATTCATTACATACTTTCACTCGACCAGCATCTTTCTTTGCCCACACCAAGTCTCTGGAGCACCACAGCATGAGGGATCCCTCTCTGTCACTCACTGGTGTACAGCCGCTCCTCTGGGTGCTTTCGCTTCCCTCTCCGGCTCTGCTCTCCCCTCTCTTTCTCTTCGGGAGCTCCGGTGTGCAGCGCTCGCCTCTTCAGAACCTTCCTGCTGCTGTCGGCAGCATTTTGGAGATTTCTGTGTCCCCCAGCTACAGCGGGGGACACGCAGCTCAGGGCTCTGCGGTGCTCTCGACCCTCTCTCTGCCCATTGTGGCCTCAGTGTCTTTCTTACTCTCCTGCAGGGGTCAGCGTCCTTTTCACCAACACCTCTCCTGACTGTTCCACATTGGGCTGCCCCGTCCTCCTTCTCAGATGGATCTCTCCCTCTCAGTTGCTGATTTCTTCTTATATGCACCTTTAGCCCTTCTATTGACTGCAGGTGCAGTTTCTTTGCCTGACCATAATTACTTTTGTCAATGGGACATGCCTGACCATTATAGTGGTGTTCCACAGTCCTTCCTCCTTCCATTACCAAAGTGGTGTGCACAGATTGAAATGTGCATTACTCTTAGTTGTTTCTTCCTCGTCCCGGTCTTAAAGGGATATGAATACGGGACAGTTGGTTTGTGTGGAAGTGGGGAAGATTGATAATAGCTTACGTTGGTAGGGGGAGGATAGGATGCATTTTGACAATTTCTTGATTTAACCAGAGGAGGTGAATGTGGGACTATCCAGCCCATATAATGAGGTGTTATTATTATTATTCTCTTCCATGTCCCTTGATACTGAGGATTTACCCGAGGGTTATTTTGAAAGGAAGAAATGGAGGGGGTTTGACAGTACCCTATAAAAACTTCAGGGACTGAAGGTTCATTGTGAAATGGAAACGGGGGATACTGTGTCTCACCTAAGGACATCCTCCTTCCAATCCCCAAATATCCTCCACCCAAGTAATCCTCCCTCGCATATCCACCCCCATGGTCGGGATCCAAAAGCGATGGTCTTACCCTGGCCACCTGTGCAGAGGATATTGGGGAGAAGGCAGCAAGGACGCCCTCAGTTTTCTCAAATTCTCTTCCCCTATAAAAAAGGCCTCCCCCACAAGGGACAGATGCTAATAGTCTCTTGGGGGGTGGATCCGGTTGCGATTCGGCTGGAATCGATGATCGATTCCACACAGAAGGGGTAGGTACAAAAGGTTCTGCTTGCCAGATTTTAAATGGTGAAAAAGGGGACCAGCATGGGTTGACTTCCTACAAGAATGATGGGAAATTGCGCAAGTCAGTTCCAATTATAGTTTCCTCTGGCAAACCAGTATGATGGCTGAAGGGAAATTGGTGCTAGTACCTTTTACCTGGAAGGGGATAGCCATCATAGGATACATATCTTGGTCCCCATTGACACAGGTGATACTTACTAATGATGCCCCTTTTAATTTCTCAGCTGGTATGAGATCTGCTTGTACTTCTGTCTGTTTGCTACCAGAATCTACCAGAGCCTGAACCAGAATCCTATTAACAAGAATTGGTTCGTCAGTGGACTTGGATGATGTCCCACAAAAGAAGTTACTCTGAGTTTCAACCTGTTCATAAGACCCTGGATCCTGCCACTCTTCTCCTACCATGCTTCCAATTTCCATAGGTTCTTCTCTTTTATTTTGGGGACAATTTCTAGCTAAGTGTCCTGGTTCTTTACATGAAAAACCAATCGGAATTATAGATTTTGTTGATTTACTATCTTCTCTCTTCTTCTCTTATCTGGGTTTAGGGTCTGGTCTTTTCTCTATCTTTCCTCTCTCCCCACTGTTAAGGTCCCTGGTTCGATTAGGGAAATCAGTTCTTTCTTTTGGGAGAAAATGTAGTTGAAAAGACCCCTAATTGTTTTCCCTTTCTTCTGTTTGATGTTAGCATCAGCAAAATGCTGAGCTGTTTTGATTTTCAGAGCTATTACTGACGGCGGGAAATCCGCCGGCGGTAATAGCGCACATTTTCCCCATTGGGCCCAATGGGGAATGAGGAATTCCTGAATGGGCTCAATGGGGAATGGCCAATTACCCTTCCGCCAAACCCGTGATCCGGCGCTAATAGCGCCGGGGGGTTTGGCAGTAGGGCTATTAGCGCCAGCGCTAATAGCGCCGGCATTACCGCCCAACTCGTGATGAGGACCAGTGTATTTTTAACTCATTCTCCCAATTTGACTGGTGTTTCTCCAGGGTTCAATTTAAGGCTCCTTAACTTTTTACATATAAGTTTTTATTGCCATTTTTCAAACATTTCCCAACTCCCCCTCTCTGGATACCCCCCTTCCTCCAAGCCCCCCGTCCCAATCCCCTTCCACTGAAGTTCTCAATTTCTCTGTTGTTCATTCGTCCACAGTCCACATAGTCTAGCTTCCTATTCCTCCTATACACATCTCTTTCCCTCCCCCTCACTCCTTCCACTGGTTGAACCCTTGTGTTATATCAATCCGAGGAGTGTAATCTTCCTAGGGCACCATGCACCTCTAGAGGCTTTCCGTAGGAATTTGTGCACCAAGTCCCAGTCCGCGAGAAAGCCCTCATTGTCTCCCTGAAGGGCGTAAGACACCCATTCCATAGCTACAAAGTGCCATATCTTTCCCACCCATTCGTGCTCCATCAGCGTGTCTTTCTTTTTCCAGTTTTGTGCAATGACCAATGCCCAGACCATCATCAATATCTCATACAACTTTCACTGTATTTTCTATGCCAAGCCTCGATTTCCCATTCCCTTTAACACCAACATTTCCTCAATAGCCTCTTCTATATTGTCCCAGAACCTTATGGTGCACGGGCACTCCCACCAGATATGTTCCCACAACCCTAGCGCCCCACATTTCCTCGCACATTTCTTGGATACCTTGGGAAAACACTTATGGAGTCTCGCCGGGGTGAGATGCCACAGGAACATTAACTTTACCCATATTTCTTGCAATTGGATTGACCTTGTAAGTTTAGGGATATTTACCCATAGCTAAACCCACTTTCTCTCCATTGCTTCATATAATGTCTATGACCTGCCGCCTCATTCTCTTTGATATATTTGTAAATTGTGCCCACCATATGTTGGTCACCGGAATCCGATATAAGCAGTTTGTCAAAGGGTACTAGGGGTTGTGACGCTGCTTCCCTATTCATTGGGGGAAGGACCCAGTGCCTCAATTGTGCATAGTGGAATCTCTCCCCTTCCCTCACTGAAAAATCCAGTTTGCACTGATTGGAGGACTTGATTTCCCCTTCCTCAAACATAACCCGTAGCTTAAGAAATCAGCCCTTTTCCGCTCCCGGGGAGAGTTGCAGGTTATGAAATATCGGAGTGAGTGGCAATGGGAATGTTGTGAATCCTGCCCTGTTTACAACTTTGTCCCATTAAGTTATGTTATGTTATTTTAAGACAATTTATAAAGCGCACAGTCACCCGAAAGTATCATGGCGCTGATAGAGGGAGGAAAAAACAACTGATGATCCCCATCTAAAACAAATACGTCTTCAGGGACTTTCTAAACACCAAATGATTAGACAGACTTTTTAGCAAGAACGGCAGAGCATTCCACAATTGGGATGCGGCCACCGAGAAAGCCCAGCCTCCATGCGGGAATGGCGAAAGAATGGCACGCAGAGCAGATCAGCAGAAGCTGATCGTAGTGCTCGAGTTGGACAATAGCAGGTAATTCTAGCCTGCAGATATTCTGCTCCTTCATCATGCAAAGCACGGTGAACCAAACAAAGTGCCTTGAATTTAATGCGTTGGGCCACAGGTAGCCAATGAAGAGAACGCAAAACAGGAGAGATATTCACCCCATAGGGGGATCCAGTCGCCACTCGTGCAGCCAGATTTTGAAGGCGCTGGAGCCGCTGGACAAGGCACTTAGGCTGGGCCAAGTATAGTGAATTACAGTAGTCCAGCTGGCTCACAACCAAAGCTGCTACCACAGGGAGCCTTAGCTTCACAGGTAGGAGTGGAGTAACTTCCGTAGTATTTTGAGATGATAGTGACCGGCTTTACAGACCACAGACACCTGCAAATCCATCGCAAGGGTGGAAGAAATGACCACTCCCAAATTTTTAACAGTAGCAGCTGGCAAAAGAAGATGGCCAAAACGAGAACACCCAAAGTGCAGGATCAGGGAGAGAGCCCAACACCTTCATCTTGTCTCCATTTAACTTCAGCCAATTGTGGTTCATCCAATCTCCCATGGCAGACAGGCACCTCTGCAGGCACAATGATACCTCAGCCTGATCTAACCGGATAAGGATCTGAGTGTCATCGACATATGAGTAGCACCTGACACCGAAGGAGCGGATGAGACACACCAATGGGCAAATATAGATGTTAAAGAGAATAGGAGACAAGGGGGAGCCCTTGGGAACCCCGCAACCAAACAAACAGAGACATGACAGAAAGGGGGGAAGTGAGAGCCTTTGGTATCTGTCTGGCAGAAACAAAGTGAACCAGGCCAATACGTGGCCAGAGATTCGGACCTGGGCAAGACGGGCCAGCAGGGAGGGGAGGTCCACAGTGTCGAAAGCCTCTGCAAGATCTTGTAAAATCAGGGCATCCAAGTCCCCCTGCATCGACCAGCCTAGCCATATCATCCTGGACTGACAACAAAACACTTTCTGTACCTCGTCCGGGCCTAAAGCCCGACTGAGAGGGGTCGAAGATGTCAGATGACTCCATAAATGATGACATAAGAGGAGAGATCAAAGACCCCAAGATTTTCATGAAAACTGGCAGAAGTGAAATAGTGCGGAAATTAGAGGGGAGTGCAGGGTCAAGAGAGGGCTTTTTGAGAAGGAAAATCACTGTCGCTACCTTCAATTCCTGAGGGATAAGGCCCATCTGACAGGAGGCATTTATGGCAGTCGTGATCTCACTTAGTAGATCAGGGTAAATGTCCTTCAATACTGTCAGAGGCACCGAATCAGTTGGAGCTCTTGATTTAAGGCGACAGATAGATTCAGAAATCTCCAACTCAGTAAACTCAGGAAAGGAAAACCATCCAGCGGTAGCTCCAACCCTGTTTACCACAGGTGGCTCCTGAACAGGGGCCGATACCAGCGCCGCCGCTGATATACTCGCCCGAATAGACACACATTTTGTAATAAAAAATTGCGACAAAAAATTGCAAAGTCCCTGAGAGGGGCTCACAGTGGGCTCAAGGTTAGCTGTGGAAGTCAGGGATTTAACCACTGAGAACAATTCTTTGGATTTGCATAAGACTTGCTAAACGTTCTGCACCCAGTATGACATCTTTGCGGCCAAAATGGCAGCAGAATAAGCAGCCGCACAGACCCTACATTGCTACGTAAGACATGGGTCATCGGCAGTCCGCCATTCCCGCTCAGCCCATCTTAGCTCAAGGCGAGCCAGTTTGAGCTGCTCAGAAAACCAAGGCTCGGAAGGGAGCCTCCGCGGCGGAATTGACCTTAAGGGGGCCACCTTATCAGGTGCCTCATGCAAGTGGCGGGACAGCACAGAAGTATTGAGCATCGAGGCCACACCACATTTGGCTCTCACCCAAGGAAACAAGAGCCTGGCGGTCAGCGTACGCCAACTGCGCTGCCAGACTTTAGGAGGAAAGCTCCTCTGTGATCTCAGTGCCGTATTAAGAGTAAAGGTTAAAAGATGATGGTCAGACCACAGCATGGGCTCCGCCAGCCGCATAGTAAGTTGGATTTCCCTGGCCAAAATCAAATCAAGTGTGTTCGCCAGCTTATGGGTGGGTTCAGTCACAGCTATTGAAAAAAAGAGTCCAAAGGTGGGACCCACCTACCATTGTATTTGAGGTTAAAATCTCCCAATACAATAAAATGAGCCAATTTATGGCCTCATCACGAGTTGGGCTGTATACCTGCTGTAATACCGCCTGACTGTAATAGACTTAGCACCCACCAAACCAGCGTTAGTACCGCCAGATCGCGGGTTGGGTGTTAACGGTAAATCCCCATTCCCCATTGGATCCATTGGATCCAATGGGGAATTTTCGGTGCTAATACTGCCGGTGTTAATACCGCCGAAAACAGGGCGCTAAATGGGATTTACACCTCCAGAAAAAAGCTAGAGGTAAAACAGCCTATTTAGCACCCAACTCGTGATAGGGCCAGTCCTTAAATGCGGCGCTGATACCGTTACCGCCTCATTTAAGGGCTACAGCCCAACTCGTGATGAGGCCCTTAGTCTGTAAATCTGCTACTAGATCTAGAAAAGTTTACAAGAACCCAGTGAATGATCCTGGAGTCGATAAATTATAAGAAAGTGAATGGTAAATTGCGGCAACAGGACTAATCGCAATAATAATGCTTCTATAGCTAACGTATGGGAGAGTGGCAACAGAGTAATCCCCAGATTAGATTTAAATATTATCGCCACCCCAGCCCCAATTTGAGAAGGGGCACGGTCCAAACAAATGATTTTATAGTCGACAGGAATAGCCTGCACCAATGAGCGAGTATTAAGCAGCATGAGGACCATACCTCCCCCATTTGGCTCCTAACTAGATGCTTTAGGTAGGGCGGATGGCAAACTAGAAGCAGCGTACAACTCAAACCCTTGTGGCAGTTGTAAATCAAAAGGCGCTAAATTTACAAGAGCCTGTCTGGTGAAATGTATAGTTAAATCCAGCCCGTCCATAGCATGGACGGGCACAGATGGGCTTGCCTTAAACACGCAATCAGTTGTTAATCTCCCACTAGGGATCCAATCTTGCTATAGTACATATTGCCTGGTCTGTCCCTTTTAGGTTTCCCCAGCACACCCTCAAGGTGACCCCCCACTATGGCCACATCCATTTGTCTCCAAACCTTCTGCCTGTCGTCTTTTATCCAGTCCTTAAGCACCCTCATCTGTGCCGCCAAAAAATATGCCCTAACATCTGGCTCCCCCATCCCACCCCTGTTTCTTGGCATCGTGCAACTCTAGGTTTCTTATTATTCCATATGAATTTCCCAGTGTGCCTCTGGATAGCTCGAAAAAAGGATTTGGGCACCCTTATTGGAAGTTCTGTGAAGTAATAAAGTGGTTTTGGTATAATGGCCATTTCCAAAACGTTAATCCTACCAATCCACGATATAGACAGTGGGCCCATTCTTGTATTTATTTTGCGCCTACTAGGGGAGGATAATTTGCCACGAATAACAAATCAACATCTTTAGTGATATTAACCCCCAAGCATCTTATGAGCTTGGTGTTCCAAGAATGCGTAAAAGAGTTTTGTAAGTTCCTGTTCCTTTACCATGGAAACCGTAAGGTTCAATACCTCTGATTTCCGAGTGTTTATTTTTAACCCTGCAACGACCCAAATTTAGTCAGTTCCAATTCCAACGCACTCATCGATCTAGCCAGTTCCTTGATTATTAATAACAAATAGTCTGCGAAAGCGGGCAATTTATGTATGCGCCCTCCAAACAGAACTCCTATTATGTCAGTCGACTCCCTTATTGTGGCCATTAGTGGTTCGAGAGGGATCGCATATAGCAATGGGGATAGAGGGCACCCCTGGTTAGTACCTCTTCAGACCCTAACAGCGCCCGACAATTGTCCATTAATCAGCAATCGCAGCATTGGGTTTGAATAGTTAGCTTTTATCTATGACATGAATTTGGAACCAACACCCATTTTTCCCATGGCCTGGAACAGGAACTCAGCATCAAGAGCGATCTCTAGAGCTGGGATGTTCTTTATATTGACCTTTTCAATTAAATGTAATATTCTCCTCATGTTGTGCCCAGTTTGTCTGCCCCTTATAAATCCTGAGTGGTCGGTGCTAATGAGTCTCTCAAGTAGCTGATCTAACCGGGAGGCTAGTATTTTTGAGTAAATGCATCCATGTTCATTAGTGCTATGGGTGTGTAGGATTTACAACTTGTTGGGTCCTTCCCTAATTTCAGAAGTAATACTGCCTTAGCTTCTTCCATTGTGGGGTGATCCTTCCCACTGCCCCAAACTAAGTGTGGGAGCAATTGTTCCCCGAATGCTTTAAAAAAGTCGTCCGTAAACCCCTCTGGCCCTGATGATTTATTGGTGGGCAGTAAAATGATAGCTCTATAAATCTCATCTGCCAATATATCTTATTCCAATTCCCTTTTCTCTTGTTCACTTATTACTGGAAGATCACATCCCTCCAAATATTCCAATTGCGCCTGTTCTACGGGATTGTCACAATTGTATAATTCAGTATAATACGATGTAAAGTCAGGGATGATATCATTTATCTTTGTACTCCGCCCTCCCACTCTCTGTTTGATTTTCAATATAGTTCTTATCTTTTCCTCTTTCCTTAATAACCTCGCTAGCAGTCTATCAGATTTATTCACCTTTGCATAATATTTCTGTTTGAGGTACAACAATACCCGTTCTGCCTCTCTGGATTGTAAAATTTTTAGTTGACCCCTTATGTCCCTGTACTCTCTAAGAACCTTCCCACTAGCACCCACTCCCATACTAGCCATGACATTTTTCAACTGTTCTTCCAGGTTGCTTTCTAGCCCTCTTCTTTCTTTGTCTCTTCGAACCTTAATAGCAAGAATCCTGCCTCTAATTGTAGCTTTAAAAGCATCCCACCTTACATGCTGATTTGTGACTTCCAATTTATTATCTACAAATAATTCTTCTATGCTCTTTCATAGCTCTTCCCTCAAAACATCGTCCTTAAATATATGTGCTGGGTATTTCCACTTCCATAACCCGGGCGCCGTGGTATTCCTTTTCACTAACAGGGTTAATGGGGCATGATCTGATAGTGTTATAGCTCCCACTTCAATTTCTAGGACCAGGCCTAACAAGATCCGCGACACCCAAATATAATCAATCCTGGAGGATGTCTTATGAACATGGGAGAAAAAAGGTATATCTCTTAGTATCCCTCCTCTTTTTCTTGCAAGCGTCCACCAAGGCGAGTCCCTCAATTCTCTCACCTAATCCTCTCAAGAGTCTGCATTGCATTCCCACCCTTCAACCACTCCTATCCGCACCCAGGTCCCAAGCTATATTAAAGTCGCCAGACAATATAATCTGCCCCTTAGCGAATGTATCCACCTTGTCCAGGATTTTTTGTATAAATCCATCCTGGCCCGCGTTGGGTGCATATAGGGTGGCCAACGTATACAGTTCCCCCCTCCCTTGTAGAGTGACCACCACCTATCTCCCCATAGTGTCCTTTTTCCAGTCCCCAAAATTGATACCTAGATTATTCTGCACCGCTATTAACACCCCTCTCTTTTAATTCCCACCATTGGACTGGAAGATTTTTCAGTAACCCTGAATCTTTATTTTATGTCTATCGCTAGCTTGTACATGTGTTTCCTGTAGGGTCAAGAGGTCAGGGTTTTCCCTTTAGAGGAATCTTTCTAACTTTTTCCTCTTCTGGGGTGAATTAATCCAATTGATATTCAGAGACATAATTCGTAATTTGTCCATTTTAGCCATCTCCTGAGCGGACTCTCGAGTTAGCTCTACTTCCAGTGGAAATTCAATTGGGACCCCTCCCCTCTCCCACCCCCCTGTGCCTTCCCCTCATCCCCCAAGCGCCTTCGCTGGATGAACTCAGTCAGCCTCTAGTCGCTCCCGATCCACCTTCCCGGGGATTCAGTCCAAGCCACAACCCAGCCACCACTTGTGCAGGTTCCCCCAAGCCCATAGTTAGATCCCAACTCCCACCTTAACCCTGACCCTTATATTCTAACGTTCTTGCCCTTCCAGGGCTGCCTTCTATAGGTTATTTCTGAGCAGTATGCTCTACCAGTTCACAGTAGGAATCTTCAGAGCAGTTTTTCAATCCTCTGGTCTCGGGTCCTGGGGCCCATCTTGTCCCCCAGAATGCCTTTCCCCCTAGTGTTTTTATGCTTTACTGCTGCCCACTCCCAGTCTTTCTTTCTGTTCCACGTTGTTTTTGTCGGGACCCTGGTTCTTGTTTCTTCTTCTTCTATGTCAAGTATGCTCGCACCTTCACTGCAGGACGAGACCCTGTGCTGCCTGCCATCCCACTCAAACACCATGCCAAAAGGGAATGTCCATCTATATCAGATATCTTTATCGCAAAGGAAGCTTACGACCAGTCCCATTTTTTTCCTCTTGATCACTGTTATCTGGGACAAATCCTGGTAGAGTTGCAGGTCTGATCCATTATAGGACAACTGTTTCCCTTTCTTCGCTGCCCCCAATATTCCTTCTTTATGGGAGTGGTCATGTAGGGCCACCAAGACATCTCTCGGTCTTGCCTCCAGTTCTTTCCTCAACGGGCCGACTCTGTGTACCCGGTCCAGTCTCAGTTCTGCTCCGCCTTCCAGGTCTGCCAAGTCAGTAAATATTTGTAAGATTGACACCTTATGATCCTTGTCTTGTATTTCTTCAGACGGGCCCTTTACCCTTATATTCGATCTCCTGGACCAGTTTTCCAGGTCCTCCGTCTGTAGCTCCAGGTTATGCATTGCCTGAGCTAAGCATTCTACTACCTCGTCCATTTTTCATACATCTTCTGCGAGTTCCTGCATTGCAGTCTCATTAGTATCCCCTCTTTCTTCCAGTTTGTTGACATTGGCCCTCATTACAACACCAGCGGTAACCAATGGCGCTATTAGCACTATGGTTGCTGCCGGTATTGTAACGAGTCCGCCAATGGTAAATAGGGAAATACTGCCCCATTCCAAGGTTGGCGGGGCGGTAATTCCCCATTTACCATTGGCCCTTCCCCATTCCCATTTTTGTCCCATAGGGCTCAATGGGACTGGGGAAGGCGGTAATTACGGTACCGCAAATTGCAGTACCGTAATTACCTCGAAAGTCCCTTTGCGGGTCCCTACTTTAACAGCTGGTCCAAACCAGCCATTAAGGTCGGGAGCCGCAAAGGGACCTCGTAATCAGGCGTTAAGGGTTTAACGCGCCAACACCTTTTACGGCGCCGTTAACCCCTTAACGCCAGGGTCCTAATGAGGGCCATTGTCTTTTATCTCATGCATAGTTGAAGCCAGCTCCTCGTGCATCTTGTCCAGTTGTGCTTGAACTGTTCCTGCAATTTTATCCCCAAATTCCTGGAAGTATTGCTTAAAGATATCCTGCGTAACCGCCAGGTCTTTGCCTTGACTCTCCATATGTTCCTGTCTGTCTGGGCTACCTTCCCCTTCAAGCAGGGATCCTGTGTCCATTCTCCACATCTTTTGGATAGTAGCTTCCGGTGGTTTCTTCATACATTTTGTTAAGGTCTGTGTCTCCTTTCCCCTGTTTTTAGACATCTTCAACTTCAACCCTTTTGAATAGGAGCCAAGCGTCTGATCTGGAGGGTACTCTCACCGATGTATTGAGCTTCTGGTGGATTTTAGCCTAGTCAGAGCTTCTCAGATTATACTGTGCTTTATGTCTCTTTTACAGATTTCCACAGCCTGAGAGTTCCTTTTGCTTTTCTCCAGGCACTGCTTGTGCCGCTTTTTCTCTTTTCTCACCCCTTTTGATAAGGCTTTGCACAAGTGGCTGGGTTAGGCCGCTGCTTCTCCGGGGTATCCCCCAGTAATGTTTTGCCCTTCTTTTCACCTGTGGTGTGCCCCACAGAGAACACTTTAATCCTGATCCTCCTTATAACAAAGATGCTGGATTGCCGGTGGATCCCTAGTCCTTATGCAGGGAGGGGGGCAAGGGGTGCTCCACCACTATCTCAGCCAGAACCCTTATGGGGAATGAAGGACAAGGGAAACATCGAATCACCCTTTGTTCTTAGGCTTTATATTAGCCCTTAGTCTCATAGCCTCTGGCCCTTCAAGGTGATCTTTCACGCCCCCTTTCACCTCAGTTTAGGTTTCTGGGAAGGCCTTCCCTCAACTGTTGGCCAAGCCCTGTGATGCCTCACCTTATCAGTCCTGTCCTGGCCGCCTTCCCCCACCCCAAGCTGGGCTCCTGGCTTATTCTGGTCTCTGGGAGGTCCCTCTCGCTCTTGCCCCCCAGCATGGTGTGACGCATCCCCCTCTCGGTCCAGCTACGGCCCCCTCTTAAGCCTTACGCCTCCTCTGCAAGCACTCCCCTCTCTGCACCCACCCCAGCTCCTCGGATCTCCGTTTCAACAAACGTAGTTCATGCGTGCGGCTTCTCGCATATGGGACAAATTCAAGGAAGAGCTAGTGCATACACTGATGGTCAGAACATTGCAGAGTTTGATCGACCAAGTATTGCGGATAGATCATTGATTATCGAAAAGAAGAATCAAACGTAGTCATTCTGAACATTCATTCATTCGTCCCAGAACAGGTCTGCCGCCAATGACCGCCCAAACACCCCAGGGAGAGACATCTGGAGAACCCATGCAGAAAGGTTTGGTACGGGGTCCCTTGTCAGAAACCGAGAGAAGACGTCAGCGAGCCAATCGCCTCTGCATGTACTGCAGAATATCCATCTATTTCCAGGACACATGTCCGGTATGTCTGGCTCGGAATCCGGAAAACTAGTAGGCCCGCCTTCTGATGGGAAGCTGAGGACGGGCCAAGCTGTTAATATCAAAACACTTCCTAAATCAACCGAATCCCTCATGACTCTGACTTCCTTGTTTGTTCTTCAGGTACATCTTTCTTGGGGATCCACACCCATGAAAACAGTCCTGGTCATAGCCCTTCTGGACTGTGGTGCTCCTGGAAACTATGTGGAGCATACGTCCGGTGTCTCGCTATACCACAAATCTGTAAAAGACAAAATGCTGAAGTACAATTTATTGACGGTACCCTTTGTCCTCTGGACCCATTGACCACCACACCTCGCCTCTGCATCTGGACATCAATCAACATCATCAGCTATTGGCTTTCGATATCATCCGCTCACCCGCTTATCCAGTAGTGTTGGGCCTTACATGGCTCATGCTGCACAACCCATGCATCAAGTGGACCACTCGTGTGATAATTTCATCGGACCATTGCACCCTTCATTGATGCTTATCTTCTGACGGCCCATCATTTTCGGAAACTGAATGCCCTCTTTCGGAGGTTGGAGGAAAACAGATGATTCCATGCTTATCGCTTCCAGAAGTGTATTCCTCCTTTCAGAATGTATTCCGAGAACTTGGGCCATACCCTTGCCTCCTCACAGCATCTTTGATTGCAAAATTAATCTGGAAGACAACCACAATCTCCCCAACAGTAGGCTGTATTCTCTGACTGAGGCGGAAAAATTGGAACTGAGGAAATATCTAGATGACTGTCTAGAACATGGATAAATAACGTCCTCAAAATCTCTGCTTGGATCTCCACTGTTTTTCATTCCCAAAAAAAGACGGTACCATAGGGCCCTGTATCGACTACAGGCTACTGAAGGACATTACCATAAAGGATCGATATCCGTTACCCCTCATCTCCTACATACTGGAAACCTTACGCGATGCACAAATCTTCTCCTAACTGGATTTATGAGAGGCATATCACCTGGTACGAATGAAATCGAGACACAAATGGAAGACCGCCTTCAAAACACTGTTCGGGCACTTTGAATACAATTTCATGCCATTCGGATAGAGTAATGCACCCGCAACTTTTTAATGGTTTATGAACTCTGTATTTTCTGACCTTATAGGCCGATCAGTATGGGTCTATTTGGATGACATCTTGATCTTCTCTAGGTCCTTAGACAACCATAACCTTCATGTTATGGAAGTGCTGAAACCACTGCGGTCTAACCATCTCTATGCGAAACTCGAGAAATGTCAATTTCATGAAACCACTATGGAATACTTGGGGTACGTGATAAGTGCTCAGGTCATACAGATGGATCCAAAGAAGGTTCAAGTTAGGCATCCACTCCAGATCTCAAGGCTTTTTCAGCGGTTTCTCTGATTCACCAACTATTACAGGAGTTTCATTCTGAATTTTTCATCAAAAGTATCCATATTGACTGATCTTAAGAGTACTAAACAACCGTTTCTATGGAACAAAAAAGATGAACAAGCATTTCAAGATCTCAAACTGGCTTTCATTCAGGCCCCGATACTGCAACATCCTAATAACACCCAGCCATATATCGTGGATACTGATGCATCTGAAGAGGCAGTAGGTGCAGTCCTTTTTCAAGCCGACCCAGGTACACAAATCGAACTACTGGTGGCCTTCTATTCCCGGAAATTGAGTCCTAGAGAAAAGAATTATTCCATTATTGTAAAAGAACTGTTGGCTGTAAAAGCGGCTTTTGAAGAATGTTGACAACATCTTCTCAGTGGACGATACATGATGGAGGTTCACACCTATCATCGTAATCTCCAGTACCTACGATCCCTACAATGATGTAATGGTAGAAAAACTAGATGGGCCTTTTTCTTTCTGCAATGCGATTTCTTTGTGACTTATATACCTGGTTCTCATAACACATGAGCAGATGCCTTGTCCCGCTCCTTCAATTCTCATTGCAATGCAAAACCTCCTGGGTACATCGTATCTCCTGTTTCAATTTTTTTTGTGGCTATCCAGCCTCTTCTTGACCAAGTCTTAAGACAAATTTCGGTGAACCCTGCTAATACCCTCACTAACAGACACTTGTTTCAAGAATACTGTCTCTACATTCCTACCAAGCCTCTGACGAATCTGGTATTTTCTCAGTTGCATGACTTCACCTTAGCTGGTCATAGGGGAATACAGGCTTCCACTGAACTCATAACCCAACAATTCTGGTGGCCGAATCTACATGACCATGTACACAGCTATGAGGCCTCTTGCCCTGTCTGTGCCCAGACCAAGCCCGAACACATGCTTCCAGCGGGTCTTCCCCATCCTTTGGATATACCTCCCCGTCCTTGGCATACCATTGCCATGGATTTCAACATCGATTTACCTCCCTCTGATGGTTTCACCTGCATTATGGTGGTGGTGAATTGCTTTTTCAAAATGGCTCAAAATGGTGAATTGTGCCTTTACCTGGAGACCTTGGATTCTTTCTAATTGGAGCTCTGCCTAACTGACCGGCACTGCGAGTCGCTCCTCGACTCTTGCCACCGTCAGCCGTGCCATACGCTTCCTGGAGGGGGCGGAGCTACGCACGGCACGTGATCCATCACGTGACTTCGGGAGCAGCCAAAAGACTCAGGCTGCCTCCCGCCCTGTGAATTGTGCCTTTACCTGGAGACCTTGGATTCTTTCTAATTGGAGCTCTGCCTAACTGACCGGCACTGCAAGTCGCTCCTCGACTCTTGCCGCCGTCAGCCGTGCCATACGCTTCCTGGAGGGGGCGGAGCTACGCACGGCACGTGATCCATCACGTGACTTCGGGAGCAGCCAAAAGACTCAGGCTGCCTCCCGCCCTGTGAATTGTGCCTTTACCTGGAGACCTTGGATTCTTTCTAATTGGAGCTCTGCCTAACTGACCGGCACTGCGAGTCGCTCCTCGACTCTTGCCGCCGTCAGCCGTGCCATACGCTTCCTGGAGGGGGCGGAGCTACGCACGGCACGTGATCCATCACGTGACTTCGGGAGCAGCCAAAAGACTCAGGCTACCTCCCGCCCTGTGAATTGTGCCTTTACTTGGAGACCTTGGATTCTTTCTAATTGGAGCTCTGCCTAACTGACCGGCACTGCGAGTCGCTCCTCGACTCTTGCCGCCGTCAGCCGTGCCATACGCTTCCTGGAGGGGGCAGAGCTACGCACGGCACGTGATCCATCACATGACTTCGGGAGCAGCCAAAAGACTCAGGCTGCCTCCCGCCCTGTGAATTGTGCCTTTACATGGAGACCTGGGATTCTTTCTAATTGGAGCTCTGCCTAACTGACCGGCACTGCGAGTCGCTCCTCGACTCTTGCCGCCGTCAGCCGTGCCATACGCTTCCTGGAGGGGGCGGAGCTACGCACGGCACGTGATCCATCACGTGACTTCGGGAGCAGCCAAAAGACTCAGGCTGCCTCCCGCCCTGTGAATTGTGCCTTTACATGGAGACCTTGGATTCTTTCTAATTGGAGCTCTGCCTAACTGACCGGCACTGCGAGTCGCTCCTCGACTCTTGCCGCCGTCAGCCGTGCCATACGCTTCCTGGAGGGGGCGGAGCTACGCACGGTACGTGATCCATCACGTGACTTCGGGAGCAGCCAAAAGACTCAGGCTACCACCCTTGCGGCGTTAAGCCCGACAGGGGTGAAGGGCGCTGACTGTTTTGCGACTGTTTGGTGCTGTGGCGCCAATTTACAGCTTGGAACTTGCGAAGGTGAGCTATTTATACTATAAATCCATAAAGTAGTGGCACAGTCTACTCCTGCGCACATATATGGTGGAATCTGACACAACTGAAGCGTGACAATATTTACACGATTGTACCTACCTACCTACTACCTCTTACTAGGAGAAGGGTGACTAAAACCATCAAAACCCATGGCCAAAACCAGGCAGAACAAAACTCGCTATAACCTGCGTAAGGGCCAAGAAGGACCTAGGGACCTTCCTCTACAGAAAGCTAATAAGAATACCAATACCACTGAGGAGGAGGGTAGATCGGTTAAAGGAACTATCCCAGCTATGTTTGGGAAAATCCACACCAAGGCTACCATCACTGGGGATAAATTAGGAACAGAAGCCAGTAATCCTCAACCACCAGTCCCGCATAACAACAGTATCTCTTTGGATAATACTAACTTCAATGACATTGATAACAATTCTCTTTTAGATCTATGCCTATCAATTCAAAAATCAATGGCCCCACTAAACAATCCTCCTATAGTTTTCAATGATTATCCACTTGTGATTGAGGCACAGGTTCTAAATACAGCTCAGGGGGGGGAGCAAAAGCCTGGAGGACCCATTAGCCCTAGACAACCTGGTAATTCAACATCAAATTTATCGGGCTCTCTCCCCATGCGCCCCTCCCCTACCTCTCCAGTAGTTCTGTCAGAGGAACGGCTATCAACTTCCCCAAATCTATATATAAGCTCTGATGACCCGGAACATATGGACAAAAGAGATAATGGAAACTCTGAAGTCTGCAACAATTTAGCCATTATAGATCTGCAAGCCTCAGTAGCTTCCCTTCAATTTGCTATGAAAATTCTGCTAAAACTATGCGGGAGGATCCATGCAAACTCAATAATACAGCTGGGGCTTTCCAATTCCCTCATTCCTATGGGGCAAGAACTACCCAACCAACATCCCCCTAAGGGAGATGAGGGACAGGACTCGCAGAAGATACCTGACAATTTCGAAAAATCTACAGTGAAAGCCTTGGTAATACCTTTGACAAAAAAACAGCGACGCCAACAAAGACGCCTAGCTTCAAAAAATTTGGTGACGGAAATAGCCTCCCCTTTACCTGCCACTAACGTTCCAACAATACGTACAAAAAAATCTAAACGTAAGAAGCGGAAAACCAAGAATAATGTTAAGAAAGGGACGGGGACCCTAACAAGTTGGATTATCCCAGATATAACACAGGAAATCACCAGCACGATTATAGAAGACTCCAATCTTGACCTTTCAACTAACTCCGCTGAAGTGGACTCTATATACTCACACCAAGACGAACAGCATAAAGTGGACATCAAGGGACCTCCTACACCACTGGAAACAATTGAAATCGATATCCCTAATACAAGTAAAATATGTATCATCAAAAACTTAAATCAAAAGAAGAGGGATAAGTGGTTGACAAGAACGGAGGTTTTAAATAAACTGCATCTGATCCCACAATTGCGGGTAATCCGCTCGGAGGATTTCTCTTTTGTAGAACCGCTCTCTGTTCGCAACCCCAATGTGCCAGCCCTCCATTGTTGTGTCTTGGCATCTGCCCAATTGATTCGATCACATAAACAATGTCTACTACAGGTGGGGGTGGAAGTAGACGCTTGTAAAGAGAAGGAAGATCCTCTACTTCCAAGTGATGAACCAACGGCAGCCACAAATAAGAATGGTATACCCTCACAAAAAACGGGAAAGAACGTGCAGATGACAGACATCCAAAATACTCTGAAATGGCTGGCAGAGTCGCTGCCCCTAGTCTTACAACAATCATGAGATCAAACCCTCCTAAGCTGGAACACACATGGTCATCAGCATTTTCTTACTAACAAGGGCTCTCTATCAATGATAAGTAAATTCCCCATCTTTCTATTACAAGAAACATGGCTGCTACAGCAGACAGACATGGATGGGTACACTATTTATCATACCCTTGCGAAGAAGGGCATACGTGGACGACCATATGGAGGTCTAGCGATAGGGATCTCAAATAAGCTGAAAAGCAGAAGGATCCCAGTGGATAGTGACTATCTATGTGCAGCTGCTCTGACCCTTAGGATTAAAGCAAGATGGGAAGAAATATTATTAATTAATATATATAATCCCCCGGGCGCAAAACACAGAGAAAGTATACAGGATACCCTGCATAATCTCCTAAGTGATTGGAATGTAACCAACGGTAGAGATTTTATTATTTTGGTTGGGGACTTGAACTGTAGAATCAATAGCGGTGGTGGCACAAGCAATAATCAGCTTCTAACAAGTCACAGTATATGGAATCAGGCTTTTACGGACATAGAAGGGATGTGCTGGAGGGGTTTCTTTGACTGCTGGGACCTTGAAATAATTAATGGTCGTACTAGAAACGATAGCCCGGGTAAATTTACATGGAAGAATGGGAGCAGTATGAGCACTTTAGACTATATCTATACTAGTGTAGAGATCGCATTAATTGTCAAAGATATGAAGGTGAGCAAATACAAATGGAGTGATCACGACCCACTGATATTATCACTGGGACTCAGCCACCCGGATGCCGCATTGATAAATTTGGGAGATCTTGTAATTAACCATTCCCTAAATCGCATTTCCTGGTCAACGAATAATATTCTAAAGGCCACAAGGGCGTCTGAAGAGTGGGGTAGTAAACAATTAAATATGTTTATGCAAAAGTCACCGGAACAAATAGAAAGGTGGATAAGTAAGTTCTCTGCGCTACACGGTTCTCGTAAAATGGGCCTGATGGTGGACAAGGCCTCTAACGAATTTGACCGTGTGATCAGAGATAGGAAACATAAGCTCAGAAGACATAAGAGGTATATAAGAAATGGCCCTGATCCCAAGAAGGTGATTGCTCTTAAAATAAGAAAGCTGAAGGCCATCTACCGAATATGGTTAAAAATACATAAAAACACAAGGAAGTTAGAAAGGTGGCAACATACAGTCAGGACACTATGTAGTAAGAACACTCGCAAAATTTGGTCCATACTGGGGAAGGCGAAGGGGAAAACTTTACCTAGTATGGTTAATCCTATAGGAGAAGATAAATGGATCTCCTTTCTGGAAACGAGAAATACGGGGAGCAGCCATGTGACCTACATCCCCAGGGCTAGCAAACCCCCTACTCCCCCATTCTCTATTTCTGTGGAGGACTTGCAGATAAGAATTAAGGCTTTAAACACCTCACGTGCTCCAGGACCGAACGGCCTCTCTAATATGGTGCTGAGGAGTAACCCCCCCTTTTGGGCAAACCTCTTGAAAATATTGTTTGATAAAATACTACATGAAGGTAATATACCGACATCATGGCAGGCAGCCATCATTATACCTGTCTTTAAGAAAGGTAGCAGGGCCGATCCTACGAACTACCGGCTCTTATCTATGCTGGACTGCTCTGGGAAACTGTTTGCAGCACTTATTCTGAAAGAATTACTATTATGGGTAGAGAAAGCTGGGATCTTTGATCAATTCCAAAGTGGCTTTAGAGCAGGCTTTTCCACTTTCAATAACATATTTATTATGGATACTTTGAGAAACAAGGCGCTATCTCGCTCTAATCCCCCTCTATATGCACTATATATAGATTTTAAGGCGGCCTTCGACTCGGTCAATCGCTCCCTTCTATGGAACAAACTGAGGAATCTAGGCTGCCCTGAACCTCTATTGTACTATTTGGAGCTATTACACTCAAATAACACAGTTCAAGTTAGGCTGGATAATCTGGGTTCGGTGACCAAACCCATTCCTCAGAGGCGAGGAGTAAAACAAGGCTGTGTTACCGCTCCAACATTGTATAATTTGTTTATTTCAGATATACCCAAATGCCTCCTAGAGACTAATAATTGTCCCCCTAAGATAGGTTCCTATCACTGTCCACTTCTAGCTTATGCAGACGACTTGGTGATCATGGATCACACTTTTAGTGGTATCCTGAGATCAGCCAAACAGCTATGGCATTATGCAGAAAGCAATGAACTAGTTATTAACAACAGTAAGACCAAGTTGTTGCTATACACGGCTGGTAGAGTGGCTAGACCAAGAATGATGATGGGAGCGAACGAAATTGAATACACGCACATGTATAGATATCTGGGGGTGGAATTCGATAACAAAGAAAACTATTTTACCTGCATCCAGGAGCGCAAAACAAAAGCTGCTCAACTTACAGCCTTAGTTTATAAATTCACACGTGAGCAATGTGGATTCTCAATATGGGCAGCACGTCAGCTATATATTCAATGTCTGGCTCCTATGGTGACGTATGGCTTAGACCCACTGATAAATATGAATTTAGGATGGTTACAACTGATAGAGGGTAAGTTCTGGAGGAAAATCCCCGGCCTTCCGCAATGTATTCCCATGGCTATTATTAGGCTTGAGATGGGAATCTTTTCCCTCAGAGCCATGGTAATAAGAAAGAGGATGGAATTCCATATTAAGCTCAACAACAAACCAACAAACAAACTCTTTCAGACAATCAGGGAAGACTGTGCGGCTGGTAGACAGGCTAAATTTGAGAATCAGATCCGGTTCCTAACTGAAGAAATCAGTTGGTCACCTGAATGGGGCCGGGAAAACGAAGACCTGATTGCCAGCATGCGCAATCGCCTTACTCTGTGGGACTGGCAGAACAATTTTAAACACCTTAATAGTCTGAAAAGCTATAGCTTTATTTTATTTAGACTTTACAACTATGGAAAAGCGCAACTTTATCTAAATCAGTGCCCATCAGAGCATCTGAGGCGGTTTATCCTATTAATGCGCCTTAATTACTTGCCGATTCTATCTACCCAGGGCCCTGCACGGGGGTTAAACCTAGCAGAAAGATACTGCAGGATCTGTGACCTTCCTACTGAACCTGAGACGGCTCAACACGTGCTGACGAGCTGTGGTAGGATGAGAATAGAATACAATAAGTACCTGGGCGAATTCGTCCACAATACAGACTATATGGGCCAAGCAGACTTTTGGAAGCAATGTGTTAACACAAATAATCCTAAATTGCATTTAGCACTTTATCAGGGCTGGCGAATAGCAGCCGCTCTCATGAAATTAAATCCAAGGGGGTCTTTCCCCGATAAGTAAATGACATTGTGTTTTGTAGTGCAAATATGAAATATTGTATCTTAAGTATGATTCAGATTAAGATGTTCTCTCATTTCTTTTAGGTCTCGACTCAAATCCTTATAAATTAACTATTCAGAAATTGTACCAAGGATTTTATTAAGATTCAGAATCGTATTGTATTTTACTGTATTGTATTTTGTATTTTAGATATTTGATGTTAATTTATGTGTAAAGTTTTTTACATTTGTTTAAAACTGTATCACATTAATAAATAATAATAAAAATGGCTCATTTTCTACCCTTGCTGGACTGCCGACTGCCCTTCAGATGACAAATGTGTTCTTCTCCAACATCTACCATTTGCATGGCCTGCCTGACAAAATCATTTCAGACAGTGGTTCACAGTTTACTTCTTGTTTTGGGATTTCCATGTGTAATCGCATTGGATTAACCACCGCCTTTAGCTGTGGGTACCACCCACAGACGTATGGACAGACAGAGCAAATGCTGGAGCAGTACCTACGCTGTTATTCTAGTGCAATGCAGTCAGACTGGAGTGAATTCCTGCTCATGGAAGAGGTAGCATATAACAACTCTGTTCAATTAGCCATGGGTGTCAGCCCATTTTTCTGTTGCTCGGGTTGTCACCCATGATTCCTGCCTATAACATGCACCACTTCGCTTCTTTGCACCACCAGCTCCGCCTTCATCTCTCGTCTTCAGGATATTCAATCGCAGGTCACCACGCATCTCCATGCCGCTCAAGCAATAGTGAAGGCAGCAGCTGATCGGTGCAGGTCTGCTGAACCGTATTACCATTTGGGTGATTGTGTATGGTTTTCTACTCTGCACCTGCCACTATGCAACATCCCCTGGAAACTCGCTCCCAGTTTTGCTGGTCCCTTTCGCATCTCTCATTGCCTTTCTTCAGAAGGGGTTCTGTCTGCAACTGCCTTCTTCCTGGAAAATCCACCCAGTCTTTCAAGTGTCTTTCCTGAAGCCCTATCATGCTGATACTTACCATTGACCTCGTCCATGGCTAGTCCCCGTCTTGGTGGCTGGTACTCCTGTATTCGAGATGGCCAACATATATGATGTACGCTTCCGCCGTGGATGGCTCTACTACTTAGTATGCTGGAAAGGTTATGCTGCTTGTGACAATTCATGGGAACCGGCTTCTGGTGTTCATGCCCCCCCATTTGATTCGCCGTTTCTACCTTCGCTGTCCTTGGAAACCTGGGGCTCCTTCAAGTCTTTGGGGTGGGCGGCATGTCACAGCACACGCGGGATCCCTACATTGGAAGGCTCCCTGGCGGCTCCGGGAATCCTTGCAGACGCGTCGGCATACCGGTCATGTTTCACGACTGAGGACCGCCATGTTGCGCATTCCGTGCAAGCGCGGGCGACCAGCGGCTGCATTCTGTGCATGTGCAGAATGCTCAGCGTGACGCATCTGCGCTCGGCCCCATTGGCCACTTTCCAGCATATAAACGCAGCGGTCACGGAGCGTGGTGCGTCGCAACCTTTTCCATAAGGTTATATGCTGTTGCTGGAATCTTTCACTTGCTCTTTTGTTCTTGGCTGCCCTGTGGTTGCCAGCTGTTTTCCTACTGACTTGCTTGCCTTGTTGCTGGTCTCTTGTTACTCCTGCTGGCCAGCTTTATTCTTTCCATTTGCCTGCCCTGGGCTCCTAGCTTGATTAACCTGCAGTTTCTCTTCTGATCCTATGACACTCTCTTTTCTGCCTTGCCCTGCACTCACTCTTCCCGTATATATCCTTATCTACTTAGTTTCTCCTGACCGCTCACCTTCAATGCTTGCACTGCTTGGCACCTCGTTAATAATGGGAAGGTCATTCTACCGTAATGATGGGAACTGCTCCCTATTTCAGGCTGGTTATTCTCCTCTAGCTTATCTCAGGGGGTAGAATGCCACACTGCTCTCCCACAAGAACCAGAGGGACACCCCCATACATCATTTCCACTGGACTGGATGGACATCTCCTGTTTGAGCTATCCTGGATCGTCAGCTATGTCGTTCCACAGGTATCCGGGAATCACGGGGGCTTTACAATCATATCCTTCCCTGAGGGTTGTTGAACTACCAGCCACATAGGGGTTCCCGAAATTGTATCCCCAAATTGTATCAACTTAATGTATCCCACCCTGACACCATCTGTGAAGACATCATGAAGTAAGATACAGACAACAGATTCACTTTTCTAAAATCAATGGTTTATTTCTTGTATGTCAAGATGGAGTAAGAACTAACATGCCCTATGCCAAGGTGGGATTTCCCTACCTAAAACAACTTAGGATAGTCTATGTCATAAAGTGCAACTCAATTGTCCATCTTTGTCCAAACCCTATACTTGCCCTCACAACTAAAGACATACAATGTGTAGGGATGTCAGCAACCAAAGAAACAGTGGTTAAAATAAAGTTCTGAGCTTCTTCCAGCTCCTGGCTTGCTTTCAGCCTCCCCTTTCCCAAGTTCAAAATAATTCCAAAAGAAAAACCTCTGGGTTCCCTTTCCCAAGTTCAACACAGTTATAAAAGGGTTACATTCCCCCAATTAAATACAGTTTAAAATCGCTGTGTTCCCTTCCCTTAGAGAGTGGCTTCAATTCCACAGTCAATTCAAATTTCTTGGCTCTCAATATTGATTTCAAAACCACCTTGTAACTTTTCAGGCTTTTCACCAATTCTCTTAACTTGACTTTCTTTTAGTCACTTGAACACGTGTTAGGCATAACAGCTTCAGCATCTTGACTTTCCTTGGTTCATTCCAAGTAGGGGTACTCAATCTAGGCGCAGCTGTCAGACCACACAGTCAACCCATCACACGACAACCCATGGCACTTTGTAATGTTCATTGACTCTCATTAGACTTCCATGCCAACACAGGTTTCCTTTCTGTATCTGCGTCATTAGTCCATATGTACTGTGTAGGGGAGGCATGGTATCACAAGTATGACACTGACACAATGGGTACAATTTATAAAACCTTTATTGAAATGGTTGGGGTTGGAGAAACTCCTAGTCTGCCCTATAACTAAGATGGGAGTAGTCTTGACCATCAAATAATAAGTAAAGCAGTCCTAGTGGAGTCTGTCAAATAAAAATGGCCTATGCTAACAAAACCTAATGCCTGCCCTATGTCTTCTACAAAAAAGTGAATAAAGGAGAAAAGTATGCAAAAGGAAAGATCAGTGTTCAAATGAATAAATGTGGTTAAACCAGCTCTCTTCCCCACGTTAGACCTCACGGAGTAAGGCTGTCCCTGTAGGCAGGATGACACAGTCTGGCTCAGCTTCCAACACAAATACAGTTCCAGAACGTGAATCGAGGACCGTCTGCCTTTCCATGTTTTAAGTCTCTTTCTCGACTGCCAAAAATAATGTTTCAGTCAAAGACGATAGCCGTGCCCTGGCCACTTGAGAGAGAAAGAGATCCCCGGGGACTAGTGGGTGAGACACCCTCTGGTTTCTCACAACTTCTGTTTCATTTTACAGTCTTTTGATTCTGTCAACACGTGACTTTCATACACTTCACTTTGTGGTGTTTCTCCTTGTCACCACCTTGCTTTCACACCATCCCATAGTGCTTATCGACTGCTTTTCACTTGCTTCACAAGTTCTCATTATTAGCTTTCACTTGGCTTGCACTTTCATCTTGTTCATAAAGGCTTTTTACTTGTTTTCACTTTGTTCATAAATGCACATCACTTACTTCTCACTCTTCCGGTATTTCATATATTTTGCATATCTTTTCCTTAGTTCGGCATTCAATAACTCATTAAGTACTTTGCAGCTTGTTCAGTATTCAATATTGTCCATTTGGTCTCCAGACCCATTCATTACATACTTTCACTCGATCAGCATCTTCCTTTGCCCACACCACGTCCTTGGAGCGCCCTGGCATGAGTGATCCCTCTCTGTTAGTCACCGGTGTACAGTTGCTCCTCTGGGTGCTTTTGCTTTACTGTCCGGCTCTCTCTCGCTCCCCTCGCTCTCTTCAGGAGCTCTGGCGAGCAGCGCTTTCCTCTTCCGAACCTTCCTGCTTCTGTCGGCAGTATATTGGAGACTTCCGTTGCCCCACCTCCAGCAGGGGACATGCGGCTCAGGGCTCTGCTGTGCTCTCTATCCTCTCATGGTCCATTTTGGCCTCAGTGTCTTTCTTGCTCTCCTGCAGCAGTCAGCGTCCTTTTCACCAGCCCCTCTCCTGCCTGCTCCACATCGGATTGCTGCATCCTCCTTCCCAGGTGGATCCCTCTCTCTCTCAGCTGCTGATTTCTCCTTATATGCACCTATAGCCCTTCAATTGGCTGTAGCAGCAAATTCCTTGCCTGACCATAATTACTTTTGTCAATGGGACATGCCTGACCATTATAGTGGTGTTCCACAGTCCTCTTCCTTGTCCCAGTACCAATGTGGTGTGCACAGATGGAAGTGTGCAGTACTCTTAGTTGCTTCTTCCTCATTCCAGTCTTAAAGGGATATGAATATGGGACAGTTGTTGTGTTAGACAGTGGGGAAGACTGATAATAACCTACATTGGTAGGGGGCGGATAGGATGTATTTTGATCATTTCTTGATTTAACCAGAGGAGGTGAATGTGGGACGATCCGGCAGATATAATGAGGTGTTCTTATTATTGTTCTCTTCCCTGTCCCTCTATAGTGAGGATTTACCCAGGGGTTATTTTGAAAGGAAAAAATTGAGGGGGTTTCACAGTACCCTATAAAAGTTTCAGGGACCGAAAGTTCATTGTGAAATGGAAATAGGGGATACTGTGTCCCACCTAAGGACATCCTCCTTGCATACCCCAAGTCTCCTCGACCAAGGTGATCCTCCCTCATATATACACCCCCAGGATCGGGATCCAAATGCGATTGCCTTTCCCTGGCCAAATGAGCAGAGGATATTGAGGAGAAGGAAGTGAGGGCGCCCTCAGCTTTCTCACATAATGCACATTGCCACTGCTTCAGCGCTACAGTGGTACTTGGTGTATTCTCATTTCACATCCTCATGATGCTTTATCATTGCTTGTTTTGCCACCATACACTTGTTGCACTTTCACATACTCTTCTGGCTCTTGCCAATGCTTGTTCACTCAAGTTATACAGTTCCTATACCCTATGGCTCTTGCAAATGCTTTTTTGTCAATGCTTGTGTGCCAATGCTTATTCTCTCAAAGTATACAGTTCCTTATATTCCCATGGCTCTTGCCAGAACTTGTTTTCCCAAATTACATTGCTCCTTTTATCCGAAAGTTCCACAAACTTTCTTTCAATCAGATCAGTATTCAAAAAGTGCTTACTTTCATTTTCATTCGGCTCGGTATTCAAAAAGGACTTGCTTTCATTCAGTTCTGCATTTTTTTAAGTATTCATAAGCTTTACATGTTCGACTGCCGTCTGTGAGAAACCTAAAGGTATTCTCCCCAACAAACCCACAAGAATCCCTTATTCAGGTGGCAAGGACACGGCCATCGCTGTTGGATCCACTTCCTGGGGGTGGACCAATGTGGGAGGATCACCTGGGTAGGGGAACCCAGAGCTATGCTCGAGGGAATACCCCAGGTGTGATGTGGTACCATCACAGAGAGGATGATGCGGGGATCGAAGTCCCTGTAGCTTTTTTAAGCAATTCCCACTCATCATCTCTTTCACCCATTGAATCTCCCTTAACCAAAGGTAAAGCCAACAATCTATTTGCATCTGATAAACTTGTTAAGAACCACAACTCCCAGAATCCTGCTTTTCCTGGTTCCTACCGAATACTCACAGTCACTCGTCTCCTTGTCCCTCTGGTTATTCTTTCCTGAATACAAAATGTACCTTGACAAAACCCTACCAATCCCGTCCCTCTTATTATCATTTCCTGCAATCCCAACCTGCTCAGACAAAACACTACCGTTCCCACAACCCCCCCTGTTTTTCTTCCAACAATGATCCTGGTCATTCCATTTTGATCTACACACCCTACAAATCTCACCCTTCCGAACGTACCCAAATCCATAGCAGGAGAACTATAATCCCATACAACACCTCTTCCTCTCTATACCCTGTAGGATACTCAAATTCTCTAACGTCCTCCCTTTCCGACACAAGCACCTTTGCACAACGGACTTGTAATAAAACTGTTAACCTGACATGTCCCGACACAAGGGTCAGGCAAAGTCAGGCAATTGACTTAAATCACACACACCTGACAGCCCTTCCTTTTCCCCATAGGGATAAAAGGTTGAGCAAGAGAGCACAGTACAAAAAAAAGCCGAGCACGGCAGACAGTACCACAGTACAGCTAACCAGGCATGGCAGTTCAAGAGAAGGAGAAAGGTGGCGGAAACCGAGAGGGTGGTGAGGAGAGAAGCAAACTTGCCCTTTTCATCCCAGGCCAGCGGAAACCTTTGTGGAAGAGGACATAAGACTGCGAACAATAGCACAAGAGTCTTGCAGCAGATGTCAATGGTACATGGGGCAAGCTTACGCTGACAAGCAGGAGCGAAGGAAGCTCCTGCGACCGTGGTACCGACCTTGACTCCAGTGAAGCCGAAAGCCAAGCGGTTCATCACAGTCGGTAAGTCGAGGGGAGAATCAATAAGAACTGGGCTGTGCTGAATGAGAAGTGCAAAGTGGCAAGTTATAACCAAGTTCAATGCACTGTGAAATAACTGTAAAAAGTGTTAAGGGGAGTCCAGCTGCAGAGGAAAACCGGCACCAAGAGACTCTCGTCGATCTCCATCTGAGCAAAACTACGGAAACCATAAGGCCGTAGAAGAGCTGCCCAAATAGGTCAAAGTGGTCATATTATGGGTCAAGCAAAATCTGTGTACAATCGAAAGACTTTGATCTAGAAAACTGTGTGAAAGAAAGGGACGTGAATCCTGCAGCATTGAAAGTATTGAAACAGCAAGAGTGAACCCGCATGAGGGATGCCAGGAGAAGAGCAGCAAAGTCTAAAGTCCCAAGAAACAGTGTGTTGACAGACGTGAACCCGGCCGAAGGGATGTCCACTATGAACTGTTTGAAAAGACATTGAGAAAACAAGGGAATTGCATCCCACTAAAGAGAAGAGAAGCCATAGTGAAACCAGAGGAGGGAGGCTGAGATTTGAGAAGGGTCAAAGCCCGAACGAGGGAGATCCAGGGGTGAAGCTATCTTCCAAAGTTCATTAAGAAAAGAACTGATATATAAATTGTGGTTATTTGAATTGAGAGGGGTCAGCGCTCAGGAGATGGGGACGCAGGGGTGAAGCCATCACCCTACATGAACAGTGGCTAAGAATTGAGAGGGGTTAGCACCCAGAAGAGGGGGGCCATGGGGTGAACCATTATCACCCTAAAGAACTTTCATTTGGTTAAAGGAACATTTTGGTTTGGTTATTTGAACATGTCAGGACCTCGAAGGCAAGAGACTTTGAAAGGAAACAAGACTTGGCCATTGACGGCCCTGACAGCTGGAACAGAACAATCAGCTTGTACTAACACAGCTCGAGCGTGTACTGTGCTTTCTGAAACTGAACTATCGGCTCGTGCTAAGAAAGCTCGAGCGTGTGCTGTGCTCCAAACTCCCATCTTACCCCATGCTCAAAACGTGGGAAGGGAGGCCCAAGCTACTGCATCCTGACAAATTATTTGAAAACACTTCTTTCTTTTTCTTGAAAGCTATCCCACATCCTTTTGTATTAGTTGTAAGGTTTGGCAATAGGTTTCTTACTATAGACCCTTTTATTTGACATGACGCAACTGGGACTGCCTTATTTTTCATTTGATGGTTGGCGCTTGCTCCCATCTTAGATTTAGTTTTAGATTAGATGTTTTCCAACCTACATACAGCATTCATTGTTCAATAAACACCCTTGAACTGTAATCACTTGTGTCTGTCTTACTTGTTGCCACCATGAGTTCCTTACATGTCCCGGTGTCCCCCTTCCTAGGCTGACTCACCGGTCGTTGCTTACGGTGTTCCAGCAAGGCTTCCAGCCAGAACAAGCTCTCTCTCTCTCATGCAGCACCTCGCTCCTTCTCCCCAGCAGCTCTCTGTGGCTTTGCTCACCCCACTGATGCTTCTCTCGCAGCTCAGGCCTCCCACTGCAGCTTCGCCCGGTCACACCGGTTCCCTTTCCCTGTTCTGACACCAGCCTCCAGCTTCCTTCAGCCTCGCTTTCCAGTGCATCCACTCTGCATCTTCCAGGGGTTCTCGAGTACTCCATCTGCCACACCGCCTTCCAGGAGAGGTCTGCTCTCGTCCAGCAGTCCATAGACCTGCTTCCACAGCTGACTCCATTTTCGCTGTACTTCCTGCTTTTAAACCTCCTCTCAGTTTGAGTGGTCCAAAAAGGAGTAGAACGCTCATTGCTGACTTGGGTGTCCTGCATTGCTCTTGCTGGCCTCCTCCTCGTCCCAGTACATAACTGGTGTTTCTATGTGTATGTGTTAATAAAGAGAGGATTTATTTCTCTAGTTGGTATCTTCCTCGTCCTAGTACCAAACTGGTGTCTATTGGGGAATGATTTAGGGGAAAATTAGGGAAGGGATTGACAACAGCGTATAAAGGCTTGGGGGACAGTGGACTCATGGTAAAAGGGGATTGGGGTATACTGTGTCTCACCTAAGGGTGCCTCAACCCCACTCCCCAAGTATCCTCCACCCAGGTGATCCTCCCTTGCATATCCACCCCCAGGGTCAGGATCCGATAGCGAAGGCCTTTCCTTGGCCACCTGGGAGGAGGATATATTGGGGAAAGGAGTTAGGATGCTCACAGATTCCTCACAATACTTGGACTCCAGTCCCAGGGCGTTCACCCAGAAGCGCAATGAGGCCACACTAATGGGATAAAGGCACTATATAAATGACAAACTACTACTACTATTACTACTACTACTACTACTACTACTACTAATAATACTGTGGTACAGCTTGGGGATCTTGATCATTATTGCTGCCTCTAACTTGGTCATCAACTGCAGGATTTTCCTCCTTGCCGTTCCTGGTAGCAGCATTGCTCTTGTATGGTCTTCCAGTCAGTGTGGCAGCTGTTTACAATGGGAGATGTTCCTGGTGACCGACGCCAAACCTCTTTGCGCCGTGACCATACAACTTTCCCTGGCGACTACCTTCAGTGGAGATGGGTCAAACGGTAACGCACATTTACGCTTGGTTCTGCTATTCTTCACGATGGCTCCATCCCCTGTCTCCACCAAGGGCACTGCAGCACCTCCCCTTCTGCTCTCCTTTTCATAGTTTTTCGCCTCTTGGCCAGGTATGCTTCATTGTCCAGACTCTTGAGTTGCCATTGCAGGATGGTGGGACTCAGTGTGCAAGGAGAGCTGCCCAATAAAACCGTTGCTTGCGCAACTCCTGTTGAGGCATCAGGTGATGACCAATACGCCCTCATGAATTGGTAAATGGCACTTTCGGTGCCCATTTGCAAAGTCTAATTAGGGTCCTCGTGAACCTCTCCACGTCTCTGCTGGATTGCAGTCACCATAGAGTAATTCTCCTTTGTTGGACACCAAGCTTCTCAGAAACACCCTCATATTCGACCCTTGAAACAGGGACCCGTTGTCCGACTCTAGGATAGCTGGTAGGCCATGTGTCGCTAAAAGTCTTCTCCAGTTTCGGGATGACAGCCAATGTGTCTGTTGACTCGACAATTTCCACCTCTGGGTAATGAGAGTATTTGTATACGACAGCAAGGCTGTATCTTCCATCCGGGATGAATCTGAAGTCTGTACTCACCCGTTGCCATGGGCGTTGACTCTGAGTCATGGACTTTATAGGGGCTGGTGGTCTGGCCGTCCCAGATTACTGGCATGGGATGCATCTAGATAAAATCATCTCCACAGCAGGTTCCAACCCCAGGAACCAAACCTTCTCCCTCAGGGGAGATTTTGCCTTCTGCACTCCTTGGTGCCTGATATGCGCCAGCCATACCACCTTGTCTGTTAGCTCTGCTGGGAAAACCAACCTCGAACCGCAGATCAGCAGGCAATTTGGGGAGATCGACAGATCCTCTCACCGCCAAAATAAACTCAGTAGCCTTCGATTCCGTCCTGTGACATTGCTTATGCAAAATGTTCTTCCATCGCCCAGACTTGGGAGCCTCTACGATTACGCCAAAACATTCATCCCGCAGGGAGGCAATGCGTAGTTCTTCCAGCGTCAGGGTGATGGGCATGTGATCCAGCGCCACCAGGAGCACATGTTTCTCCAGGAGGTCGGCCAGTTTGGATTCTCTGAAGGTGGCAGCCCTCAGGTGGTGAGATCAAAAGTCAGTTGGATTGCTTGTACCCAGCCAATACTTGATCACAAAGTCATATTTTTGCAGTTGGAGGGTCAATTTTCTGATCCATGGAAGTGGGCAGGGGAAGATCTTTAGAAAATAAATCAGGATTAGTGGCTTAGGGGTCTGATAGTACCTTGAAAGACCGTCCATACAGGCAAAGATGGAAATGGTGATATCCCCAGAGCATGGCAATCACTTCTTTTTCAATTTGAGAATATTGGAATTCGGTTGCGTCAGCGCCCTACTGGCATATCCTATTGGCAGAACTTCCCCTTTTGGTGTCTGTTGAGTCAACATGGCCCCAAGCCCTTGCATCCACTACAAGCTCAGTAGTCAGGGCTGGGTCATAGTAGGACATTGTGGCATTATCTGCCAATGCATCTTTTGTTGCCTCAAACACCACCTGATGTTCTCCGCTGTAAGCCCAGGGTGTCAAAGCTTTTGTCAAACGTCAAAGCGGCTCAGATATAGATGCTAAATGGGGAATTATTTGCCTGCAATAGTTGACCAGCCCTAGGAAGCTCCACACTGCGGACTGGTATTTGGGGGCTGGTGCTGCTTTAATGCCCTTCGATTTGCTGACATGCTGTCTTTGCGGAATACAAAGCTAAAATCATCCAGCCACTCCTTAAGGAATTCACATTTCTTCCTATTCAGAGTGATACCGTTTTCTCAAATTCTCTATCGGACCGGCCACAGCCGTGACACACGTTTGATGAAAGTGGGCGCGAAGATCAGGATTTCATCGCTAACAATGTCCACCCCTGAAAAAAAACACCAGCAACGACTCCTCCGATGGTGCTTTGGAAGAACTCTGTGGCTGAGGAAACGCAGAAGCTGAGTCACTTGTATTTGGGAGTCCTTCAAGCAATGAGAATGTGGTAATGTAACGTGACTCCTCATGGAGCACAATCTGATGGTATCCCGCTCACAGGTCGAGCTTAGAGAAGTATTGTGAGCCTTGAATGTCAGCCAGCAGATCATCAATAGCGGGGGTGGGGTGTATTGTGAAGGCATCATGAAGCAAGACACAGACAACAGATTTAAAGTTCAAATGAAAATGTTTCATTAACTCAAATGTCAGGATGGTCGAAGGCCTAACTTGCCCTATATTAAGCTGGGATTTCCAAACCTAAAGAAACTAAGGAAAGTCTGAGTCAGAAAGTTCTACTTAAAAGTCTGTCTGTGTCCAAAACCTATTATTGCTCTTACAACTAAAGCTAAACAATGCGTAGCGATGTCAGCAATAAGAGAAACAGTGCTCCAAACAAAGTTTTAAGCTTCTTCCAGCTCCTGGCTTACTTATCAGCTCCCCTTCCCCACGTTCAAAATAGTTCCACAAAAGTCTCGGGATTCCCTTTTCCAAGTTCAAGACAGTTCCACAAAACCTTGGGGTTCCCTTCCCCAAGCTCAACACAGTTCCACAAAATCTTGGGGTTCCCTTCCCCAAGTTCAATGCAGTTCCATTTGTACCTGTTATCACTCTTTCAATGTTCAAAACCAGCTCCATGTCTCCTTTGTACTCCTTCTGGTTTCTTAACAATTCGATTAGATTCATTTCTCCTGTTTCACTTTGGCAACCTCTTAGGCTTTCACAGTTGGGGTTCCCTGGTCTAGGCGCATTTGTCAAACCACACCTTCCACCCATTACTGGTCACGCAACCAGGAACCCTAGGCTCTCTAGCCCACACAGGTTCTTCTGTCTTTGTACCTGTGTGATGGTTCACACTCACTTGGCTTCACTTTAGCAGCCTCTTGGCTTTGCCACACTGTGTTCTCTCCTTTGCCAGTCTTTTGGCCTTGCCACAATGTATTTTCATATATAGTTCGCTTTATGGTGGTCTTGTTCCTTCATCACCTTACTTTCATGCTTTCTTGCAATTTTCCATACTTGCTGTCTTTTATGCTGCATGCGATTCGTACTTTGCTTTCAATAGGCAATATTTGAATTTCACACACACTTGTCATCAAGGCACATCTTTAGATTGGTATTCAATGGTTGTGACTTTTTCACTCTGCCACTTGCATATTATATTGTCCTTGTATTTCCTGCTCACCTCATTGCTTTGGGTTTACTTCAGCGGGCATAGGCTTTCTCATTCATTCTGCATCAAATTCGGTTTTCTCCCACAGCACCAGGAGCACCCTCGTTCGAGTGCTCTTAATGCTACACTTAGCGGTCCCTGGCATCTCCTCCAAGCTGCAATGCTTCCAATTTCACCTACGCCGACACGTTTGCTTTCACACATGAGTCACGCTCGCATTTTACGTTCTCCTTGGCTCTCATCGGCAGCTCAGCTCGCGATCCATCGGTGCTGTCAGGCACCTTACTTCTTTTACTTTCTCCTCAGATCTCACCATCAGCCTCAGGTGGAAAGGGACCTGGCGTGTTTGACCGCCACCGATTGGACTGTAGGATCGATGTGAAAGCGTTATTTTATGCGATCGAAGGTAACCTTTCCCTTCGAATATATGTTGGCGAACTGTCCCAGTAGGCCCTCAAAGTCTTCCAATGCACAGCAAATGCAAACTTGCCAGATCGAGTCGTTCGGCTGTGTCGCAGCTCAACAGAGTAGGAAATGAAAATGAGTCCTACCACTTACAAACTCCACATACTAGAAATCATGTATGTAACAATTCTTCACAGGGGTGGCTGGAATGGGTCAGCCTTAAAACTACCCTTCAAAAAGCGTGTTGTTGGCTGGATACAAATTATCCAGGCCCAAGATATGTACATTGCACCAACATTTCAAGCAACTAGGCCTTTTTAAAGTTGGTTGAGAACACTTGTATTGGTACTGTCTTGTGCTAATGCATTGGTAGGTTGCTTTCATGCATTAATCTGAGGCAGCTTTTTTATATACAGCTACAAGCTTTGTTTCCATTTTTTGCATTTGTTTTTCGAAGACATAATTGTGCATTAAAGACAAAACATAACATTTGTGATGCAATCGTGGGTGACAGAAAATATATTCCACACACAACTATTTGCACTTCAGTGCTGGGACATAGTATTTCACTATAAACCAATTCTTATAACACAAAGCTTGACGTGTTTGGGCATAGTATAACACATTAAAAGCATGGATGGATGTATGTGCGCTTTTCTGATGAGAGTTTGAGCCCAACAGAGGGGAACATCAGAGAACTGTGATACTGAACTATACTAAAACATTGTGCATTGAGAGCCAAAGCTGGGGTAGCCCACAACACTTGGAAGCTGGGCCGAAGTGCTTGCACGTCAGAGTGTACCCTGCTGCCAACGAGCTCTGGCTACCCCCGTGCCATTAACGTGGGGGAAGGGAACTGTCGTTGCCACATCCAACCATTCTGACCTATGCTTTCACACCCATTGTTCCTTTTGTTTTCCCATTGAAAAACCTGAGCAGCCCATTTTCTTTGAGAACACTAATTTCTTAATATCTTGATATTCACCCTGTCACCTTTATGTATTAGATTGAGGGCAGGAAATAGGTTTATTTAGTTTACGTCTTTTCTGTTGAGTAGACTGATTAGGACTGCCTTTTCTTTCTGTTGTTTGATGGCCGAGACTACTCCCATTTTAGCAGTAGGGCAAGATAGGAGTTATCCAACCTTTTTTTCTAAACTATTGAATAAACACACTTGAACCACTTGTGTTGTATTCTTGCTTCTGATAACCATGCCATCCTCACACTGCATAGAATTGTTTACAGTTTTTAGTTACTGACTGTACATCCCAGTGATGGCTGGTGAATTTTTTAATTCGAGGGCCGTAAATGTTTCCATCCAATATGCAAGAAAGGCCGAGTGTAGCGAGGGACCCGACCCAATCAAGACGGCATGTGGGTGCCTCCCACCAAGAACATTTTTAAAATAATGGCTTAAATGGTGCATTTTCCAGTACACTTTTTTTTAAAAAAATTGGTTTAAAAGCTAGACAGTTGTTGGCATTTGGTTTTGTAAGGTAATTCATGAAACAATCCATTGGATACAAGTCACAAACAGTGCACAGGAGCATTTCCCCAACACAGTTTCATGATGCCTTTGCCCACAATATATGCCAGTACAGAATAAAAACATGTTCACGCTGGCTGTGCCCATACATTTCCTTGCTGGCTGCACCAATATGCACCAGTATTCCCATATAAGAATATATTCATGTTTACTTTGTGAATAATCCAGTAATATACTATAAAAAAATATATCCATGCTTGCTCTGCAATATATAGCACTATCCCCATGTAAGAACATACTCCAGTTGGCTATACCATTAAAAATGCCATGCCAGAGTATGAAAACATGTCCAAACTGTCTGCATCACAATGCCTGTCTAGCCGTGTAATAACACTGTTCATACCTCCTTTATCAAAGATGACCAATTCAAAATGTCTAGCCACAGAAAGAAATGGCTAGACTGGCTGCATTATAATGCCAGTCTAGCTACATAGACATTTCTAATCCCTTCCCTATTGTGTTAGAAAACCATCTCCCAATGCATACCAGTATGGTACTGAGACGAGGAAGAGACGACATAGGAACTTACATTCATCTTTTATTAACTCAGACATATACAAACACCACTCTGGTACTGGGACGATGAAGAGGGATGCAAAGTACCAAGACCATTGTGAAATTAGTGTGAATGGCCTACACCTGAAGCCAAAGGGGTGGTATAAATGGTCCGCTCAGGTGAGGCTAATGGGGAGATTGCCTGTGGAATGCTTGCAGATGGAGAAGCCGGCGGTGAAGGCAGGGAGACACGTGTCGAAAGCACCAAGGTGCTGCAGAGTTGCTGCAGCGGAAGCAGGGTGTGGCAGGTGTTGTCGAAAAGTCCCTGGTGGCTGGGTCAGGCTGCTGACCTCCTGGAGCTAGAGGTGTCAGAGACCCAGGAAGAGGGGCTTGCCGAGCCGAGAACAGCAGTAGCCACAAAGAACCGACCGAAGCAGAGAAGGGCACAAAAAGGACAGTGTATACCGAACCAAAGGAAGGTAAATATGAGTGAATGCCACATGAGTGGAAAGTAGAGAAAAGCATTCCCTGACACAAATGAATTGTGAAACTTGGAAACTAAAGAAAGCAAGCATTGATAATGAATATATAGCACTGTGAATTGTACAAGCTGAGAAAAAGCAAGCATTGGCAAGATCCATGAGGAAAAGAGGAACTGTACAAATTGGAAGTTAAAACTGTATCAATATTATGAGAAGAAGGCTTCATAATCCAACAAGTGAATGGTGGCCAAATGAGTGTTGAACAGGACTGCAAGAATAAAAGTCCATTACCACGGCTGAGATGAAACAGTGGTGGTATAACTATGGAAAAGAAGCCAATCAGGTGTGTCGTTGCGTGACCTGTAATGGGTGGACAGTGTGGTCCGACAATTGCGCCTAGACCTAACACACCCCACTAAAGAGAAGCAACGTGACTCGTCTATACATTTATGGTTGAATATCCAGAGTAGCTGGTACATTGTGAACTTCAAGAGTTGAACATTATGAAATTGATGAAAGAGCTATAAAGCCTGAAATCTGGGAAGAATCCTGAGGTATTGTGTTGTTGAAAAAACAGTGAGAGACTTGAAAGCTTGGGGAAGGGACCCCCTTGTGATTGAAAGTGAACTATTTGGAATCTTGGGGAAGGGAGAGCCCCTTTCCGACCCAGAGCTGGAAGAAGCTCTAAACTTTTGTTTTAACACTTTTTCATTTGATGCTGACATCCCTACACAGTTTGAACAAATAGATGTGAGGGCAAGTATAGGTTTTGGACACAGACAGCCATTTACTTTGGACTGCCTGACACAGACTATCCATAGTTTCAATTAGGTAGGGAAATCCCACCTTAGCATAGGGCAAGATAGGCCTCATCCTAACCCCTTTACGATTTTTAATAAAAGTGTGTAGCCCAAACTTTCCTCAGTTGTCTGTGTGTCTACTTCCTGATGCTTTCCCACACGTCAAACATACAAACAGCCATCCTCCCCGATGGGCCATGAAACGCTGGGGAATTAAAATGCCCCTGTCTTTGCATAGCCCATTGTGAAACAGGACTGTCAAATGGAAACCGTGTTTGCCTTGGGCAGTTCAAACCAGCTCAGGAGCACTCCCTCAGCTGCAAAACGCCACCACTGGCACATCCTCAATGAATCTATGGACACGGTCAATGTGTCTGGAGATTAAAAACTGTTGACTTTGAAGCCATGTACATGAACTGCATTGTTGATAATGCAGGGATTTTGAGCACATTTAGAGATCCATAGAAAGCATACCAGGATAGCTAAGCGGGTTGAATGACTGTTGCTGCAATGTTATATATTTTAAACTGGCTGTAAATCGTAAGACTGTTTGCAATTCCTTATAAACAACAAGTGCTATAAAATGGGATCAGCCAGGGGATGGGTTGGGCTGATCGCTTGCTAATGGTCGGGTGAGAATGGGGAATTTCTGCCCCCATAGTGAAAATCATAGATGGTATCTATGAACCCACAGTTTAATTTCCTAATAACTGCTGTCAGCACAATAGAGACATTTGTGATTAACTAGTTTGACCAGCATATAACATCTTTAGAAATATATCCTGTGATAAAACACAAAGGAAGGGGCACAGAAATCACAGGGTATTTGTGTGATAGACAAAAAAACGCATTTTAAAGAAAACTAGTGAATGCAAGTTTGAGAAGCATGTTTCAGTTTGGAAATGTCTTTTTTGTTTTTTCTATTAAAGTGTAAAATGCACATTTGATAAACAGCAGTGTGCCCAGCATTTGGGATGACTGCTTTTAACAGTGATGACTCACACCCCAGTGATATTCGTGTCCCATTGATTCCTGTGGTGCCCCTTTCAGGCTAGAAGAAGAAACGCAGGTTAAGCAAATACAGCCTGCAAACACACAAATAACGGCTGGGCAAAGGAGCACTTTTAAGACTCCTCGAAAGAGTTATTTGCCAAGGGGGAAGGGGCGTGGGGAGGGGCAGGCCACCAATTAGTGGGGCAAAGTAAAAGCAGCAAATGGGGTGGGGCAATTTCCCCTGTTGCTCCCTTCTAGGGACGCCTATGGAAGTGTGCAGTGCATTGTACTTTTACGTTTCCCTTTAATAGACATTCAGAAGTGGTGGGATTTCACTGGAGTGCCTTGTGATCCTGGGCAAAACTGTTTAGAGAATGTATGTTCACAGTGACTTTAACAAATTGAAACATCAGTGATTAATATATAGAGGGTCGGGAGGGTAGGTCAGGGGCAACGTGTTTGTCTTGAAATCAGAGCACACAGTGCAACACAGATCCAAATACGTGTCTTGCAGAGCAAAACAGGTTCAAATCCATGGCCGGTGCTTAGGGACTGGTCTCCAGGGACATACAAGATGAATTAATTAATGGAGCAATGGAGCAAACACAGTTATCTGGATTTACAATGAGCCCAACTATGAACACTTGAATATCTGTCTCCCAGTGAATGTTTTTTTTTATTTTTTAAATGACTATTATTTTCAACCAAGCCTGCCCATTAACCTATGTGCATGACACCAAGGCACCTAAATCGCTCGTTTTTTTTTCCAAGATGAGGCAGCAAGGCTACCCTCTTTTTTAAATTCTGGGCCGCAAAATCCACCCATTTTGAGATGTCACAGGAGGTCTAGGCTTGGTGATTGTTTGGCGGAAGCAGGCCGGCGTAAAGCCATTGCGCCAGATGGAATGCATGTTCTCCATCTAAAAGGACCAGACCTTTAGTAACGTGATTACCTTGCTTCTCTGGCTGCCCTGCGTGCAGGTCTCCCTAACACCTATGCTGCCTGAAGGGTTTTGTTTTTTAGTGTGTGTCAGTGCCACAAGTCGCAAATGTCAGTTGACAGCTATGCTACCATCTCCCAGAGGACAGAAGTGGTGGTCACGTGTACTATGATGAGAAGAGGAGGAGGACTAGGAGTAATGACGATCACCACTAGGTAAACTAGGCATTACCTCCAGGTCCCTCTTCCACATCCCAGTATTTTCTTTTGAGGAATACCAAAGCTGAAAATAATTGGGTCTGTGAAGCAGCGCACAACAAACCTATGCTGCAACAACCCCATGACCAACTTTATTAAAGCACTACTTGCCACACTTCCTTCAGTGTGTGCCATAACCCAGAAGACCAATACCAAATGCGCAGGCCTCTTGACTAACCGCATTCAACCAGTAACGTTGAATAGGTGAAACAATGTGTAAGGGTCGGCCCTGGAGGCTGACCTAGACATTTCCTGCAGGGAAACGGCCCGCAGATGCACCCATGACGTCGCTGTGTCTCTGGTCAACTGCCCCAGGATCCGTGGAGGCAGCGGTACCCAAGCCACCTCATATGCCATGCAAATACAGTGTTCGAATCCAATGCCTGATGGAAACCACAGAAGCTTTCTCCCGCTGCCAAGGCCCAATAAGTAACAAAGTTTCCACTTTCCGAACAGCAGCAGTCTATGCAACATATGCTAGACTTGAACTTCGGATATCCAAGACATGGCATCGCTCTTCCTCCAGCGAAGACGGGTTCAGATGGATCCCTGGCTGTACAATGTCTAGTCAGGATAATTTGGGAAATGCACGATTTCAGTAACTGTGGTGGCCTGCCTCCGGTCACCGGGGCAGGCCACACCTGATGTTGGGATCTCCCGACAGGGTCTCCATCCAGCCGCTGTTGGGGGCACCCAACACTTGGCCACCGCAGTACTGGGGGCACCCAGCGAGGGCAGCACACAAGGCCGTGATCACACGGCGACCAAGCACACACAAAAGAAGACGCAGACACGAGTTACCGCTTCCGGGGGCTCTGCTGCATTGCCTTGTGCGTGCCAGCAGAGCCCCTTTTATTAGAGAGGCGTCATGACATCGTCATGATGCTCTCTCACACTGGAAACACTAAAACAACTAGACCCACACATAACATCCCTCCTTTATTATAAACAAACAACATTTTACGCCCGCTGCAAACAGCGACCCTAGAATGGGTCTGACTTGGTGCATTCCAGTCCGTGCACCCTTTCTACTCCTACTAACTAATCAAAGCCTTGAACTTTAACCACTGCAAACAAACAGGTGTGTTCCAGTCCACACACCACGGGACCGACGGCGGGCTGTTCCAACTCAGAAGATTCCAGGATCGAACTGGCCAGTGGCACTGCTGCAGGACAAGAATAATATATTTTCTTCATCTTCTCCTCCCCCACATCATACTGCCTTCTCCTTTGTTCTTCCGCCACTTAGACAGCAGCCACTCTGGGGGTCTTTCTCCCCTTTGATTCACCCCCCCCCACAATGTCCCCATCATACTGGCTGGTGTCGGGGCGAGGAACACCCGTGTGAAGTGATCCACCTTCCCGCACCTCCCACAGATGTGTCCTTTGGCAGGGCAGTCCTGCGGGTGTGGAAGGTCCCACCCGCACTGATGGCATATTGTGGCACCGGGGTCTCTCCTTGGCCAGTCTCCTCTCCTCATTGGCTTTCCTCCTTGCCACTTGCCAACAGCTGACACCTCCTCCACTTTGATCCGCTTCATGGGGGCCTCCAGCTTGAGGTGTTGTCTGGATGAGTCCATGACTGAGGCCCGCACCTCTGCCAGCTCCTGGGTACGGCCAAGGTCTAGTATCCATTCAGTTAACACTGGGTCCCTCAGGACTTGCTTGCGCAGCTTCGAAAAACTGCAGCCGTAGATGATCTGCGCCCTGATCTCGTCCTCCTTAAAATTGCTCAGGGCACAGGACAGTGCCATGCTGTTCAGCTTCCCATGAAATGCATCGAGCCTCTCCCTTTCATCTTGCCTCGCGCACCTCATCCTGAACCGTTCGTAGTCCCTGCTGACCATGGGCCTGAAATACTCGTTCAGGGCTGCAATGGGCGCATCATAGGACTGATCCACGGGCCTTAAGTGTCTTGAATAGCTTTTGGACGGCCAGTCCGGTGGAGTACAGGAGGATTGGTCGTTTGGCCTTGTCCTTCATTTCCACCGCCTCAAAGTACAGCTCCAGGTTCTCTACCTAGGCTGTCCACCAGGGTCCCAGACTGGCTGGCGCACTTACCATGTCAAAGTGAGGTAGTGGTGTGAGCTGTCCTCGACATACCCCTTTGTCGTCTGACATGATGAGCGCTGGGTGGGTGCCGGGTGTGACCACTGCTGGTGAGGCTTATGGTGCGTTCATAGTCAACGGGCCTCAGGTGGCTTGACCCCCCTCTGAAAGTCTTTTGAAGGCGCACGAGCAATCCTTGCGGAGCCGCTACCTTCAGTTAGTACCTGACTGGTAAAGAAGTCACAGCAGCTGTCCCCGGACCTGGCCGGTTCCAGGGGCGCACAAGCACTCCTCGAGAAGCCCCACCTCTCCATGGCCCTGATACTGATTACGCTGCAATGGGAGCCGCTTAGGCCAAAGCGGGCGCACAATAACTCACGATCACTTCTTGGGAGGGTCAACCGACAGGTCGGGTGATGCTGGCAGAAGCACCAGGAAGGTCCACCATGTGCTTTAATATCCTCACTTCGCGTCACTGGGTTTTCTTGTTGGAACCTTGCAGTCCACTGTGTTCCTTCTCTGAGGGGCGGCGCTGTCAGGGGTACACTCACTCTGCCCGGGCTCAGCTCGCCCTTCTGGCTCACCGCCGTGGCCCGATGGTGATGGCCACGCCCCTTTTCCCCTTGAGATTCATGGGCTGGACTCCCGCTAGCCCTCAGCACCCCAGAGGTCTCGCCCCTTTTAGGGCCACCCCACCGGCTGGGCCAAAAATGCTTGAAAGTGTTGAAAATGTGCAACTTGGTTTCACCGTTCTCGGCCCGGGTCTTGATGGGGCCCGCGCCGCGTTCCCTGCTCCTGGTGGGATGTAATGATGGATCACTGCTGCGGGCCCGGGCCTTCAGGCTCCACCCCTTCCTTTGTTCAGGGCCGCAGCCCTTTTGCCACGTGGACGATGCAGGTTGGGCCACCTCCACTGGAGCCATGCTGCACCACGGCCACATCAGGGGAGCCACACAAGGTCCCTCGGTGCCCGCCGCACGGCGAGGCCTCCCCTTCCACCCGCGGCTGATGCCACAAGTTAGCGAGCACTGGATGGGCTTCTGGCAGCCTTCACACTGCACTGGTGTGTAGGGTCCAGACCGCCCTCGTTGCCAATGAGGTGGCCCGCCTCCGGTCACCGGGGCGGGCCACACCTGATGTCGGGATCTCCCGACAGAGTCTCCACGCTGCGCTCACACAGCCCACGGTCCGCAGGGGTCACCCTGCATAGCCCGGATCACCGGACCGTCCAGCCGCTGTTGGGGGTATCCAACACTTGGCCACCACAGCACTGGGGGCACCCTGCGAGGGCAGCACACAGGGCTGTGATCACACGGTGACCCAGCACACACAAAAGAAGACGCAGACACGAGTTGCCACTTCCGGGGGCTCTGCTGCACTGCCTTGTGCGTGTCAGCAGAGCTCCTTTTATTAGAGAGGCGTCATGACAACACTAGAACTACTAGAACCACTAGACCCACACATAACAGTAACTGAGCTACTTTGCATTGTAAATACAGAAATATAACAAAATTGACCTGCACTGTTAACCTACTTACTAACCGACTAATAACAAATGGGGTGTGCTTGGGGACGAAGGTGACTGCTTCAAGATGCATTTTTTAGAGACACAGCAAAAATGCAGTGTTCAGATTCTGAAATCAGTGCACCGATCATTCTAAGGGTTAAAATTTGCAGGCAAGTAAAATCGTTTTTACAATGTGCCACGTTTTATAGAGTTTTATGATGTTGCAAAATAGAATTACTTTGCGCCGAACAAAGATGTACCAGAGATGAAATATTGCAGCGTAGGAAGTTGATATCTTGGGTAACAAGGCTCATAGGGGCGCAGTATGCAGTAAAAGTGTTGTTAACGGAATTACTGGCACTTTTACTGTACTGCCGAATTATAAATTGCAGCTAGTTCCACCAGCAGAATTATCCCCAGCGGAATTACCAGCAACACATGGCTGTATCAACCGTGGCTGGGGGATAGCTCAGGGGTGACGCGCTCGCCTTGGATGCAAGACGACGCAAAGCAACACCGGTTTGATCCCCGGGTCCGTGTTTATAAACCTATGGGTATTAAGCGAGCTATAAATAACCAATTACAATTACAATTCCCCCAGCGGAATTACCGCCCAGATACAAAACGGTATTTCTGCTGTATTACAAGTAGAAATGCTCCCAAAATACCACAGAAAAAAGCAGTAATTCTTACAAACACTCAGTGCAGTTACCTCCACCCATAGGTGCGAGAAATGAAGCTGCAGGTGCACCAAATCCACTCAAGAAGGGTACATAAGGCACACACCTTCCCCAAACACACTTTCCAAGACCATGTTGTCACTAGCTCTTGTGGAAGAGGACATGCAGCTGTTCCTGCTCCACATTGAGCTGCAGAGCGTGAGGTGTCAGCAATGCACTATCAAAGTACTTATTCAAAGTACTATCTGAACTCAAGGGCTTTTCCGTAGATATTCTTCCCGAAGCCGAGACAACATGGTGTCAGCATATCCATGACTGCTTTGCTCAGAAAGTTACCTTACACCAACAAAACATCTCCCATCAATTGAGCTTATTTAAATCCTCTGAGCAAGAGTCGATATCAAAATGCTTTTCATATGACCCAGCTTTCCCACGCTTCTCCTTTCACAGGGTATTAGAAAGTGAAGTCATTTTAAAATTAAACCCTACATCCTGCAAAGGAGACCGCTTCCCAGCATCACTCGTCCAAGATTTTCGAGACTCTTTGACACCCTGGGTCACCACTTTTGTAAATCGGTCATTTGCTGAGGCAGCTGTTCCAAATAACACCAAATAACATCAAGGAAGCATGGATTACCCCTATGCTAAAAAAAAAGAAGATCTCAACACAGGGGACCCGGGGATCTTCAGGCCCATTACTAATGTTGCCTTCTTGTTGAGGATCTTAGATAAGATTGCACTTGAGCAATATCAAGACTTTATCCCTCAGAACGATATTCTCGCTACTGGCCAGTCGGGCTTCCGGGTAAATCACGGAACCGAGACTGCCTTAGTGGACCTCAAGTCGAACATAGTTGAGATCTTTCATAAGGGTAGCCAGGCATTATTACTTCTTTTGGACCTGTTGGCCGCTTTTGATCTGGTCGATCATGCAATTTTGGCAGATAGGCTGATTAAGGTGGGCAGATGCACTGTGTCAGCGGCAAACTGGCTCAGATCCTTTCTCGGTCCACGATCTGCATACGTGACCATGGATAACACGCAGTCCCTTAAGGCGACATTGACCTGTAGGGTCCAACACGGATCGTGCCTGTCACTGCTTTTATTTAATATCTATATCAAGCCTCTGTGGGACCTTCTTTCTGCACTGGGTGTTCGTTTTGCAAACTATGCCGACAACACCGATATTGTGATCAAACTCACTGGTCTTTATACTAAGGACTCAGAGAAAGTTAACACCATCTTTCATGCAATACAAATTAGGATGGTCACAAACTCTCTGGCCCTAAATGATAAGAAGACCGTGCTCCTCATATTGGGTACACCGGCTAAACTTATGGATCCCTCTTACGCTAGCTTCTGCATTGCAAATAACACAACCAAGGTCTCTGAATCAGCAAAGACCTTGGGAGTTTATAATGACCCCCACCTCTCATTCAAGAAGCATGTCCTTCACATCAAATCCTCTTGCTCGTTCTATATCTATCTTCTCTGGCAAATTCGCCCCTACCTATCAGAGACAAATGGGGCTATGATTGCATCAGCTATTATTGATTTTAAACTAGACTACTGCAACAGCCAATAAGGTGCTTCTAAGGCAAACATAAAAAGTCTTCAGATGTTACAAAATGGAGTGGTCCAGGCCATTTGTGGCCTCGGACGACATACTCACGTCACTGTGGCTCGTAGAAAACTACACTGGCTGCCGGTCAAACAAACAATTAGATTCAAAGGCACCATGCTGGTCCATAACTGCTTATCAGGTAAAGCCCCGAAATAACCTGTCAGCTAGAATTCTCAACGTTCCCTTTCCCAGAACACCATGCTCCAACAAAGATATCCCCCTGAAACAACCTCAAACCCTATTGAAGAGGATTGGTGGCTCAGGTTTTCAAGCTTTGGCCCCAGATCTCTGGAATCAGATCCAATTTTCCCTTAATGGCTGCAGGTCTACCACCCACTTCAAGAAACTGCTAAAAACACATTTATTCGAGCTGGGCTAAGGTAATCACCCCATTCTCTTGGTATTGACTCTTCCGTCTCCGATACCGATCTCCATGTTCTCTGTTTGTCTTTGTCATGTGAGCGCACTGAGGCCCATGGGTAAATGGCGCTACATAAGAACATAATAGATAGATAATGCGAGGCGGACAACTTTTGGGTGATTGTTCAAAATATGCCATTTTATTAAATTATAAATTATATATGATATGGCATTTATAACGCGGCTGTACACAAGTGTTATCAAATGTTATCAAATGCCTCACTATCCCTACTCTGACGAGGATTTCCCTACCTATAAAAACTAAAGGGAAACACTCTAAAACAGAATGTCTGGCCCTCACACTTAAACATCAAATACACAAAGAAAATATATGACAATTCAAATAACATCAAAAATGATGTTCACGGTCTCTTTTGATAACCTCTTAGTAACCTGGTGGAACTCCCCTTCTCCAGGATTCAAGATAAACTCAGCTCCAATGTTCAGCAAAAATAAATAAGGAAATATATGTGTGGTAATACAGTCTCAATTCAGTTGTTGAAATGTCTTCAATGTCAAAATAAGGTTTTATTAACCAAAGTTCCAATAACAGAAACGATTCTCTCTTGGTGATAAGACTTTCCACTTCACCAAAATAACATCAATGTCATTCCTAGCCACAATGCTTTGCCACAACTTCCAGTTGTCCAAGAAGAATTATCACAATGCAAAGGAAATGGAACTTCTGTAAATATTAGTGAAACACAGTTCTTGGTTAATAGTTGGTATGTATGTCTTTACAAGATTAGGAATCACAATAGGTATCTTTGTCAAGACGGCTTCACAGCACTTCTACTTCCCCTTCAACAACTTCAACTTCTACAAGAGTTACCATGAGGACCTACTCCTTTGCCTCATAGCATTCCACTTCATTTGTGCTACTGAAGTCTTGTGTCAACTGAGAACCAAATACACCACCACAGGTCAGTCCTTTGTGACTTGTTATGACATGGTTCACTTTCGGGTACTTCAACACTTTTAAGTAGAAAAGGCACTCTTCCTCTGCACCGTTCCTTTTCAGAAGGGTAGCCTCTCTGCCTTTCCTGTCTGTCTGCAACAATCTGCTACCACATCTTCAGTATTTTGTAACTTGAAACAGTCATCAGATAGAACAGGATTCACTTTTGGGTACTTCAAAATCTTCAAGTAGGCAAGGCATTCTTCCTCTGAACCGTCCTTTTTCCAGCGGTGCAGCCTCTCGGCCTTTCTTGTCTGTCTACAACCAACAACATCCTAGAATTGCCTTTAGGACACCCTTCTCTCTTCTTCCTACGCTCTTTGGCAATATAGGTTGTAACAACTTCAAAAGAATATTTACAGACAGCAAGTTTCCCTTCCTCAACTATGCCTCTATCCATTTGCCTACTGTTAGCCAGAATAATTACCCAGAAGCTTTGGTGCCACCCTCTTAGCTTCAGGTAATGCTTGCACACTTGTATCTTAGGCAATGCTGAAAGTCTACTTGGCTCACAGTATTGTTTAAACTGTTCTCTGGCTTTGAGAAAGGCTGGTTTCAGTCTCAATAGGGGAATACCTGGTTCACTCTTGGCTTGGGCAATGCTTGCTCTCTCCAACTTCAAATAACAAGGTTTCAACACTTGACTTCTCTTTGTAAGCAATTGCTGTCTGTGTTAATTAAGACTGAGAGATTCTTCTTCTTCAGGGAATCGTAATTAGGCACACGTGACCAGGTCTTCTTAGGGTTTACATTTTAAAGTTTAACAATTGCTTTCCGTAGTGTTTGCTCTTCACACGTGTGAAGGAGAACATTTAAAGTTCTACATTTCAAGTGTTGCATTGTTAAAGACTCAACAAACAACTTCGCCTGGCCTCTATTCTTCCGGGAGTAATTATTAAGCTGGATACTTGTGCTGGCCGTGCTCGCGCAAGAAATCGGAATGCCAGGTTTGACTCACCGGCTTCTGTACTCCTTTCTACATGTGTTTCACAACTTCTATGACTTCTGGCTTCACCTGGAACCCACACTCTTGCTTGTTGAAGGCGTCTCCGGTCTGGTCACTCAATTAAGGAGCCCCTCTCGCTCCTGAGAACCATACTTCATGATAGCTGCTCGCCTCTGCCTCCGACACACTTCTTGCACAATCTCTGCAATTAGGCTCATATGCATGCCTTCCACTGTGCACCCTCTGCATGCCGGAGCTTGGATGAACAAGTCCCTCACAGGATAAGCAGGTGAAATCTGCTGAATCAGAATCCCGGTGTCCCTTTGGTTCTCCCACTTCTGCATGGATTGCCAACACTGTGCCTTCTTCTTTCTGCTCCTGCTACTATTGCATACACCCCAGCCATAGTTCCAGCTCCTTCTAGCTGCCTGCACCTGAGGGGGCCTTTTAAGCCTCTCGGCTTCCCTCAGGTGTGGGCTATTAAGCTTAATTGCCTGATTACTGCTACAGCATGACTCTTCAGTCCTCTTCCTCGTCCCAGTATTTATGGGATTATGGGACATGTAGCCCCCAACAACAAAATCAGTTATTTTTTATAACTTCTTGGTTTTAAGCGTAGATTTATTTCCCTTGGAATCATTTAAGGATGAATAGTTAGACTGTTGTTATAGAGAAAGACAGTTTATTTAAGGCAATATTTCTAAATTACTTCCCATTATACCTTTGGGAGTAAGGAGGATTTTATCCTGAAGTGCCTTGAAGGATCTTTCTGTTGTTAAGGGTTGTTCAGGTTGTATGGCATTTGTGCACAGAGCCACAGGTCTTTTGTGTGGTTCAGATACATCATAACGACAATAAGCCCTTACCTGTTCTGGTAATTTTAAAAGGTTCTCCCTTTTGAAGGACAACTACTGTGTCTCATCCCACAGGATCTCCTCACCACCCCGGGTCTTGTCTCCTACCGCAGTACACCACCCTAAAGGTCAGGATCAGTAAGAGTCTGCCTTTTCCCTGTCCCCCAGGGGTCTAACCTCTCGCCCTGGCTTTTCAACCAATATGTGGCAACTCTCGCCTACTGCTTTTCTATTTTCTGCTCAAACTTCCAGTGCTATGCGGACGACACCCAACTCATTTTCAGGCTTCCATCAGCCTCCTCCTCGCCTTCCCTCATCTCTGATGGCCTTTCTGCCATTCAAAATTGGTGTGCTGCCAACGATCTTTGTCTAAATGCCAACAAAACTGAGATCATCCTCATCGGTACACCTTCGCCATCCTTTCCCCTCACTCTCTGGCCGGCCTCCCTTGGCCCTCCTTCCACCCCTACTTGCGAGGCTAAGAACCTCGGGGTCATATTTGACTCCCCACTTTACTTCTCCGCACACATCTCTGACGTCTCAAAAAAGTCAAACTGCGTACTGCACCTCCTTAGAGGTACTCTGCCTTTCCTCTCCTTCCCCCAGAAGCTCACAGTCTCCCAAGCCCTGGTTCTCTCTAGGCTGGACTATTGTAACAGCCTCTTTCTAAATCTACCTGCCTCCACTCTCCGCCCTTTACAACTAATCCAGAACAGGACTGCGAGACTTGTCCTTGGCCTCAAGCCCTGGGATCGCATCTCTCCAGCTCTGTAATCCCTTCATTGGCTCCCAGTGGATGCAAGGATTAAATTCAAAACCCTCTGCATTGTCCACAAGGCTTTCTGGGGCCTGGGACCGAAATACCTTCAACTATCCCTCCATAAATACCTCCCTTCGCGAGCCCTTCGCTCCTTTACGTCAAATTTGCTCAGGGTAGGGCGTTTTTTCAAAGAAACGAGCTGGGGGCAGATCTCTGTCCTCGGCTGGGGCCTCCCTTTGGAACAGCCTCCCAGCCACCCTGAATCTTGAGGAGAACATCTCTGGTTCCGGAAGCACCTCAAGGCCTTCCTCTTCGATTCTGCCGTTGCCACCTCTGCTGATCTGTTTCTCTCTGCACCGTGCACCTGGCCACCCTCTGTCCTTCTGGCCCAGGTACGTGCGCACCCTGCCTCCCTCCTGCACTACCTCTGGCCACCCTTGGCATTGGGATCTGTATCTGTACCCATGAGTCCCCCACTCTTCCTCTGCACTTATCAGATATACCCTATCTGACTAATCATGCACTTGCCACGTGTCTGGCTGCACTACCTTTTTGTCTGCACTTATTTATTAATCCCACTTATTATTTATTCTGTTCTCTCTTCTGTCCGCACTTTCCACCTCCCCCCCCACGCACATTCCCCCTCTTCCCTTTTCCATGCACTTGCATGTTCTTAATGTCAGTGGGCCTAGTAAGATTGTATTTTGTTCTCCCCTGTTCCCCTCCCTTTGCCTGGTCGTGCTCTGAAACATATGTGTATGAGCGTGATATAAATAAAATATCATATCATATCATATCACCTGGGAGGAGACTTTAGGCAGGGGTTTAGTGAGAGATCTGTAGGATTTTTCACAGGATTCAAAATGCATGTCGGGAAACAAAACATAAAAACTATAGCAGATGGCAGGCTACCCCTCCCCTTCGAACAAATTATGTGTACCCGTTTGGAAATACATGGATATCTCAATCTCACCATGGATGACCCCTTTTGGTTGAATTCTGAAAACAAAATGTATTCATCTTCCCCTCACCCAAAAACGCAAGTGTAGGGTTGCCGAGAGGAAATGGCGTGCTTCAAGTTCATCCTCTGACAAACTGGCCTGCCGCCTGCTGCAAAGGCAATCCCGGCTCTGCGTCCTCACCAAGAAGAGAGCTCATATCCAAGCCCGCGGCATCTAACAACTCGTTTGAACTCTTTAAAATCTGCAAGGAACTGGCCAATCCTGCCACAGTCTCTACCTCTCCTGTCCCTTCCCAGACCCTCTGCACGGCAGTGGCTTCTCACTTCATTTAAAAAACTCAGGACATCTTGTCCTCACTCCCCTCCTCTCATCCCCCTCCAGCTATTCCCTGCTCTTCCTCTGGCCCTTCTGCAGCCACCCCTCCTCCTTCCTTCTCTGCCTTTCCCCTTTTATCTCCTGACGAGGTTTCTAGACAAGTCCGATCTATGAAAGTCTCGTCGAAACAGGTTCACCCCTGTTCCTCCAAAACTATCAAGGATCACATCGACTCCCTGGCTACTGCCCTGGTGGATTTCTGCAATCACTCCTTCGCCACCGGAGTCTTCCCTTCCCCCCTGAAGCACTCCCCTGTGCACCCTCTTCTTAAGAAACCCTCTGCTGAACCCTGCTGCCCGGCTAAATATCGCCCAATCTCCATAACTCCCTTCCTAGGCAAGCTCCTGGAGAAACTGGCCATCTGCCAGCTCAATCTCCACACTGAATCTGTTGGTTGTCTTCATGACCATCAATCTGGCTTCAGAGCTGCCAGAAGCACGGAAACTGCTCTCCTGAACATCCGTGAAGACCTGCTCACCAACCTCGACTCTAACACCCCTTGCGTTCTTATCTTGCTTGATCTCTCTTCTGCCTTTGACACTGTCAACCATGCCATCCTGCTCAACGGTCTCTGTGATAACCTGGGTATCATTGGTCAGGCTCTGGCGTGGCTGACTTCTTTCCTCTCCGACTGACCCTCCCAGGTCCAACTTGGGTCCTTCCTCTCCGACATCTTTTTCTCTACCTGTGGTGTCCCCCAGGGATCTAACCTCTCTCCCTGGCTCTTCAGCCAATACCTGGCACTCCTTGCCCACTGCATCGCCGCTCTCTGTCCCAACTTTCAGTGCTATGCAGATGATACCCAGCTCATTTTCAGGCTACCCTCGGCCTCCTCCTCCTCTACTTCCCTCAAATCTGACTATCTGTCTGCCATCCAGGAATGGTGTGCTGCCAACGACCTCTGCCTTAATGCCAGTAAGACTGAGATTCTACTCATCGGCACACCCACTCCCTCCTTCCCTGTAGCTCTCTGGCCAGCCTCTCTTGGCCCTCCTCCCACTCCCTCCTGCAAGGCTAAAAACCTTGGGGTCATCTTCGACTCTGCACTCTCCTTCTCCCCTCACATCTCTGACGTCTCTAAGAAGTCACACTACCAGATGCACCCCCTTAGAGGTATTCTTCCTTTCCTCTCCTTCCCCCAGACGTTCACTGTCTCCAGAGCCCTGGTCCTCTCCAAACTGGACTACTGTAACAGCCTCTATCTAAATCTGCCTGCCTCCACTCTCGCCCTCTGCAACTTATCCAGAACAGGACTGCGAGACTTGTCCTTGGCCACAAGCCCAGGGACTGTATCTCTCCAGGACTGAAATCTCTGCACTGGCTCCCAGTGGCTGCGTGGATTAAGTTCAAAACCCTCTGTATTGTACACAAAGCCTTCTGGGGTCTGGGGCCGCAATACTTTCAACTCTCTCTTCCTAAATATCTTCCTTCTCGAGCTCTTTGCTCCTCTGCCTCCAACTCCCTCAGGGTCAGTCGCTTCTCCAAGCAACGAGTTGGTGGCAGATCACTCTCTTCGGCAGGGGCCTCCCTCTGGAACAGCCTTCCTGCCTCCCTGAAACTCAAGGAGAACCATCTCCGGTTCCGGAAACACCTCAAAACCTTCCTCTTTGCTTCTGCTTTCTCCCCTTCCCTCCCTTGCTGAATTCCTGACTGAAATTGCACTGTTTACATGGCCACCCTTTCTGATCTCTGGCCCAGGCCCCATCAATTGCCCACCTGCACTGCCTCCTTGGCAACCCCTGCACTTGGGGACCGTGTTTCCTGTATCCCTTCAGTCCCCCTACCAGCACTTATCTGGCTGTTTTATTTGTCTTATTTATCTTATTTATTCCACTTTCCCATGTACTGCACTTTCCCCTCTCCCTTCCCCCTGCGCACTTTTCCTTTCCCCCCTTCCCATGCACTTGCACGATCTGAATGACACCTGGCCTAGTAGGATCGCTGTCTATCCTCCCTTTGTTCCCCCCCTTGCCTCGTCGCGCCTTGAAACGCTTGTGTATAGGCGTGTTATCATATCATCTTTACACAGCCATCCGAAGAAAGTATGGGTTGGTCCACGAAAAAAAGCAAATAAATGAATGTCCCTATACAGCAAATAAGAATAAGGTCAGCGGTACCTGGTTGAAAAAGCAATTGTGAACTGTTGGTGACACGTAGACCATTTATGACACATGTTTATTTGCTTTGTTTTAGAGTTAGAGATAATCGGAGGGGTAGTGATAAGAACAGAAGCCATTCTTGAATATTTGTTTGTCCCGATGAAGTCCGAGCCATAATAACATTACGAATGCACGAGGATGAGCGTATCTAATTGAAGGGGCTGAAACACATTGGGTCTCATTAAGAGTATGGCGTAAACAGTAAAATTGGCGGTAGCAGAGTTACCACCAATTTTACTGCTACACCAAATTGTAAGATCTGGCCATGGAGTGAAAGATTTACCGCCAGAAAAATTCTGGAGGTAAATACTGCCACTCACCACTGAAAAATCGCTAGAATCAAAATTTCTGCCGCAGTAATTCCCGCCAAAAATGCCCACTGTGTCCAAGGACTCAATAAGAATGGGGAATTACACCACCACTTGTAATCCAATGGTAATTCCGCTGGACCAAGTGATGGTGATGGTAATTCAGCCGGCCGGTATTCTGGCAGATTTACTGCTGGAATACTGAACAGCGCATAATGAGACCCCTTGTGTCGACATATTTTTAGAACCTCCTCTAGCAGCGGGTTTAAAAGATATCGAATTGCAGTACACCCTCTTTTGGCGCCGCCATTTCACTGCAGGCCGGTTCGGCGCAGCCACTTCGCTGCAGTGGCCGATTTGGCACGCCCATTTTGGCACAGAAGCCTTTCTGCCGCGTCGATTTGGCGTGAGGAAAGTTGGAACGTGGCTGATCTTGCAGCCACGTCTAAACTCCCTCATGCCAAATTCAAAAGCATAATTCTTTGCAAATGCAGCACGTTCTGGCACTGCGCCTGTTAACGTGTTGCATTTGCAAAGGATGATTGTTATGATTTGCTGTACTTCGGTATTCCCTGTTTATGTGTGGAAGGTGTGATTGGTCCCCCTTACATTATGTGTGCATGGCCCAACCACAGAGAGCGATTGTTATGGAATTAGTGTGCGATTGTGTTTCCACCGAGTTATTACGTTTTTGTAACGAGGCCTGTTGTGGGAAGGATTTGCATCGCACGCTGGTGGCATGCTAGGTGTGTTTGAAAGCGGTCGTATGACTTGAACTCTTGCTCTCTTCCCACAACTGTGGTTTCCTCTTTGATCTGGAAACCTTGGCAGTTGGGCACATACTCCGAGCGCCTCCCTGCTCCCGCTTTCTTTATTGACAAAACACCATTGCTGGAGTGCTTTCCCATAATGACACAAGTTGGCAGTCAGGGGATTTCATTTACAAGTGTGTCGTGTAGGAAGAAATGTCCTTTAGCAAATGGGCCTTCCTCCTGCACCTTGGGCACCTCGGCCGAGTTCCCGGTGCTGCCAGTGCCTGTGGTTCCGTCTCGGTGGCATTTGACACTTTCTCAAGGGCACCGTTTTTCAGGATGTGTATAAACACACTGGTGGGACATGGGACCCCTGTAGAAGGCAACATTTATGTTTTGGCAGACGTTTTTTCTCTGAGATTCTTTTTACATTTGTCTATCAAAGATCACCTCTTGGTAACGTTGCATCTCTCGTTAGAACCTGCTCACTAGAAACATTGCCTCCCATTTCTCAAAATTTAATTTAATTTATTATTAATGTGTTACAGCTTATTATAAGCTTTTCACATGACATAAGAAATTACATTCAGCAAAAGAAAAACAATTGATCATACAAATAAATACTAGCATATTAAATGAATATAGAAAAGAAAGTAATAACATAAGGAGCAGGATAAGCAGAATAAACAAAAAAGAAGGAGAAGGAGAAGAAGAATTGAGCATAAAAAGAGAAATGAGTTACATTCAGAGTTCAAAGTTAAAAGAATGTACGGAAGTGTTCGTAATCCACCAGTGGATGAATATTAATTCTTTTACATATTAAAGACTACAAGTCCAAATAGTAATTGCTGGAGGGAAAATTATAGAGTTTTTTCCTGATAAAAACTTTCTCATAGTAAAACAGAAGGAGAGCATCCATGAGTTGACAGTTCGCTATATGTTTATGCCCAATAATTTCTCGACAGTCGTCCAAACATTATACATGGCAATGTATAATTTCATTCCGTTTCCCTTTGCGTTAACGGCTCTTTGCCAGAATTCATTACTGCCAACATGTTCCATGTTATGGACAAAATCTGTGTAAAATGATGTGTAGACCTTTATCATAGCGACACATCTGGTAAGAACATGTTTGCCCGTTTCTGATTTCATTCTGTCCTTACACAACCTGCAGAAACGTTCAGGTAAGGGGAGATTATTCTTAATCCCATTTATGGCCAGTACAGGCAACTGATCGATCCTTAACAAAAGGATAAATCGTCGTAGCCGTGGCGAAGGGCATAGATTCAGATATGGCAATGGCTTCTTGAGAGTGTAGTTCATGAATTGCACAAATTTCTCAAAAGAAAGCACATCATTACCTTGAACCAGATTATGGTAATACCAGCGTTTGCAAAACTGGTAAATCCTTTACATTTTGAAGGATTTCCATTCATAAAGTGTTACTACTTTGTGAGCTCCATTTTATTCACCTTGGAAGGACAAGTCTGACATGCCTTTATTTGAACCAGCTGATTCCACAGGGATCTCAGCATCAAGTGCTTAACTCGCTGAGCTACTGTCTAGCTAAATCTGTTGTAGCATTGAATATTGGTGTGCAGTGCCCAATGAGTGTTTGAATACGGTGTTGTACTTTATTCTAGCTTTTAGTGCACTGTAAAGCAGTGCCTAAAAAGCCATCCAGTAGGCTGACATTGTTATGTTTTTGTCGCAGTAGTGGTGGGTAGGTTTGTGTACGTTGTCTTCTCGGAGGTGATTCTTTTAAGGGTCCATGGTTGTCGGATGCGTGTACGGAACATGTTCCTAGGCTTGTTGCTCACAATGCGGTCAATACTGGCGCCAAAACATCCTGGGGCCAGCAAACATCCCAGCGGCAAACTGGTCGCGCTGAAATGGGTGTGCCAAAACGGGCTCTGCAGCCAAACGGGTGCGCCAAATTGGTCGGGACCGAAATGGCAGCGCAAGATCATCCTGCTCTGATCGAATTGACCAGACAGACAATGGTTTTGTGTATTTCTCAGATATAAAGAAGCAGTGCTTTAAGCGGGGTAAGAAATTGAGGGGGCCCTCATTTGAGGGCGTGGCTTGTCTGATGGGCCTGGCCTAAAACTTGAAGGCGTGGCCTAAAGAAGAGCATGTAAAAATGAACACGGGTGGTCTTGTCTACATAACCAAGCTCATACTGCTACACTGCTGGTACAACCAACACGTGCGGTCCTGGGCAAATCATTTAATTGCACTGTGTCTTAAGTCCTGGTGTAGTAAATAGTGACAGAGTGTGGTATAATGCTACAGTATACAGCAGTGTAGCCCGAAAGCGTACAGTAGTGCCTCCTTCATGTGAGATTATTTTGTGAGTCCCCTCTTGTGAATGCAGAAATGACAAGAACCAGAATGCAAAGTTAAGGAATCGTAGACTCCAGTAGTGGCTCGTCATTTCATACCTGAAATGGGACAGGTTGCGTTTTTGAGAGCTGTTTGCTCATAGCTTCTAATCCTCGTCCTCTATAGCACATACACCTTTGCAAACGCTCCACATATCTGGGGCTTGTCCATGCCGGCGACATCAACGTTCCTTGTGGCTTCTACACTCATACAGTAACTCACAGCACAAGCTCTGCTACATACACATTCCTTGTGATGTCCAATCTGTGTTTGCGTCTACACTGGGGTGTGTAGCTTGTTCCTATGGCTGCTGATCTGTGCCCAGTGTCTACGCCACAGCCCATATAATCTCCTTGTGGCTACTACTGCTAACACACGCCCTGTCCTGTCCCTCTGCTAGAATAGAGTACCATCATCGCGGACTGCTAATGCTACCCTTACATGACACTTTGGGCAGGTGAAAGGGGGTAAGGGAACTTCAAGCGCTTTGCCGTGTACTTTTAATCTCTGCCAAGGCAATATGTACCAGTGTCCGTGAGTGGCGACTGAAACTAAAGGGGGAACTGGCAATCGCTGATTCTAGGAGCACTCATTTTCTTTGATTCGGTGGGGGCCCAACATATGTCCATTACCCAGAAGTACTGTCTTCCTAGGTCACAATGTGGTAATGGGTGCAGTTTATTCTTTCCTTGTCATGGTCTTCCACCCGGTGTCCTTTATGCTTGTTTGATGCCCACTGTCCTTGTTCAGTGAAATAAGAAAGCAAATATTATGGTATGTCAGACCTGTGTCCATGTATGCTGCCTGAGCCTCATGCCCCTAAACTGCACTCAAGTTCACGTGGCCTGCTCTCAGCCGGGATATACAGTCATATTCCTAAATGTATACGCGGGCTGGTTTTACTGTTAGCACGCATTTAATGGATTATCTTCCCAGCGTTGCTGCACATTGCTTCGGCTAATTGAAAATGAGGGCACTTTGTTTAGAAAATGCCTCTCAGGCAAGCAGAAGACAAAGGCCGAAATGCACGCGTATACACACAACAATAAACATGTCATACTTGCATTTGTGAAAAAAACGGTAGTTGATAAATATGCAACCAGTGTCAAGATTGCAAGTAATGTAAGCAGCGTCCTAATGACCCATGGAGAGTTCAGTTTCCAGATGACTTGGAACTTACAAAGGCAGCGAGTATGTCATCACCAACCTGGTGTGCATGTGACCTGCTGCACCAGGTCATTTGCAAAAGAAAAGAGGTGATGGCTGTGAGATTATGGCCTTTCTCCCTGAAGTGAAGGATTTCAGAAGATAATGTTTATGTTTATATAATGTCTCTGCCGTGGGGTTAATGGGTCAAAAAAGAACACCCTTTTGTCTCCACTCCTGTTATGCCTGTTACAGTGCACGGCTGAAACGGAATTCTTACTCTCAGCCTTACGCTGTAAAAGGCATAACAGGGAGTGGAGACAAAGAGGTGTTAACGGTGGGGACGCTGTGCGTTTCCTGAGCTGGGACTAACACAAGTGCCAGCCAGCCTCAGCTTCGCGCAAACTAGTTTGAGCGAAGCTGTGACTGCCCTGCACTTCTGTCAGTCACAGCTGCCTGACTTGATGACGGCGGGCTCATCTCACGTCGAAGCTGCAGCCATTGCAGGACAATGACCTGCCGTGAAGTGGTGGGAACGGGGGCCCGGTAGGGCCCCGGATCAGCCTCACTTTTTGGAGACTTCCGGTGGCCAGCCCGGCAGGCCCTGGCCCACTTAAAGCACTGTAACGAAGTGGCAATTGTACTGTATTGTCTACAATCTATGAATTGTGAGAAGAAGCAGTGTACATTCAGAAAAAAGTAACCATGTGTCTGTGATATAGACAAACCAAACTATCATATTGCACAAGAGGCATTCTGACTTACTAACCCCAATTTGCACTTTATACAGCGTTTCTACTTTATGCAAAGTTTGCACTTTTTTGCAGAATTTGCATTTGTCAAGGTGTATCTAAGTATAGATTTTAAGGCATCAAATGAAAGTTGCGTATATATTTTTTTTAAATATGTAAAGATGAATAAATTGTGTTTTTAGAATTCAACCAAAAAGGGTCTTCCAGGGTGAGATTGAGACATCCATGTATTTTCAAACAGGTACTGATAATTAGTTTGAAAGGGAGTGGTAGCCCACCATCTCCTATAGTTTTTGTATTGTTCACAAGAAGAGCAGCACAGGGTACAGAGAGGAGATGATGGGGGAGACGCCATATAAGGGAGCGTCCATACCCCGGGACAGGCCCTCACCCTGGACCTTGACTGACAACTAGCTAATCACCCTGTACCGGCTGAGCAGGGAAACCATAGTAGAGCTGCTTACCCTCATCCAGGATGACACAGAGAGCGGGATCAACATTAGAACAGCCTTAGCCCCGCTGTTGAAGACTATGGGCCTCATTACACGGTAGGCGGTAAGGGTTTACCGGTACCGGTAAGGGCACCAGTACTGGTAAGCCCTTACCGCCTTGCTACGAGGTCCCTTTGCGGGACCGGACCTTAACGGCTGGTGTAGACCAGCCGTTAAAGTTGGGACCCGCAAAGGGACCTTGGTGCTAATTACGGTACCGCAATTTGCGGTACCGTAATTAGCTCCTTCCCCATTCCCATTATGCCCTATGGGGCAAAAATGGGAATGGGGAAGGGCCATGGAGAAAGGGGGAATTACCATCCTGCCAACCTTGGAATGGGGTGGTAATTCCCCTTTTCTCCATGGTGGTGCCGGTATGGTACCGGCGGCAACCATGGTGCTAATAGCACCATGGTTTGCCGCCTTCCGTGTAATGAGGCCCTATGTCCGTCCTGCAATTCCTGGCAACTGGCACCTTCCAGCACACTGTGGGCATGCTGCATGGCATGTTCCAGCCCACATATTCCAAAGTGTTTGTGCAGGTGCTGGAAGCCCTCCAGTGCCATGTCTCCCGGCACATCTCCATGCCCAGCACTCCGGCACAGGAGCATGCCATGAAGGCACGTTTTTATAAAGTAGCCCACATCCCCAGTGTGATTGCTGCTGTGGACTGCACCCATGTGGCGTTGGTGGCCCCCCAGGCATCTGAAGAGGTATACCGCAAGCAGTACCACTCCCTGAATGTCTAGGTGACCTACGATCCTGTCCTCTTCATCACACACTGCTGTGCCCACTTCCCTGGTTCCACCCACAATGCCATGGTTCTGCAGAACAGCACAATGCCTGCATACACGGAGATTCACAGAAGGAAAAGGATGTAGATATTGGGTGAGTACAAGTGCCATCACACAAAGTAATCTCGCTGCACTACTGAAATGCTTTGTGAAGGGGCCGCACACACGACAGCCTACAACCCACAGGACTTCGACATGATGGAGAAAGCTGTAGTAAGTCACCAATGCACATTGCCACAACAGGCTAGAACACACACACATGATGACAGGAACCACAAGGCAAGGTCATACAACCCTACTCATGGAGCGAAAACGTTAAACTCTGCACCAAAGGATTGCAACACTGGCAGTAGTAATGCCATATACTCAGGTTCCCATCTATATGGAGCCATCATGGAATTATCTCATGCAACACAAACCTGCAACTTACCAACCATCAAGGAACATGTACGAGAGCAACGCACAGGCCCAACACAGGCACCATGGCATCCTGTCATGACAATCACAGACCCTGAAAGCGACAAGTGCTGGCTGTGAGCTGTTTGCATGGTCTTACATGACAAAGTAAATAGAAAATGACACCACATGCTCGTACTGTGATTGGGCCTCATTCCGAGTTTGGAGGTAGCCATGGTGCTATTAGCTTCATGGCTGCCTCCAAAGCCGGGTCCAGGTCCGGTCTGGCTGAATGGGGACTTACCGGGTCATTCTGACCTTGGAGGACCTGGCAAGTCCCCATTCAGTAAACCATTCCCCATTCCCATTTGAGCCACCATAGGGATCAATAGGAATGGGGAAGGTGCTAATTATGGGCCCGCAAATAGCGGGCCCGTTATTAGCGCCCTGGTCCCTTAGCGGGACCCGCAAAGGACATATGGTCAGACCACATGTCCTTTGCGGGTCCCGCTAAGGGACCTCGGAATAGGGCGGTAAGGGTTTACCGGCACCGGCATCCTTACCGGTGCCGGTAAACCCTTACCGGCCAACTCGGAATGAGGCCCATTGTAAGACATGTTGTGCAACAATACTCAGAAAATACATGCACAGAATGTCTATCAACATGCCATTGTAAAAGGTAACACATCCACAATGCTCTGTGATGGACACCTATGACCTTTGCCCTTGCAGGTGGCTCTGGAAACTCCCCAGCTACCATGGCTAATCACACCGTTCTGAGGAACTTGAGAATGTCCTCACTTCTTTTCCTCCCGTATCCTCCTCTCGGATGGCCAGGGAAAGGCTGTCGCTTTTGGGCCCTGACCCTGGGGGTGGATATGTGAGGGAGGATCACCTGGGTGGAGTAAACCTGTGGAGTGGGGAAGAGAACATCCTTAGGTGAGACATGTTATCCCCCATTTTCCTTTCATACCGAATCCTCTATCCCCCAAGCCTTTATAAGCTTTTGTCAGCCCTTGCCCTGTTCTTCCCTTGAAAGCCTCCCCAAGAATCACCAGTTTAGTACTGGGACGAACTAAAGAGATGCATCCTCATTTTGTTAACACACGCACACACATATCGACCTCAGAAATGTATTTGGATGACGAGGAGGACAACAAGAGCAAGACCGGACTACCGTTTCACTAATGAGTGGTGTAGTCTTGCTGGACTAATCATGGTGGTAAAACCTGACATCCTTGTGGAAATGGAGGCAGCTGTGGAAGAAGGGCTTCCAATTGCTTGGTGCAGGCTACAGCAGTGTGGCAAGTGGAGCGCTCGAGACCCGAAAAAGGATGCAGAGTTTATGCAGCAGGAAGCAGAGCTGAAGGATGCTTGAGGCTGGTGGCAAACCAAAGAAAGGAGACCGGCATGACCGAGCAAAGCGATCAAGCAAGTCTCGAGCTGCAAGAGGAGCATCGCCTGGTTCACAGAGCCACAGAAAGACACTGGGAGACAAGACAAGGTACCACACATTAAGGAGAGAACCCGTGGCGGGCGAGGACCTTGCAACAAAAACATAAGCTCCGACCAGTGAGTGAACCAAGATGGGGGAACGCCGGGTTGGCAGGAGAATATGTCACGCAAGCAGCAAACATTGATTTAAGAGGAATCCAGCATTACTGTGAATGCCGAATGAAGTGAAAGTAAATATGCGCACTTGTGAATGCCGAACGAAGTGAAAGCCAAGTACTTTTGAATGACGAACAAAGTGACAGCAAAGTACTTTTTTGAATGCCGAACGATGTGAAAGCAAAGTACGTTTGAATACCGAGCAAAGTGAAAGCAATTGTAAATACTTTTAAATACCAAACAGAGTAAAAGCAAGTTGTGAGCAATCTTGAATATTAAACTGAGTGAAAGAAAGTTTGTGAATCTGCCTAAATACAGTGAAACGCAATATATGAGAAAACAGGCATGGGCAAAAGCCAAAAGGAGAATTGAAGGTACTACATGTTCTGAATACACATTGGCAAGATTCTGGAGAATGTAAGTGTAACAGGTGGCTTGTGATCAACCAAGCAACTGTGCAGTGTCTAGATAGTGTGACGCAGGTGGAGAAATCACAGAGCACTGTCAAGTTGACACAGTGGGCTAGTGGTGATGGAAAAGCAGCAGGGGAAGGGGACCGGTTGCATGACTTGTAATGGGTGGACCTTGTGGTCCAACAACTGCTCCTAGACCGAGTTCACCCCTACATAGAAAGGCCACTGAAAGCACCCACGCAGAAGATTGTTTATACTACAACAAACTCTGATGTGACTTTTGAGCTGACCTTCCTATGTGAACTAGTGAAAAGAACCAATAGTATAAGAGCTGGGAAGTGTCCCAATGAATTGTGTTGTTTTGAATAGCTGGAAGATTTGCACTCTTGGCAAAGGCAATCCCTATGCCTTGTGAACTGTTTTGAACTTGGGGAAGGGAAGCTGATTACAAGCCAAGAGCTGGAATAAGCTCCGAACTTTACTTTGAACACTATTCATTTTGACGCTAACATCCCTACACATTGTATACAGTTAGACGTGAGGGCAAGTATAGGTTTTTGACACAGACAGACATTTCCTTTGGACTTCCGGACAGAGACTATCCATAGTTCTCTTTAGGTAGGGAAATTCTACCTTAGCATAGGGTAAGTTAAGCCTTACTCCATCCTACATTTTGAGTTAATAAAATGTTGAAGACAAAACTTGATTCTGTTGTCTGTCTGCTTCGTGATGCCTTCAAATCGTGCAGAATCCACAGACACCACAGGTGGTGGCCTACAATGAGGCACACGTGCAGACCAGGCTATGCATCAAGTGGATATTTGGCCTGTTGAAGGCTCATTTCTGGTGCCTACATCAGACTGGAGGGTTCTTAATGTACAGACCAGAAATGGTCGGACAAATTGTACTTGCCTGTGCCATGCTGCACAATATTTCCCTCAAGAGGGATGTCCCCCGACCCTCTGATGTGGACATGCCACCCCAGAAGAGGAGGACTCAATGCCTGTGTTTGTTGCGCTGCCACGCAGTGGGCGAGAAGAGTTCAGGGATGATTGTCTGGTTCGCAAAGACCTGATGGAAAATGTCTTTTGTGCGCATTTTTATCCACATGATACACACCTCTGTAAATATAGTCACGCCATGAATTAAACACATGTACACAATGAGGAATGTCCGAACATTGCTGCAAGTGAACTATCATTTAATCCTGAAATATCCAAACACCCTCTACCTCCCACTTCCTCACAATGCCATCCCCAATACACCCTCCCTCCACCTCCCCACAACGCCATCGCCAAAATATCATGCCCCCCACCTACCCACAGTGCCATCCCAACACACCCTCTCCCCTTCCCCCACCTCCCCAACATGCCGTCCCCAACACACCCTCCTCCACCACTCCACAACACCATCCCAAACACACCTCCCACGTGCATTTATGCACATGTACAGTCAGTTGCATGGCCTCTTGCCCTTACTACTCTCCTCCAGCACCTTTGGAGCCAGATGGCGCTTGGAGCAGCGCCTTGGGGATCTGGGAAGAGATCCCTCTGTGGGGGTGACAGAGGTGGATTGGTCTGACTCTGGCTCCTGGATACTTTGTAGTGTCATGAGCATGCTGGCCTGCATAGCCTCAGCAAAGGTTGAGATGCTGTCTGTCATCTCCCTCATTCTCTGTCTGACAACAGTCAGGGTAGCAGATGTAACAGCTGCCTGTCGTCAGTCCCGGTCCATGACCCTCACTATCCTCCATGAGGCAACCTTAACATAGTCACGGATGGCCTAATAGTGGTGTCTGCAAGTGTTTCCAAGCGCACCACGTGCTGCTCTGTTGGGTGAGCTGTACAACCTGCTATCTGTGTCACCCTCTGACTCCTGGCCATGCTGCCCATGTGGCTGGGTGTCCCGATCAGGTAACAAGGGGGTATCATGATCCAGTTGGGTGGGTGGGAAGTGCGTTCATATGCAGTGACTTCTGCGCGCCTGCCAGCAGCTGGCTCCCTTGTCACGGCCACAGTGGCCGGCTATCGGGAGCGGTTGCAGGTGCCAGGGGAGCAATACCTGCAGTTGTGTCTTCATTTCTGCCATCGGGTGCTACGCTGTCGCTGGCATGTGTGGCGCTGGTGGGTCCTGGTGACACAATCCTGCCCTTTCTCCTTAACTTTTCATAATTGGGAGGTGAAGGGGTGGTGGGTGGATGACTGTTGGCGTTGCCCTGGGTGCCCGGCCACGGGATGTAGATGGACCTGCATGCTCCTCCACACCATGAATGGCCTGTGAACCTGTTGTGTGAACAATGACATGCTGTTAGTCATACATGGGCTTGCTAGTCACACATGCTACATGGTGGAGGGAAATCCTACACATGTAGTCTGAAGGGTATGATCGATTGCAGGGAAATGCATATGGCCACAGTAAGGTGGGGGTAGTGTCTGCTGATGGTGTACACCCTATTCGCATGTGGTCTTTGCCCCTTGTGCTGACAAGGTGGCCTGTACATATGGTGTACTGGCGGTCCAGTTTGGCACTTGGTCTTTCTCAGCACATATGGGTGCTGCACATAGTTGCATATGCTCCTGTGCACATTCATACAGCTGTGCATGGGTACATGCACAGTTGTCCACCTTCCCCTGCCAACAGTGCTGGCATTAGCCCTGGCAGTGCTGAAGAAAATAATATATTTGGCGCTCCCCCCACCAAGTGGGGGTGGGGGATGGCACCAAATGTGTGGTTGCTGTGCCACAAGAGCATGGGGCAGCCTTGCAGATCCATACTGGTGTAGCTGTGCTGCTGTATTGCAATGGAAAGCACCCCACTCCCATGCTGGAGCAGGGAGTTCATGATTTTAACTGAGCGCCACTGCTATACCAGCCTGGGGCTAATGTGGAGTCTCAGGCAACTGTCTGGGTCGTCCATGCCTTAACCCGACTCTGCTTGGATACGCATTGGGTGGTCTTTCCTTTGGGAGCATTGCCATGTGGTGGCATCTTACCCTGTCCATTGGACCCATCTATGTGAAGGGACATATGCTTGGAATGGTCATTTGGCCAGTGCATTGTCAGGGGAAGGGGGGGATATTCAAGCTCATCAGATTCCACTTGGCTGCTGGCTCTGGCCTTGGCACTCCCTACTGCCTCAATCTCCTCCATGTGGAGGTTGGAGCTGGCCTTCTCCTCCCACGGGTTCAGGAAAAGGGAATCTATGGTGCTGCTTCCTGTGGCTGAAGACTACCTCCGGTGTTGGACAGGAGACTGCGTACCCTGCCCTTCAGGTCATTTCAACTCTTCCTGCAGTCCTCACCATCCTGTGGGTCTGTGCCCACAGCTGTGACCTTTTTACTGATGCCCAACCAGATGGCTGCCTTGAGCTGCACAGCGGCGGTGCCGGGAGCGATATAGTTCGTCAGCATGGGCGACCATCTCGTCAGTGAGGACCTGTAGCTCAGCCTTACTAAACTTTTGCTTCGTCAGCCTCTGGTCCAGAACCTTCCCCTTGATTTTCTTCTGGGACATGATTTCCCTGTGCTGTCGGTCTGGATGGCTACAGGAAGGGGTGGTTTCAGAGCGGATCGAGTTTTTAAAAATGTCCACCGCCATACTTCCCTTTCCGGCGTTGGCGCTCTTTCCGCCGGAAGTAATTCGTCCAGCGGAATTAGCTGCGAATGTACGGTGGTAACGGTAATTCTGCCGAATACGGGCAACATTACTGTTGTGGCCTCACTTTTGGCAGTAATTCTGCCAGAAAGAATTACCGTTACCACCAATGTTGAATGTGCTCTCCTGCCAAGTTGGAATATGGCGGTAAATCCGCCCAACACCACAGCGGTAACGGTACCGTCCGACTCCTAATGAGCCCCATTGTCTTGAATGGAGTGATGGAATGGATATCATGATGTCACTGCGTGAGATCTGGAAGCATTCAATTAACTTGTCATTAAATATAGCTACTCCGAATTCAGTTAAAAAAAAAGAGAAAAGTGGGACCGTGAGGCAAGGCAAGTAGAAAGAGAGAGAAAAATAAGAACAATAACCTGATATGCTAAGAGAAAGAAAGAAACTGTGCAAAAGAATTTAAAAAAAAGAAAAAAAATCAACTGAGTGGGCCATGCCATGTAGAGAGCGCGTACGGCTTGGGTACAACCCCCCTAATGTAAGGGTTGAATGTATGGGAGAGCAATGAGGCACTTAGCGATTAGGTAAGTGGGTGAGTTTGCTTACACCGTTGCTGCAAGGGAGTGCATAACGACACAGAGACACAGAGAAAAAGAAGGATTGTTTGGCAGCACACTGTCACGATATGCTCCAATCCTGTAGCTATTGACATACACTGGATTATTAGTGGGTATTTGCACATGCAAGTATGGTATGTTGGTCACCGTAGGCAGACTGTATAGGGGATGGGGAGTGCTTTGGAGATAAAATGAGGACATTAGCAGTCGGTGTACTATGTTGTGTTGTGCCTTGTGTGCATGGCAATGTCCTCTGGTCGTAACAGTGTGGCCACTGGTTGAAAGTAGGTGTGCGACTGCTGTTTTGGTTTGCTCCTTTACTGTACGTCTACGTACGTGTAGGCAGGCAAGCACCATTGGAAATGTTAGCATGCATGCCTGTATTGCCTTCCATTGGGTGTGTAGTAGGACTAGGCAAATGAGTGCATGTACCCGCCTATGTACCCAAGAGGCTAGGGCTTGGCCATAGCCTAGCTTAAGGGAGGGCAGGTTGACATTGGCAGATGGAGGTAATTTGTTTGGAGGTACTCACACATAGTTAGTTGGTGGGCATTTGTGGAGGCGACTATCATTTTTTGGTGAGTGCAGGCAGACTCCATTGGGGATGCGGAGTGCATTGGACGGAATATGAGGATATTTGCAGTATTAGTGGTATGTTGTATTGTGCTTGCAAAACCTATACTGACTTGTGCACATGGGTGGGGCCATTGCACATAAGAGGGTGGGCACTGGTTAGTAGTAGGTAAAAGAAATGTGACTTGATTGGGTGTATTACTGAACTTATATATACCTGTGGACAGGAAGGGTAAGTGCTGACATGTTTCCATGCATGGGTGTATTCGCCTATGTACCCAAGAGAGTAGGGCTTGGGCACAGCATTGCTTTAGGGAGGGCAGGTAGACATTGGCAGATGGAAGGAATTTGTATGCAGGTACTCACAGATAGTTAATTGGGGGGCAGTTGTGGCAGCGACTATTGTTTTTTGATGAGTGCAGGCAGACTCTATTGGGGATGGAGAGTGCATTGGAGACAATGGGGGTCATTACGAGTTTGGCGGTAAGGGTTAACGGTCACCGGTAATGATGCCGGTGCCGGTAAACCCTTACTGCCTTATTCCGTGGTCCCTTAGCGGGTCCCACCAGGAACGGCTGGTCTGACCAGCCGTTCTCTGCGGGTCCCGTTAAGGGACCTTGGAGCTAATAACGGGCCTGCAATTTGCAGGCCCGTTATTAGCGCCTTCCCCCTTCCCATTGAGCCCTACGGGGGCTCAAATGGGAATGGGGAATGGTAAACTGAATGGGGACTTACCGGGTCCGCATAGGTCGGAATGTCCCATTCAGCCAGACCGGCTCCGGACCCGGGTTTGGAGGCAGCCATGGCGCTAATAGCACCATGGTTACCTCCAAACTCGTAATGACCCCCAATATGAGGATATTTGCAGTCGGAGTCCCATGTTGTCTTGTGCCTGTAAAACCCATACTGACTTGTGTGCATGGGTACGGCCCTTGGCTGTAACAGAGTGGGCACTGGTTGGAAGTAGGTGTGAGAATGTTGTCCTGTTTGAGTATGTTGTTGTATCTATACGTACTTGAAGGCAGTACATTATAAGCTTACCTTGTGCTATACAATACACTTGTAAATATGTAAGTGCCGTAAAATCTGCACCTTTGCAGAATTAATGTGGAGGGCATGGTGCAGGTCGTAAAGGGGAATTGCAGAGATAAGACATCATTTGAACTCGGTGGTGTGTGGACGTGAACAGAGGTTCGGTTTAGGGAGTGCAGTAAGAAAGTGGGAAATGCAAGGCTTGTTTTAGTACGTAACGTTTGCGACATGGCACATGTACGCAGATACTAACACATAAACAGTTGTGGGGTAGTTGCCCAGGTGACAACCTTGAGAGGCTATTGGGGTTGGGGAGTGTATTCCAGATGGTATAGGGATTGCTCTAATTGGTGTACCATGTTGTGTTGGGAGTGGCAAGCGCGTACTGCCGTGTATGGATGGCTACGGCGTTTGACATAACAATGTGGACATTGTTTGGAAGTAGGTTTAATAATGTTCCCTTCTTTGGGTCAGTTCTTACACTGATGTAAGTCCAGCGTACAGGGCTGGAAATATGTATGTCTACTGTGGGTGCTCACTGTCACAGCATGGTTGTGGAGGAAATTTTGCAGGTGCCATACCAGTAGAGGTGGTGTGAAGTGACAGCATGTGAATATGGTGACCGGTATTGGCCTTGTTGCCATTCACATATTGAGATGACACAATTAATGTACAGTATGGTACACCTCTCATAATACCTAGTACGTTGAGAGAGAAAGAAGGCAGTGTGACATGACACGAGGTAATAAGTATTACATATGAACACTATGGAGAATGTAAATTCGAACACACATACATCTGCAGCCGGCAACATGATGAACGCCGTTAAGTGGAGCTATATACAGGATGGCAGGCCATCTGACTGTTACCTTTGTTTGGCGTTCTTGTTCAGATGACGAAAGGAAGCCGGTGGAGCTTGAAGTGCGTGCAATTGTAATGTGTGCATCGCTTCCGTTAGCTATGCCTGTGTGCTGCATACACCATCGCAGCAGTCACTGGCATTAGTGACTTTACTTGTGGACAGTCGTTCCTCACGGTGTGCACTCCAGGTATTTATTTTATGTATCCAAGCGTAGCGCAATCTGTCATGTAAGCACCTAGCTCTGGAAAGGAACAACATAAACAAAAGAAAAAGCGCAGATAGACTGTACGGTTCCAGACCATTCCATACTTTATTAATAATATAGTGAGTGGTTGGAAGTGCTTTATTTTGCCACAGATTGTAAATGCAGTTGGTGGATTCACCGCTCTTTTATTTCGCAAACATAATGCAGTGACCAATGCCGTCTGTGCAATTATGTTCTTCTCTTCTCGTTTAGCACAGTGGGAAAAAGTGTACGTAGTGCTGCTTTTTGGTCCGTGTGGAAGAAGACATTGGGCATCATTACAAGGCTGGCGGTAAGGGGTTAACGGCACCGGTAAGGATGCTGGTGCCTTTAACCCCCTACCGCCGCCTTCCGAGGTCCCTTAGCAGGTCCCATTTACGAGCCGCCCTTAGCGGGAGCCACTAAGGGACCAGGGAGCTAATAACGGGCCTGCTATTTGCGGGCCCGTTATTAGCTCCTTCCCCATTCCCATTAAGCCCTATGGGGGCACGAATGGGAATGGGGAATGGTTTTCAGAATGGGGACTTACCGGGACCTCCAAGGTTGGAATGACCTGGTAAGTCCCCATTCCGACTACCCGGACCCAGGTTTGAGAGCAGCCATGGCGCTAATAGCGCCATGGCTACCTCCAAACTCGTAATGACCCCCATTGCCTTTGAAAGGTAGTGAAGGTAGCATGCAGGGCCTCTGGCATGGCTTATAGAATGAAGTTTTGCAGGGTGGTTCGTAAAGCAGGAACCGCAAGTTGACATACCGACCCATAGTGGTAAGACCTGATAATAACGATGGAAAAGACATTTCTTATGGTAATCTTCCAATGGTTGGTCCACCAGCCGTCTATTGGAATGTAGAAGGCGTGGCATGTGCAGTAGGGTGCAACATATCTGAGTAGAAAGAGGAATAAGAGTACATGTAAGTAGCCGGTATTAGTTGTAGCGTACAGGACAAACCTTTGCGTGAAGGATAATCTGGTAATAGCTGAATGGCTGAGGAACAATGACGTGTGTGTTAGTGCATAGCACCATATCTGAACTCACTGCCTTGGTGTCTGGTTTGTAGGTAATGTGTGATTGTACAGGTGCACAGAAGAAAATGTGTTGGAACCGTTGGGACAAGATGATGTTTTCATGCATTGCTTTTTTACAAAAGTTGACAGTGGTAGTGCGTGTAGTTGGACCCATGGCACAGTGTGTCAGTGTGTTAACAAAGAAAGTAATACAATAAGAAACGTAACGGGGGTTACCTTGGATTCCTGGAGAATGGAGTAGCTGCTTTGGTAAGAAGCGCGTGAAAGAAATGTGAGTTGTACATATTTTTTTTTTAAAACTTCTAAACTTTATTTTTGCATTTTACACACAACAAAAACATACAAGACTGCCCAACCGCGGGCCAGTCAACTTGCGCCAAAACATTCCCCAATGCTGCTTCGTCCCTCGCCCCGGGTCCGCCCGCCCCTCCGTTGCACATTGCAGAGTTTTTGACACTTCTACTCTCTGGGTTTGTGATGATTTCTATTCTTCCTGGTTATTTGATCGTGTTGGGGTTGAAGAAGATGAGGAGGTATCTGCGTTGGAGATCAGATATGACACATAGGGTCCCCAAATGTCCGGGGGTCGCGCATGTAGGGGCAGTGTTTTTATAAATTCTGATTCCACATCCTGGCAATAAAGAATGTCTTTCTGCCATTTTATTATCGTAGGGATTGGGCCCCGGCCCCATGACATAGCTATTCTTCTGCGTGCTAATACCAGCAAGACATTCTCCAGTTTCCTTGTTGAAGGCGCTAGATGTTTCGTCATCCCTAGTAATGCTACTGTGGGGATGGGTCTCAATTCTTCTCCTATTATTGCTTCAGTCTCTTGAAGTACTCGTGACCAGAACTGGGCCACTGCTGGGCAGCTCCAGGCGAGATGTAGGAAATCAGCCGCTGGTGTTCCGCATCTATCACAGGTTGTTACTGACTCTGGGTGGTGCTTGCCTTTTTTAGCTGGAGTGTAGTTTGTTTGAGGTAAGTAATTAAAATGGATTTGCTTGAAGCGTGAATTCAATGCAACTTTTTGCGTCTGTTGTAGTATGTACCCCAGCTCTCCGTCTGGGATGGGAGATCGTAGGGCTTTTTCCCACCTCTCTTTTATTTGTTGACTCTCTTGCACGGTGTCGGTCAGGAGGGATTTATATATTGTCGAGACCAGTTTTCCCTCCCCCTGCGCCTGTATCACGCCATGTAATAGCTGCCACATTGGTGGTTGTTGTGGGAATGAGGGGATGAGCTCTTGAATAGCGTAGCACAGTCTAAAATATATGAATATATCTAGGGAGGTGGTACTGCCTCTCTCTTTAGCTTGTTGGGGTGTTATGAAGGTTTCTTGGTCGAATAGGTCCCCTAGTGTATCTATTTTAATTTTGTCTGCCCACTGGTGAAACACTTTTTCTGCAGTAAGGGGTATCCCTGGTATGAATTTAATAGGGAGGAGGGGAGAATATCTGATTTGCACGTTATATTTTCGGGCTATCCTCCTCCAAATTGCATATGTGGACAGTACTATATTCAGTGTGGCGTGGGGCACTGATTGATGACTAATGATAACTGCTCTTAGTAGAGTTGGTGAGGCCAGGGCTCGTTCAATTTGAATATGTGGTCTAATGAAGTGGGTGGAGTACCAGTAGCTCAGGAATGCCCAGTAATATCTCTCCAGATCGGAGAGATATTCCCCAGAAAGCGTTGTGGTAGTAGGATTAGTATGTAAGAGAACAAATAGAGAAATTTGGGGAGAAGTACCATTTTCACAAATGACGCTCTCCCCCATAGGGTTTATTGCAGCGATTTCCAGTTATCCACTTTCTCCTGCAGCATTTTTAGTACAGTTTCGTAGTTATCTCTGAAAATATCATGATAGTTCAGAGACATTAAGATTCCAAGGTACCGTACGTGGGAGTTCTCCCACTTAAAGTTGTAATCATCAGCCAATTTTCTGGTGTTAGTTGTTAGTGGGAAGATGATCGATTTGGAATGATTAATTCTCAGGCCGGAGACTAATCCGAATTTTACTATTTCGTGCATGACAGGATTCAGAATTTCTCTGGGGTTTTGAACGAAAAGTAATACATCGTCGGTGTAGAGGGGTATTATCAATTTATGGGGCCCTATGCTGAGACCTCTTTGGAGTTGTTGATTACGCAACCTTGATGCCAGAGGTTCCATTACTAGTGCAAAAATTAAGGCAGAAAGTGGGCATCCCTGTCTGGTTCCGCGTTGTAGGTTTATGCTTGCGGATTTTGTTGTCCCTAGAATAAATGTCGACTGAGGTTGATTGTATAGAAGGGAGACTAGTTTAATGAATTGGTTCCCTAGTCCGAGTTGGCTAAGTACAGCGAGCAGGAAGGGCCATTCGACGGAGTCGAAGGCCTTCTCTGCGTCTAGTAGCACTGTGATCGCCTGTTGATTGGGATCGAGTGCTTCCATTACCCCGAACATTTTTCTTATGCCGAATGTTGTTTTGCGACCGGGTACAAAGCCTGCCTGGTCAGCTAGTACCAGCGCTGGCATTAGGGGGAGCAGTCTGTTGGATAGACTCTTGGCTAGGATCTTATTGTCCAGGTTTATTAGGGAAATTGGCCTGTAGGATGTACATTCTTCGGGGGGTTTATCTTTTTTGTGTAAGAGGATTATGTTGGCTTCTCTCAGCATTTGGGGCAGGATTCTGGACTCGGTCGCTTCTTCGTAGACTTTTAGGAGGAGAGGAGCTAGAATATGAGCAAAGGTTTTATAAAATTCTCCTATCAGGCCATCAGGCCCGGGGGCTATTAAGTGCTATTAAGGTAGTTGCGTAGGGTTTCTGTATCTGTGGGGTGTTTGGCGCTGTAGAGTTCTTGGTAGAAGGCACAAAACACTTCTACTATGTCTTCCTCCTTGTGAACCAGTGCCCCATGTGAGGAGTGGGTTCTTCTTCTCGGGTTGGTTTCCTGTCAGCAGCAATCAAGCGTGCGAGGAGGACTCCGGGTTTTTGGCCTTCTCGGTATTGGCGTATTTGGTGCCCGCACCCTAGGAATTTCAGTTCTCGTTCTGCTGTTGATCTGAATTTCAGGCGTTCCTTCTTAAGTTCCGCCTGGGTGTGTGTTTCGTTTGTGATGAGGTGCTGAATTTCTAAAGCCTTCAGACGATTCCCGCTAGTGGCCAATTCACAGCGTATTAGTTTTAGTATTCCATTTTCTTTGGCTATGCACACCCACCTTATGAAACACTTTAGTGCTTCCCAAAGCATGCTTGCCGAGGTGACCGTGCCTAGATTGGTTTCAAGAAAGGATGTGATTTCGTCATGTAGCTCTATTGCAAATACTTGGTCTGCTAGCGCTCCGGGCATAAATCGCCAGTGGGGTGTTCTTGGTTTGGTGTTAGGGTGGTTGCATTCCTGTGTTACTGTGGCATGGTCTGAGAAGGTTTTAGGTAGTATTTGGCATTGTCCCCATTGCCACGTGCTGCGTGAGGAGACGAGTTGATAGTCTATGCGTGAGCTAGTATTGCTGACGCTTGAGTGGAAGGTGTAGTCGCGGTTCTCCCAGTTCTGGTGTCTCCAAATGTCTATTAGGTTGTATGCTTTGCAAATCTCCTGCACCTGGAAGCTGGCTTTGGATGGTTGTGCTGTCGACGACTGCGTTTTGTCTTTTCGTGGGTCTAGGTGCATGTTTAAGTCGCCACCCCAGATTATGGTTGCATTGCCAATTTGTGTGAGGAGTGCGAGCACCCAATCAAAGTTGTTTGTGCCATCAGTGTTGGGGGCATAGGAGTTCACAAATACGATTTCTTTCCCCGCTATGACCCCCTGCACCAGGAGAGCTCTATCTTCTGCATCTTTTTCTGTTTTTATCAGACGGAAGCAAGTTGTTGGATGTATAAGGATCGCCACACATCTGGCGCATGATGAGTAGGAGGAGAAATAACGATGGCAGCCCCAATTCCGAGCCCAGAGATGTTCATTGTGAGGCAGAAGATGCGTCTCTTGAATCATTGCCACTTCCACTTTGTGTCGTTTGAGGAGTTGCAGGATCTTCCTCGTTTTGGCTGGGAGATTACCTCCTCTGATATTCCATGTTGCTACCTTGAACTGGACGGGTGATACATTTGTTTAGAGCCCGTTGAGAATGGGATGACTTCTAGTAACCAGTGCCCGTGAGGACGGTTCAACGGGAGCGTGTTTGAGTATTTCTTCATCATGGAGTAGGTGTGACATGATCTCTGGGGCTGGAGGCCCGGGGTGGTACCAAGGGAAGGTCGGGTGGCGCATACCCAAAACGATTTTTGTGAACTTTTCCTTACAATCCCCAACTCGTCTGTTTGGAACCCCCCCCCAACTTGAAAACAAGCATGCTGCGCATGGGGCACCAGTGTCCTCCCAAGGTATAAGGCTACTTCTTCTAGATAACTTATGTTGCCCTGGTGTTAGATCACAACCTAGTTCCAGCAGGCTTGGCATACCTCATTCATGGCGGATTTCTTCCTGCCCATTCTCTCCCAAGCATCCCAGGGATGTTGTTAGGTGGTTTGCATCCCTGTCTGTCAAGGGGCAGGGTGGCTTCTTCTGGTGAGTTGAAAAATGGTGTTCTCCCTTCGTGTTGGATGCGTAGTTTTGTAGAGAAGAGCATCGAGTAACTAATTTGGTTGTCACGTAGTTTGCATTTGAAGTGAACAAAGGACCTTCTTTGGGCCTGGACTGTTGGAGAGAAGTCCGGATAGAATTGTATGATGTCTCGATAATACTGGAGGCTGCCTTTATCTCTTGCCAGTCCCAAAATTGTGTCTCTATCTTTATAGCTTAGGAGCTAGGCTATAATCGGGCGGGGAGGTGCTTGTGAGTTGTACATATTTGTGTGCTGGTTAACCGCTGCGTGCACCTGTGTCGGTTATAACGTACACTACATTGAGGGTGCATAGACGTAGTAATTGTGTGAAAGGGCATTGTGAAGTAGAATCCAAAAGGGGAACTTTGAGCAAACACCCCTTTAACCAAGGACCCGGCCTCACATCGAATACCTCACCGATTCCCAAGTTAGAGATATTGAGAACAAACACAGGCTTTAGACAGTCACCCTACCCACAACCCTCCTACTGTACACAGACAGTCTTAGGTGATCACACGGACCACCGGAATGTTGACTCACCAGATACAATGGCAAACACCCAGAACCACAGATTTGCCCCTCGCTTACCTTATCCAAGATGGGGACTCACACAGCGGCATGCTGAAGAAACCCTCGGCGAACACCGCACTCGGACGCTGCGGAGGTCCGAGGCAGTAGGGTCCTGCCATTGCATCTCCAAGATGTTAGGACGCTGGACCAAGGGGGAGGGGCTAAGGGGTAACACCTCCCCTTACCATGTGGAACTCCACCCAGGGAGGCAACAGGTGCCCGCAGGCCTTGCTGAACGGGAGGAAGTGAGCGGGAAGAGAATGGCAGCTCATACAGGAGGCGGTGCTAACCAGCACCAACCAATAGTAAACAGACTTTACCAGAACGTTGTTGATTGGTGGGGCATCAAGCTAGGGGCTGACTATAAAAGCCCGCTCATTTACCGGGAACGTTGTTCATTGCCTTGCAGGACGCTGAGCGAGAAGGAGAAGGAAAAGGAAGAAGAGAGTGGTGGGCCTATCCAGAGCCCAATGAGTGAGAGGCAGTCCCGGAATCTTCCTCTATCCTACCCACGTAGGATTTGACAGTGAGGAAACTGTCGACTGGACTTTATACTCACCCCAGTTATAATTTAGATTGAAATAAAGATATTCTTTAAGCATCAATCCCCACCTCCAGAGTATTTCATCTTACAAGTGGCGATGAAGGTGGGATTTGACAACGTCAATGGAAACTTTAATTAAGACATTGGGCCTCATTACAGGTCGGGCGGTCCGGAATTTAACAGTGGCGGTAAACCCGCTGCCACTGTTAATTCCGGACCGCCCGATCCCGAGTCCTGCTGGCGGGAGGTGGCGTTCCCGCCAGGTCTGACCTGGTGGGTTTACCACCGCCCGCCTTCAGGTAGACGAGGAAACACCGGCACCATCACGAGATGGTGCCGGTGTTTCCATGATCCCCATTTCCATTGAGTCCAATAGGACGCAATGGGAATGGGGATTTACACCATTCCCCCTCCGGAATTCCCGGGACACTGGGGTTGTAATGCCCCGGTAATTCCGGGAATCACGGAGGCGGAATGGTAATACGAGTGTAGCGGTAACCAGGTGGTTTTACCGCCTCGGTTACCGCTGGACTCGTAATGAGGCCCATTATCTGAAGGACAGCAGCAGCTGCAGCAACTTATACAGCTGCAGACCCAACAAGCCGTGGCTGATAGGCAAGCATTTCAGCAGGCCATACAGCTACAGAGTAACCTACAAACAATGGCCTAAGATAAAAATCATGAGAACATTGTGCGTCTCACAGACGTAGTGGCCAGTTCTAGGAACCAAGTGAGATACGAGGTCACACAGCCGCGCTCACAGGAACCCAATCCGGGTTTATAAGTAGACAAAAATAATTTCAAGTTTAGTTAGTTAGTAAAAAATATATATGTTGTTGATTGAAAAATGACAACGTTGTGGTTCAGTTGTATTTCAACATCATTTTATCAAAGAAAGGAATCTCTTATGTGAGAAATCACTAATACACTCTTAGTGAGGAAGAAATTGCCACATAAAGTTTTCAATCAGACCAAAAAATTGCCAATGCATTTCGGAATAACATTTCCTTCATCAGGGCAGGTCTATAAATAATGTATAACAAGCCATCAAATAAAGTTAACCATCATCATGTGACAAAACACATTAACACATATCACTGTCATATATATATATATGAGAAAGTAAAAAACATACCATTTGGTTGAACTAACAGAAGTGGATGGTAAAGGTGAGGGAGCAAATTAGAAAAAGAAAATAGAAATTGATGAGGCTCCATACGGTGTGAGTTAAGGACAGTGAGGTAAATAAAGAAAGTATTTTACCTGAAATAGCAAAAATGCGTGAGCTGTATGTAGCGTTGTCAGCTATTTAGAATTCAAAACTGCTTGATGTAAAATCAGCGCAGAAGAACATTCTTGAGCAGTATAGCTGTAATCAGAAGGCATGTGTGTTGGAAATCGTGAAAGCGGGTGAAATCCGTGTATGGGAAACAGAATGTAAGCGTTCAGACAAGCTTACCGTGCTGGACACGGGGAACTGTGGTGCTCCTGTTGCCTGCTCGTGAAACACTGTGGTTGTAGCATCGAGGCGTCGCTAGGGCAACGCTTCCTTTAAGAGACACGTGACCGTAAGGCAGCCCAAATTGGCGCGCAGTCGAAAATGGGAGGCTGCATTCAAACCTTAGGGTTTGTTTAGAACAAATCTGAATATTTGTCTGGCCTCATGGCTATTTATGAGAAATTGTGGAGTATTGAAGAATGGAAAACCAAAACTATAAATAATAGAAATAAAAGAAATACTATGCTAAAGTCAAAATCAAAAGAGCCATAAATACAGTTAGTATAAATGTCTGCCTGGCCGTGCCAAGGGCTGATGACTCCAGGTAAGTGGTGTGCAGTAAAAACATTAGTGACATAGACAGGGCAACACTTAGGTTCACATATTAGCATATATACACTGTGTTATAGGTGGGGTCATCCAAGGGGGACCCCTTTAGGTCCATAGGGTACCAGACATGATGCAGTGGCATTTGTCATACATGGAAGAAAACCTAACTACATGGTTATATATTGTAACGCTTTCTATTTACATGTCTAGACCCCTGCTACGGTTGGTGTCGTCAAAAGGCGGCACCTTGGGTCCCAGACAATTTGTCCAGGAAATGCAGCAGGGTGACTTATAGGTCCACATACATTGGGTACGAAGACCATATCAATCAAAACAGTTAAAATTACGGATCATAAGAAGCAGTGGTAATTGATTTCTTCGTTAATTCCATTTGGGGCCAGACTACCAAGTTTGTCAATCCAGAACGTCTCTCTGCGGTTCAACCGCTGGTTCAAGTCCTCGTGTGGATTGTTTCTCGCGATTACTTCCAAAATCACAAATCTTATTTGAGTCAGATTGTGTCCATTTTCGATCCAGTGGCGTGCTACAGCTGAGTTCATGTTTGCATTCCGGATGCAAGACCGATGTTCGTTCCATCTCGTTTTGGCCATTCTTGTGGATTGGCCCACATAGAACTTTCCACATGGGCATTTAATGCCGTAAATAATGTTTGTGCTGTCACAGGTTCCGTAGGTTTTTAGGAGAATCTTTCTTCCTGTTCTTGGGTGGTTGATAACATTCCCCTTGATTATTGAGTTACAGTTACTACAATGAAGACAAGGGAATGTACCAGTTCTCTGAGTTATGGGTTCTTTGAGAGGTGGTCTAGTATGTACAAGTTCGTCCCTGAGATTCTTGCTGCGCTGGTATGTAAACACCGGTAATTCACTAAATAAATTCTGTACCCTGGTGTCATTTTTCAAGATCCCCCAGTGTTTGCTGATGGTTTTCTTAATCTTATTACTTTGGATTGAGAATTTGCAAACATACACAGGTGACTTAAGTTCTCTTTTGGTTTTAGGATTTTGGGTTGATATCAGAGTTTCGCGTGCCAAGGCGCTCACCCTGGCAGACGCCAAGTCGAGTTCCTTCTGTTTATAACCACGTTCCAAAAACTTTTCTTTCATCACAAGCTGTTGAGCTGTGCAGTCCTCTGGGTCACTTACAATTTTCTTTACCCGTAACAGTTGGATATATGGAAGATTTCTGAGCAAACTGGGCTGATGAAAACTCAAACGATGTAGAAGATTATTACGGTCAGTTGGTTTGCGGAACAGAGAGGTGCTGTAGCCGGTAGTTTGCTTTTTAATGAGGACGTCCAGAAAAGTAATAGTGTCGTGAGATTTCCCTCGTGAACTGAATACGTTGATCGATGTACGATCATCAGCCCTTGGCACGGCCAGGCGGACATTCATACTAACTGTATTTATGGCTCTTTTGATTTTGACTTTAGCATAGTATTTCTTTTATTTCTATTATTTATAGTTTTGGTTTTCCATTCTTCAATACTCCACAATTTCTCATAAATAGCCATGAGGCCAGACAAATATTCATATTTGTCCTAAACAAACCCTAAGGTTTGAATCCAACCTCCCATTTTCGACCGCGCGCCAATTTGGGCTGCCTTACGGTCACGTGTCTCTTAAATCATATTTGTCCTAAACAAACCCTAAGGTTTGAATCCAGCCTCCCATTTTCGACCGCGCGCCAATTTGGGCTGCCTTACGGTCACGTGTCTCTTAAAGGAAGCGTTGCCCTAGCGATACCTCGATGCTTCAACCGCAGTGTTTCACGAGCAGGCAACAGGAGCACCACAGTTCCCCGTGTCCAGCACGATAAGCTTGTCTGAACGCTTACATTCTGTTTCCCATACACGGATTTCACCCGCTTACCAACACATATGCCTTCTGATTACAGCTATACTGCTGAAGAATGTTCTTCTGCGCTGATTTTACATCAGGCAGTTTTGAATTCTAAATAGCTGACAACGCCACATACAGCTCACGCATTTCTGCTATTTCAGGTAAAATACTTTCTTTATTTACCTCACTGTCCTTAACTCACACCGTATGGAGCCTCATCAATTTCTATTTTCTTTTTCTAATTTGCTCCCTCATCTTTACCATCCACTTCTGTTACTTCAACCAAATGGTATGTTTTTTACTTTCTCATATATATATATATGACACTGATATGTGTTAATGTGTTTTGTCACATGATTAAGGTTAACTTTATTTGATGGCTTGTTATACATTATTTATAGACCTGCCCTGATGAAGGAAATGTTATTCCGAAATGCATTGGCAATTTTTGGTCTGATTGAAAACTTTATGTGGCAATTTCTTCCTCACTAAGAGTCTATTAGTGATTTCTCACATAAGAGATTCCTTTCTTTGATAAAATGATGTTGAAATACAACTGAACCACAACGTTGTCATTTTTCAATCAACAACATATATATTTTTTACCAACTAACTGAACTTGAAATGATTTTTGTCTACTTATAAACCCGGATTGGGTTCCTGTGAGAGCAGCTGTGTGACTTCGTATCTCACTTGGTCTTCTTCTGCTGCACATGTATTTTGGATTTGGGTGTCTCCGAATTCATCACAGCCAGCTCCTTTTAGAAAATTTGGATAAGAAATATTTGAACAAATCGACCATTTTGTTTACATTTTTTGAAAGTTGATACTCACCGATCTATTATTAAGTGGTGCCCACTCATTTCTCTTCTTGCTCCAGTTCTAGGAACCAACCATTGGTACCATCGGCCTTGCTACAAAAGTACAAAGATGGAGAAGACCCTGCTTTTTTCTTTAAACCTTTGAAAGAATTGCAAGGAATGCTCAATGGCCACCTGGTAGGTGGGGACAATATGTGGCACCTTTATTATCTGGGGTAATGCAGGGGGCCTACCATGCCGTAAACCCGAATAGAAGCACACCCTATGGTGAAATCAAGGCCGCAGTGCTGGACCGGTTGGGCTTGAATGAGGAAGCTTATCGGATACAGTTGCGAGACACCAAATTGAAGGGGGGTGAGAGTCCCCGACAACTATACTATCGCATCAAGGACCTTGTGGAAAAGTGGTTACTCGCACCCACCCAGGCCAACCAGGAACTGCTGCACAAGGTCACATTAGAACAATTTGTTGAGGCAGTACCAGGACCCATGCAGAGATGGGTACGGCAACACCACTGACCCACCATAGCTGAAGCAGTAGGCATTGCTTCGGCTTACCAGAAGGCTGAAGTAAACCGGATACCCGTGCCTGGAGCAACTGGTAGGATGTCCTTGCCCTACATGGACGGCACAAGGGGCGCAAGAACCACGTATCCAAGATGGAGACACCCAGATGAATTAGCAAGAAAGCCAGACAAGAAGAAACCGGGATCTGATGAAAAACCTGGTACCTCGGGACAACGACAATCCCAGTGTTTCGATTGCAGTGAGTGGGGAAATATAGCGAGATTCTGTCCCAGGAGGAGGACCTCAGAGCCAATGGAGATAGGATATATGAGGTCTTATCCGGAACAACATATCCCGAGTCCCTACATCATAGACATCCGAGTGGACGGAAGACTAGCACGGGCACTACTGGACAGTGTCAGCAAACAGACCGCGATCTCACCAACTGTGAATACATCTCCTAATTTGCATAATGTAGTGGTACCGATCAGATGCATACATGGGGATGTGAAAACTTATCTGATGAAGGAAATACAGATCGAGATAGATAAGGATATAACCTCCTTAAGGGCTGCCGTATTACCCTCTCTACCTACCCCGGTGGTCATAGGTACGGATCTACCCCACTTTAACCAGGTAATAGAAGGGAGAGCCGGGAGGGAAGAACCCCGTTGTACCACAATCACCCCAGGGAAACCCCAGACAACCCGTCCAAATACTCACAGAACGAACAGACTGGCATGGTGTCAAGACAGTTATATGGCGAAACCCATAGATTGGAAGGCCGAAGACCATGAAGATTCCATTAGGGCAGAAACACTAACCAACCCTACCCTACGAATAGCCAGAGAAAGAGCCAGTAAGGAGGAAAAACCAGACACAGACAAGGGTCCAGGATTCCTATTGAAACAAGGACTCTTATAGGAAGTATAGTGCTGAAGTTAACACAATCAGGGAACAATTAGTAGTCCCCAAAACCCATAGGTAGATCATTATACAGCTGCTCACAATCACCCTTCCGGAGGCCATATGGCATCCCTAAAAACCCAACAGAACATTCTAAAAAGGTTCTATTGGCCCAGGATATATGGGGAAATGACCCGATTCTGTAAGGAGCGTCTAGCATGTCAGTTAACAAGCGGAACCATTCCCGTCAAAGCCCTGCTACAACGCATGCCTCTAATATCCATACCATTTCAGAGAATAGGCATGGACATAGGCATGGAATACCCCTGGAACCGCCCTCTAGAGGATATAAGTATCTGTTGGTGATCATGGACTATGCTACATGATACCCAGAGGCCTTTTCCCTGAAAGGGACCTTGGCTCGACAACTTTGTGACCAACTAATACCATACTTTGCTCGAGTAGGCTTCCCGTCTGAAGTCATCACAGATCAAGGCACACACTTAATGTCCAATGTGTTATGAGAAGTATGTGAACGGTTGCAGATCAAACAGCTAAGGACGTCTGTTTATCACCCTCAAACGGATGGACTCGCTGAAAGGTAGAATAAAACCGTCAAACAGATGCTGAAGAGAGTCACCGGGCCAGAGGGTAAGGGCTGGGACCGAGTAGTACCCTTGGTACTAATGGTTTTGAGAGATACACCCAAGTCATCAACAGGCATTTCCCCATTTGAGCTATTGTTTGGTAGACAACCATGCACCATTCTAGACATAATAAAAGAAGAATGGGAAGCCACGGAGGAAGTATCATTGACAGAATATACGGAAGAACTCAAGGAACATCCAACCACCCTACGCATTATGGCCGAGGAGAATATGGGACATGCACAGTCGGGCCAAGAAAAGGGCTACAACAAAGGAAGCCACATGAGAAAGTTACAAACAGGTGACCAGGTACTAGTATTGCTTCCTACCAGCCACAACAAACTGCTGGCTCGATGGAGGGGCCCTTATGAAATCAAGGACGTCCTTGGACTAGTGACCTATTGAGTACATCAGCCTGACAGAACCCAGATGGATAAGGTATATCACGTAAACCTCCTGAAGGAGTGGACCAAACTTCTCCCAGTAGTTGGGATGAACACATTTGAGGAAGAGGAAACCAAACAGACCATTCAAAGAACCCAAGACCATTTAGAGGACGTACAATGGGGAACGAAATTAACAGCAGACTGGGAAATCCGAACTGATGTCCAGGATGACCTCCCATGCCAAAGCTTTCTCCTCCCTTCCTGGGAGAACTAACCTGATTGAACATACCATTGAGACAATACCAGGACAAACCGTAAGGCTCAGACCATGCAGGATCCCAGAAGCCAGAGGGCATTTAATCAAAAAAGAAGTAGAAGACATGTTGCGTATGAAAATCATCGAGCCATCAACAAGCGCCTGGTGTTCCCCAATAGTACTCGTCCCTAAACCTGATGGATCAATCTGTTTTTGCATGGACTACTGTCAGTTAAACTCGATACCCAAATACGAGGCGTACCCCATGCCAAGGATGGATTAGATGGTAGAAGGGTTGGGTTCTGCGCACTTCATAAGCATCCTGGGCCTCACTAAAGGATATTGGCAGATTCCCTTAAGAAGACCGAAAGAAAACTGCCTTTGCTACTCCTCAAGGCCTATACCAGTTCCAGGTCCTGCCGTTTGGATTACACAGGACACCCACCACATTCCAGAGGCTAATGGACATGATATTACAGTCCTATAACGGTTTTGCTGCAGCTTATCTAGATTACATTATTGTTTACAGTAAGACATGGAACGATCACCTCCAACACCTGGAATCAGTAGTAGCAGCTTTACATATAGCAGGCCTACACATAAACCTCAGGAAGACGGTGATAGGAGCACAGGAGACAAGGTATTTGGGTCACATAGTGGGAGAGGGGTACTCCAGCCACAGATCTCTAAGGTCAAACCCATAAGGGAAATCCCAACACCCTCCACTAGGAAACAGATCAGAGCTTTCCTAGGATTCATTAGATACTATCGAAGGTTCATACCCGACTTCCCCACAATCGCAGCACCGTTGACTGGCGCACTTAGGAACAGTGGGTCATCCAACCTATCTTCTAATGTAGACGCATTAAAGGCTATTGAAGTACTGAAGGAACGGATCACTTCAGAAACCTGTACTGAGATGCCCGGATTACCAGAAACAGTTCTACCTACAGACGGAGCCCAAGGAGTGAGAGGCAGTCCTGGTAGCTTCCTCTACCCTACCCATGTAGGATTTGACAGTGAAGAAACTGTCAACTGGATTTTATACTCACCCCAGTTATAATCTAGATTGAAATAAAGATATCCTTTATCCCTTAAGCATCAATCCAAGCCTCCAGAGTATTTCATTTTACAGGCATACAAAGGGCAGAACAGGAAATGTAGCAATGTACGAGTGCATAGAAGGTGAGCTGCTTTAGTGTACGACTTGCATTCCATGTTTGTGGAGCCTCTTATGTCTGCATTTGGCGTGGGTGGGGAAGAATGGAAGCAAAAGAAAGTACAATGACATTTGCAAGTTACTGGGAACGGTGGACACATGGGAGCGTGACAGCCTTTTTTTTAGCTGCCATCACAAACGTCCATGTAATGTATGAGAGAAAGTCAGCGGTAGAGCAAGTTTGTAAATATGCATACTGAGGAGCTCGTAAATAACTGTTAATCGTAATAAACTTGTGATGTAAAGGTGTACTTACATAATTTCGGCAAATTTCATCCTTCTATTGGGAGGCAGTCTACAGTGTATGAGATGGTTGCCGAGTACCTTTGGGGCACATGGACAGAGGAACTGCAGTGCAAGTTATGTATCTTTTTTTGCTAGCCTTCTACACAATATGACCTAGGAGCTAAACATGCTTCCCCCTCAAGGCTGTTTTACAATGAGCGTGTGTTCTGTTTAAGAAGAGGTATGTTAGGTTTCGATTTTCGGAGATGAGGCAGGAAAAAAAGGAATGAATTAGCCGGGAACGTGTTTCAAGTGTAGCATCTATTTACAAATGTTGGTAATGTCATTGCGGTGAAGGTAGTGCAACGTACAAGTAGATATGATGGTGCTGTACAAATGGTCACATGAATGCACAGATAGCAAAATACATAAAATGTGTTTTTACAGTGTGTAAGGAAAAGTTAGATGTGCACTGTGTTACGAGGCAACGGTGGGTAATGTGACACTGTGTTTGCTGTTTGAGAACACGTGGTTGGGTGGTCCATAGTACGCAGTTTGGTGTTGTACTGCATGACATTTTTTGGGGCTACTGTTTAGGAAAGGAAAGAGTTAGTGTGAACATTTGTTTAACATTGTGAGGCGGTTATGGGCTGTAAATGGTGTTTTCTTTACAGAAGAAAAAAGGGTAACAGAAGTTGAAAAAGTTAAGAGGTACGGTAGTGGTTGCAATATGGCTGGGGAGCTATGATGTATGCGCTGTACTGAAATATGGGTTGGCTATGTTTTTTGGAAATGGTGTACATAACAATAAAAGTGACCTAATGGCATACATGGTGGCAGTGTAAAGCAAGGAGGCAAATGTTGGAGAAGTTAGGAGAGTTACGTAAGGTGTATGGATGCATGCATGAAGTGGTATTGTTGTAATTGTGCAGATTGTAGGGTAGGTTACTGTAGTGTTGTTAATTCAGTGTGTGCACTTATGATAGGGTTAGGTGAGCAGTGTACGTAGGAAAGAGGTTATGTAGTCTTTGGAAGAATTAGTAGGCAATGAAAACTGCAGTGGCTAAGGGGTAGGTGGCTGTGTTATATGTGGGGTTAGTCGTACCTGAATAGATGTTTGTATGTGTAGTTCTGCAGTGCAGCAGCAATAGTGGGCAGGGTGTATAATGTTTATGTATGGATGGAGGCCCTACAATGTAGAGGGTGTAGTGAACCGTGTAGGGCGTGGACACAAACTGCATAGTGTAATATAGGTGTGCATTGTCAGTGGTGCTATTGGTATGTGTACAGAAGAAATAAGTGCACTCATTGCACTGTGCATATTGTACAGAAGTATAATAGCAATAGTTGAAGACTTACTGTTAGCATTGAGTGTTTTGGGCATGGAGTGTAAAATGTTGTCGTACTGGTTGCTGTATTATCTGTGGGAAAAGAGAACACAATATGTTGGCGCAGGTATTTCGTTACTTTGAAGTACACTACATAGCATACATTTCTTTATTTTGTGGACCCTCGTAACTAGCACTTCATAAGTACTATGCTTTGAACAAGTGTACTGTGCAATCAGCTCAGTTCCTGTGGTTCTTTGCATAATCATTGGGTCTGTGGGGAAAAAAATCCATGCTGGAGTTAAAAAAAATCTTCGATATTTAGTTGCTAATATAGTGCACAATGAGTGATAGTGACGTTTGGAGTGGTTGTCACACTTTTTAAGGTGTATTGTTGAAGTATGAGGAAATGTAATGGTGTACGATATGTTCTATAGCAGGTGCTGATTTGTAAATGTGTCACTGCTTCCTTTGTGTACCATTGTTTCTTTATGCGTTTGGTTTCTGCTGGTGGTTTGCAAGTACTATGATATTGTTCAGTGCTAATTCAGTATTATGACCGTAGTTATGTAGCTGTTGGAGTATTGTCCCTGCTTATACTTTGGAAGTGTTTAATGCTATGTTTGTAGCACAGTAGTTGTTGAAGGTTGAGTTGGGTAGTTGTGATACTGCAAATAACATTGTCGTATTCAGGTTACACTTAGATACCAGGTGGCGTATTCTAACTGTTTACAGTGTACTGTTTGTGAAGGGTACGTAGAGAAGCTTGTGCATTCTTGTGGTTATTTGGACATCTGTCTACATTTGGAACTGGTACTGCCGAATTACAGATGTATGTGGTGCCACGTCTATATGTGTTGGAGTTGTATGAGTATTGTTGGAGAGCTGGTGACTTATTTGTGTAAGTCGTGATTTCGGAGGCTACTGAGGATAGTTTTGAACCCTTATACTTTGCACTTTTCCTTCTAAGTATGCAGTGGAAAATACTGGTACTGTGCTTTGTGTAGACGTACTGTTTGCGTGACTGTACTCCTTGGGTTTATTGGGGATAAAATTGTCCCACACACTGTAGTGCATTTCATCAATATTTCCAGTATGGTACGTTGCTTTAGGTAGATAGTGTGGAAGGAAAAAATGTTTTGTCCACTTATTAAGGTAGTGCTTGGTGCTGGGGAGTAAGGTATAGTAGGTTTGTACATCACTGAGTAAAGTTTGGCTCCCAGATTATTAAGTAGGCATTTCCAAGATTTGTAGGTAGTATGTGCTTTGGACTGGTGGAAGTTTCATTGCATTCCTACCATAACGACTATTTTCTAATGTATGCAGTATAGTGGACTCCATTGGTGGAGTGCCTGCTAGAGCAGAATTTGCACGGTAGTTACGTACCTGCTGGCAAACTGTAACTGCTGATATTTTGGAAGTGTTTCATGCTATGTTTGTAGCACAGTAGTTGTTGAAGGTTGACTTGGGTAGTTGTAATGCTGCAAATAACATTGTCGTATTCAGTTAGATACCAGGTGGCATATTCTAACTGTTTGCAGTGTCCCGTTTGTAAAGGGTACGTAGTGAATAATATTTTTTGTCCACTTATTAAGGCAGTGCTTGGTGCTGGGGAGTAAGGTATGGTAAGTTTGTACATCATTGAGTAAAGTTTGGCTTCCAGATAATTAAGTAGGCATTTCCATGATTTGTAGGTAGTATGTGCTTTGGACTGATGGACGTTTCATTGCATTCCTACCATGACCACTATTTTCTAATGTATGCAGTATAGTGGACTCCATTGGTGGAGTCCCTGCTAGTGCAGAATTTGCACAGTAGTTACGTACCTGTTGGTGTACTGTAACTGCTGATACTTTGGAAGTGTTTCATGCTATGTTTGTAGCACAATAGTTGTTGAAGGTTGAGTTGGGTAGTTGTGATGCTGCAAATAACATTGTCGTATTCAGGTTGCAGTTAGATACAAGGTGGCGTATTCTACCTGTTTGCAGTGTCCCGTTTGTAAAGGGTACGTAGAGAAGTTTGTGCATTCCTGTGGTTATTTGGACATCTGTGTACATTTTGAAGTGGTACTGTCCATTTGTGGATTTACGTGGTGATACGTAAATATGTATTGGTAGTTGTAGGACTATTCTTGGAGAGCCGGTGACTGATTTGCGTTAGTGGTGATTTTAGAGGTTACAGAAAATAGTTTTGAACCCTCACACTTAGCAAATTCCCTTCCACGAATACAGTGAAAAATACTGGTACTGTGTTTTGTGGACATGTATTGTTTGTGTGACTGTACTGCTTGGAATCATTGGGGATGAAATTGGCAAATATACACTGTAGTGCATTTCGCAATGCTTCCTGTATGGTATGTTGCTTTAGGTCGATAGTGTGGAAGGAAAAACATTTCTTGTCCATTTACGAAGGTACTTGTTGGTGCTGGGGAGTAAGGTATACTAGGTTTGTACATTAATGAGTAAAATTTGGCCTCAAGAATATTAAGTAGGCATTTGCAAGATTTGCAGGTAGTCTGTGCTTTGGACTGAAACATCATTGCATTTCCACCATGACGATTGCTTTCTAATGTATGCAGTATAGTGGCCTGCATTGGTGGAGTCCCCTGTGTGGTAGATTATGGCTAAATTTGTGAAAGTTTTCCTGCCAAGTGATATCTGTCCGTGTGTGAAGGCAGTAAGTTTGCAGTTGTTTTTGGTACTGTCGGCATTGTACCTTAAGAGGATTAATGTCACATATTGACTATTAGTATTTGTAGTAAGTACATTAGAAATTCTTGGGGATCGTCTTGTTGGTTTAAAGTGAATTTCACCATTCAAGCACTGTAGTCCAATTCTTGCCTTAGTCCTGAGACACTGTAAATGGTGTCAGGATTGCTTACTGCATTTCTGTGAAGGATGAGCCTTTACAAACACAATTGGTCTGCACCATTTGAATAAATGTGTTCAACAACTGCTGGTATTTGCAATAGAACATTTATTGTTACATTTGCATAGCAATTAACACCTGTTGTTTCGGAACATTTGAAAGGGACAGGTCCTTCAGTGTCTGAGTCCTTTCATGGGAGGGTGCGTGGTTTCTTAGCAGAGGCTTTTTTTGTGAGTGGAGTTGGGTTTGGTTTGTCTTTTTTACTCCTTTTGTATGTGCTTTTGCTAGTTGCTGTAGTATGACTTTCCTTGCATTTCTTTGACGGTGCTGTGGCCCAAACATTTAGTACTTCTGATGGAATGAGCCTTCTTTTCAAAGATTTTGGTTTTTGAGGAATAGGGTAAAATTTTAGATGAGGTGTGTACAGTGCACTTAGTCTATTGTACTCTATGATGCAAGGAATGTCTGCACTGACTGCAGCTGCATCAAAATTAACTAGATACATTCCTTCCAGTGTACATAGTCGTGACAGTGCTACGTAACTCATGCCTTCTTTGAAGACTGTGTTGCCAATATCAATCAATGCTTGATTTAAGGTGAGACCTTGCGATTTATGAATAGTTACTGCATAAGCTAGCAACAGAGAAAACTGTTCTCTGCGTACATAGATGTCTTTGAAAAGAAGAAATTGCGCCGTTGTGCGTCCTATATTTTTGACTTCTGAAAGTTTGTCAAACTTGATGTTTACAAACTGAATGCTGTTGTCCCGTGGGTGTGTGTGGAAGGCAAGAACTGTACCAAGTGCTCCATTAACTAAACCTTGCTCTACGTCAATGTCATGCTTTAGCATAACTCCACAGTTGACACATAGGGGGTAATTCATAGAAATCGGCGCAAAAGTGGCGCACGCGGCTGGCGCACAGTGTGGGCGTGCGGCAGTCTGCACCAGCCGAGTGTGCCAAAACCCATTTCAGCGCATAGCGTATTAATGGATTTTAACATCCGTAACCAGCCGTGGCGCAGAATGGTGCAACGACCCTGCAGCAGCGCCAGTTACGCCCCCAACCCTGCCCCGCGTGCCATAAACATCGCACAAATCCAGTACACGGCGCAAAGGCCAGTGGACCAGCATACAGCCCCTCAACCACGAAAGCGTGTGTAAAACTCCCCACGCACCCCTCAGAACACACGTACCCCTCGCGCTAGCGAAATCTCGTGTAAAACTCCCCACGCACCCCTCAGAATACACGTACCCCTCTCGTGCTAGTGAAATCGCGTGTAAAACTCCCAGCGCACCCCTCAGAATACATGTACCCCTCTCACGGAGTCTATGTTTGGGGGGTCACTATGACACCCCTGTGTTACGGCACGGAGGGTGCTGTGTAACACACATACCAAAAACACATGAAGCCCTATGGAGTAAAAGACCCCATAGCCCATAAAACACATTCCAAAGTCAAAGGATATCTCAAATCATGTCTAAGAGTGGGAGAAAAAGAGTCTCACTCTTAGCAGGAGAAAAAATTAAACCCCAAAAATCCAGCAAAGCTGCTGGGGGACTCACTAGGTTTGGGAAATTAGCCTTAACTGAGAAGTCTCCCTAACACTCGCCCCCCCCCCAAGACTAAGGGACAGGAGGATTTAATCCACTCCTGGATGAATCTCATACATCTAGTCGATGACATACATCCTAGAGAGACCATCAGCATTTTGGTGGTGACACCCTGACCCGTGCTCAATGGTGAAATCAAACCCTTGCAGGCAGATTGACCATCTCAGTAGTTTTGGGTTTTCCCCCTTCATTTGCATCAACCATCTCAAGGGTTGGTGGTCAGTCTGAATGACAAAAGTAGAACCATACAAGTATGTCCTAAACTTCTTCAGTGTCCACACAATAGCAAAACATTCTCTTTCAATTGTTGCCCACCTTGTCTCAAGATCCTTCAGCTTTCTGCTGATGAAGCAAATGGGGTGCTCCCTACCTTTCTCATCCAGTTGGCTAAGGACTGCACATATACCTACATTAGAAGCATCTGTCTGCACAATGAAAGTTTGGTGATAGTCAGGAGGTCTCAATACTGGTGCTTGGCACAGAGCTTTCTTCAGGTTTTCAAAGGCCTGATTGCACTCCTCATTCCATTTGACCTTCTTAGGGAATTTTGGAGAGGAGATTACATTCAGTTGAGAAGCTATGGTCCCATAGTTCTCTATGAAATTCCTGTAATACCCAGTGAGGCCTAGGAAGGCTCTCACCTGGGTTTGAGTAGTAGGTGTCGTCCAATTTTGCACAGCTTCAATCTTACTGAGCAAAGGCCTTATTTCTCCACCTCCTACCTCGTGCCCAAGGAAGACCACCTTACTCTGACCAATCTGGCATTTACTTGCCTTTATGGTCAGATTGGCCTGTCCAAGAGCCTGCAAAACATGTCCTAGGTGGTTAACATGCTCTTCCCAGGATTGGCTGAATACTGCAATGTCATCCAAGTATGCCATGCAGAAATCCTCCATCCCAGCCAGAACCTGATTTACCATCCTTTGGAATGTTGCAGGTGCATTGTTCAACCCAAAAGGCATAACCTTAAATTGGTATAAGCCAACTGAGATAGAAAATGCAGTTTTCTCCTTGGCATGGGCTGTCAGGGCTATTTGCCAATAGCCTGATGTAAGGTCAAATGTGCTGAGGAACTTGGCTGAACCAAGTCTATCCACCAACTCATCTGTCCGTAGCAAAGGGTGGGCATCAGTCTTGGTGACTGCATTAAGAGCTCTATAGTCCACACAGAATCTCAATTCTTTGGATCCTGCCTTTGGTACTAACACAACTGGGCTAGGCCATGGACTAGTAGAGGGCTCTATTACCCCAAGATCAAGCATCTTCTTGACCTCCCCTTTTATGTGGGTCCTTACATTGTCTGACATTCTATATCCTCTGCTTTTGACCGGCAGACAGTCACCAGTGAGTATATCATGCTGTCCCCAAGGGGTCAAGCCTGGTAAAAGTGAGAACAGAGAGGCAAACTGATTTAACATAGATTTGCACTCTTCTTGTTGCTCAGGTGTCAGATTTGAAGAGCGATTTACTCCTCCAATCTTCTCATCCAAGGGTAAGCCTCTGAGGAGATCAGGGGGAGCTTCAATCTCTTCTTCCTCTTCCATTGAAGCTAGAAGCTAGGCTCCTACTTCAGGGCTGGAGACATACGCCTTTAGTCTGTTGGTGTGGAAGAGTCTGGGAGCCTCATTGGGATTGCCCAAGTCCACCAGATAGTTCACCTCTCCAAGTTTACCCACAACCTTGAAGGGTCCCATCCATTTATCTTGCAAGGCCCTCTGCCTTGTTGGGATCATAACTAGAACTAGCTGGTCTTGAGTGAACTCAACCATGTTAGCCGTTTGGTCATACCAATGCTTGACCAAAGCTTGCCCAGCTTTCAGGTTATCACTAGCTTCTGCCATCATGTGTGACATTCTCCTCCGGAGACCTATCACATAGTCAGTCACTCTGACTGGCTTGGGGGAAGGAGCACTCTCCAACCCCTTCTTAATTAGGGCCGATGGACCTCTGCCTGGATGGCCATAAAGAAGTTCAAAGGGAGAATAACCTACTCCCTCCTGAGGGACTTCTCTATAAGCAAAGAGGAGGCATGGCAATAGGAGGTCCCACTTTCTTTTAAGGGGATCTTCTAAAGCACCTATCATGCTCTTCATGGTTCTGTTGAACCTTTCTACCAATCAGTTTGTCTGAGGGTGGTAGGCGGTAGAGAACTTGTAAGTAACTCCACAGGTTTTCCACATGGCTTTCATGTAGTGGGACATACAATTTGACCCACCTGTCAGAGATTACTTCCCTAGGAAACGCAACCGTGGTAAAAATACCAAGGAGGGCCTTAGCCACAGCCTGAGCTGTAACAGTCCTCATAAGAATTGCCTCAGGGTACCTAGAAGCATCGTCTACTACAACAAGGATAAACCTGTTGCCTGAGGAGGTTGGGGGGATCAAGGGGACCAACAATGTCAATCCCTACTCTCTCAAATGGGACTCCCACAACTGGGAGAGGCACTAAAGATGCCACATTCTTGGAACCAATCTTACCAGAAGTTTGGCAGGTGTGGCCGCTCTTGCAAAACGTATCTACCTCAGCCCCCATTTTTGGCCAATAAAAGTAGAGTGAGAGCCTTTCCTTGGTCCTCTTGAAACTCAAGTGACCAGCCAAAGGAATCTCATGGGCCAGTTGCAAGAACTGTTGTCTGTTGTCTTGAGGTACTACAAGCCGCTTGTAGTCTCCAGGTGCAGACTCAGTTGGTTCATTGTAGAAGAGGCCATCTTCCCAGTGCAACCTATACTTCCCAGGCTCTTGCCCATCAGCCTGAGAAGATGCCTGTTGGCGAAGACCTTCCAGAGTTGGACATTCTCTCTGTCCCTTACTGAAGTCTGCCCTGTTGGGTCCAACTTCTGCCAGTAAAGACTGCAGCTCAGGATGGTCAACAGGATCCAGATCTCCAATTAGTTCTTGGCCTTCCACTAGCTCTTCTTCAGAGTCTAGCTCAACCATAAAGGGTTGTACCTCCCTCTCAGCCTCAGCTGGAGGTGAAGTTACAGGTGTAACTTTGGACAACCTAGGGGAAGTCCTTGTTGGAAGCACTGGAGTGCTGGCTGCTGGCTGTTTCCTAGAAGTCTTGGGTTTCCCCTTTGCTTCTAGTTGTTCCGAGATAGCAAGTTGTAACTCCAGTGGAGTAGGAGTGATATCCTTCTTCATCATCTCCTTGGGAGTACCTCTCATGGTTCTCGCCCTTGCAGGTCTGGTGAGCTCCTGTAACCTTTTACTAGGAGGTCTGGGGGTATGTGACACTACTCCAAGAGTCTTCAGGTCATTACCCAACAGAACCCTTCCTGGTACCTCACTTTGTATGCTGACAGGTATCTTCACAGTCATGGCATTACACTGGATGAGAACTGGTAATTGGGGAAGCATCTGCACAGGCCCTCCAGCTAACTTGGTGAGGCGTTTGGGTGCATAAGCAACATCCTCAGCCTGAAAAAAAGATTTATCCACCACATTTATGCTGGCCCCAGTGACCCTAATGGCAGGAGTCTCCTGACCATTCACCTGGACACTGTCCTTATAATATTCTTTAGTATTATCTGGGATAGAGTTATAGACATCTAAATTCTGTTGTTCCCACAGACCCAGAGACACTAAAGAAACACTGGCTCAGACTCCAATGGGTTCATCAGCCAGTAGTAGAAAGTTTCTACTTGCCATTTGTACTTCCTCCTCTGGAGCGAAGGCTAAGGAGACAAGCTGGGCCCCTGAAGGTTTACCCTTACATCTGGGATCTCCTTTCACATGGTCAGGCGAGTTACAAACATAGCCTTTACCAAATGCTTTCTGGAATGGTGGCTTGCTCTGACCTCCTTTTGGTTTACCACCAGAAGGTATACTACTCTGATTTGGTTTCCCTTGTGGCTTACCCTTATTGTTTTGTTTGGGGCCCTCTTTGGGATTGGAACTATTAGAATTCGAATTGGAGTCCTTTTTGGCTGTTTCCCCTCATCCTTTTTCTGAGTTACCCCAGAGTCCTTGTGAGTAGCCCTGTTGGCCACCCACAAGTCAGCAGCCTTAGCTGGTTTTCTGGAATCTAATTCCTTTGAATCTGCTAAGTGCTGTCTGAGCTCAGGAGAGCAGGTATCATAAATTGACTCCAACATCACCAGATTCTTCATTCCCTCATAAGTGTTCACCTTGTAACTCTTAATCCATCCCTCTAAGTTCTTCAAACTTTCACTCACCCAGGTAGCCCAAGGGGTACCATCATGCTTTTTGAGGGTCCTAAACCTCTTAAGGTACTGGGAAGGGGTCTTCCCAAATCTAGCTATCAAGGCTAGCTTCACACATTCATAATCCTTCCTATCCTCCTCCCCCAACTCCATTACTGCATCAGTTGCAACAGGGGGGAGCCTAGAGAACAACCAGGTAAGCAATGCATTTCCTGTGATGTCCTGGAGCCCATGATTATACTTAAACAAACTCAACCAATCCAACACATCCAACTTAGGCTCATACATACCCACAAGCTCTTTAGGCATCCAGGGTCTTTTGGGACTGGAACTCCTAGAGGATCCAGAGAGAGAAGCATTTTTCACAGACAATATTTTCATCTCTAACTCATGCTTGAGCTCCATTTCCCTGAGCCTTAGTTCTTGATTCAGTTCTTGGTGTCTTTGTTCTGCTTGAGTATTAAGTCTCTTAAACTCCAATTCAATTTTCATTTTCTCTAGTTCCAGATATTGAGGACTAAGTGTGGGACCTGGTAAAGGTTCAGTAGTTACAGCTGGCAGGGCAGGTAGAGGCCCAGGGGAGACAACTACATCATCTTCACCCTCCTCTCCTGCTTCTGACTCAAGATTATCAATACTCGCATCAACATCAATATCATTGCTGTTATCTACATTTGCTGGAGTGGTAGGTTCCTCTGAACCACCATCCAGACTTTGGTTTGCTAACAACCTTTCTATTCTATTAGCTCCATTTTCTTGCCTTTAGTCAGGAGATTCTTATGCTTACAGAGAACTCTTAAACAATCAGCAGTTTTTGTAGCAAGGGACTCTTGACTATAACTTTCCATAGTTGACAGGTTTAGAAAATAACTTTTTTAGTGCTAAGCTTTGTGGTTAGTTGCACTAAGGTATCTAGAAGCACACTAAAATGTATACTCAATACAAACCCCACCGCTGCCACCAGTGTTAGGCAGAAACCTGTGCAGTTCCCTTAGGGACCACTGCAAAAGGCTTAAGACTACAGGTGTTGGCAGTAAACCCAATTGGTAGCAGTCTGTACCACCCAGATTTACCTGGTAGCTGTGGCTGAGCAGCCAAACTTCTCTCAAAAAGAGTTAGACAGTATATAGAGTATAAAAGATAGGTACCAAAATACAGTAGCACAAGCAAACACTGACCAGAGCTTTGGTATCAAGTATATAATTATTTATTTAAAGACACACTTAGAAACACTCTAGCACTATTATTATAAGCAAGTTCAAAAACACAGTCACTATTAAAATATGTACATCCCTTATTCCTTATTAGACAAGTCTTAGTTAACACCACTTATTTCCAGACAGAGGTGAGCACTTAACTAAAGATGGCACTCCAATAAGTTTAAGAAAAAGGGAGGGAAAAGGCAGAAATTAGGAACAGCACACAACACAATACTTTAGAAGCACTCAGCAAGGCAGGGAAGTCAAAGTCTACTTGTGAGCAAAAAGTTCAGAGGCCAGGCTCCCTCTTGGAGAGAGTAGAACACCAACGCGCCCAAGATCACACAGTTTAAAAGGCTTGGAAAGTCTTGCAGAGAGTTTAAAAAGGAATCAGCTCAGAAAAGTTCAGTTAGCCAACCTAGGGCCAACCCAAGTGGTAAGTTGAGGATTTAAGAGACACCCCACACAGACCGTTGCGAGGGAGGCCAGGCGGACACAGTACCTTGAAAGTGGAGAGAATCCTCCAGCGGGGGCAGTTGTTCCTGGCAGTGGATGCAAGACGCGTCGTCGTCCAGAGGAAGAGATGGTCTCGACTTGGAGGAAAGCTGAAGGTCGTTGCACTGCCAGGGAAGAAACCAGCCGCGGAGTTCTCCGGTAAAAAGGTACTACCCTTTTATTCGCGGTAGTGGAAAAACGTGGTATCCCGGTTGCCGGGGTGCTTGGCACAGGCAAGGCGACCACGAGATGATCCGGGAAGGCAAAAAGGCGGGCAAACTGGTTATGCCCACCAGTCAAAGGAAGAAGACTCTTCGGGATGGAGATCTCCTCTGTCGTTGGAAGAAGTGGTGAGTCGGTTCAGCAGGGCTCCACCGGTGGTGTCGTCGTTGCAGGTCGGCACAGCTTCTCCCTCTTCCGATTCTTTGGGCCAGTGGCGACGTCTGAAGTCCCAGTCCCCAAAGCCCTGCTTTTATGCAGAAAACCCCCATTCATCAGTCCTAGCTGTCACTCAAACATGCTGAGTGGTGAGCCGGGCGGCTGACCACTGGGCCAATCACACAAGAGTGTGACTTGATTTGCTGAGGCAACTCATTCCAGGGTGCCTAAAACCCCTCCCACACCCCCTGTGGTACCCAGACAGAGTGGCACCACTTTTGGAGGCTTCTGTGGAGAAGCCCGCCAAAAAGTGGAACAAAGGGCTTGACTTGGGTTGGAGTCACAGAAGCGAACACAAACGCCGTTTTGGAACCGAGTTCTGGGAAAAAATACCAACCGGTGAATTAATATTAAATAAATAAACCCGCAGTATGTTTGAGGCTATGTTAAAAAGTATTAGCCTCGAACAATGGGAAAATCCCATAGGAATACATTCACGTTGAATATAAAAAGTAGTATCCACTGCCACCAGCCAAAACTCGCTCAGGGGGGACTGGACAGTGCCCCCTCGAACAACAGACCCAGGGGCAATCGAATTGCCCCTACCAGTACGCCCACAATATGATGGCTTGTACTGGTTCTGTTCACAATTTAGGACTAGTAAAGCCAATGGTGACTTTACATGCCCTGGGAGACAGTAGTCAGTCCCAGGGTACGGAGTCTATGTTTGGGGGTCACTATGACACCCCTGTGTTACGGCACGGAGGGTGCTGTGTAACACACATACCAAAAACACATGAAGCCCTATGGAGTAAAAGACCCCATAGCCCATAAAACACATTCCAAAGTCAAAGGATATCTCAAATCATGTCTAAGAGTGGGAGAAAAAGAGTCTCACTCTTAGCAGGAGAAAAAAATAAACCCCAAAAATCCAGCAAAGCTGCTGGGGGACTCACTAGGTTTGGGAAATTAGCCTTAACAGAGAATTATCCCTAACAGCCCATCCAGCCTGGCCATGCCCCGAAGGCAGCCCACCCACCCTGGGCATGCCCCGCAGGCAGCCCACATGGCACCATGCACTTGTGAGCCCCAACACATGTCCCACCCAGCATTGATGGGCACCTGCCAGGAGGCCCCGACTCATGTCCCCCTGCACCACCAGCCACCCAGCATTGACAGGCACCTGCCAGCAGGCCCCAACTCATGACCCCCTGAACCCCCTGAACCCCCAGCCACCCAGCATTGACAGGCACTTGCCAACAGACCCCGACTCATGTCCCCCTGCACCCCCAGCCACCCAGCATTGACGGGCATCTGCCAGTAGGCCCCGACTCATGTCCCCCTGAAACCCCAGCCACCCAGCATTGACAGGCAACTGCCAGCAGGGCCCGACTCATGTCCCCCCCCCAACACGTCATCACGATCCACAATCATGGCCGTTATGGCCACCCAAATCCCACCCCACGCCACCCGTGTCCAAACACCCAACCAAGTATTCCATCCACCCCACATTGAAATCCCCATTACATGATACATCCCAAATGGCAAGTATGCACATCAATACATGTCCGTCTCACACACACACAATGGGTGCAAGTGAATGAGAAAACCCACATCGTGACATGCATGAAACCAATGATAGAATACCACACAAATGAAGTATGAAACCAAAATGTATTAAATATAAAAGCAAGGGAATGAAAGAAAACCACACAATAATAGAAATAATAAACAAAAGGCTGCAAGTCCAAAATAATAGAAAAAAAAGAATATGAATGCAGAATCAAAATAAATCCAAATGAAAATGGCTCCAAATTGTTCGTCCATCAAAGCAAATCCAAAGGAAAAAAGAAAAAATTAACATCCATTGCTCCATGGTAAAACATTTAAAAAATGAAATCTAATCCAGTCTTCAACTATATACAAGGTACAAATCCAGGGTCCATGAGCCCAACAATCCAAATGAAACCTACAAAAAACCCTACCTAATAAACAACTATATACAAAAAGGTGGGGCATAGTCCATGCACCCCAAATTAAAGAAAAATGGAAAGGAAACCTAAGACTAATTAACTATATACAATGGCGGCGGGCAAGTCCTACGGCTCACTCTGTGATGTTCCGGGCCAGGGCATCATCGAACTCCACGTCGATGTCCCAGAGGCGGGCCTCTTCCCTGTCCTCGAGGTCTCGCACGTATGCAGTCATGGCCTGTTTCAACTCCCTGCGAGTTGCCACGAGGCACTCAGCACGCCTCAATGCCCTGCACATGGAGTTCTCTGCCCTGGCCATAGTGAGCCGTGCCTCCTCCACCCGCCGCCGCTCTGCATCTATCCGCTAGCCCAACCGCTGCCACACGGAAGACACTCCCATTCCAGGGTCCTCCTGCCCTCCGGGCGATGCCTGCCCCTCTGATATTGATGGCCTAGAGTCATGATGCCTCCCACGTTGAGCCTGCCGCTGCCTCCGACGCAACTGCCTCTGCCAGCACAACGGCATCCGGGCTGATGGAATCCACCGGCGCCGTCGTGCACGTGCCCTGCCCGATGATGCCGGCACATCCTCCATCTGCTGGGGTCCAGTTGCTGGGGTGTCCACCCCTGCTGGACCTTCGACTCCCAACTGTGGCAGGGATGGGGTCTCCACCGAGCAGGCTGCGTTGGTCGGGGCAGGTCCACAGGGGGCCCTTGTTGGGGGCTGCTCCGGTCCACCGGGCAGCCCATACTCGTGTCGGGTAGCGCCCGACACCACACGCTGAAGTGCGGCGATCACGCCGCGGGATGAAGGGTGGGGGTTCATCCCACCCTCTCCGGGGACACCGAAGCTCCACACAGGGGGGCAGGTCCACCTGGCCCCCTCGGCCCCGGCTCTGGGGGCACCCAGGCCGGGGTCGCATTCCCAACCCGCCTCACATGGTTGGGGACACACTGGGACGGCGTTGCCCAGCAGGGGCACCGTCCGGACGGTGTTGCCCGGCAGGGGCACCGTCCTCAAGCTGGGCCCCGTCCTTGGGCCCAGCACACGTGGCGAGGCACCACCCCGGCACCAACACAACACACACACGCGGAGTCAGGTTCACTCGTGACTGCCGAGCCGGAAGCGGCTCGGACCTTTTATTAGGTTGGTCACATGGGTAACCATGTGACCACACAACACCGTGGAATGTACCATGGCTCCTTGCAGGGGTGCCATGCAACACACCTCCTTTTCCATAACAACAAAACAAAACATATGTCACTAACTACGCACTATTGCTCCTATGACCACTCTACTAATACACCTTTATTAACCTGGGTGAGTGGTCTTACTATGACAACATAACTAAGAGGCGCTGGCACCACCCGACGCCTTCCGAGCGTGCCAGTGTGCACAACATCACATTGCCCAGATACTGGCCCACTTTAAACAAGTCCATGTCTGCAGGCCCCCCGTCTTCATGGGGATGTCGATGGTGGTGTCCATCTTCCACACCTGTGGAGTTGCAGTACACACAGTCCGAGCCCCCGCCAACCTTCACCAAAGTCACACAGGGCCGGCAAAGCCGCACCTGGGGAGGCCCAGGGGCCACATCGGCTAGGTCCACTTGTGTGGGAGCAACCCGCGGCAGGGCACTGGTGACGGACGACAGGCCCCTCCACACACTTCCCCTTTCACATAGGGGCTGGTGACATTGTGTTTGGCCACTCATGTCTCCTGCAGCTCTTCTTGGCGGGGTGCTGTGGATCACCTTTCCTTTCTTCCTGCTCTCTTCCATTCCTGCGGGTGCCCGGGCTTATCGTATTACCCTGACTGGATGCTGGGCTGGTGGCCGGATGGCAGGCCAATGCCCTTAGGTTGCTGCTCATCCCAGCCAAGGGCGCACAGGCACTCATGAGAGCTGCAACCCTCCTCCATGCCTGCAGCCATCATTGCCCATGCTGTTGGAAGGGCCACTACACCGCTCTGCCTTGTCCTGTCCAGGCCTCGACATCCTCGTTCTACACATTTTTTCTTTTCACACGGGCCCATGTGGTAGTGGGCCCGCTTCCTTGACCCATTTTCGGGGCCCATGCAGGCCACGCTTGCCTCCGCTATTCAGATGGGCCTGGTTGAATTTGGGCCCGCCTCCTGTTGGGGGCCGCCTCAGCTGTTGGGCGGCCCCTGTGCCACGGCCGATGCCGTTCCTCCTTCGGGGCCGCCTCAGCTGTTCGGCGGCCCCTCATTTCACTCTCCGGCCTCCTCATCAGCGTGCGCTGCGGCCAGGTCGCGGGGGAGGGGCAGCCCCCCTCACCATTTCGGCGGATGCTGTCCATCTCCTCTTGTGGCCGCGGCCGCCACCCCACTCTCGTGTACGGCGGCCGAGGCCGCGGGCAGCTCCCCGTCAGATGCGGGAGGGGCAGCGCACGCGGCCACCACCGCTCTCACAATACGGCTGAGACGCCGCAGATTCCTTCCTCTCCACGCGGGTGGGGAGCGGCCCCCACCCCGATGCCTTTGCGGGCCCAGTTGGAATTGGGCCCGCCTCCTGTACCTTCTTGCGGGACCCGTTGCGGCTGAGGCCGCAGAGCATTCCTCTTCCTCAGATGGGGGGGAAGCAGCAGCACACGCGGCCGATGCCGCCGATCCTCCTTCACACAGGGGAGAGGGGGGAGCAGCCACCGCGCCTCCCTCAGGCCACAACCTCTCCTCCATTGCGGGCCCAGTTGGAGATGAGCCCGCCTCCGCATGCATTTTCAGGGGCACGCGGGGCACGACTTCCTCGTCCCCATTGTTGGGGGCTGCTCCGGTCCACCGGGCAGCCCCATACTCGTGTCGGGTAGCGCCCGACACCACACGCTGAAGTGCGGCGATCACGCCGCGGGATGAAGGGTGGGGGTCCATCCCACCTGCTCCGGGGACACCGAAACTCCACACAGGGGGGCAGGTCCACCCGGCCCCCTCGGCCCCGGCTCTGGGGGCACCCAGGCCGGGGTCGCATTCCCAACCCGCCTCACATGGTTGGGGACACACTGGGACGGCGTTGCCCGGCAGGGGCACCGTCCGGACGGTGTTGCCCGGCAGGGGCACCGTCCTCAAGCTGGGCCCCGTCCTTGGGCCCAGCACACGTGGCGAGGCACCACCCCGGCACCAACACAACACACACACGCGGAGTCAGGTTCACTTGTGACTGCCGAGCCGGAAGCGGCTCAGACCTTTTATTAGGTTGGTCACATGGGTAACCATGTGACCACACAACACCGTGGAATGTACCATGGCTCCTTGTAGGGGTGCCATGCAACAGCTCTGAGGGCATCTGGGCCAGAAGACGGCATCGAGAACGACTGGCGCATAGTCTGCACAGAGGAGGAGAGAGCCGCCAGAGTGCTCGACACATGTAGGAAACACCTGACCATGGCCCCTCCCAACTGGGCCACGTTGGCATGCAGCTCTTCGTGATGACGTGCGTGCTCTCCCCAGGAAGCAAGCACGTCATCACGAATGTCACGCATGCGCAACGCAACACCAATCAGGACGGTCTCCATACGGTCATGGGTCCCCTCGTCCGCAGGTAGAGGAGTGCCAGATGACGTGGACCTCTCCCCTACCTGCGGACGGGCCTGGGATGGGGCATCCCTGCTGGTGCATGGTGGTGCCGTCACAGTGTCAGGGACAGTGACATGCACAGGCCCCTCCACGGCGGCCTGTACTGCCTCCTGCCCCTACCCTGGACTGCACCACTTGCACCAGTGGTACCACCCCCACCAGGTCCCATGTGCGGTTCAGTAGCGGCCTCCTCCTCCTCTGTGCAAACCACCAACCTGGATGGCTCCACACTGTCTTCTGCCGTCGCAAGCCCCTGTGGGGGCTCACCCACCCCTTCCGCTGCAGCCGTAGTGGCAGAGGCGGCACCAGTCCCTTCTCTCCCGGAAGATGGTAATTCCTGGGACGGTGACTGGGCCTTGCGTCCCTGGCCAGTGGAGGCATCCCCGCCGCTTTGCTCCACAGTGCCGTCTCCGCCCACTTCTTCACTCGCCGCTGTGTAGAGGGAGACATAGAACACAGCATCAGGGTACTGTACAATAGTCCCCTAGACAGGAAGCAATAGCACATGAGTGGCACTGTCAAACGTCACTTCCATCATGTGCCTCCACAACACATGGGTCAGTGCAGGCAACACACATGCAGAAACAGGCATGGCGCATGCAAAGAACATTTGCATCCATGTCCAAGGAACTGTTGAAACATACAATGGTGGTTTGAAACTCACATGCATCATGGGTCATACTGATCACATGCACACACATCACCATAGTTTCATGCATCTGGCCTCGTACACCCCAGACACAATGGATACAAAGATGACTAGGCTGCATCAGTGAATCAGAACATCATCACGGACATGTATCATGCATCCATAGCATTTACAAGTCACACACACGTTACTCAGACACACAGACATGTACACCATACATGTCCATGACAGCAGCACCCATCTCTCACACCCCAACCATGCCCAAGAACAGAGACAGGCATGCATTCATGTGTGCATTCCGCATGCTGCTCCACATGTTGCATTGTAACACACACTCCATCCATGTGGTTCACGCCTGACTGGTCTCACATGCAGCACAATCATGTCCCTGCACACACACATCCATACATGGCCAATGTCACACATACAGGCAAATAGCTAACTACCAGCACACTGCAACATGCCCTGTTTCACACAGCAATGCATGGCCACTTACCGCTCGACTCCAGACGGGCCTGCATCCTGAGGATCTGGTGGTGAAGCACTAGGTGAATGCACTCCAGGACCCTCATCTGCTGGTTGCTAAGCTGGCCCTGGTGCCCCACTGCATCCGCTGCGTCTAAGTGGCGCCGGGCCTTCTTGAGGGTCCTGGACTTGTAGTCCTCCCAGCGCTTCTGGACGTACTTGATGTTGCGGGGTGCCACCCCATCCACATTGATGGCACCCGCTGTGTCCGTCCAGATCCTCTTCTGTCCTTCCTTGTTGGCGCGCGATGGTGTGAAGAGGGCATCATAATGCCCCAGGACTTGCTCCACCAGGATGCCAACATCATTGGAAGTGAAGCTGGCAGCCCTCTGCCTCTTAGCTGGAGGGTTGCCTCTGGTGCCAGATGGTGTTGTGTCGGACATGGCAACCCCCGAGGCAGGTGTGGGTGGGCAACTGGGTCCTGGGGCTGGGCTGTGGAGCGATGGAATACCAATCGGGAGTCCTCTGTTCCAGCAGGAGTGGTCACAGCAACTGGACCCCTGGAAATGGCAGACATGCAGGCACCAAATGGAGGGCACAGTGGCAACAGGCAGGCAGGCAGGCAGGCAGCAGCAGATGGCTCGTGGGAGGCTGCTCGGGGCTCTAGGGGGGCAGTAATTCGGCCTTCTGGGCAGGAGCGTGGTCTTCTGTGTGTTGTCGCATGGCAAGCTTGATACGGAGTAAATAGGCACGTGAAAAGACTGCACGTCAGCGTGTAATTCGAGGAAAGGGCCTAAGCGCGTAAGTGACGTGACGCGCCTGGGCGTTTCCCTCAGCACGGGTTAAAGGTGAGCGGGGCCAGCAGTTTGCTGTACGTGCCTTTCGTGGAGACCGACGTGTGTGTTGCTACTTCGTGTTGTTTCGCGCGCCATCACAACTTCACAGCGGATCAAGGACGTATCTCTTCTTTTGGCAGGGGTATTGGCTACGCGTGTTTTTCATTATCACGCTAGTCTGACGGTGAGTCGCGCACGCTATTTTTCCCACTGCAGGTGCCCCTGTGTATCACGTACCCATTTTCGAGGTCATAGTAGCCTGCGTGTCCCATGCGTACGTGTTTTCCGTGTCCCTGGGTGCCACCGCGTACTGTGGGAGGTTAATTCCACACATGTGGGCTACCGGGGATTGCGTGCACGGTTTTACTGCAGTTTTGGGGTGCCTGAGCATTGCGTGACCCGTCACTTCATCACCGGGGTCACATACAGCCTTGCAGGTGCAGGGGTGCTGTTAACATCTTGTATCCCACCCCCTTCACCCCAATTGCCCAGGACAATTGTTGTGTACACCTCCCATTGGTACTAATACATCTGTGCTGGCACTACTCCATCTGTGCCATGGCTGGGAGACCACGAAGGGTGAAGGGCGCCTCAGCTGGGCGTACTCCACATGGTGGGTGTGGTCAGGGACGTGGCCGGGGTGACCAGGGAGTAGGGGGACTCCAGGGTGTTCAGGGTGGCTGCAGAGGTGGAAGAGGCAGGGGTGCGCCAGCTCGGCACGATGTTGTGCCACATGTTGGTGGAGTCACGCCACCACCCCCTGCGGCTCCGGAAGATGCAGTTCTTGCATCTGGCACTGGCGCCCATGTGACCCGGCAGTCCGTTTCATCGACTGCCACGGGCCCAAGGGTAGTGGTTGCTGCAGGTGCAGCTGTGGACATCACCACCCAGGCTCAGGGTCTGTCAGCGCAGGCTGCGTTGGCACCTGAAGAGTCCATGGAAGATTTCCAGAAGGTCAGGAGGCACACCGTAGGTGCACACAGGGCTGCCCTGACCAAGGCAAGTGTCCGTGGGGCAGTAATGTCATCTGCTGCCCCGACCAGCCAGTTGTTGGCAAGTGCATGGGCAGATGCAGCCGACAGGACCCCGGTTGTGAGTCTGCCATCCAGGACAGTCCCGGTAATGACCCTGGCACAGCGGATGTTGCTGCGCAGGGTCCATTCCAGGGCACACAGCAGCCACTGCCCGTTCAATCCACCAGCGCCACTGCCCGTACTGATCAGGGCAGCATTTGCCAGCCAGGGTCCGCACCACTGTCCAAGAGGAGGAAGGTTGCACCTGCAGTAGAGGTTGGGACCCCAGACACAGCTCCGGCCTCCGGCATGTCAAGGAAGAAGCCTTTCTGCAAGCAGGAACTGGACTTCCTTGTGGACTACGTGCAGGACTACAACCGTGATATGCAAGTGGGGCCGAATTGTCAAACTACGGCTGCCTATCGTATGTCCCATTGGAAGCAAGTTGCGGATCATGTGAGTGCATTCGGCCATGAGGTGCGCACAGCTCAAGAGTGCAAAAAGCGGGGGCGTGGCCAACTGCGCAATGCAGTAGACGTATGCCTCTGGAGCTCCCGCTGCCGCGGCTTAACATCCTGTTATAAACGACTACTTAAGGACATCTGGTGACCCCCAAAATACGCTCTCCGGTGCGTGATACCTCAGGGCCCATCTGGGACGAATTCCAGCCTGAAACACGCCGGGGTTGCGGTGGTGGGAGCCGGGGAAGGAGACGCCGGTGTGGCCCGACGATGAACCAAGATGGCCGCCGGAGTGTGCTTTGAGCAGGGACCGGACCATCCACACACCCTGCGGTGGTTGCCAGCTTGAGTCGGGGATGGAGCTCTGGAGAACTGGTGGGGGCCGGGAGTGGAGGCGAGGCCCCGTGGGACCCCGACTGGAGGAATCGGTGTGCCGGACTCTGAGCCGCCCCGCCCGGACGAGGAAAGACGGGTGCAGCCAGTTGGTCGCCGCAGCGAAGACCCGTACACAGCGGTGAGTGCCCGGCAACAGACATGGAGAAAGACAAAACTAGACGGCCCACCATGCAAAACAGAATCGAACAGTACACGATTCCTCCATCGCAACCCCCCGATTCCCAACCGTTGCCGCCGGTAGAGGAGGACTCGGCACCCGGACTCTCTTTGAGGGACGTCATAGCGGCTATAGCAGACTCCTGAACATCGATGGAGCAGAAGATGGATGGAATCAGCCTGGATGTGTCCCTCCTCCGACACGACTTGCAGAAATTGTCAGCACGAACGGGTGAGGTGGAACAGCGTATTTCCAACACGGAGGACGGGTTGCACGCGGTGCAACAACAGCTTCAAGGAGTCTCCGCCAAACTCAAAACTCTGGAAGCCAGAGTCGAAGAAGGGGAGGGCAGGTCCAGGTGCAACAACATTCAAATTCTAGGTACTCCCGAGAAGGCTCAAGGCCCCTATATGGAGCTCTTCTTGGAGCAGTGGCTGATGGACCTGTTCGACCAGCAATCCTTTTCCAAATTCTTTTCTATAGAGAGGGTACACCGAATGCCCACTGGTAGACCAGTGCCTGGTGCTCCCCCGCGAACGGTGATAGCAAGACTATTGAACTATCGGGATCGAGACACGCTGTTGCACCTTGCACGAACCAAAGGCACGATCACCTTTAACGGTTCCAAGAGAGCCTTCTTCCCAGACTACACGCGGGAGGTCCAGAAGGCAAGGCAATCCTTTGAAAAACTTAAAAGACAGTTGCAAGCGATGGGAGTCAAATACGGCCTGCTCTTCCCGGCTCAGCTGAAATCTATCACAAGGGCACAACGGTCCACTTCAACGACCCAAAGGAGGCCTGGCAATGGGCAGAGCAGCATATCGAGGGAGACTGGTCGGCACCTCGAACCAACAGGGACAGAAATCCCAGACCACCGGAGGTACACCCTCCGGAGCTGGACCAGCCACCCTCACCGAACCAACCGGCGGAGGCTGGGGACTGACTCTGGCGGGTCCCCCGCGGGGGGGTATGATCCCACAAGCGGGTGTAAGACTGAATTGATACTACTGACTATGCTGGGTGGTGCCACGAAACTGTTGTAAGTCGTTTACTTCATTAATACTGTGGCTAGAGATGGCGTACCTCCATCGCACCTGGGAGAAGGCTATGGGGGCCCCCCCTAACTTCTTTAGTTTTAACCTGAACAAGGGTTCGCAAGGTTGACACCCTACCTTTTTTGAGTGTCAGCGATGATGGGGCTACAGGTACTTCGTGTTGGGGTGGAGTATGGGGAGGGGGAGGGAAGGGAAAGTTATAGGGAGTTTTTTGTTAACCTGGGAGCAACGCGTCACTGCAAACTCCAAGGTTTGTTGAGGTTCATGGTAAAACGAGGCTACAGATGGTCCAGACAGACAGTATAATACTCTTTACTCCGGGCAAGCACCGCAATACATCACCATTAACGGGGATACCCTCCTCGTGAAACACCCGCCCAACCCTTTATCCCGATTCTTGGATGGCATCCATACAACCCCAGTCGATCCCAACTGAACGCCCCAGGTGCTCACCTGGAATGTAAATGGGATGGGCCGCAGTCAAAAGGCGCTTGATTAAGCAACTACTCAGTAGAGACTCCCCCGACGTGGCCCTGCTATCCGAAACACACCTAGCGGGATCAAACTGTGCTAATTTCCAACGCACAAACTACAGGGCTGCCTTCCATGCGGGATACACAATGGGATCCAGGGGTACTCTCATTCCTATACACAAGCGGATTCCTTTTGCCATTCAAAGCCTGGAACAGGACCCTAGGAGCCGTTATGTGCTGATCCTGGGAAAGCTTTGGAATGAGAGGGTCGCTTTTGTTTCAGTGTACTCCCCACCCGGTCTGGGGCAGGAACTGCTGGAGGATTTGACTGCCCTCATAAGTAAACACCAACCTGATAGGCTGTTTCTGGGGGGAGATTTCAATGATGTCATGTGCAATACCACTGACCGTACACATCTCAGACAACGCAACCCGGGCACCCCTACGAAGCTGTTTAACTTTGCATCCGCCTTGGGTTTGGGTGATGTATGGCGAGAGTTACACCCGGACACCAAGGGGTACTCCTTCCACTCTGGAGTCCACGGCTCCCTCTCCAGGATGGACTATCTCTTTTTCCCACATACAGATCTCTACAGAGCACGGGCGGCCGACTTCCTTCCCTGGGGCATCTCAGACCACTCACCCATACTTGTGGAAATTTGCACACAGGTTCCCCCCGCCCTAGAACATGGAGATTAAACAATTACTACCTGGATTTCCCCGAGCTAGTTTACCACCTTACGGAAGTCTCCACCGAGTACTTCGAATTTAATGACAACGGAGAACAGGACCCGGTGGTGGTCTGGGAGGCCTATAAGACAGTCTTACGGGGCACTTTAATCTCCTGGGTGGCGAACAGGAGGCGGGAGAGACTCCAAATAATAGCAAAAGCGGAGGGCGAACTGACCCAACACGAGAACAAGCACATCCTTGACCCATCCCCACAGACCCAGCTCTCCCTTAAACGAGCCACTGAGCGGCTCCGAAACCTCTTATTGGACAATGCTAAACAAGCCCATTGGGACTGTCGAGCCAGAGTCTATGAACATGGGGACAAAGCCGGCAGAATGCTAGCTTGGCTGGAGAAAAGGGATGAGGGACAACGCTGCGTTCATGAGATTGTCACCTCACGGGGTGAAAGGTGCACATCGAACGCAGAGATAGCCGAGGCCTTTGCCCAATTCTATGAAACACTCTATCGGGCTCCGACCCCGCGGCTGGACCCAACCCTCCTTAATGACATACTATTCCCAACTCTCTCAGTACAGCAAAGGGTGAGTCTGGACTCTGCCCTCTCGGAGACCGAGGTGGCCGAAGCACTAGCCCAACTGCAGACCGGGAAAACACCGGGCCCGAATGGGTTCCCAGTTGAAACCTGGCGGAAGCTGGAGGGGCCAACATTACATCTTCCCTCCATAAAATGTTCTTGACTGCCCGGGAACAGGGCACCCTCCCGCAGGACCTCTGTAAGGACACCATCGTGGTCATCCCTAAATCTGATAAGCCCCAGGAGCAGTGTGCCTCTTATAGGCCAATCTCGCTAATCAATGGCGAGGCTAAGGTCCTCGCCAAACTCCTAGCCAACAGGTTACAACCGGTAGCTGATGCCCTAATACACCCGGATCAATGTGGCTTTATGCCACACAAATCGACCTGTATGAATCTGCGTCGACTTCACTTGGCGCTAGAGAGGGCTCCCACCATTAACAACCCGCTTGCTCTTCTAGCGATCGACTTTGAGAAGGCCTTCGATTCGGTCCGATGGGATGGCCTCTGGGAGATTATGGAACGCATGGGCTTTGGGGAGGGGTTCCTGGGATGGGTGAAACTGCTGTACACAAATATCCGGGCGGAGGTCAGGGTGAATGGGTGGACCTCTCGCTCTTTCCGATTGGGCAGGGGTACACGGCAGGGGTACCCCCTTTCAACCCTTCTCTTCGCTCTCGCGATAGAGCCGTTGGCCATATGGCTTCGCTAGAGCACATCCTGGATGGAATTCAGATGGCCAGAGGGACATGAAGACCGGATATCCCTATACGCGGACGACCTCCTGCTCCATCCGAACCTGCCCCATAGTGACCCGGATGCTTGTCCAATACGGGGAATTCAGCGGTCTAAAGATCAATTGGAAGAAATCCGTTTTCTTCCCGGTGAAAGGAGGGGGTCAGTCTGACCCATCTGACTTTTCATACCACATAGGACAATTTGGCTTCAGATACCTTGGGATCTGGATAACAACAGATTTTACCAGTTATACTATGCACAATCTTAAACTGATCATGGACCGATTCTCCAATGATGTACAACATTGGAAGCTCTTCCCCCTGACCCTGATGGGTAGAGCCGCCCTTTTTAAAATATTAGCTCTCCCGCGATTCCTTTATGTCCTTCAAAATGCCCCGTTGCAGATCCTGGGGGCTGAATTTGGCTGGGTGGAAACCCTCCTTAGGCAGCTCCTATGGGGCGGAGGACAAACACGTATAGCCCTGGCCACACTTCAGAGGTAGGTCTTGGAGGGTGGGATCAGAGTGCCCCGCCTTCAGACCTACTATTGGGCCTCCCAACTGGTGGTGGTCAATGACCTACTGCACGGAGACCGGGAACTACCCCATATCAAAGCCGAGGTGGGAACTATGCACGACACCGATCCATTGCAGCTATTGTACCAAACCCCCCCTAGATCCTCCCCACTAAAAATGAAGGCACAGATTATTACCACCTGGAGGAACGTACACAAGTTTGTGGGGTGGGGGACAAAATATCAGCGGCGCAACCCCTATGGCCAAACGCCAATCTGAAGGAAATTGCAAAACTCAAGCCTTGGCCATGCTGGGTGAGGGCTGGGATCCAGAAAGTGGGGGATGTCTTGAAAGATGGGAATCTTGCCCCGTTTGCGGACCTACAACGCAGGTTCCAGCTCCCAGACACTGAGAGATACTATCACATGCACATGTCCCACACCCTGAGAGTCCACATATCGACAGAGGACAATATCCCGGAATGCTCACCTATTGAACGCAACATTTTGCCTGAATATATCCCCTCCAAATGCACATCCATTCTCTATAATGCCATCACTTCCTTCGCGACTCCTGAGTTGACCAGTCTAAAGGCCAAGTGGGAAATAGATGTAGGGGAGATCGACCCTGAGGACTGGATCCGGGTACTAATGCACCCACGGGAAGCCGCCATCTCCTCGAGACTCAGACTGGTGCAATTTAAAATACTGCATAGAGTGTACTATCCTAGAACTGCACTGTTTGGGTGGGAGAAAGCAACAAACCCAAACTGTCTCAGATGTGGGGATGAGGAGGGGACCTTCTTTAACATTCTGTGGTCCTGTCCCCGCATCCGAACTTTCTGGGAGGCCTGTTGTCGGGAACTGGCCCGGATACTCTCCAAAACAATAGAAATGGACCCGAAGGTCCTAATCCTGGGAGCACCGGGGGAGCACGAATTGAATAAATGGGAAGAACTACTATTGCATACGGTGGCCGCCCTAATCAAGAGCAATATTGCACAAAAATGGGGAGCCCCAGACTCTCCGACACTGGAGCAATGGGCATTGGACATGGACACATATGGTATGATCGAAAGAAGGATCTATAACGCAGGAGGCTGACCCAACAAAGCCTCTAAAATATGGGCGGCATGGGAGGAGGGAGGGCCCTGATGTATATGGACTCAGGGGATCTTACTCTGAACACTTATAAGGTGAACTGTAATTGTGTTCCACGAGAATGGTGATGCAAGACAAATTACTACTGTAAGATGGGCTGTGTCGGCCCCATTGGATGCAGCTGCCTCGTCTCTCTCTGGTTCCTCCCCCTTTGGTTTTGGTTGTTTTGTTTATGTTGTAATCAAATGATAATAAAAATTGTTTTATAAAAAAAAGTGCAAAAAGTAGTGGGATGACCTCAAACGCAGTACTAAGGCGAAGCGTGCCTCTAATTACAACATGACTCTGGTGACGGGCAGTGGGCCACCACCTGAGGAGGAAGACCTCACTTCGCACGAGTCAGTCGCTGCAGAGTTCATACCAGCAGGAATGGTCAAAGGAGTGGGAGAGATGCTGGACTTTGATGCCCCGTCCAGTGAGTGTTGTCGCGTGTTTGTGCAGGCCATGTCTGGTTTGCTTGTGTGATGTGTTGTGTTGTGCTTGACTGCCACTACAAGTCATGTGTACCTGGTTTTCATGTGCAAGTCATGCAATGCTTCATTGATGCGTGCCTGCTATGCAGGATAGTGGACATGTAGAGCAGACGGGGACTGTCCTCATCACCACACTTGCCGGTCCATGTTCCAGCTCACTGGACCTTCTGCATGTAGCCTGAGGTGTCTTTCCTCTTAGCACTGGGACTATATCATTTGATGTGCATGTGTCTTCGGCCTGCATGCGGGTACTCCACGTAGGCATGCACCCTTGCCCCTCTCCCCCTGCACCACCATTTCACCATGACACTGGTGTGCATCTGTTCGCGTACTGCAATGACCTGTTCAAGGCTCTGGTGTACATGCAAACTTCCACCAGCCAACCTGCTAGACACATGCAGTGGGGTATATCCTCTGCCCTTCATGCAGGGTGTCTCACTTGGACTGTGCAGATGGCAGATGCTCCGCAGGGACATGAGTGCCCTTTCATGCTCCATGTGCATTCCATGCATGCACCTATGTGTCCTTGACTGGATGATCATTGTAGTACGTGTCCAGGATGACCTACATTTCTTGGCATTTGATCATCCATTCCATGCCCACTCTGGCTCAGTCCTGCATCACACACATGTTTAGGGTGTCACAGTCTGTGTGGGGCACAGGCCTCCCCCTGTTTCAGGCCCACTGACTCTGTTCAACTGGTGTAGCAGCTTCTGCACACATGGGTGTACTACTGAGGGTTTGTCATGTGTCCTGCTTACTGTCTCATCATCTGCTGTGTTTCAGTTGACTCAGATGATGCAATTGATGCTAGCCAACGCTGTCTGCCAATACACAGGTCTCTGGTCACCCTTTCGCTGCCATGCAATGCATCCCTGCATTTTCACTTAGGGGGGTGGGGGGTTTTCTTGTAGCCATGCAACCCATTGCATGCACATTGCACGTGATGCCTGAACTTGCCCTTAAATTGCCTTCACGTTTATTGATAGTGGGTAATGTACACATGTTCTGCACTGCATCAACCCACTTCTGAGCCGTGCTACATGGTTCTACATGCCTACTCCCTGATGCAATGTCAAAGTGACCTGGCATGCATGTCAGGTTCTTATTTGTGTGTGACATGTTTGCTTCATGTGTTGGCTTTCTGTGTGATGTATATGTGCGTGTGAGTTATGTGCTTCTGACATGTGTTCTAATGTTATTTTTTCTCCACTTTTCAGATGATGACACAATGGAGCCAGAGGATGGTGTTGTCATGCCAAACACAGTTTTGCTATCACACCAGCAACCAAGCACAAGTGGGGGTCGTGGGATGGTAGACCACGAGAACCCACACCTGTTACAGACTATCTTGTCTGTGGCTGGCAATGAGTCATGCCCGGATGATCACTCTGACAACAATGTCGAGTTGGATGTGCATCGGGTCCATTCGTCAGGGGTGAGTGATTCTGATGTGGACGCTCCTCTGTCCGCGACACCTGCACTGAGGGGCCAGATGGTGGTGGGACCTCCGCCTGGGGTGGATCGGGACACAGGGTCACCCTCCACACCAGTTGCTGATGTGCCTGGGGCATCACGTCGACAGGGGAATGTAGTCCTGCAGCCTCGGGCTGTGCCAACCCAACAAGGACGTCGCCTCCTTGGGCCCCGCAGGTGTCAAGCCCAACAACGCGGTGGCCACGCGCCACTGGGGTATACTGAGTGGGAGCAAGCCATGGTTGTCAATTCAGAACACCAGGGGGCATCAATTGATAACATCGCTGAGAGCATGGAGCGTGTAGCCCAATCCGTGCTACCCCTGCTAGACAGGTGGAATTCCAGCAGCGGGCAGCACAGTCCACGGCCCGCTCGCTCAGGCTGGGCATGGCGGCCTCAGACAGGGCACACTGGGCTGAAATGGTGTCTTTGTGTCAAGCAATTGCTGCTCACGCACAGGCACACATGGATGCCATGAGGGTTGAGCATGATTCTCTCAGATCTACTCTGGGTGTAGGAGGCGCTAGAGAGCCGAACGGGATGGTGGCTTCCTAGGGAGGTCTGTGTGGCTCTGAATTAATCCTGTCTCATCCATCCTTCTGTGGTGCCCAATTCCGCCACAGCCAACGCTGCACCGATTCCCGAAGCCGAGCTGAACATTTTGACACCAAACTGGTCTCAAGACCCCCAATATTGGCCAAGTTACAGGCAGATCCCTACGGCCCGCCGACTCGAGTGAGCTGGTACTTCGTGTGGCGGGCAAGGCCACGAGGTGAGAAGGAGGAGCCCACGCAGTGCCCGATCCGTCACCAGCCACGAACGCCCAGCACAAGCCCGCAAACACACCATCTCCGAGGAGCCGAGCCATCTCGAAGAGGCGAGTGCACCCTCGGCGCCTTCAGAGACATGGTTGTCTCCATCCCTGCGGTGGCTCGAGGCCCGCCCTGCTGTGCGGCCCTGCCAGAGGTGCAGGTAGGAGCCCAGCCAGGCGTGTGCAACGCTTATCCTGTGCCCCGGTGGACCTGGGAACCTCCCGGCCCATACAGCCTGCGCTGCCGGCAGAAGCCACGGGGGCCGGCATCTGTCAGAACGCCCGGGGGGAACGATCACCTGCACTCCCAACAGACATCCATCACATGCCTCCCCGCATGGCAGCCGACCCCGCCGGGCGAGCTGAGGAGCCTCGCGGCGCCCAAGAGGAAGCAAGCCGCGACCCTCCAGTTACAAATACACAGTACGCCCCGACCCTCAGGCGGCGTTGCACCGCAGTGCCATATAAAAAGAAACTGAACTGTTGGCTGCATTGAAAGGATTGCACATATATGAGGCCTTCCCATGGCCCTCTGAATGTAAAGGTCTGCGCGCGGCACGTCCGCTAAGAATATACCTGCATCCCGGAGCTGACAGGACGACTGGGAAACGTTCTGTGTGAATATAGATTAGGGGCTGGGCCGCATCAACGTACTCCGTACCATTGCACTCCAGTTCCCCACCTCTGAGACCAGCGCCACATATTAGCAAAGCCAGCTACCGCGGACAGGCACAAGCAGCCTGTCACACGACATTCTACAGCCTCAAACCACAGCAAAAGACAACCAGTGGGGCGCTCGCATGCAGAGAACAGTGCCATATTCCATAGAGACCGCTGGAAACGCGTCCCCTCGGACCCTGATTGAAACATCCCAGCGCCGAACGGTCATACATCAGGCAATCCCGCTAAACCCCTGAAACTTTCTTCAGACAGCCGCGGCCAGCACTCCATATGCAAGAAGTTGAAAACGCCCGCTGAATGATAAAAGCACCCCATGATTATTTAGACCAAACCCAATAAATTACCGGCTAACCCTCCATAGACCACCAACAACATAGGCTAATTAGACCCTGAACTGCGACTTGTGTCACATCGTCACAACCAGTGCTCAAACAACGACTATCACCAAGAGCGGGGGGGCCGGATTGGTCCGACCATGGGGAAACCTGACAAGTCGCAGAAAAAACTGAATTTTGAGGCTAGATCCTGGTTGATCTTGGGAGAATTTGCAAAATAGTGGGATCCGCATGTTGCATTTATGTAGATGACTATTCCCCCACGATCTTTGAAGCAATAAAGAAAATGCACGTTCTAAGCTCTGAACTCCCTACTGAAGAAGGGAGCTGGGGAATAGGATCTTGGTTTTGGGGAATACTACGATCTTGGGGATGGAAGTTGATCTCAGTATTATCAGTGGTGTTCGGAATATTCCTAACATGCTGTTGTTGTATACATTGTTTACCCATAGTGCGCTGAGGTAACTGAGGGATGTACGGAAGGATGCATGCATATGATAACAAAGAAAAAACAACCTCATGATCGAACTAGCCCAGACCCAAATGAGATGAAAGCAGCAAAAGAGTTGATGGCAATAGATATTGATGAAGACAATGATGTCCACGATAGCATGCAAGACTCAGACATAAGTACTTCAGATTCATCATCACTAGAGGAGGTTTCAATAAATAGATGAGACGTTTGGCATACGGCCAAAGGAGGGTTTGTCAGTCTAGAAATACGGATACCTCTACTTTGAAACCGCAACGCATTTTGGTGGCCGTGGGCCAACCGTCTCATGCACGATATAACAAAATGTAGGTTTTCGAGTTTGCTAATGAACGGACATTTTAATGTAACAAGAATCGCCATTTTGTTTTCTAACCATTGCTCATTGCTTTCTGTTCCTATTGCTTCGCAGTATATTTTCCGCTTACACTGCTCGAATGTGAAACATTGTTGTCTGTATCTGAAAAGGACAAGGCCGCAGGGCCGTGAGGATAACAAGAGTTTGCTGAAACACAAACGTAGGCAGTGCTAGGAAGAATGCCCAGCTCCCTCCCGAATGTAGCCTTGAAGCAGAGCTGCAGGGCATCTAATCATTGCACAGCTGCCAGCCAGTCTCGTTATATGGTAGAATATGTTAGAATAATACCGCTAAAGGCTTGAATTATGCTTTTCTTACGGCCCCCCTTTGCTGAGCCCGCTAGAGCATGTCGGCTCCCAGGACGCGAATAGCACCTGATAGATAGCAAGGTCCAGAATGCAACTCCCCCCGTATGTGGTCCGCTTCCAAGAACAGAAGCGCTGTGTTCTATTTAACAACTGAAAGATGCCTTCGCACTCAAAATTTGCAAATTGTTACTAGAATAGATGTTTGAAGGTGTCATAGTGGTCGGAGATGTCCATCATCACACCAAGTTCAAAGAAACCCAATAAAGGGGGGTGTTAAACATGTCATAGCTGATTGTTTGATATGCATTTTGTATATATGTAACTGATGTATGTAAGTCATGGCTCTTGCGTCCCTCGAGGTCTAGAGATACACGTCACGGGGGGTGAGACCGAGTTGGCCAACTGAGACTTTTGCTTTACAATAAAACCCTAGCTTTGGGAATACAACCTTGTGTCTGCCGTATCTATCATGTGTGGTGACTCGCCTTGTTTCCATAGACGTCAGGGTCCCCAAGACGAGGAACACCACCAATAGACCAGCATCCCCCGCCAAAGACATCGACCCAGCTGCGGTTCAGACCCCAAGCCTCGACATCAGGGAAATTCTGCTAGACCTGAAAGCAGGAATTGGGGACTTAGGAAACAAATTGGACAATCTATCGTCCAAAGTGGATCGAATTCAACACCGCCTCGACCAACATGCAGACAGGCTACGCAGCGTGGAGCAACGTGTATCAGATCTAGATGACGGCACGGCAGCCCTGACCACCAGGGTCTCTGTGTTAGAATCCCAAATGAAAGCAGTCTCTGCCAAGAACGAAGATTTGGAAGGCCGTTCCCGAAGGAATAATATTAGAATTATCAGAGTCAGAGAGCAACAACTTCAGACCAAAATGGAGGACCACGTTGAACGAATCTGCACCGAACTATTTGGGACAGAAGTGCTATCCCAACTATTTATCGTAGAAAGAGCACTCAGAATTCCCACTGCCAGACCAATTCCGGGAGCAAACCCGTGTCCGATTATAGCCAGACTACTCAATTATAAGGACCGGGACGCAATACTCAAAGCAGCCAGAGAAAAAGGGAAACTCTAATTTGACGGCGACCCTATCCAATTCTTTCCCGATTTCTCACCAACAACACAAGCACAGAGGCGCTCTTTCACGTCAGTTAAGTGGAGACTACAAGATAACCACATACTCTATTCCATGTTGTTCCCCGCCAAACTCCGCATTCAGCAGGATGGGAAAGCCCAATTCTTCACCACACCAGAGGAGGCCAACGAATACCTGGATCGCACCGGATGTAGACCTGCCCCAAACAACCTAAACCCACGACGTGAAGAACGCATGCGGAGAGACCCACCATAGCCCTCGATCCTGGCAATGCACAGCGGGGCAACCATTCCAGTGTCATCATGACATATGCTACTCACCACAGAGTTTTAAAACCTAATGAATCCAGAGCCACACCACTTCCTGTTGGGCTACTAACACCCCAAGCGCAGCACTGCCTGTAGTTCTGATGTTATGGGTGGGTACATCATGGTCCAGTTGGGGGTTGCCCACGCAAGGGAGGGATGTTAAATTTATTAAGTTACCTTTGTTTGGTCAGCTACGTTCAATCACAAAGCAACTACAGAACCCCATTTCAGAACCTGCAATCCTCAACAACTCCTCCTGCATGCTTAAGCACTATCTGAACCGCACAGACGGGACGGAGCCCGTCCCCCCCTTCTATCTCCTCAGAATGGGTCAGTTTAAGATCGCCACCTGTAACATGAGCGGTAGCAACCAATCTGCTAAACTCAGGAGGGTCCTCCAGTACCTGCGCAGGCACAAGATCAATATTGGTATGTTACAAGAAACCCACCTTTTGCCAGCTGCAGAACAACACTGGGCCTGCTTGTGGGGCTGCCACAGATACTTCTCTTCACACTCTTCCTACGCGAGAGGCGTTGCAATTCTAATAGACAAAAAAGCCAACTTTAGCCTGATCGACTTTAAGAAAGACAGGGAGGGCAGGACCCTTTTGGTGAGGGGAATACTTGCTGGGAAGGAAATAGTTTTGGTGAACACCTACGCTCCTAACATCGATGGACCAAATAACTTTAATTGGGTCATGTCCCATCTAGGAGCGTACACCTCAGCGACAATCATCTGGGGCGCAGACCTCAACACTCCTCTGGACCCCCAAATTGACAAATCTCACAGCGTAAATAACAGAATCTCCAAAGCTAGTCGCCAGGTAGCGGAGATCTGCCAGAGTTTTGAGTTGTTCAATATTTGGAGATACACCCATCCGAATTCACATGAATACACATTTCACTCGGCAGTCCATAACACCAGCTCACGCATTGATTATATCTTGGTAACAACCCATAGCCCATACAACTGGGGATCCTGTAAAATTCTATCACGGTCCCTCTTCGACCATTCCATGGTCACACTCGAGTTTATGCTGCCCGATACCCAGAAGACCCCCCTTAACTGGAGATTTAAAACAGGTTCGCTCTTGGACCCTGTCTTCGCGTCTGTGCTCCAACAAGAGATCACTACCTTCCTCGAAATAAATCAAGAATCAGTGGCCTCGGCCGGCACCTTATGGGAGATGCTGAAATGCTACGTACGAGGTGTGTGCATGGCCAAAGAAAATGGCATTCTAAAACTGATACTGCGCGAGCTAGCAGACAGTGAACAACGCCTGAAAGAACTCAAAATCAAACAAACAACATCCCCAGACTCGCAGACCCAGGCCGATCTAAGAATAAAACTATCAAAACTTCAGGAGGCAGCGGAATGTGAGCTGAAGTTTTTAGGCCGCAGACACAGAGTCAGGCAGTATGGAGAGGGACAAAAACCTAGAGCACTCCTAGCCCACCTTCTAAGACTTGATCAAACACCCACTTGTGTGGAACGCATCTGTGATTCACATGGGAATCTGGCTTATAATGAAGAAGATATAGTGAACACGTTCCACAGATTCTACCAGGACCTATATAGCTCCAAAAACGCCACCAGTCCCGAGGCGCTTCAGAGCTACCTCAAAGATACCGAACTGTACTGGGTAATCCAAGAACTAAGGGAACCGCTAAACGCACCTATCTCACAAGAGGAAATTACTGAGGCAATAAAGTCTCTCCCGAATACCAAAGCGCCAGGCCCCGATGGCCCCATCGAAGAATTTTATAAGGCACATGCGCCCAAGTTGGCTCCATTGTTTCTCCGAGTATATGAAGAGGCCCTAGAGCGTGGGATTCTTCCACCCACCCTTCGTGAAGCTAACGTAGTTCTTATCCACAGGCCAGGCAAGCCCCAAGATGACTGCGCCTCCTACAGGCCGATCTCACTAATCAATCTTGATAATAAGATCCTAGCCAAGATTCTAGCAACACGACTCCTCCCCCTCATGCCCGCACTGGTGCTGGGTGACCAAGCCGGCTTTATCCCTGGACGTAGCACAACATACGGTATTCGTCGACTGTTTGGAGTCATCGCGGCACTCGGACCCACACAGCAGGCAGTCGCTGTTATACTAGATGCCGAAAAGCCCTTCGATTCCATCGAGTGGCCGTATCTCTTTGCGACACTCACACAAATGGGCCTCGGGAAATTTTTATTAAAATGGTCTCACTACTCTATAATGATCCCCGATCCTATAGCACCTTAGGCAACACAAAATCTCCCAGAGTCAAGTTAGAGCGTGGCACTAGACAGGGCTGTCCCTTGTCGGCCCTTATGTTTGCCCTAGTTATGGAACCACTCGCCTCCAGATTCAGAGCTCACCGAATCAGTAGGGGCCTCAAAGATAACTATGGGAAAGTACTTCAGTCTCTCCGAGAGCATATTCAGAGGTGGAAGTCTCTCCCATTGACGCTCTGGGGGAGGGTCTCGCTGACCAAAATGATGATCCTTCCCAAACTCCTTTATTTATTTACGAATATACCCCTAATACTTCCACATTCATTCCTTCAGAAAATCAGGAGGCTTATTCTTGAATTAATATGGGCTGGTAAACCAGAAAGGGTCGACTATACAACGCTGACACTACCGGTAGCGCAAGGTGGCCTCGCACTCCCCGATATAGAGAAGGACTACTGGGCTGCACAAGCGCATTTCCTAAACCATTGGTATGCCAAAGATTTTGTTCCTCCACACGTACAGGTTGAACGTACCTTGGCTTCCCCAAACTTCCTAACACCTGTCATTCTCAGCAACCTGCCTGTGCCATATAACACGTTGAACACGGTCCTATCTTCCTATGCTATTTGGAAAAAAATTTCCCATAAATACGAGGTACACATAAGATACTCCCCACTACTGCCAATCAAGTTTATTCCTGGCATACCCCTAACCAACAAAAAGGTATTCGTGATCTGGCTCGATAAGATTAATATCCAATCCATTGATGATCTTTTTCCCGAAGGGATGTTCATAACCCCACAAATGGTCAGAGAAAGAGGCGGCGTCACTTCACTTGATATATTTATCTATTTCAGGCTGTGCCATACCCTGCAAGCCCAGTTCCCAACATTTCCCAAACAACCACCAGCGTGGGCCCTACTACACAATGTGATTCAGGTCAAGGGGGAGGGAAGGCTAGTCTCCACAATATATAGATCGCTACTAATCAATACAACTGCTACCGCTGTAAGAGAAAAACAACGATGGGAGGCAGCCCTTCAATCCACAATACCAGAAGAGGACTGAACTTACATTCTCTGGCAAACCCAGAAAGTAGCCTTAAATACTCGCCTTAAGCAGATTCATTTTAACTTTGTGCACCAAACGTACTACACCCCCCAAAAGAAACGACGTCACCACCCCAAAGCTTCTGATCAATGTGAAAGATGTGGCGCCTCCCCCGCAGATTCTATCCACCTCACTTGGCATTTCCCTGGATTGGCCCGGTTCTGGTCCTCGGTTCTACAGTACACAAGCGATATAGTCGGAGAGGTGCTGTCCCCTAACCCGACTATCGCACTCCTAAGCATGACTAAATACCTACAAGCCCCAGTGAGGAAACTGACTGCCCTGCTCCTGGTGCTAGCTTGTAGAAGGGTAGCTCTGGCGTGGGGACAAGGCCCTCTTCCCACACTTACAGCATGGAAAAAGACATTACCTACTGCCAAGATATGGACACCGAATTCATAAGAACCCTTCCCCTCCATGCACGCCCACCAGATATTTGGGGCCCATACATTAATTACTTACTTTCCAACTCGGACACTATGAGCTCCCAATCGTAACTCCTCAGATTTCAAGAACCTAATAGAGACATGCCTCTTTCGCCCACTGTGACCAAGCGAAACAACACGATTGACCAATAGATAGTGCCCTTATTGAACACCATACCATAGAAAGACTATATTGGGAACTGTATGTGCTATGAACGTAGTTTTGCTGTATGTATCTATTGATACAGGTTGTTGATGTATGTATATGTCTAAACTCAAAAATAAAGAATAAAAAAAAAAAAAGATCTACTCTGGGTGTGCTCTTGTTTTCCCAGAGGAAGCCGTCAGAGGAGAGGTTGGAGCAGCTACAGAGTACCATCTCTGCTGAGCTACGTGCTTGCTGGGAAGTATACCAGTTGTCCAGCCAAGCCACGCAGGAAGAACTCTGTGTTACACGTGCTACCTTGCAAGAGGAAGCACGCGTATCACGCAAGGTTCTACATACTGACCTACGTGTCATCGCCGCACAGAACCAGGCTCACCCGTCCCACAGACTTGCAGCCGACGAGGGGCAAACTGCGCCTAGGCGTGGTCAGGGTACTGTGCCATGTCAACCTTTTTGGGAAGAGGGTGATGAGGACAACGAGATATCTGCCACACAAGTCGGGCTGTGCAGGCGTTGAGCCCATGGGGGCTTTTTTTTTATCTCAACATCATCACATGTGGGTGTTGAGGTGCACCCTGTACCTCCCCCCGGGTCGTATGTGGCCATTTTTAATTTTTCTTCTTATTTTAGTTAGTTAATATGGTTTTTGATAGTTTAATTAGGTAATGTAGGTTTTTTATAGTTAGTTTAATTAGTTAATATAGTTTAAAATTGCTTGTCTATTGCGCATTTCATGTGACGGTGTGGTGCTTTGTGGCTCTTGAAAGTATCCATTGTCTGTTCCAGCTGGGCCCTTCAAGCGTGTCTTGTGTATGTGTTTGCAGCTTGGGGTCCTGACTCACCTAGGCCACTCCTGCTTCCCTTATCCATAGGCTCACAAGTATGGTTCGGTGTAACAAAATTTTACACAAGGGCTTTGGAATGTCATATCTGTGGCCTGTCTGCTGCTGTACTACTTGTGTTAACACACCTACTGGGGATTGTGGGGGTTTTATCCACCGCATGTCTCTGATCAATTTGGGTGGGTTCATGATTGATGTGTGCATTAATTGATCTAGATTGTGATGTATGTTATTTTCTTTCATGTATATGTGCTTGATGCACTTCATGCTGTAGACAGTAGCCTGCACCCTTTGCCTGTCAAAGTCACACTGATGGTGGGAGGAGTTCTGATGTGGGTCTCTAACATGGCCCAGTGACAACCAGCATGAAGACACACACACAGGGAACTTTCAAGCGTTATTTATATGTTTTATGCCCTTTCAGCAGGACAATGAGCCTCCAGACCACCTTTGCCAGCAGACACAGGGCGAAGTACTACAGAAACCTGGCTACGGTCGGTCATGCCGACATGTGAATGTGTACACAAGCAGTAGCACAGGGCTTGTGCTCAGACGTCCAACAGAAGCAGACGTGTTTCCAGGAGCTCCAAGCAGGGTGAGCAGCACAAGGGGGCCACAACGCAGCCAACCTTTCACCAGGCCACTTGCACATGCATGCCAAGTAGCGCCACTGATGGGGAGCTTGGCAAGATATTGTTGTAGAAGGGCACAGTACAGCTAGGATGCGTTGAGGGACAAATGCCAAGTAGCTTGACAAGTTGTCAGGGGCACACGCAGGGGCCGTCGCACATATCCTCCAGTCCCCCTGCTCCATAGAAGCTGAGTTATTCACACAGTAGTGTTCAGAGCCAGAAACTTATACAGCGCACAGGGACACCCAGTGAGGCACTGACTTGTGTGCAGTGCATGTCATTTGCATGTGCAAATTGCCACTTTCACTACCTATTGTAATCCACGGCTGCCAGAACATGACTTGTAGTGAAGTCACACCTCACTATACGTGTCTAGCAGCTCACCCAGGGACCTTTGTATCATGTGTGATTCTGGAGGCATTAGTCTTCCATTTACCGCGCACCCATGTGCGCCAGCCTTACTGCATTGACAGTGTATGAACCATCACAGTGGCAAAGTAACATATATGTACATAGCACCAGACAAGAGTGTTTATTTGTGTAGGAGTCACTCACTTTGGGGCATGAATGGCGTTGTGTGTGTGTGTGTGTGTGTGTGTGTGTGTGTGTGTGTGTGTGTGTGTGTGTGTGTGTGTGTGTGTGTTGTAAACACACACAGATTAGTGACTCACGCTCTCTTTGCAGCATGGAACTGATCCTGTTACCGGACCTGAGAGTGCGCAGGCAGGAGGCCAGCACTCACCCCAGAGATAAGTCTCTCTTTGTCCATCATTTGACTCATTTAGTACAATGTGCATGTAGAACATGGTTTCTCTGAGTATGTGTTATTGTCAATAGTTTTATTTTGTATTTTGCCTACTTTCCCTTGCCAATCCAACTCCCCTCTCCTGCCCCTCTTTCCGGTTATCCTGAATACCAATGCCTGTCCAACCAACGGATCCCTGACCCTCTTTCCCCGCCGGGGTCTCGGAGGCCTGCGTAAGTTTTACATTGTAGGTGCCCAGACCATGGAGGGGGTGCTTGGTTCCTGCCACTCCTGCGCCAGGAGACCAGAGCTGTGACACTACCCATCAGTTGTTGCATCCTCATTGTATGTTGTTTCCAGAAGAAGGTACCCATCCTGTTGAACCATTGTTCAACTGTGCTACCTTGGTAGTTCTATCATTCTGCTTGCACATGTGCCTGGACATTTTTTGCCACTTCAAGTAATCTACTGGAGACTCTTCAGGTTTTTTTTGGTGCCTAGAGCCTTTGCCCTGGTTTGGGGGTTTGGCTCCTTGGAGTTCTCTGCGATTTGGTATTTTTACCAGTCAAGGAGGCCTCTGAGGGGGCTGGACCCTATTTACACGTGAGGTGGAACATGAAGACCAAGGGGTAGGGGGATCCTGTAGCCAGGTAGACTGAAAGGGAGAAGGCTACATACCCCAGACACAGTTGTTCAGAAGGTCATGGTGATGTGTGAATGAGGGAGGTACTTTTGTTGTTGGACAGTAAGCCTGGGCTACAGTGTTTGGGCACTATCTGACAATGTCATTGTGGGGTACTATGTACATGATGTGTTCTGCTGGTCAATGGCTGTTCCTGTGTTGTATTTACTTTTCAGGAGTCAGGGGATTGTTGTGGTTTGACATGCTGGGGTGTACACATGGGCAATGTTCCCATGTGATGTGTACAGGGCACTGAGGGTCACTTGATTTCACATGCATATATTGAGTGCATGTCCCTACTGACACACACAGTTACACAATGCTCCACCACACATACAACCACCCTTCCATTCCCAAAGGTGCACACATTTTGCCTTCTCCGGCACGCTGTGTCCCGGCAGTGCATGATCAATTACCAATTGGGGATCCTGTACATGCGTAAATAGGTAATTGTTTTTCTTTGTCCTTTTCATGCGATGCTCAAGGTGTATCCCCAACACAATGGATGCTCACTGCGCTGTGTGCTTAGCAGTGTGTAGCAGGAGAGACACACAGCACACGGGTTGGGGAGTAGCAATTTTGCCTTGCCTAATGTGCATGTGAACAGGCATTCAGTGCTTTGTTGGAGCTACGACTGGTGGAAGGCAATTGTGTATGACTTGGTATGTGTGGGAGGTTGTTGGTCAGTCATTTCATCTGATTCCGTGTCAGGCGTCATTGTCTCGGTCCACTTTCCATTTCTCACATGTCACTCTGTATCTTGTTGGTCATGTGTTTGGGTTTTGCTGTTGCATGCCATGTCATGGTGTGGCAGACAAGGGTGATGTGGTTTGGGAGGGTTTGGGTGACATACCAGGGATTGTCATGGCCAGTTTTGTGGGGGGGGTGTGTTACATACTTTGCATGTGTTCCTTTTGATCACACGGGATTGGTTATGTTTAAGTGGCTAGGGATGCACACAATGTAGCACTTCCATGGAAACATCCTCAGGGTGGTAAGGTTGTGACAGTGGACTGTCTCTTTGTCATCATCGGTTGTGACCTGGTATGTGCCAGGCCTGTGTGCACTCCGCAGGTGTGGGAGTTTAGGTGAAAAATGTGGCCACAAGCTGGCTCCCAGCTGCCTCGCCACTTGCCCTTTCCCCTCCCATGCGCAGCGCCTGTGGTTGGGGATGTGGGGGCACCACCATGTCCACCGGTACGCCCTGCCGTGTTGCAACATTGTGCAGGACACATGCTGCCACAATGATCCTGCACACTACTGGGGGTGCATATAGCAGCTGTCCACCAGAGCGGTCAAGGGAGCGGAAGCGTGATTTGAGCACTCCGAATGTGCGCTCCACTATGGCCCTGGTTGCAATGTGGGCAGCGTTGTATCTTACCTGGGGTGGTGTGGTGGGGATCCGGATTGGTGTCATTATGTGGTTGCTCAGAGGGTAGGCACTGTCCCCTGGGGAGGTGATAATGGTTGTGAATAGTTGGGTTTGTGTATTTGTCTGTGTGTGACATGCATGCATGTGCACAGGCATTTGTACTCACCTAGGAGCCATGTGTCACCATGCTTCCCTGCTTCCAGGGCCCGGCTCAAGGCAGACATTCTGTATATGAAACTGTCATGGGTTGAGCCAGAGTAGTTTGCATAGACAGAGGTGATGATTCCCTTTGCATCTCATACAACCTGCACGTTGATGGAATGCCAGTGCTTGCGGTTTTGATAGATGTGCTCAGTGGCCCTAGGTGGACGTAGGGCCACATGGGTGCAATCTATGGCACCGAGCACTTTGGGGAAGTGTGCCACCCTGTAGAAGTCCTGAACCATGGCCTGCCTTTCTGCGGGTGTTCTGGGCATGTATATGTGCCTGCAGACTGAGGGGCGCGCAGTCATGATTGCCAACACCTGGTGTAGGCAGCGTGACTGCGTGGGCTGTGAGACCCCCCCACTATGGCAGTTGTCCGCTGAAAAGACACAGTGGCCAAAAAATGCAGGACATTGAGCACCTTCTCCAAGGGGCTCAATGCTTGGGAGGACAGGATGGGTGATGTAAGTTCATCTACCCACTCCCTGACCAGGTCTAGGATGATATGAGGTGGGAAACTATACCTGCTATAGATCAGGCATCCCAAAAAGGCTGGTCCGGGGCAAAAAAATGCAGGGCCTGGCTATTCTCCTCCTCCTGCGGTGTCCCACGATCAGTGCTGTGACAAATGGGGCATTCATCGTAGCTGTATATACGTGTTTGTTGTTGCGCGCACTTTTATACTGTGCGCGGGGACACTTCCGCCTGCCTTCATGTGGCGGATGTGTTGACGCCTGTGCGCGTCTTTTAGCGTACACGGGTTTCCTGTATTCGACTCCATGAATACGTGTTGTTCGCGTGCATGTGGGCTTTCCATGTATTTCCCTGCAGTACTTCCCCAGTTACACCTTCTTTTTCACACGTTGTTCCCCATTCCGCATGTTATTCCATGTGTGCCGCCCCTTTTTTGGTGTGTGCGCCGACGTTGTGCGCTATCGCTGTGCATGTCGCGCACGGCGTTCAGGATGTTGGAATGACGTGTGCGCCTGTGTGCACCACACAAGGATTTGGCGAACATCCTGCAGTAAATACGCAAAGGTACTTCCATGAATCGCACGCGTGCGCTTACTTTTTCACGCTTGTGCCACCTTGCGCCAGGATTTTCGGTGCACATTTCTTCCATGAATCGGCCCCATAATGTTAGAATTTTCTACAAACCAGCTGTGTTGGAGATGGAGTTATCTAAGGCTTGTAGTTGTGCTATGCCTTGCTGATACATAGGTATTGTCATACCGTGTACGTCCAGTTTGTCTGTGCTATGAATTTCTGCTAGTGGTTGTTTCTCTTTTTGCAGCATTGTTGCATTAAATTGTGCGCAGCTTGCTAAAGTTGGCATTAAGGCCATACAGCTGACATTTTAGTGAGCTAATTGTTCCATGACATCAGTAGCAATGTATAGCTCATGGATGTGTCTACTATTGAGGGTAGACCGCACCTCTTTTGATAGTACACCAATCTGTGTGTTTTTTAAAATGTTGGCATATGTGAGATCTGCGGACTGACGCATGTTTTGAGTTAGTTCTCAGTATTGAAAATGTTGCAAAGATTTACATTGCCGATCCTTCCAAGACTTTTACAGCACTATTTGTATCCTAAGGTTTTGAAGATGGGTTCACCTTTGACTGGTGTCAGTTGAAGGAGATCTCTAAAAATAATTAAATTTTTTCCTCCAAAGAGTTCTTCGTAGTCTGTTTTGAGTACCTCTTGCAATATGAGGTAAATCAAAGCCAACATTAGGTTGGAGACCATGCTGACTTCATGTATTAGGAGTATTTTCCTCTGTTTCAAAACTCTGCGTAGCTCCATAACAGCTTGTGTTGAAAGTTTATAGTACTCTAATTTGTTTTGGTCTTTCACTGGAAGGAATAGCAATCGGTGTAGAGTGACTCCACCTATGTTGTACGCAGCCAAACCTGTAGGGGCAGTTATAACCACAGAAAAGTTGTTGTTTGTTATTTGTTGGATTTACTTACTGACAATTTTTATTAACAATGTTTTACCTGATCCAGCTTCACCACTTACATACAGTAGTATAGGTTTGTAGTTCTTACAGGTGCAAGTTGTACTTTCATGCTCTATACCATGCTCAATGGTTTTACTTATTTCTTCAAAAATGGTACTCTGTTCATTGTTTAGTTGGGATTTCAGTACTGCAAACTCTTCTGCAGAGTGCTCGTACTGAAACATAGTGCTGGTTACCTCTGTCGTGGCTAATCCTGCCTCATTTGCTATGAGTGGCTCTCCAAGTGGTTCTTGGCTGCCTGTTTGCAAAGGTTCACTGATTTCAGAAGGGTCTACATTTAGTTGTACTTGAAGTTCTTCTTGTTGCCGTTCACTGTCCAATATGGTTTTGTACCGTGTAAAGGTTTCTTCAGTAATTGTACTTTCAGTGGCTTTGAAAGCATCTTCATAGCACGTGTAGGTGGCTAATAAATACTCTTTTCTCCATTGCTTAAAAAGTTGCAGTAGAGCCATATAGAACAGTTCTTTGTGTTGAGGAGTTTTTAAGGACAACTTCATATGATTAATTAGGCTTCGTTTGGTTAGTGTCACGAGGCTGTGTTCACAACTTTCCACTCTGTATCTACCTTTTTCCTCATTTGGTGTAATGTTTTTGTATGAGAAGTTTTGGGCTACCTGGTACAAGGACAAGGCTTCTAAAGTGGTACTCGTGTTTGGGTAGTATGCGTCCAATAAGTTGTTCTTTAAAATGTCCTGGCTGTTGGGATCGCTTTTGACTATTCTTTGTATGTCTTAATACAATTTAAGTACTCTATTTCTGGATGCAGCAGGCCCAAGGCTTAGCCACACTATGTTGTCAGATTTCCCATATAAGGCTGTGCCAGTTAAGCGGTCAGCGGCTTCGTAGCTCCCGCATTCTCTATGGGAGAGCATTTTAATGCCAAAGCTGTACATTTTTTGTGCCAGTGTTTTCTCAGAGGATATGTTATCCCAGAGGTCTTTGAGCTCTGCTTTCTCTGATTTGGTTAAGTAGGCGGTGACATATCGTGCAACAGTAGTGGAATTGTCTGCAATCAATACATCAGCATTGGCATTCCATAAGAGGGCAATAATTTCATTGTAATCATTGATTTACTTGGATGTTTTGCTCCTTTTTATGTAGTATGTGTTTTTAGCAGATTTTCCTTTGACACTGTGTCGAACTGAAGACATGAAGCTGATTACTTGGCTTGTTGTTGAAACTGGTCTAGGGAAACCAAAGCGGCATTTGGAGTAGTATTTGCCTCTGTTCTTGTATTTGCGTCGACAATACTTGCCACACTTGTGTCGTTGGAATTGCAAAATTTGTGGTCGTGGGTCACTATGGGTACTTTCCGGAGGGATTTCGCCAGTGACATATTTGTGAATGAACTCCAAAACAATTTCATCACTCTCCTCACCAAATTTAGGAGCATTTTTAATCCACAAAAGCATGTGGATATGTGGTGCTCCTCTGGCTTGATAATCTTTTCTCCAAAAGAAGTGGTGTACTTCTCAGAGAGGAGGAAGTCTTTTATTGCAGATGAAGTGCAGCATCGCAAGGAAGCAATGATGAAAGTAGCGTGAAACATTTACTGGATCAAGAGAGCAAAGCTCTCCTGGTGTTTTAATGGGTATACCTGTTTTGTGTTTGTTTGCTATGCGTAGGAAAGTGTGCAAGTCTTCCCATGCATAGTCAGCACAACTTAAAGTGACAAACCATGTGGGTGGGCCAAGGTTGCATAGCATACACTGTACATCTGCGTGCCGTCAGAACCAGTACTCTTTGATGCCACACATGTTTGCCAAGACATTTGTAACACTACTTTGTAAAACTTTGTCCTTTTGTTGCATCTTTTGAAGTAGTTGTGTAGTAGACATGTTTTGGAAATGGGAACCTGTTTTTAATGTGTGTACAACTCCATAACATAGGGTTGCTAGTTCACTTTCAAAGAGCAGGTGGAATATGTACTCCACGTTCTCTCTAAATCTTGGGTCTTCAGCATACATTCATAAACAGCTCTATTCGGATGTTGTTATTTGTGTGCTTCTTTCATCGTATCTTCCACCTTTTCCAGTGGGGAAGAGTAGAGGAAAGGCTTGTCTTCCACACTTTTTTCCCCATATACTGATTGGGACTCCTTTGGCTTGCTGCATTTGATATGTTTCTAGCGCATCGTCTGTGATGTCTCTGGAGTCCAGTGGGTGAATTGTATAGTGGTCTAAAATACTGGAGGCTGCACTAGGATCTAGGCGTTCAAATTGGCCACTTTTTGAGGAGTCCTGCATTATTTTTGTTGATTCGCTCAGGTTTTCTTCAATGTTTGTGTCCTTGTAGTATTCATTGTTCTCTTTAAGGTACTGCAACGCCTCTCTAACTTTGGTTAAGTCCACTCAGTATTGCCAAATTGTTTTGTCTTTTGTAGGTACACCATTTACCAGGATACTCAAAGATTTGTGTATTGGCTTTGCACTCGTAGAGTGTGTACATTTTCTTTCAGATTTAACGGTAAATAAACTACTTTACACAAATGCCTTTGAGTAATTCGGTGGGAGGTAATTATGCAGTTTTTGGTTGAAGACGTATTCATTCTTGAAATGGGTGCACTGTTGTATTATAATGCTCTCATACAAATTAAGCTGCTGCAGTGTGTTTGGCACTGGAAACAGTTCCAAATTATTACTAATTGCACGTGAAGGCCTTTGGTTATTGTTAAGTTTTTAAGTGCAGTATGTGCACAGTATGGAGGTGTTGGTAATGTCGTACTTGTTTTCTGCAAGAAGGTACAGAGCTAATTGAAATCATTGGGATTCCTCATTGCCTTTTATTTTCTGAATTATATCAATAGTTTTGGTGCTCTTTTTATAGAAAGTTCTATGACAACACACACATACTTGGTTTGGCATTTCAGCAGAACTGCTTTTGAACGTTTGTATTTCTTTTGTGTACGTGTGATGTAAAAAGTTGATAGTTTCACTTTTGTCAGGATTGTTGGCTGACAATGTTGCAGTCGGTAAGTGCTCTTCAGATTCACAGTATTTCTTTAGGATGTGCTCAATTTCATCCCGCACTTGTTTGGCTGTACTGTGTAGGAGAACATCATTTAAATGTTGGAGTGCTAAAGCTGGAGTTCTTGCATAGTACAGTTTGTAGACTAGATCTCTGATTGTTGAATGGTGGGTTGCTAACATTTTAATATGGTGGAAGGTGCTTTTGCAAGATGCTCCACAAATGCAGGCTAAGGAATGTTTGCATATTGCAGTGTACTTGCATTTTTCTTTTGTTGGTGCCTTTGACATACTGATTGAGGAATTGCTGCACATTTTTGATTAGGCATGGACGAATGTTGCACATTGATGTGCAAGAACATTTGTTGGTGAGGCGTGTTGGTTTGGTGGATTGCAGGGTGCCATCTAAGTTTGATGGGGATATTTGTGAAAGAAGTGTTTCTTCTTCCATTATGGTATTGACTATCTTTTCATATCCTCGTCCACTCTGATGTAAGGCAATTTGGTTAGTTAGTTGTTATTTGTAGGATTCTTCATTGAAGTATGGCTCTGTGTTGGTGGTGTGACTCCACTCACCTGTACATATGTGGCCAAAGGTATCTATGGTGACATTGTGTTTGTTTTGTAGTACTGCTTGTAATTTACAATCTTTTTAGTGGTTTCATTCTCTTTAAAGTTACTATAAACAATTTCCGCTTCACACTTATAGCAGTGTCTACAAGAGCTTTTACGATGACTTTTCTGTGGTAGGTTTTGAGGGTTGAGCAGGATTTCTGTCCTCTACTTGCAAGGTTGTGAAGGGCTCTGTGGTGGAAATTTGTTTGTAAAATTAGTTTTTTTGAAGGATTGCTTGTGATTACACTACTATTTGTACGTGCACTTTTAGAAGTAGTCTGCGTTGGACTGTATTTTGTGGTTTCCTGTACATTCTCACATTTTGCCTTATTACCTACACTGTCTTTACTGATAGATGGATTTGTTTTCCTTAATGCCTGAATTAACTCTTCTCCTGAACCTTGCTGTTTACGTTCAGATTGCAGTGGATGGGTACTTTCTGTGTTTGTAGGTTGCGTGGCTCTCTTTCTGCGTTGCTTTCTACAGAATTGCCATTTGGTAGGCATTGTGTAGTAGCTGTTGCGAAGAAAGGGAAGTGTTGGTGTGCACATTATCACATGCATATGTGTACAATGTGCGTCAGTCGGTGAATGGAGGATAGGCAGCTATTTAAGTAGAGTGTGTGGCTGATTGAGGAATTGCTGCAAATATTTGATTAGGCATGGGTGAATGTTGCACATTGATGTGCAAGGCCATTTGTAGGTGAGGCGTGTTGGTTTGGTGGATTGGAGAGTGCCATCTAAGTTTGATGGGGATATTTGTGAAATAAGTGTTTCTTCTTCCATTATGGTATTGGCTATCTTTTCATATCCTCGTCCACTCTGATGTAAGGCAATTTGGTTAGTTAGTTGTTATTTGTAGGATTCTTCATTGAAGCATGGCTCTGTGTTGGTGGTGTGACACCACTGACCTGTGCATATGTGGCCAAAGGTATCTATGGTGACATTGCATTTGTTTCGTAGTGCTGCTTGTAATTTACCAATTAATTTTATTAGGGTTTCATTCTCTTTAAAATTACTATAAACAATTTCCGCTTCACACTTATAGCAGTGTCTACAAGAGCTTCTAGGATGACTTTTCTGCAGTAGGTTTTGAGGGTTGAGCGTGATTTCTGTCCTCTACTTGTAAGGTTGTGAAGAACTCTGTGGTGGAACATTTCTTGTAAAATTCGTTTTTTTAATGCTTGCTTGTGATTACACTACTATTTGTACGTGTTCTTTTAGGAGCAGTCTGCGTTGGACTGTATTTTGTGGTTTCCTGTACATTCTCACATTTTGCCTGATCTCCTACACTGTTTTTACTGATAGATGGATTAGTTTTCCTTAATGCCTGAATTAACTCTTCTCCTGAACCTTTCTTTTTACGTTCAGATTGCAGTGGATGTGTACTTTCTGTGTTTGAAGGTGGCATGGCTCTCTTTATGCGTTGCTTTCTATGGAATTGCCGTTTAGTAGGCATTGTGTAGTAGCTGTTGGCGAAGAAAGGGAAGTGTGGGTGTGCACATTTTCACATGCATATGTGTACAATGTCCGTCAGTGGGTGAATGGGAGGGTAGGCAGCTATTTTTTTTAAAACTGTTTTTATTAACTTTTACAATGCAATCAAGACATAAGACCCAGAGGGAACATAAAAAACAATTAGAAAAAACACTTAGCAATGCTCCATTAAGGGACAACAAACCCTCCACCCCTCCCCTTCCAGATTATACATTCATGTAACAATAACGCGTCAATATACCCTTACCGTAACAAAAGTCTCACAATCCATAATACCCTCCCACTATAACGGATAAAGCCCCATAAAACAAACCCACACCAAAATTTAGCCCCTAGCCAGTCTTTGGGGCCGAAGACCCCTGACGTGATGCAGGAGTATCCTCCATGTTATCTTGCGGCAATGAGGCGTTCTCACAGTTCAATTCACTAGACATGTAGCTCCTGAAGGCCAGCCAATAGTCCCTAGGTCTGCTATTAGGGGGAAGTGTTTGATTGTACAGCGTCTCCCTCCGTTCACATATCGACATAGAATTCACCCAAAGTGTAGGAGCCGTAACCGCACCCCATGTGTGTGCCACTAATGTTCTAGTGACAACAGAGGCCATGCCAACCAGGCGTTTATCACTATATGATTGTAATTCCACCAACGTCAGCAACCAGGTTTCAGGAGTGAATGGAATCGGGTCCTCCACCATCCCCTCCATAACTTCTGCAATGGCCACCCCAAAGGATTGAATATGAGAACAGGACCAGGCCACATGGTAGAAATCAGCTGGGGTTTGTTGATATCGCTTGAAGCCCGTGGACCTAAGTGGGAACAGTTTGTGTAGAGAAAAAGGAGAATAGTACAGTTGATGTAGAAATTTAAAATGGATCAGACGAAATGTATTATTAACGGAGATCATTTTTGTCTGAGCAAGTATGGAACGCCATTGGGCCTCTGACAAAGAACGTGCCATACTGTCTTCCCATTTGACCCTGTATTGAGACAAGGAAGGGGACACAAGCAATCGAGCCAAGCAATACAGGGAAGAGATCGCTTTTCCAAGGGGTGTCAGGGCAACGACGTACTCCAATATTGGGGAAACCACAGGGGTGTTTGGGAAGTCGGGCCACCTTGATTTCAATACCTGCCGGAGGCGGAAGTACAGCAGCAAACTGACCGGGGACCATTCGCCCATGGCCTTAAGATCTTCACATGTTATAAATTTGCCAAGCGGTGCCACGTCCCCTAATGTGTAGATTTGCAACTTCTGAAAATGTTGAATAAAGATGTGCTCATACGTAAGAGGAATCCCACGGACCCTATGCCATCATGGGAGAGTACCACAGACCCAACCCGGCCCATTTCGCTAATTGCTCCCAAGCCTTGAGCGTGATCTCTAGGGGTTGGACCTACGCCCTCAAGTGCCGCTTGCGAGCGGCCCGTAAGTAACCTCTAAGGTCGTCAGTTTGAGCGATCGACCTTTCGAGGTGTGAATGAGGAAAATTATTCATAGGGGACCACCACCAGATTGAATATTGGATCTGGGCTACCAGATAATAAAGGACAAAATTGGGGACCTCCAGACCCCCTTGAGCATACAGAGAGCACATTGTGTGCAAAGAGATGCAGAGTCGTTTCCCTGCCCAAATCAACCTAGACATCAGTGACTTTATGCGGTTCTAGAAGGAAACGGGGGGGCTTAATCAGAACTTTATTGAAGATGTATAATAGTTTCAGTAAAATAACCATTTTGGATAAAGAGATGCGGGCCGCTTGGGAAATAGGGAGCCGTGTCCGTGTGTCTACTCTGTGCTCCAGGTGTTGCAGGGCTGTGATACAGTTCTCCTCAAGTATGTAGGAGAAGTGGACACTCTTATAACCAGATAGCGGATTCCCTGTGGACACCAAGCGAAGGCTTCCCCCACATCTTGCGGGGCGACCCCTGCCGTGAACGGAGCACCTCAGATTTAGACCAGTTTATTTGTAAGCCAGACAGAGCACCAAATGTGGTTATCTCCTCCATCACGGGTCGTAAATTGGTCCAAGAGTGTTTTATGTATAATAACATATCATCCGTGTAGAGGGAGATGACAGATACATGTGAACTAATTAGTACTCCACGTTGAGAGTGAAATTCTCTCAGGGCACAAGCCACAGGTTCAATGGCCAAGGCAAATAAAAGGGGGGAAAAGGGGCAACCCTGCCTAGAGCCTCTAGTTGGATAAATAGGATCTGATTGAATTCCATTTGTATACACCAGGGCTCGTGGGTCTGAGTAGAAAAGCTGGATCTGGCGAAGAAACGTGGTACCTACGCCAGTGTGTCAGAGGACCTCAAACAGAAAAGGCCATTCAACGGAATCGAACGCCTTCTCCACGTCCAAAGCTACCACCGCCACAGGAACGTCCGGGTTCACATTATGTATCAGGGTAAATAATCTTTGCAGATTATTTTGAGTAGATCGTCCTGGAATGAATCCCGCCTGATCTGGGAGGACCAGAGAGGGCATATGGGGAAGGAGCCTATCCGCGAGCAACTTTGCAAAGATTTTATTGTCAGTATTTATCAGTGACAAGGGGCAATAAAATGAGCATTTTTTAGGGTCTTTATGAGGCTTCAGCAACACCGTGACCAAGGCTGTCTAAGTGGATTCCGGAAGAACCGCAGAAGAAGCCGCCTCTTCGAACATATTACATAAATGGGAGATAAGCAGATCAGGGAAAGCCTTGTATAGTTTGGCCGTAATCCCGTCTGTTCCCGGGGCCTTACCATTTGGGAGTGACTTTGTCACTTTACAGAGTTCATCCTACATAGCGGGATCGTTAAGGAGCACCCCAATCTCCAAGTCCAGCCATCCCAGAGCGATTCTATCGAGGTACTGGGATGATATCGATATCATCATGCCCCGGCGTACTATGGTCAGTATACAACTTCTCGTAATATTGGCAAAATACCCCATTTAGCTCCACAGCGTCCCAGGTAGGCCCTCCCACCGGGGATCCACTTCTAGTATAGGTTCTAAGTGATTCTCCTGTCTAATAGTCCAAGCCAGGGTTTTACTCGGACGATCCCCTTCCCCATATCTCACCGCCATAATGGGGTCGCCCAAAAATCTCTCCTCCCCATCCATTAGAGAGCGAATTTCCCTTCTTTTCGCCGACAGGTCGGCTAGCAGCGAGGGGGAGTTCGTCCTTTCCTGAAGGAGCTCCATATTTTTAATTTCTTTCTCTGTAAGGGCGATTGCTCTGCGGATACTTTTCAGGACCCCTACCTCTCGCGACAAGCACCAACCCCGCAAAAACACCTTAAAAGTTTCCCATACAACGCCTGGACTAGGGACCGATTCTGCATTCAGCTGGAAAAATTCCACAATGGCCTGGCGCAGATCCTCCCGAGATGCTGTGTCTTCCAGAACCCGAGCCCGAAACCTCCATCGGAGTTGCTTGGGAGGGGATGGTGGGCCCTTAAATTTCACTAGCACTGGGGAGTGATCTGATACGGTACGGGGAGAATCACCGCCCCCTCCGCCACACGTGACAGTTCTAGAGACAAGTGGACATAATCAATCCTGAAGGAACTCCCATGTACATTAGAGTGAAAGGTGAATTCCTGAGTAACAGGGTGGTGCCTACGCCAAATATTGAACAGGGAGTAATCTGATGCAATGGATTGCCAATTTTGGGCTGCACGGGAGGGAGGCCTCTGGGCCGGTGTAAATCTATCTAATATTGAAGAAAGGGCTAAGTTAAAATCTCCCACCCAAACCACCTCATACCCCGGGAATGTTCGTAGGTGTTCCGAACATGCTTGAAAGAAATCGGGAGAGTTATAGGACCATAAACGTTTATGACTTGGGGATAGGGGTGTTTTAGGCTTTCCGCTTGGCACCCAGGTAGGTGCACCCACACATGTGAGGTATCGTTTCCATCGGGACACCTGTAGGAACGCAGGATGGTAGGCCATGTGTTGTTGGCTGCGTGTTTCGGTGGTTGAGCTGAGTGAAATGTGCGGAAATTGGGGTTTTTTTGCCACATTTCGGATATTGCCGGGGTTTCTAGGTAATCAATTCTGGGCTGATTTGCGCAAGTCAGACCTCTGCGGATTCCCACGGATGTCCTCTTTTTGGAAATGCATGGGGTTCCTTCTTTTCCTTGGTGGCTTGGACACCCTAGGCCCATATCTGTATGGTGTGCCCATCTGTAAAAATCGTGAAATTCAGCTGTCGGAAAAGACTTGGGGTTAAGGACGTTTTAGTCTTTCCCCTTGGTGCCCAGGTATGTGCACCCACACATGTGAGGTACCGTTTTCATCAGGACACCTGAGGTAACAAAGGACGGTAGGCCATGTGTTGTTGGCGGCATGTTTTGGTGGGTGAGCCGAGTGAAATGTGCAGAAATTGTTTTTTTTGCCACGTTTTGGACATTGCGGGGGTTTCTGGGTAATAAATTCTGAACCGATTTGCGCAAGTCAAACCTCTGCGGAATCCCACGGATGTCCTCTTTTTGGAAATGCATGGGGTTCCCTGTTTTCCTTGGTGGCTTGATCACCCTAGGCCCATATCTGTATGGTGTGCCTGTCTGGAAAAATTGTGAAATTCAGCTGTCAGAAAAGACTTGGGGTTTGTTTGTTTATTTTATTTGTATAGCGCTCCAGACCCATGGGTAGATGTGCGCATAAAGAGTTCAGTTGCAGGAATGAGGCATGCATTATACATGATGCAACAATTACAAATTATAGCAATTTACATTATTTACAAAACTTCAGCAGGTTCATAGGAGATTCAGAGGTGATCGCTACTCTTTGGTCAGTAGCCAGCGAATAACCTGTTTCCTAAAGATTGGGAAGGACTCAATGGTTTTGATATTGAGGGTAGGGAGTTCCAGAGAAGTGAGGCAATCACTGTGAAACTGGAGCCGCCTGCTCTATTTAATGTGAATCTAGGCACTACCAAGCATAAGGAGTTGGATGACCTGGTGATTCAGGGAGCGGATTTCATAGTGAATTTGTTGGTGAGATATGGTGGGGCTAGGTTGTTTAAGGCTTTGTAGGTGAGGCAGATGGTTTTGAGGTCCATTTTTTGTTGTATTGAAAGCCATTTGCATGCTTTCCTAGTTGTGGAAATGTGCTCTCGTCTTGGGATGTTGATTGCTGCGCGCAATGCGTTATTCTGGAGAACTTGGAGTTTGTTAATTATTGATTGGTTGGCACCTAGGTATAGGCTGTTACAATAGTCCAGTTTGGACTGTATGAGTGCTCTGGCAAGTGTGAGGCAGCTATGGGGCGAGAGGAAAGGTCTGCAGGCTCTTATCAGTTTGCCAGTGTAGGCGGTGGTTGATGCGGTCATATTAGTTTGTTTGGTGAGGTTGGTGTTGGCATCAAAGTAAAAGCCTAGGGTTTTCACACTATTAACAATGGGGATGGTGTTACCGTCGATAATAATGTTTTTGTAGTGAGGACTGAGTTTGGACAGGTTGCTAGGAGAGCCGACTAGGCGAAGCTCTGTCTTCTCATCATTTAGACAGAGGCCGTGCGTGACCATCCATGCCTGAATGATGGAGAAGATTTCATTGATTCGGTGGCGTCTGTGTTGTAGTTGTCTGAGATAGTGAGGAGTATCTGGGTGTCGTCTGCATAGTTAGTGTAGGTGACACCCAGACGGTCCAGTTTGTCGAATAGTGGCTTTGTAAATATGTTGTACAAAGTCGGGGAGACACAAGAGCCTTGTGGGACTCCGCATGTGATAGGGATGGGGTCTGCTGCTGATGTGGTGGAGAAGACTCTCATGGTTCTGTTTGCTAGGAAGGATTGTATCCAGGAGGTGGCTAGGGGGAGAAATGTGCTGCGCTAGATAAGTGGCTGCAAAGGATTTCGTGATCGACTAAATCGAAGGCTGCCGAGAGGTCTAGTAGGAGTAGGATAGTGGCCTTGCATTTGTCTTTAATTTCATCAATCTAGCTTTGGAGGTCCACAAGGGCAGTTTCTGTGCCATGTAGAGGTCTGAAGCCAGATTGATCTATACCTAGGAGTTGGTTGGATTCTAGATGCTCCTGGATTTGGAGGTAAGCGACATTGTCCAATATTTTTAGCAGGAATGGGACAGTTGTGATGTGTCTATAGTTAGTGGGTATGACTGGGTCGAGTGATTGTTTTTTTAGCAGGGGGAGAACCCAGGATAGTTTTAGGTTGCTAGGGACTGAGTTATTAGCGAAGGAGAGGTTGATAAGTTTAGTGATAAAAGGGGAGAGGTCTCTGGCTGCATCTTTTATTATCTGGGCGGGACAGCTGTCCCCTTTGCAATTGGATGGTTTTAAGGAGGAGATGATTTTTTGGACTTCTGTAGTAGTGACTTTTTTAAAGGCGAAGCCTGTATTAAGATCGGTGGGTGAGGATGAGCTTGGGCTGGTAGACTTACTACTAAAGAGTTGTTGGCATTTGTCCTCAATTTTAGTTTGGAGTCCTATGATTTTGGAGTTAAGGGCGTTCTGGATGCTGATACACCAAGGCTTGTCTTTTATGCAGTTGTCTGCGGGTGGATTTGGGTTTTCTAGTTCCTTTAGAATTTTGAAGAGTTCTTTAGTGGAAGAGCCTGCCTGATCTATCCTGACGTTGTAAGCGTCTTTTTTGGTGCGAATTATCTCCTTTTTGTATAGGGCCGATGTATTCCTGAGGTTGGATTTGTTTTCCACTGATGGGTTAGTTTTCCATATGAGTTCTAGTTTAGCTTTCTGTTTCCTGAGTAGTTTAAGTTCTGGGGTGTACCACAAATTTAAATGGGCTATTGGTTTACTTTTGCGTAGTTTCAGGGGGGCAATGGTATCGATGGCATTGGCCATGGACTTGTTGAAGGTGTCAACCAGTAGGTTTAGTTAGTGTTTTAGGCTTTCCCCTTGGTGCCTGTTAGGCCAAAGGGCTACACTCAGAAGTGGTGGCTTGACACGTTGTGAAGCAATTGAGCCTTTCTGACAATATACCCCAAATAACAATGGGGATCCTGGGAGACTCTCTGCCAGACATTAGTCCTGGTTACAAAAGCCTTACCCAGAGTCTTTAGCTCACTATCTTTCATAGAGGAGAAACATCCCAAACATATCAGTCTCTGTCCTGCCCTGGGGCAGTCCAGCACCGAAATGCTAGGCAATTCTCCTCTGAACAAGAGTACCAACAGCAACCCCAGACACGTGTTTCAGTCTGGCTGAACCTCATCAATAGGGTGTAGCTGTGCCTCTCTAAGAATAGTGAGCAAGGGGTCCACGTCTGGATTCCCCTAGTAACTTAGGCTTGGATGACCTGGTAGATGGCATTGATGGCGAGAGAGTCAGCTGTGTAGTCACCTGAGATTGGGATTAGTATCTGGGTGTCGTCAGCGTAATTGGTGTAGGTGACACCCAGATAGTCCAAAATATCAAATAGGGGTTTTGTGAACAAACTATACAACGTGGGTGAGACACAAGATCCTTGTGGCACACCGCAGGAGACAGGTGAAGGTGGGGCGGCTGCTAGTGGAGAGAACACGCGCATTGATCTATTGTCTAAGAAGGAACTAATCCAAGTTGTAGCTTTGTCGGAGAAATGTGCGGCTGATTTAAGGTGGTGACATAGTATTCAGTGATTGACAAGATCAAAGGCCGCAGAGAGGTCCAAGAGGAGTAGGAGAGCAAGTTTGCCCTTGTCTTTTAAATCTTCGATATGTGTTTTAAGATCTATAAGGGCAGTTTCAGTGCCATGGCGTGGCCGAAACCCAGATTGCCTGAGTCCCAAAAGTTTGTTGGATTCAAAGTAATCTTGAATTTGTAAGTATGCGGCTCGGTCAAAGATTTTTAGTAGAAACAGGACCGTGGTGATGGGCCTGTAGTTTGTAGGTATGCTAGCGTCCAGAGTTGTTTTTTCAGGAGGGGTATAAACCATGCATCCTTTAGGTTGTCAGGTACAATCCCAGAACTAAAGGAAAAGTTGATGAGCGTGGTGATGAATGGCGCTAGATCATGAGCTGCTTCCTTGATAATGGGCGGCGGGCAGAGGTCGCCTTGACAATGGGAGGGTTTAAGGCTAACGATGATCTTATCCACACCAGTAATGGAGAGTGGAGAGAAGCTAAAGGGCGTCAGAGAATCAGGGATGGAGTGGTTTAGAATAGGGAGAGGGTTAGGTTGTAGGTTGGATTGTAGACTAGTTTGTTTATTGTTCATTTTGATTTGGAGAGAAGCAATCTTGCCAAGGAGAGCCTCTTGGAATTTGGTGCACCAAGTACTATCTTTTGTGCAAGTGTCTGGTGCCATGACAGGAGTTTCAAGTTCTTTTAGGATTCTGAAAAATTCTTTGGTGTTGGATTTGGCTTGTTCGATGCGTTTGTTATAAGTGTCTTTTTTTGCCTGGAATATGGCTTCCTTGTAATTAAGGGTGGCAAGGAAGAGGCAAGATTTGTTAGCTGCGGACTGATTGCTTTTCCAGTGTGATTCTGCAATTCGTTTTTCTTTGCGCAGGGTTCTGAGCTTGGGTGTGAACCAAGAATTGAGGTGGGCTCGAGGTTTAGGTTTTCTCAATTTGGATGGGGCGATGGTGTCTAAAGCTTTTTGCATAGCAAGGTTAAAGGTGTCAAACAGAGCAGTGGGGTCAGAGCATGTACGATCCTTATCATTGAGCACTGGAAGGATAAGAGGGAGAAGTCTGTCACAGGTAATGTCACATTTATTACGTGTGGCGATAGCAGGTGCAATAATTGGAGTAAGGCGGATAGGTCTGGACAGAATGTTAAAGGTAATTAAGTTGTGGTCAGTCCACGCACATGGTTGGTAGGAGATAATATTGATGGGGCAGTTGTGAACAGCTAGCCAGTCAAGGATTCTACCCTTAGCGTGTGTGGGTTGGTTGGTATGCTGTGTGAATCCTGCATTCGTGAGCATGTGATCGATAGTCCTGGCCGCAGTGTCATTGGGATCCGTAAGGCCAAGGTTAAAATCCCCTAGTATCAAGATTTGGGAGTTAGTATTAGTATTGTGGGTGATGATGTTAGAGAGGTCCTCAGCGAAGGTGGATAGTGGGCCTGGTGGCCGGTAAAGTAGATGGAAAGTGATGGTGTGGTTAGGGGTGACGGCTAATTTGGCTGTTAGTGCTTGCATAGAGGAAATTTGATGCACAGAATAAAGGTGGAAGTTGCGTTTTTATAGATGATGGCAATACCACCCCCTTTGGACTGGTTTGAGTTGCGATCATGTCTGATAATGTTGTAACCTAGAGGAATGGCAAGAGAGAGTAGTGGGCCAGAGGCAGCATGAAGCCAAGTTTCGGTGATAGCCATGAAGTCAAGGTCGAGAGTTAGGATGAGGTTGGCCACTTCTAGAGCGTGTGCAGTGAGTGATCTGATATTGATTAACACTGCCTTAATATTGCTGGTATCAGGGAGGTTGGAGTGTGATGTGGGTGAATGTGGTAGGGGTGTGGGCGAGGTGGTAGTCTGAGGGTATTTGTTGAGACGCACATGGTGGTGGGAGGCATGAGTGAGTCGTGAGCCAAGTCTGGCATTTCTCATGGTGATGGAGCATGGTATGTTAGGTGTAGGTCTGGATGCAAAGTGTTGGAGCCATAAGGCAGGGTTATTAAGGTATGGGTTAGTGTGGTGAGCGATGGAAGGCATAGTTATGGTGTTGTGAAGGTAATGGTGTAGTATGGAGTCGGTGGTGTAGTTGAGTACGGGCCCACCAGTGTAGAATGTGAGGTAGAGTAAGATAAGCAGTATTAGTGCAAATAGATTAGAGAGGGGAGTCTGAGGCGAGTGAGTGGCTAATAAGTTGCTAAGGGGGAGCATATTGGCATAACACAGGCCTAGGTAATACAGATGGCAAGATTCCTGATGTTGGGTAATTAGACAGCGTAAGTATTGTTCGATAGTGGCATTTGCCCTCTGTGTCTGCCCATCAGTTTCGGGATGATAAGCAGTGGAATAACGTCCATCAATACCCAAGGCAGTGACAAGATGATGCCAGAAACGTGAGGTGAACTGTGAACCTCAATCTGTGATGATGATTTCTGGTAAGCTAAAGCGACGAAATACATGATGTAAGAACAAGTCCGCTAGGACCGGAGCGGAAGGTTGGCCTTGACAAGGTATGAACAAAGCCATTTTAGAAATGTAGTCTATGACTACCCATATGGTATCACAACCCATGACAAGGGGTAATTCAACCACAAAGTCCATGGATATCATAGCCCAAGGTTTCTTCTGAATAGGCATGGGTTGCATCAAACCCATAGGCTTGGAAGTAGTACCTTTGCACTGGGCACAAATCGAGCAGTTCCTGATGTAATCCGACACATCCTTAGTCATAGAAGGCCAAAATGCCCATTGTTTTAATTGTTCAAGGGTTTTGCGCCATCCAAGATGTGCTGCCATTAAGGCATCATGACTCCACCAAAGGGCTAATAATCGGGTCTCGGGAGTAGGGATGTAAAGTTGCCCTTGTACATAGGGAAAGGAATGTAGGATTTCCATATCATAATCATGGAGTTCAGGAGGATTAGTAGCCGCCCAGTCATGGTTTTCAGGGAGGAATCAAGAGTACAGGAACAGATGAAATGAGAAGGCTGTAATACCTTCTCTTCCCAGGAACGTGACTGGTCATCTCCGTACAATCTGGACAGGACATCCACCTTGGAATGCAAACTTCTGGGACGGTAGGTGATTTGAAAATTGTACATTGAGAAGAATTCATGCCAACATGTATGACGGGCTGTGGTACAGCGTACAGACTTGAGAGCGAGAAGATTATGGTGGTCAGTATATACCTGTACCGGGACAGCAGTGCCCAACAGATGATGTCTCCAAACCAGGAAAGCATTGCGCACTGCTAGCAGCTCATGTTCACTGATAGTATAGTTCATCTCATATTTGGTAAGTTTTCTTGAATGATAGGCCACTGGATGAAGAAGTCCCGTGTCCTCATATAAATGGCAAAGAATAGCACTGACAGCCTGATCAGAAGCATCAGCTTCTACAACATAAGGTCGTGCCTAGTCAGGATGCTGGAGCACCGGGGCCTAAGTAAAGGCTGATTTAAGCGTGTCGAACGCCTCTTGAGCCTGATCCATCCAAATAAAATAACTCTTGGAGCTAGTTGGAGTCGTCAAAGGAGCTGCGATAGCTGAAAAGGAACGGATGAACCGTCTGTAGAACTTAGCAAACCCCAAAAAGGATTGAAGAGATTTCACAGACGTAGGGACAGGCCAATCCAAAATCGCTCTAACCTTGATATTGCTCATTTTGACACCCTCACTGGTGATGTCGTAGCCCAAGAATTCCACTTGATCAGTGTGAAATACACATTTTTCCAATTTAGCATAGAGGTTGTATTCCCGCAATCTCTGTAGGACAGTAGAGACGTGCTGGACATGTTCTTTGTAGGTAGGGGAATAAATGAGAATGTCATCAAGATAGAAAACCATGAAGCGATCCAGTAAGTCCTTGAACACATCATTAATGAAATACTGGAAAGTAGCTGAGGCATTACATAGGCCGAATGGTATGACCAAATATTCAAAAAGACCATACTTGGTCTTGAAGGCTGTCTTCCATTCGTCACCTTTTCTGATCCTCACCAGATTATAGGCTCCTCTTAAATCCACCTTGGTGAAATACTTGAATGAACCGAGTTGATCCAACAGAACTGACATCAAAGGAATGGGGTACTGGTTCCGAACTGTGATAGTATTCAGTTCCCTATAATCAATACAGGGGTGTATGTCTCCCTCTTTTTTAGGAACAACCTGGAAGGACGGATGAATCCCGTACTTAGTGCTTGATCCAAGGACTTCTTGAGAATGGCATCCTCTTTTTGCACAAGCGAGTAGATTCTGCCAGAAGGAATTTTAGCTTCTGCCACTAACTCGACCGGGCAATCATAGGGACGATGCAGAGGTAATCTTTCCACTGCCTTCTTGTCAAAAACATCCCTGAAAGAATCATACTCCTTAGGGAGGACCATTGTCGTGATAGCCCTGATAATTGAGGCTGCATCTAGGATCATGGAACTGGGATTCCCTTGTTCAGCATTAGCGGTATGACAAGACTCTTGACAAAAAACAGAGGCAAAATCCACAGAGCGTGATACCCAATCAATGACCGGGCTGTGTTTAGTCAACCAAGGGAGACCCAGTACGAGTTTAAACTGTGGAGCAGAAATGACGCAAAACTGATGATCTCGGAATGCATGGCACCAAATGATAGTACGAGATCAATGGTTTGTTCAGTTACCAGACAAGATATCAGAGCAGTGCCGTCCACTGCATTGACTAATTCTGGTATGTTTTTTGGAAGCAGTGGTATGGTATGGTCAAGAGCAAATTGGGCATCCACATAATTTCCTGTGGCACCTGAATCAAGAATGAGCTCAACTGACCAGGGTTCTTTTGAAGGATAGGACAAGGTAGCCAAAACAGAGAAGGGAACCGAAGCTCTAGGGCCCATAACGACTTGACTCTACAAAGGGACCCCTTCTATTGTCGAGCTTTGGCGTTTCCCGCCTTCTTAGTTTTCTTGGGAAAGAATTTCAGGAAGTGTTCAGATGACCCACAGTAGAAGCATAGATGGTTTGGTCTACGGTGTTCCCTTTCTATGGGGGTAAGCGGGCCTCTTATGGCACCGATTTGCATTGGTTCTGATGTCGAGGCAGGGGTTAGCATAGGAGGAACAGATGGGGGTGTTCTTTTTTCCCCTTTTCGTCTGCCTTGCGGGCGTCTATTTGCAGTACAAGGTCAACCAACTCAGGAAACCCTGTAGGTACAAGAGGTATTGTTGCTAAGACGTCTTTCATATTCTCCGAAAGACCCTTGTAGAACATTGCTGCTTTCTTTTCATCCGGCCAGTCAGTCTCAGCTACTATCTGATTGAACTTTTCCAGATAACCCAAAAGCGAAGACTCTCCTTGTAATTCCAAATCCGTAGCCTGTGACTTATATCGAGTATCAAAGACACGTGTCATGGCTGTAATCAGTGCTTCACTGTCATAAAGTAGCGGATGACTTTGTTCCAGTAGAGGATTGGCCCATACTGCAGCAGTGCTACCTAGGTTCAACAAAACGAATGCTGCCTTTGTGGTGGCATCAGGAAAAGACGTGGGTCTACACAAGAAATATAACCGTCACTGATTGATAAAGGTTCAAAAGGTTTTAGGGTGCCCTAAGAACCTCTCTGGAAGGGCCAACGGAAATTGTGCTGCAATGTAGACAGGGCCTGACTCAGTTCCAGGTTGAGCCCTTCCTGCAGCAGAATCCGAACCGGAGGTTGATGCTCCAGCCTCTGATTGCAAGCCAGCATGTAACTCATTAATACGACGTTGTGTAGCATCATGTGCTGCTGTCATATCGGCCCTAAGGTCTGCCACCACTTGGGATAAAGCCGTCAGATGATCAGCGGCTTCTTCCATTTTATAAGGCTTCTGAATATGTTATGCCCAAGGGATAAACTCAGAAGTGATGGCTTGACACGTCGTGAAGCAATCGAGTCTTTCTGACAATATACACCTCAAGAGTACAAAAGGACAGATTGAGGTGAGTATTGCCTGAAAATATTTGGTACACCCTGGTACCCACACAGCTGGCTGCAAAAAGAAAAACCAAGGATTAATGTATTGTTCAGAGCACCAAGAAAACTAAACAGTAATTGAAATTGTTACTCACAATCAAGGAATGAGTGGTTTGACTACTGTATTCCAAGCTAGTTTGATAAGTAACCCTGAGAAAATAGAAGCAGAAATTACTGAAGGAAAACAAAGTAAGAAAGAACTAACACTGATGCAGTAGCCTGCTTACCAATAGAAGAATTTTATGTGCCTTGGGGTTTTCTTGTAGGAATATTGCAGCAGTATGAATGTTAGTTCCGGAATAACAATGTTGATCTATTCCCGCCGGCACGAGGACGCCTTAACACAAGTACTTGATCCTTGCGCCATTGCGCCAATGTCCCCAGAGTTCTTTGAAGGAAATCCGTGACAATCCAATAAACGTTCCGAGTTGGCAACAGGTAGGAGGAGCCTGGCAGGGGTAAGCGTTCACAGTCCAGTAAGCGTTTCGAGTCGGCAACAGGTAAGGGCAGAGCAACAGGGAGAACCGTGACAATCCAGTAGGTGTTCCGAGTCGGCAACAGGTAGGTGAAGCCTAACGGCAGTAAGCGTTTACAGTCCAATAAGCGTTCCGAGTCGGCAACAGGTAAGGGAAGTGCAAGAGGGAGAACCGTGACAATCCAGTAAGCGTTCCGTGTCAATCAGGTAAACAATGCAGAAAAGAATCAGAAGACGAAGCAAGGGTAGCCGAAATACAGATCAAGAGTTCAAGACCAGGAATCAAGGTAATTAAAGATGTAATGAAGCTTTCAGAACAAATTCAGAAGCAGCGCCGTGCAGAGTAGGCAGAGTTTATATTAGGAACAGCTGACTGCACGCACAACGCGCCGCCGTAATCCAGGAGGCAAACATCTATGCAGTGGAAGCCAGGTAAGGGAAGTGCAAGAGGGAGAACCGTGACAGTCCAGTAAGCGTTCCGTGTCAATCAGGTAAACAATGCAGAACAGAATCAGGAGACGAAGCAAGGGTAGCCGAAATACAGATCAAGAGTTCAAGACCAAGAATCAAGGTAATTAAAGATGTAATGAAGCTTTCAGAACAAATTCAGAAGCAGCACTGTGCAGAGTAGGCAGAGTTTATATTAGGAACAGATGACTGCACGCACAACGCGCCACCGTAATCCAGGAGGCAAACATCTATGCAGTGGAAGCCAGAGTTTCCACTGCAACCCATAGCGTTCTCTGAAGGAACGCAAACTTCTAGATGAATGTGTTTTCTGAGGGCTTAGGAATGGATGTTTGAGTCCCCAATTATCAGGAATAGAGGCAGATATACTGGAGGCATGGGGAGGTTTCTTTTTGTGTGTACCTAATCAAAGACGTGATGAGGAAGAGCGGAATGGAACCCTGATAGTGCCCAGGTAGGTGCATCCACACATGTGAGGTACCGTTTTCATCGGGACACCTGTGAAAATGTAGGACGGTAGGCCATGTGTTGTTGGCGGCGTGTTTCAGTGGGTGAGCCGAGTGAAATGTGTGCAAATTGGGTTTTTTTCGCCACATTTTGGACTTTGCCAGGGTTTCTGGGTAATAAATTCTGGGCCGATTTGCGCAAGTCAGACCTCTGCAGATTCCCACGGATGTCCTCTTTTCAGAAATGCATGGGGTTCCCTGTTTTCCTTGGTGGCTTGGACACCCCAGGCCCATATCTGTATGATGTGCCTGTTTGAAAAAATTGTGAAATTCAGCTGTCGGAAAAGACTTGGGGTTAGGGGTGTTTTAGGCTTTCCCCTTGGCACCCAGGTAGGTGCACCCACACATGTGAGGTATCGTTTTCATCGGGACATGTGTGGGAACGTGGGAAGGTATGGCATTTGTTGTGTTTGTGTGGTTTTCATAACGTTTCGACCCATTTGCTGGTGCCCTTTGTCACACAGCCCTTTCATTTCCCAAATGTGCCGTACATTTAGTCGCTGCTTTAGGCACCATACACTTTTTTGACTGCCACAAGTCACCTACCCTTGAAAAGGTCTGCCTGTGCTCTTTCAAAAAATGTATGCTTGCCATTCCTCATCACATTGATTTTCCTGATTTACACATTCTAAGTACGTCTGTTCAGGCCGTAAGCATAAAACTCCTGTGTACCATGGCTCAGTATTTGGCTTGTGGTATTGCTTGTTTTGTGAAACACTACAAAAAATGTGCGCTTTCCTAACTGCAAGTCAGGGGAATGTAGCGGAGCATTGTTTTTCTCAAAATTCATAGAAGCCATTGCCGTACTAAGCCAACCATGTCCACCACATACCTTTTTTTTCAGTCATTTTCACGCTTTTTCCCCAAACTATGGCATTTTCCCCAACCTAGTTGTTGCCCAAACTGTGCAATTCACCCCTTCCTAAACTTGGAATTTTGTCTGCTTTTCAGAAATGTATGCCTTTCTGTCCTCCAATTCGGCTTTCCTACCCTTTTCTTCCATTCTGTCCACGCATGTCCAATTGGCAAAAATGGCCACAATCACCTAACTCTCACAAAACAGTTGATAACCACATCAAAATAATTTATTTTGATTTCCACTCAACCTGTTCTTGAAAGCCAGGAAATTGGGGAATTCAGCACAGCACACCATTTATTCCTAGCTCTTACAAGGAAAAAACCACAGGCTCCTTTGCACATCATTTTATTGTCATTTTTTGTAAAAACACAAAATATTCGCCCTTTATGGTTATTTTCTCTGACCCCCTACAGCAACCTAGGATTCCTGGGTGGCGTTACGACCGCCTACATGTGGGAAAAAAAGGGGCCAAATTTGGCTGAGATATCTCTTGTAACAAAAAGTTACAAGGCATTGAATGGCGACATACCGAAATCACCAAAAAAGGCTATGGCACTGGGGGGGAACCCCATGACAATTAAAGGTTTAAAGGGGGCCCTCGGTCTAGGCACAGTTGTCAGACCACACGGTCAACCCATTACAGGTCACGCAACCGATACCCCTATGCACTTTGTTACACTTTCTGTATTCTTCTGGCTCGTGCCCATACAGGTTTCTGTCACACTGCGACCCTGGAAGCTGTGGAAAAGATGGAGGTTCGGCAATTAGCCTCCTTCAATCTCTCTTTGACGGATCAGCCTTCCGGCGTCCAGCCAGATAAATAGTAGCCATGCCCCCTGCTCGTAGCGTTGCAACTTTCCAGTTACTGACACTCGAGCTGCTCACCTGTTACTCAGTGGATCTCTATACTTCACCTCCTTGCTTCTCCGCTAACTTTCCCTTTTTGTTCCGCTCTGCCCTCCCTGGACTCTGTTTACTCTTTCTTTCCTCCTTAGTCCTGTTGGTGAGACTGCTACTCCGAGCCTCTGTTCCTTTCATCATCGGAGCCGGCTCTGTCAGATCCTCCTCCTCCTCTTTGCGGGTACTTTGTATATATTTCACAGTCACAGTGACGGCCCCTCTCGGCAGGCGTTTATCGGCGTCAAGAGTCTCATCTGTTTGGGGACGTTTTGTTCCAGCTATTTTAACTCCATTTTCCGCTTCGTTTCCCCATTCTATTCACTTGAAATACAGAGCGTTTGTGTTTTTCATTTATTTTCTCCCTCTCTCTCTCCCCCCCCAATTCTCCCGTGCTTTGCTCTCCGAGCACCTACGTTGTACTTCAGACCCCTTTTGGTGACCATACTGGTTGGCTTATCTTTTTTCCCGCATTCCAGTCCTTCTGGTACATACTTATTCACTGTCTCTCGTTTCACTACACTGACCTACAGCTCTAAGTCAGTTGATCAGTTGATCCAGTCTTCCTCTACTTAGATCTTGATTCTGACCCCTGATTTGTCCTCAGCTCCACGTACATCCAGCCACTGTTGCTTACCTCCATACGAGCTCCTGGAGGGTACTGCATCCTTCACATACCATACAGCGGCACAGGGTTTTTCTGCCTATTAAGGCGTTTTCCCTGTTTGGGGGCTGGCTCCTCTAGATACCCCTTTGGCTGTGTCTCTGTTACGGTCAGGGTGGCCTTTGGAGGGGCTTGTCCCTACCTTCATGATAGGAAGAAGGAGAAAAAGAATAAGAAGAAAGAATCAGAGGACGAGGAAGACTCCAGGAAGACAAGAAGAAGAAAGAAGACAGGTCCTCCAGACAGAACCTCTGAGGTCTCAGGTGAGGAGAGCCCAGGGGAGGAGTTCTCTGAAACTGACTGTTTCCTCTTAACCTGCAGTTCTTTGAACTGCTGTAGCTTTTGCCAATACTTATTTTCTCAACCCATACCCTTTTTGGTATTCTCTTGGCTTTGCCAAAAGTTGTGTCTCAAACAATTAATTCCGTGGTATTTACTACTTGCATCACCTTGCTTTCACTTCGTTCACAAGTGCTCATAACTTGCTTTTGCTCTGTCAGCATTCAAAAGTGCTTACAATGTCTTTCAGTTTGTTCAGTATTCAAAATTACTTGTTTTGGCATTCCAAAGTGCTTATAACAACTTGCAGCTTGTTCAGTATTCAAAGGCAATTGTTTCGGCATTCAAAAGTGCTTATTACAACTTTCAGTTTGTTCGGCATTCAAAAGTGCTTATTTCCAGTCACCAGAGCGCCCCGGTATGAGTGTTTCTCTGTTTTCACTCACCGGTTGCATACAGCAGCTCCCTTGGGTTTCTCTCCACTCTCTGCTCTTCTTCCTGGATTTTAATAGCTCTGCTCTTCCCTTGAGGCAGCCACAGAGAGCACCGGCTGCTGTCCCGGAGTCCTTTGGCGACTAGAAGTCTTTGGTGCACCAAAGCTCCTGCTGCGCGCACCTAAAAGGGAGGGCAGCAGGATTTCCAGACCCTCTCATGGCCAGCCTTGGCCTCAGCGTCTCTTTCTCTCCTGCTCGACAAGGATCCTCTCCAGCCTGCTGCGGCTCTTCAGCTCTCTTCTTTCACTCCAGGCCGTGTCTCTCCTTGTGTGGAGCAGCCCGCATTTTTATACACCTGGAAGTTGTTAAATGACTGCAGGTGTGGGTCATTGAGTGCAATTGCCTGACCATTTTGAAACCTATTAGCTGGGCATGCCTAACTATTCCAACTGAAATCCTCCATAGCCCTCTTCCTCGTCTCAGAACCAGAGTGGTGTTTGGGGAGGTTTGAATTAAAAAAAAAAGTGCATAACTGTGTTGTCTCTTCCTTGTTTTGGTACTTGACTGATGTGTGAATGTATTAACAAGATAAAACTGATTTATATTTGTCTTACCCAAATGAGGCTGTGTCCTCCTAGTTGATCCCTTCCTCGTCCCAGTGTTTTATGGGGGATCTTTTGTCGAGAAGAAAGGGGAAAGGGCTGACAGCCTACAAAGGCTTGAGGGATAGAGGGTTCATTCTGAAAAGGGAAAGGAGTATACTATGTCTCCTCACTCCCCAAGTTCCTTCCACCAAGGTGATCCTCCACTGCATATCCACCCCCAGGGTCGGGATTTAAAAGCGATGGCCTTTCCCTGGGCACCTGAGAAGAGGATCCAGCGGGAAACGACTCAATGAAACTTTCAGGTTCTTCAGACACCCCATATCACCCCCCTGATCAGGACATTGATCACTTCAAATTGCCTTTTCACAAACCGCACTGGGGTATTTTGCAGTACGTAGAGGAGCCGGGGGAGTGCCAGCTTCTTCAGCAAATTAACTCTCCCCAATAACGTCACCAGGAGTGTTGTGTGAGGAATCCGAGGGCGTCCTAACTTCTCTTCCTAAGTTATCCTACTCCCACGTGGCCACAATTTATATTGCTAATACGAGAAATCAGACCACAGTCCCCAACTTTTTCTCCATTTACCCATTGGCCAAATTAACCTTCCGTTCCAGACAAATCCGTTTGGGGTTGGTCCCAACCTCCTGTTCCTTGTGCGGCAAGCTGGAGTCATAGGGGAAGGGTATGTGAGGATTCTGCGTCCAAACCCACTTCTCTTCCTAATTTATCCTCCTCCCAGGTGGCCAGGGAAAGGCCATCACTTTTAGATCCTGACCCTCGTGGTGGATATGCGAGAGAGGATCACTTGAGCAGGGGAGACTTGGGGAGAGAGGAGGAAGACCCCACAAAAGAGACATGTATCCCCCATTTCCCTTTTATAGGGAGGACAAAATCCCCCAGGCCTTTATAGGATATTGTCAGACTCATCCCTATTTTCCTAATGACAGTCATACATACACCACTTTGGTACTGGGAGGAGGAAGAGGACAACATGAACAGCATGGAGAAGGGACTGCAGCCAGAAAACTGAGCGGTCTAGTTGACAGAAGAACAATCAGCCTGTGGGGACTTTAAAAGAAAACCCCAACACATGGGAAGGTAGTGAAGGGGGTGTGGCAGAAAGTAGCTTGAGGAGCCTGAGCCACAACCAGTGGTGCGAGAGAAGGCAACCGATGGACCGGATAGTGCAGAGCTGGGGCAGCAGAAGCAAGGCGCGGTGTAGGTCAGAGAGCCCAGCAGATCTGCCGGTGCGACGTAGACGGAAGCTCGAGGGTCTGTAAGAGACCACTCCAGTTGTTGACAGCCTACCGGTTTGGACGCAGCAAAGCCGCCGAACGCCAAATCCATGTGAGACTGGAGACTCCCAAAACCGCTGTAGGCACAACCCGGGTGAGTCCACCTAGTGAAGGGGGCCAAGACACGGAAAGGGGGTGGTTGAGCCCCCATAGATTGTGGAACTATCAAATCCTATATGTTTTGAATTCCGACCTGACAATAAAAAGCATTGTGGAACCCGTAGTGGGAAGAGAAAAGCATTGTGAACCAAATAAGTGGCAAGAGAAAGTGCAGGCAAACCAGTGTGGGCCAAAATCATTAGAAAGCACTGTGAAACAACTGTTGGCCAAACCCAGATGAATGTTGTGGAGGCCAGATTGAAACAGTAAGATTAAAGAACATTATGATGTTGGTGAAAAGGACACCAACCATGGGTACCGGTTGTGCGACCTGTAACGGGTGGACCTTGTGGTCCGACAACTACGCCTAGACCTGGTGAACACAACCACAGTTTGAACTACCTTATAGCCTGGGGAAAGGAACCCTCAGGCATTGAAATATGTGCTCTTGAAACCTGGGTCAACGGGAGAGGCTGGGGCACAACCCCTGCCTGTTGAATGTTGTAAGAGCCCTTTGTGAACTATATGTGAGAACATTAAACTTTGTGAATATAAAAGAACCTCTTCCTTTGAGTTAACTGAATAGTTTGAATCCTGGGTAAAGGAACCCCGAGACAATTTTGTGGAACTGGGTTGAACTTGGTGAAGGGAACCCTGAGGCCATTAGGTGGAACAGTCTTGAGTTGGGGAAGGGAGCTAAGGGCAAGCCAGGCGCTGGAAGAAGCTCGGAACTTTAGTTTGAACACTGTTTCTTTTGTTGCTGACAATCCTACACATTGTTTAACTTTAGTTGTCTGGAAAAGTATAGGTTTTGGAGACTGAAAGACTTTTAAGTTGAACTTACTCACTCAGACTATCCTTAGTTTATTTAGGTAGGGGAATCCCACCTAATTATCAGCCAAGTTAGGCCTCACACCCTCCTGACATATGAGTTAATAAAGAGCTTTTGTTTGAACTTTGAATCTGTTGTCTGTGTCCATTCAATGATGCCTTCACATATGGTGTCAGAAGTGGAATAGACTCAACTGATATACATTGGGGAATCCACAGGAGAACAAGATAGAGGAGAATGTATGTTCTTGATAGTCAAACACCCCTTGAGAGAAGAAATAACCATAGAGGTCCAAGGCTCAGGAGAGAGTGTCTAAGATCAAAAGGATAGTCATGATTCCAAGATGGCTGCCAGCACAGTGTAGACGTGCCGACGGCACTCTCCGGACCCCCGACAGGTGTGGGGTGCCCACCACCTCACTTAGAGGCTTCCAAAAGGGACCAAAAGACCCCCCACGATTTGGGGGAAGCGCATATGCCCAGGAGGAGGGGTGCAGCGCGGTGAAGGACCCAAGGAGGAAGACTTGCCCCGACCGACGAGCGCAGGCAAGGGAGCAAAGCGTCTAGCAAGGGCGGGAAGAGGAGCCGGCAACCAGATTGTAAGACGCCGGGGGGGTCTGGAGTGAAGACGTTACCGGCGGGAGGACGGGACCTGAGTACAGTCGGGACTTGAGGGCGCATTGGCATTGGATGGGATCCCCAGGCCGATCGCCCGCTAACAGTACAACGGGGCAGGTCTGGAGAAGGTCCGGAGGACCGAGTCGCAGAGCCTGAAGGACGCTCCGGCAGCAGATGCGGCCCCCGCGAGCCGCATAGCCCATCAGCGGAGTGACATCCTGCGGCAGGAGAGGGGGAGCACTAGTGGTGGAGGCGGCGTCTTCGGTCAGACAGGCGCCCCATCAGAGCGACGACCGGCAGCAGGAGGAGAGAGCCAGGAGCGGAGCGGCGGTACCCGGATAGCCGCAGCAGCAGCAGCAGGGGAAGCGGCGGCTGCGACCAGGGTGCAGCGGAAGGAGGAGAGCAGCGATTAGGAAGCTGCGGGAGAGGAGGCGGCCCGGGAAAACGATGGGGGAACCCATTAACATTTGGTGCATCCCGACTCGTCGAGGGATGGCTCCATGAGCAGAGGGCTGCCCGAGCTTCAGTGAGTGCTCACGGAGGACGGGAAGCACTCGGCAGGGAGGGGCCCGGTGGCGGCGACTCAGCTTGGGGAGGAAGGTACAGGATGTGAGAGACGGGCCTCAACGACCGGTGGGGGGTGTCTGTACTTCCGCTCCCTATATGGTGGAGGAGAGGCACAGGAGACCCCAGCCAAGATTCTCTATTCGGTAGCAATGGTCGAGCAATCAAGGCCTAGCTTCTCAGGAGGTGATGCAGGCTGGTTCTTAAGTACAGTGTATCCCCCAAGCCCCCACAAAGGAATATCCACACTCTGTATTGGTTAGAACACAGTCTTTATATAATCAAAAGTTAAGGTTATGTACATTTATCATGATAACTCACTTTGTACTCTGGCAAAATCTACAATGACAAATATTTACAATCCTAAAGTGGTACCACCCTAGATCTCATTGAAGTGCGTGAAGAATACTGTACAATATCCCACAGACCAATAGAGTGAAACCAGCAATAGAGAAAGGAGAGAAAATAGATGGTTGAGCAATAGGCAGAATACTGACCCCTACCACTAGGCACAGTTCTGTGTGGAGATCCCCCCACCTGGGCAACCTGTAAAGAAAGATATAGCTCCAGCCCAGTCCATGTATTGCTCTGCAAGTCTTATTCTCTCCTATAATGTTTTTACCCCCCCAATGTACCTGGTGGAGTCGAGCTCCTCGGAGAGGTGTCGACAAACGTCGAGGGACTCGCTGTTCGGCGACGGGGAATCGACGGCCCTTCTTGAATGCCTTCCCTTTCAAGCGGGAGGCACGGGGCGTCGAACGTCCATCGACAAACGAGGTAGAACGATGTCGAAGAAGCGGCAGCTTCGTCCGAGCGGTGCTCGTCGGCGTCGGGGCGTCGGCGTCCTGCAAGGCGGAGGTGTGCGGGGCACCTCGATGACAATAGTTCTGGACCGCAAAGATTGTAGAGACGGAAGCCCAGCAAGGGCGTCGAGTCGTCCGAGTCTTTGAGGTCGTCGGGTGGCGGGAAACCCACCGGCAGGTTTCTCCTCGGCGCGTTGGTCGGCCTCGACTTTCTCCGGCAGGATAAGCGGTCGACGATGTGGTCGAGAGAGTCCTTCGATTGAATGTTCTTAGGCAAAGGAGCGGACGGCTCCGGTCATCGGCGGCACGGCGTCAAGTGGTTCCCACGGCTGGGCAACACAACTTCGACGGGCCTCCAGCGGTTTCACAAACCTGCGAACCCTGGTCGACGGCAATGGACTTCGACGGCGTCGATGTCCAGGTGCTTCACTTCGATCTCCTCAGCGGTCCCGTCTCGGGTCGACAGCCTTTCGAGGGTCTGTCTTCCAGGGCGCTTCGGCGAAGATGGAGCGGTGCTCAATGGTCCCTCGGAGCACGGGAAGAGGGCGCCTTACCAGGTCCTCTCTCGGGTCAGCCCTCGACGATCTCGTCAGCCTTCGGATCGGTCGAAGCAAATGCCACAGCAAGTCTTCTTCTTCCAGCTGGACGTCGAGGATCAGCAGTTCCAGTTATTCGTAGAGTGGAGACTCAGCTCCCTGGCTGCTTCAGGAGCACAATGGTCGCTTCTCAACCAAAGGTCCCTTCTGAACACTTTTCCAGTGGTGAGAGGTCCCCAGATATACTATCCTCTCTCTCATCCACGCTGCTGGCACACACTCAGCAGCCAATCATACTGCAGGGCATTCATGCAGTCAGTCAGCCAATCAGGCACACAGTGCATTCAGGCCACACTCCTCCCTTCCAGACACTCACAACAGGGAATGTGGATTGGGACAAGTACCCAGCCATTCAACACTACACACTGCATTCAGGCCAGTTTCGGGCAGGGCTGTCTCAGTCTTTGTCTCTCATGCCAGAAACCAGACAACCACAACAGGAAGTGTATATTGGTCACACACTCCATTCACCCAGGTCCCACCCACAGGAGGTACCCACAACATACAGTCACTGGGAAGGCTCCAGCCAGTCTAGCTGGGCCTTCACAACAATACCATACATGGAACTTCCACCCAACAGCCAGTCAGGGGGAAGGGACAGAGACAGGGCTTCCCAGGACTTTGGGAAAACAAGATAACAGGCAATAGAAAGCAAGAGGCCACAGGGGCCATCTTGTTTCCTATCAGGAATCAACAGATCCCAATGGCAGGGCCAGGGTATCCCAAAATGGAGGACACCCGGAGCACCTGTCAAATTCAGCACGGAGCTGCCACCAGCCCATACCCTGCTCTGGGGTCACCCACAGGTGCCCAAAAACATACACTAGGGGCACAGGGTTGTACCCCTACCCATGGGTGCCATAAGGGTATCCCATGGGTCTGTTCACCAAACCAAAAGAGAGAGCTGCACTGCCAGGAGTCCCACATGGACTCCGGGGCAGAAAACATAACAGAACACACGGTAAAAACAGAAAAAGGACAAGGATTCAGAGGCCCTGTCCCTCAGATGCATTTCCAGCATCACAGTCGCCCCCCCCAGACTGAGGTGGAGGGTGTCTAATCTCCCACGGGATAGACCCCCTCATCCAGACGGTCAACATACCTTCTGGAAAGGCCATCTGCATTATCGTGACTCTTCCCTGGTCTGTGCTCTATGGTGAAGTCTAGCCCTTGCAGGCTAATGGACCACCTGAGCAATTTCGGGTTCTCACCCTTCATCTGCATACGCCACTTCAGGGGCTTATGATCTGTTTGGACCTTGAAGGTAGACCCCGTAAGGTAGGGCCTAAAACGCCTAAGGCTCCAAACTATACTAAAACACTCCTTTTCAACAGTAGCCCACCTAAGTTCTCTACCCTTGAGTTGTCTACTGATGAATATGATAGGGTGTTCTCTCCCTTTGTCATCTAACTGGGACAAGACAGCTCCAATTCCGGTGTCGCAGGCATCCGTCTGGACGATAAAGGGTCGGCTGTAGTCAGGCGCACTCAACACAGGTGCCCTACACAGACTTTCTTTCAAGCCATCAAAGGCCCTCTGACAGTCTTCGGTCCAAGTAACCTCCCTAGGCTGCTTGGGTGACGTTAGAGCTGTCAGAGGTGCAGCTATGGTCCCATAGTCTGCCATGAAATTGCGATAGTACCCAGTGAGGCCCAAAAAGGCTCTCATCTGGGTTTGAGTAGTGGGAGTCTCCCAGTTCTGTACATCCTGTACTTTACTGGCGAGAGGTTGGATTTGACCCCCTCCTACCTCATGACCAAGATAGGTAACTTTCCCCTGAGCTATCTGGCACTTGGTGGCCTTGATAGTGAGGTTAGCCCTTTTCAAGGCCTGCAACACCCTATCCAGATGTGTCAAATGCTCTTCCCAGGTGGAACTATAGACGGCAATGTCGTCTAAGTAAGCCACACAAAAGGCTTCCAGCCCACTGAGCGCATGATTAACCAATCTCTGGAAGGTGGCAGGGGCATTCTTCAACCCAAAAGGCATGACCCTAAACTGGTAGAGTCCCTCAGGTGTTGAGAAGGCCGTCTTTTCCTTGGCATGGTCCGTCAGAGCTATTTGCCAATAGCCTGAAGTGAGGTCAAAGGTGCTCACAAACTTGGCAGCACCGATGGTGTCCACGAGCTCATCAGCCCTGGGCAATGGGTGCGCGTCAGTCTTGGTGACGGCATTGACTCCTCGGTAGTCCACACAGAACCTCCAATCCTTGGTACCCGCCTGGGAACTTGCCTTGGGGACAAGGACCACTGGACTGGACCAGGGACTGGTTGAGGGTTCAATAACACCCAGATCCAACATCTTGGCGACCTCAGCCTGGATGTGGTTCTTAACGGTATCTGACATACGGTAGCACCTGCTTTTGACAGGCACACTGTCACCAGTGTCAATTTCGTGCTTACACCACGGTGTAAGGCCTGGCTTCAGTGAAAACAGAGAGGCGTACTGTTGGAGCAAAGCCCTACAGGCCCTCTGTTGCTCGGTTGTCAAATCTGGAGAGAGATGTACTCCCTCCACTGAGCCATCCTGAGGGTTGCTATGCAGCAAATCAGGAAGGGGCTCACTCTCATCCTCTTCTTGCCCAGAAGCTAGCAAGAGACATGAGACTTCCGCTCGCCTGTGGAAAGGCTTGAGCCTGTTGACATGGAATAGCTGAGGGGCTACCCCAGGGGCTCCCATGTCAACCAGATAATTGACTTCGCCCATCTTGGAGATGATCCTGAAGGGTCCAGTCCACTTGTCTGCCAAAGCCATAGGCTTGGTAGGCTCCATCACAAGGATTTCCTGTCCCGGAGTCCAATCCACTTGCGAGGCTTTAAGGTCATGCCAGTGCTTATTCAATTCCTGGCTGGCCGTGAGATTTGCTGCTGCCTGACCCATCATCTGTGTCATCCTCCGTCTGAGGCCTAACACATAGTCCCCCACTTGCTTGGCGGGACCCGGAGGGGTGGCTTCCAAGCCTTCTCTGATCAAGGCGAGGGGCCCCCTTACGGGATGTCCAAAGAGTAACTCAAAGGGGCTGAAACCAACACCCTCTTGAGGTACCTCCCTGTAAGCAAACAGCAGGCATGGCAGGAGGAGATCCCATTTCCTCCTTAGGGGTTCTTCCAAAGCCCCTAGCATGCCCTTGAGAGTTTTATTAAATCTCTCAACCAGACCATTGGTCTGGGGGTGGTAAGAGGTGGAGAACTTGTAGGTTACCCCGCACTCTTTCCACATGGTTTTCATGTAACTCGACATGAAGTTAGATCCTCTGTCAGAGACAACCTCCTTGGGGAATCCAACACGGGTGAAAATGCCCAGGAGAGCCCGGGCAACCACCTTGGCCGTAACCGTCCGAAGGGGTATCGCCTCAGGGTACCTGGTGGCATGATCTACCAAGACCAGGATGAACCGATGTCCCCTGAAGTGGGAGGGTCAAGGGGACCGACGATGTCGATGCCCACCCTCTCAAATGGGGTGCCAACCACTGGCAACGGCTGCAGTGGGGCAATGACACTGCCTCCAGTCTTGCCAGACAACTGACAAGTTGGGCAGGTCCTGCAGTGGGACTCCACCTCTACTCCCATCCGTGGCCAGTAGAAATGGGCAGAGAGCCTCTGCTTAGTCTTCTTGGTCCCAAGATGACCAGCCAAGGGCACCTCATGCGCCAACTGCAGTAGGAAGGGCCTGTAAACCTGGGGTACCACCAACCTCTTGCGGGCACCAGGTTCAGACTTAGTGGGCTCTCTAACAAGCTCACCCTCCCAATAAATCCGGAAATTCCTAGGCACCTCTCCTTGTGCCTGGGCCAGGGCCTGTTTCCTCAGTCCCTCGAGAGAGTGGCACTCTCTCTGTCCCTTACAGAAGTCCGCCCGGGAGGGTCCCCCTTCAGCTAACAAGCATTGAAGGTCGGGATGATCCTCTGGGTTGAGAACCTCTCCCACAGGAGAGTCTTCTGCCTCTTCTCCCAAAGGAGTTGAGTCTGGGTTTTCCACTGGACCCAGCCCGTCCGGAGCATGGATCCCAATGGGTGCAGCAGGACGAGAAGGCGCTCCCTCCGCAGAGGTGGCCTTCTTGGTCTTCCTCCTTCTTGCCTTAGGCCTCGCCTTTGGCTCGGGTATCTGACCCACAGCCAGACCCGGTGTCACCTGTGATCTAGTGACGGCAGCAGCAGTCATGGGAAGACCATCCGAGATCAACCCCAACTCTACTAGATCATTCCCTAACAAAATGTTAGCAGGGACATTGTCCTGAACCAGGACAGGAAGCTTCGCTGTCTTGTCGCCAATCATGAGTGTGACTAAGGCTACAGGTGATAATTTGGGAGGCCCACCAGCTAACCTGGTGGTTTGCAGAGGAGCACCTTCATAGTCCTCTGGCCTGAGCAGGGTCCTGTCCACCACTGTCATGCTTGCCCCAGTGTCTCTCAAACCAGTAGAAGGCTGGCCATTCAAGAGGACACTTCTCAAAAATCTACGGGTGTTCTGTGGGATAGTCGCCAGTACTTCCGCATACTGGTCCCAGGCCCCAAGGGACAGTAAGGAAATCTCCACCGGAGCACCAAAGGTGATACCGGCAGAGGAGGGGAGGACAGTGGCCTCCACCTCAGACACGGGGTAAGGGTAGGTCAGGCTGACAGCCTGTACTCCAAGTGCCTTACCTTTACACTTGGGGTCACCCCTTTTGTGATCCAGAGCCCCACAGTCCCAACAAGCGCCAGGAGTGCGGGGTACGGTACTGGAACCACTGGGAGCCTGCTTTGCAGCAGGTGGACCACTACTCTTATTCCCACCCCCAGATGACTTATCCCCACTAGATTTTTGGGTCTTAGGAGAGGAAGGTTTTGGTTTACCCGACTGTGACTGCTTGGGGGACTCCTCAGCTTTCTGAGAGGCCCCCTTCTCTTTGTCCTTGTCCTTCCCACTGGAGTCCTTAGGGGACACCCGGTGGGAGACCCACTTGTCAGCCAACCTAGCCAGCTTAAAGGGGTCCAAAATGTTCTGGTCAGCCACATACTGACGCAGCTCTGGTGAACAGGCTTCAGAGAAATGCTAAAAAAACAAGAGGTGGGACAATTCAACAAAAGTCTTAACCTTGTATCCATCGATCCACCCCATCATGTTCATGTGCGCAGCACTCACCCAGTCAACCCAAGACATATTCTCCTTTTTCTTAAAATCCCTGAACCTTCTAAGGTATTGGGTAGGTGTCTTGCCGAACTTGGCAATCAAAGCAGACTTCATACACTCGTATTGACCCCTTTCTTCCACACTCAGCTTCAGAATACAGTCATACCCGGTTTGAGGCACTCTGCTTAACAAACACTTCGCCCAATCTCTTTTATCCACATCATGAATCTCACAAGCCATTTCAAACGCTTCAATCCATTGGAGGATATCCGAACCCTCCACAAATACACCAACCAAATCTTTCATAAACTTGGTGGCTGGGGACCTGACACTCTCACTGGATCTAGCTGAAGTCTCCACTCTAGCTTTCTCTAGCTGGATCCTCTGACATTCAGTGTCCTGGCTCTTGAGTTCAAGGTCCTTATTCTTGAGCTCCACTTGTTGAGCCAACTCCTCTTTCTTAAGCTCAGCATCTATTTCCAACTTGCGGTATTCAAAGGCCAATTTCATCCTTAATAACTCAAGCTCTAAGGAATTGCTGGAGTTTGGAACAGAGGCAGCAGGAATGGCGGCATTCCCAGAAACAGATTCAGCTGAAACCCCAGGGGCAGAGTCCTCATTGGTTGCATTCCCCCCCTCATCAAGAGTTTCACTATCAGTCTGGTAGTCCACCAGGGCAGCTATCAGCTCAGCCCTAGACTTATCCACAAAGTCTAACTCCCTAGCTTCACAAGCACTCTGGAGAGCCTCCAAGCTCATCCGAGTTAATTTGCCATTCGCAATAGACTCCATTGTTTGTAATGCAGTTTCCTTGTACACAACTAAACCTTAATTTAATAAAGGGCAAATATCCTTTGTAAGTGACACGGTTATACACTGATTCTTAAAACCATAAGCATCCCACCGCTTGCCACCAGTGTGAGAGACGGGCCTCAACGACCGGTGGGGGGTGTCTGTACTTCCGCTCCCTATATGGTGGAGGAGAGGCACAGGAGACCCCAGCCAAGATTCTCTATTCGGTAGCAATGGTCGAGCAATCAAGGCCTAGCTTCTCAGGAGGTGATGCAGGCTGGTTCTTAAGTACAGTGTATCCCCCAAGCCCCCACAAAGGAATATCCACACTCTGTATTGGTTAGAACACAGTCTTTATATAATCAAAAGTTAAGGTTATGTACATTTATCATGATAACTCACTTTGTACTCTGGCAAAATCTACAATGACAAATATTTACAATCCTAAAGTGGTACCACCCTAGATCTCATTGAAGTGCGTGAAGAATACTGTACAATATCACACAGACCAATAGAGTGAAACCAGCAATAGAGAAAGGAGAGAAAATAGATGGTTGAGCAATAGGCAGAATACTGACCCCTACCACTAGGCACAGTTCTGTGTGGAGATCCCCCCACCTGGGCAACCTGTAAAGAAAGATATAGCTCCAGCCCAGTCCATGTATTGCTCTGCAAGTCTTATTCTCTCCTATAATGTTTTTACCCCCCCAATGTACCTGGTGGAGTCGAGCTCCTCGGAGAGGCGTCGACAAACGTCGAGGGACTCGCTGTTCGGCGACAGGGAATCGACGGCCCTTCTTGAATGCCTTCCCTTTCAAGCGGGAGGCACGGGGCGTCGAACGTCCGTCGACAAACGAGGTAGAACGATGTCGAAGAGGCGGCAGCTTCGTCCGAGCGGTGCTCGTCGGCGTCGGCGTCCTGCAAGGCGGAGGTGTGCGGGGCACCTCGATGACAATAGTTCTGGACCGCAAAGATTGTAGAGACGGAAGCCCAGCAAGGGCGTCGAGTCGTCCGAGTCTTTGAGGTCGTCGGGTGGCGGGAAACCCACCGGCAGGTTTCTCCTCGGCGCGTTGGTCGGCCTCGACTTTCTCCGGCAGGATAAGCGGTCGACGATGCGGTCGAGAGAGTCCTTCGATTGAATGTTCTTAGGCAAAGGAGCGGACGGCTCCGGTCGTCGGCGGCACGGCCTCAAGTGGTTCCCACGGCTGGGCAACACAACTTCGACGGGCCTCCAGCGGTTTCACAAACCTGCGAACCCTGGTCGACGGCAATGGACTTCGACGGCGTCGATGTCCGGGTGCTTCACTTCGATCTCCTCAGCGGTCCCGTCTCGGGTCGACAGCCTTTCGAGGGTCTGTCTTCCAGGGCGCTTCGGCAAAGATGGAGCGGTGCTCGATGGTCCCTCGGAGCACGGGAAGAGGGCGCCTTACCAGGTCCTCTCTCGGGTCAGCCCTCGACGATCTCGTCAGCTTTCGGATCGGTCGAAGCAAATGCCACAGCAAGTCTTCTTCTTCCAGCTGGACGTCGAGGATCAGCAGTTCCAGTTACTCGTAGAGTGGAGACTCAGCTCCCTGGCTGCTTCAGGAGCACAATGGTCCCTTCTCAACCAAAGGTCCCTTCTGAACACTTTTCCAGTGGTGAGAGGTCCCCAGATATACTATCCTCTCTCTCATCCACGCTGCTGGCACACACTCAGCAGCCAATCATACTGCAGGGCATTCATCCAGTCAGTCAGCCAATCAGGCACACAGTGCATTCAGGCCACACTCCTCCCTTCCAGACACTCACAACAGGGAATGTGGATTGGGACAAGTACCCAGCCATTCAACACTACACACTGCATTCAGGCCAGTTTCGGGCAGGGCTGTCTCAGTCTTTGTCTCTCATGCCAAAAACCAGACAACCACAACAGGAAGTGTATATTGGTCACACACTCCATTCGCCCAGGTCCCACCCACAGGAGGTACCCACAACATACAGTCACTGGGAAGGCTCCAGCCAGTCTAGCTGGGCCTTCACAACAATACCATACATGGAACTTCCACCCAACAGCCAGTCAGGGGGAAGGGACAGAGACAGGGCTTCCCAGGACTTTGGGAAAACAAGATAACAGGCAATAGAAAGCAAGAGCCACAGGGGCCATGTTGTTTCCTATCAGGAATCAACAGATCCCAATGACAGGGCCAGGGTATCCCAAAATGGAGGACACCCGGAGCACCTGTCAAATTCAGCACGGAGCTGCCACCAGCCCATACCCTGCTCTGGGGTCACCCACAGGTGCCCAAAAACATACACTAGGGGCACAGGGTTGTACCCCTACCCATGGGTGCCATAAGGGTATCCCATGGGTCTGTTCACCAAACCAAAAGAGAGAGCTGCACTGCCAGGAGTCCCACATGGACTCCGGGGCAGAAAACATAACAGAACACACGGTAAAAACAGAAAAAGGACAAGGATTCAGAGGCCCTGTCCCTCAGATGCATTTCCAGCATCACACAGGACGCTGCCTCTGGACCCCCAACCTGGAACAAGAAAGGGGAGGCACACCGCAGGAAGAGAGGGGGCTTGAGCCCATTGGCTGGATGACCCTCCCTGTTGGGTCCAGCAGTGGTACCCCGGACCCCTACGCCTGATGACTGAATGAGGGGGTGCAGACCCAAACCCACCTGTGAGTGGTCACCCGAGAGCGTCATTTGGCAGGGTGAGTTGGTCTTACCCACAATAGGCAGTGGTTCATGCCATTACTCCCTCAGGGACATAATCATTCTACGGAATACTGCACATATGTGAGACCGAGGCTGAGGCATGAGAGGAGCTGCAAGAAGGGCCACTCCGGCAAGTGAAGCGCACTAGGAGAGGAAAGAGCAGGCATAAGAGGCCCATTGGGAGTGGCTGGTTAAAGGGGACATATCGGTGGCCTAGCCTCATAGCTGGCGGTGCGCAGCAGGATTAGAGAGAAGCGTGCCAACCCCGGAGCCACCCAGGGAAGAGACAGTTTGGTGTAGAGAAACGGGAGTTTGGAGATACTTTGGGGAGAATGGCTACGAAATCCAAAGTAAAAGGGAGTAAACTAGCCCAACAACCAGGAGAAGCCTTGGGCACCCTCCACGCAATGTGGCCTGCACAGACCTCGAAAGATGGGGCCAGGAGCAGCCAGGAAGAGACTGGAGAGGGCACTGCTCCTGGGAACTCGGAAGACTCGACCCTCATGTCGAGGCAAGAATTTCTAGGGGAACTGCACGCCCTGCAAGCTAATCTAGCCAAAACATTTCGGGAGCAATTCAAGCTTATGCGGGCCGATTTAAACGAAGCCCTGGGCGAGATCAGACATGAGATGCAGTAATTAGGGGAGAGGATGGACGTCCTTGAAAAGGGCCTTCAGAAAGTGGACAAGGACACTATGGCCAACAGTGAGGCTATTGAGAGACTAGACATAGCAACTCGGAATCTGGAGATTCAGATGGAGGATATGGAAAATAGATCCTGAAGGATCAATATTAGGGTGAAAATGTTACCAGAATCTGTACCAGATAAAGACCTAAAAATGGTTATCCAAGAGATCTTTGCAGATATCCTGGATGAAGAAAGCCCAGAGATGATTGAGTTAGATAGAGTCCACAGAACAGGGCGGATGGCTAAAGGGCAAACAGCAAGGCCTCGAGACGTGCTGGCTGCTTTTGCCAGATACGCGCAGAAGGAAGCAGTCCTCAGAGCGGCAACGAAGCGGGAACCCATTATGTTTAAAGGGCAGCAGATAGCACTATTCCAAGACCTGGCGGGTAGCACACTCATAAAGAGGAGACAGATGGGCCCAGTGCTCAAAATATTAAATGAGAAGGGCATCCGTTATAAATGGACCTTTCCCTTTGGCCTGATCTTCGAGTGGGAGGGGCATCAGAAAAGGATCACTTCGGTACAGGAGGGAGCGGATTTGCTTCAAATAGAGATGGCAGAGACCCCCACAGGCTCAGAGATACAAGGAACGAGCAGCCGGGCCAGGCCAAGACCATGGGAGTGGAAGACAGTCGGGGAGAAAAGAAGAAAAGGAACAAAAGAGGGAGGAACGCCACAAAAAGAGAAGTCCAGAGAAGAAGCAAAGGAGACATAAACAGGCCTCAGACACGAAATAGTGATAGAAGGGGTGGTGGGCCTATAAAAGGAGAGATGGGGGTGTGGGGGTGCTGGGGTGGCAAACATTTTGGGAACGGAAAGGGCAGGAATGCCCGAGTTAGGAGTGGTGGGTAGGTGAGAGGGAATCATCTACCCGGGGGGGGTTTTGGGGGGATGGTGGGACGGAGGGGAAGGGGCATCGGAATCGGGGCAACGAGACACTCAACAAAGGGGAGGGCAAAAGGGCTGTGGCGAGGAACATGGGATACACAATAGGGGGTAATCCTTCAAGTGGATAACACATAATGTAAGGGGGCTGAACACCCCCCTCAAGAGGAAAAAGCTGGAGCACTTTACAAGGAAAGAGGGGCCAGATGTTATGGGGCTGCAGGAAACGCATCTTTTGTACAAAGGTCAGGGGCGGTTGAAGCTTCGTGGTTTCGACCAGATTCTGCATGCCTCCAGTCAAAGCAAATCGAAGCTACAAGAATAAGTCGGCTTCAGAGTCTGGGAGGTAATAAGGGACAAGGAGGAGAGGTATATAGTGGTGAAGGGGAAGTACCAGGATATCCCCTATACGATAGCAGTCGTGTACGCTCCAAACTCTGGATAGGAACAGTTTTTGCAGCGAGTTTTGAAGGTGCTGGAAGAGCAACCCTGGGGTCAGATAGTACTGATGGGAGACCTTAACATTGCCTGGGATAGAGAGCGGGATAGGACCGGAGGACAGGTAAGAGGGGGGGAGCAGTTATGTCGATGGACCTGAAGGATAGAATTGACAGGATGGGCTTAAGAGACACATGGAGGAAGCTGAAGGGGGAGGAGGAAGGTCACACTTTCTTATCGGGGGTCCATGGGTCTCAGTCGAGAATCAACTATATCTGGGTCTCTGTGGGGCCAGTGGGCAGAATTCGGGAGGTTAGCACGAGACCGATAGGGACTGCGGACCACAAAACGGTATCAATTATTTTGTATTTTGGACATGGGTTGTAGGGACAAGGGAGTCTGGGACTGGAAATACCTGAGGTCCATCCTAAGTGACCCGGAGATTCGGGGGAAATCGAGGAGAAGATTAAGATTTTCTTTGCTATTAATAGGAAGGAGGATACTCGGGAAGAAGTAAGATGGGATGCCTTCAAGGCCACCCTTAGGGGAGATCTCATAGCGGTAGCCGCTCACCGAGCAAAGCAAATGAAGGCACTAGAAACGCAACTTGAAGCAGAGGTAGAGTCAGCCAGGCAGAATGTGGGAACAACCCCATCTAGGAAGGCTATGAGGGAATACAGAAGAGCAGTAGGACAGCCAGAGATTCTCCGAACTAAAAAAGCAGAAGGGGCTCTGTTAGCAGTACGGCAGAAATATTACGCAAAGGCGAACAAAGCAGACGCACTTCTGGCACGCCTACTTAGGGGGGCAAGATCGAGAAATGCAATTACGGTGCTAAAAACCGGCTCAGGAGAGCGGATCACAAGGGCCGGGGAGTTTCAGGAAGTACTGGCAGAGTACTACGAGTCCCTGTATACGTCTCAGAATCCTCAGGGTAAGCTGCAAGATGAGTTCTTAGGGAAGGTGCAGTTACCGAACATCGGGAGGGAGGCCCGAGAGATCCTTAATCAGGAAATTACTGAGGAGGAAGTGCGAGGGGTAATTAGGGCTTTACCGGCAAACAAGGCCCTGGGCCCAGATGGATATACTGCTGCCTTTTACAAGATGTTTATCTCACAGCTGGCTCCGCACCTGACTTCGCTGTTTAATAAGTTTCGGCAGACAGGCAGGATTGCTCCATCCATGGAGGAAGCTACACTAACCCTTATACTTAAGCCAAATAAAGACCCAGAGGAAAAAACGTCCTATAGACCTATAGCATTAATAAATATTGATGCTAAGATATTCACAAAGATTCTCGCAAATAGACTTGAAGCTTACCTCCCAAAACCGATACACCCCGACCAAGCAGGTTTCGTATGGGGCAGGCAAACATCAGATAATATCAGGCGGGTGGCCCACCTAGTAGAAAAAGCGCAGAAAACGAACACTCCCGCAGGCCTTTTGGCCCTTGATGCAGAAAAGGCATTTAACCGTGTGGAGTGGTCCTTTCTGTTCTGGGTTATGCAAAAAATGGGATTTGGAGGGGAATTCTTGACTATGGTGCAAGCTAACTACCAGGCCCCTTCCATTAGGTTAGTGGTGAATTGAACAGCGTCACGATCTGTACGTTTGCAGAGGGGAACGAAACAAGGTCGCCCGCTATCGCCTATACTATATGCGATATACCTGGAGCCTCTTTTACAGGCAATAAGGGAGGCGGAGGAGATACAGGGCATCCCCTTTGGAGGAGAGCAACAGAAGGTTTTAGCGTTTGCTGACGATATGTTACTTGCTCTAACGTCACCGACCGCTTCAATTCAAGCAAGCACAAACCTGTTGTGGAAGTTCAGAGAGGTCTCAGGGTTAAAGATTAATGCTAATAAATCCAAAATCTTAAACTTAACGCTGAAGGCTCAGGAGCGCGACAGGTTGAGGGCAAGCACTCCTTTTATTTGGAGCCCGGGAGGGGTGAGGTACCTAGGGATAAATATTACAGCAAACCTGGCCGGTTGGTACATGGCCAATTACCCTTCACTTCTGAAGGAATTCAAGAGAGACTATCAGAAATGGAGAGGTCATAGGGTATCATGGTTAGGGCGGATCGCCGCGGTCAAGATGGTCACACTCCCGCGACTGTGGTACTTCTTCCAGGCAATTCCTCAGCCGGTCCCACCAGGTTTTTTTAAAGAACTGGGAACACTGACCAATGGATTCCTATGGGAAGGGAAAAGGGCCAGGGTGAGCAACCGCTTGCTTATGGCACCCAGGGGGGGGCTGGCATTACCAAATTTTAGGCAATATTACGAAGGGGCACAATTACGGGTTATTAGGGAATGGTTGAAGGGGGACGAGGGTACCCAAGATAAGCTGTGGGTGAAGATGGATAGGGCGGTGGCTCATCGCGACCTGGCGGAGGTTTTATGGTTGCCAAAACCGCATAGACCTAGGCATCTCTATGAGAGCTCCATAATTAAACTTATGGCGGACATACGGGATAGATTAGTGGGAATCACGTTGTTTCCGTCGCCCTTCACTCCTATTTTTGGAAAAAGGGATTTCACACCGGGATTGGAGAAGGGTGCATTTAGGCATTGGCAGGAGGGGGGTTGCAGGAAATTGAGTGATATGTTTCGAAGCGGGGAAGTATTATCTTTTGAGGACTGTAAGCAGGAATTTGCAATACACGAAGGAGAGAGATTAAGGAATGCACAAATACGGCATTGGGTGCTACAACCATGGATCAGAACAGTGCTACTAGAGGGCCGACAAACTTTGAAAGCTTCCTTCTGACTAATGACGGAACAAAGAGTTTAATATCCAATCTATATAAGACTTTGGATGGTGGGAGTGCAGAACATCAATGGGCGTATATGCAGAAATGGGACCAGGTCCTGGGGAGGGAATTTGATTGGACGGAATGGAAGAGGTTGTGGAGGAAAATAACTAAGTTGGTGAAAGCCGCCCAACTGCAAACAGCATGGTACAAGATATTGGTTGGGTGGCATTATACACCGGCCCGTCTCCAGAAGATGTATCCGGGAACCTCAGGGAGGTGCTGGAGGGGCTGTGGGTTGATAGGCACAGCAGAACATATCTGGTGGGACTGCCCCAAAATCAAACCATTCTGGAGAGGGGTGCGGGCGGCACAGGAGCAGGCCTTTGGTCTGGGAGATGGAAGAACACCGGCGCAGATCCTCTTAGGCGTCAGGGGCACCACTTGGGTGGGGGAACCTAGGGCGAGGGAGAAAGCGAAAGTGATACTAACGTTGGCAGCTATGATGTTAACAGCCCAAAGATGGAAATGTCCGGACACCCCCATGATCCAAGACTGGCTACGAAAGATCTGGGAAATAGTGGCCTTGGAATGGGCAACATATGACATGGATAATAAGATGCAGAACTTTGCCATGGAGTGGGGGGAAATAATGACTTTTCTCAAGGATGACCTCAGGGTGATGTGGTGCCCGCAGCGCCTGAGATTGTTAGATTTACAATAAACGGGGAGGGTGGGCCTGGAAAGACTGAGTATCATGAAACGAATGACCGATGCCTCGGTGGAGTGTGGGGAGGGTTTGTGGGGGGAATGTTTTCACAATGTTGTAAAATTCAATAAAGAGAGTTTTCAACAACAAAAAAAAGGATAGTCACATTGCGCAGTCATATACCAACTAAATCTCAAAATCTAACATTCGCCTCACAAGTCCTTCTTGACACCTTAATGCTTGCCACTTGCCATTTAAAGTCAGGGGATCAGATCCTGATACATATTCCATAATCTCCTGGAAATGTGAAAGCACGTGCCCTAAACCTGGATTCCTTAAAGCAGCAATTAACTGGTTTACCCTCAAAACCCCTCACTAATAAGTTGGTGAAGGTAACAAGTAGGGAAAAGAGAAACCTTAAACTCAAAGAAGAGGAAGTGACTCCTACTCTAAGAAAGAGGAGGAATTAGAGTTATTTTCCCTTTCCGACTCTGAGGAAACATTAACTCCTGATATCATGGCCTCGATGGATGACATATTGGCCCAATTGGCAGCGCATTAAATGCAAGCTTAGGACCAGCTCCAAAGGGGATTTGCGCGTTTAATTGCTGCTCAAGAAAGGCCCCATATTCCTCAGGATGTTCTACAACCGTATAGGGAAGGCGAGGACTTGGTACATTTCTTTCAAACTTTTGAGAGGTTAGCTACTCAATTCGATTGGACAGATTAATTAAAACAATGCTATCTCAGGCCTTTTTTGAAAGGGGAATTACAAACTTCATATCAACTATGGCATCTCTGAGGAACAGCTACCTTTCCCGAAATTAAAGAGGGTCTTCTCCAGAGAGTAGGTGCAACAAGCAACTTTTATCGACACTGATTTAGAAGTCTCAAGTTGAACCCTGGAGAAAGCCCAGTAGAATTAGGAGAAAAAGTGAAAAATACACTGTCCTTGTGGCTGGGAAAAATACCTTTGCAGGAAGTACTAGAAACCTTAAATATAGAACAATTTATTAACTCTTTACCCTATTTCCTTCAAAAAGCAGTCTTGCAACTTAATAATCCCACGTTAACGTTGGCTACAGAAATAGCTCAAATTTATTTTGATGCTAATAATAATTTTCATCTACTACACAGGTTAGAAGAGAAAAGAGAAAACAAAGGGTCCCATCGCCAGAATTTCCAACCAAGAGAAAAAACAACCTTCCCAATAGAGCCACAGACTTTCACATAGGAGATAAAGAATAATTTGAAAAAAGATTAGAAACCAGAATGCGGGAAGAAACGAGGAAAGAGGAAAGTAAACCAAGTAAATCAATTACTCCTCTCTGTGTTTCATGTAAAGAGCCAGGACATCTAGCTAAAAACTGTCCTCAAAATAAGACGGAAGCACCCTTGGAGATCGGGTGCATGATAGGAGAAGAGTGGGAAGATCCATACACATGTGATGAAATTGAAAGCCAAATTAATTGTTTTTGGAGTATATCCACTAAATCGACTCCTGAACCAGCACTAGTGAATGGGGTACAGTACAGGCACTTGTAGACTCAGGTAGTAAACAAACAGCAGTCCGAGCAGATCGTGTTCAGTCTGAGAAACTACAAGATGCTCCATTAATACAAATTATTGTGTCCATGGAGAGCATAAAATGTACCCGAAAGTCAAGGTCCCCATTCAGATACAGGGTATTCACATGAGCTTACCCTCAGCGGTAATCCCTGCTTTGTCCAAGGAAGTAATCATTGGCACTGATTTTCCACAGTTTACATCGCTACTACGAGAAATCAGACCACAGTCCCCAACATTTTCTCCATTTACCCACTCGTAAGAATAACTTTTTGTTCTCGACAAATCAGTTTGGGATTGGTCCCAACCTTCTGTTCCTTGTGTGGCAGGCCTGAGTCATAGGGGAAGGTAATGTGAGGAATCTGAGTCCGTCCTCACTTCTCGTCCTAAGTTATCCTCCTCCCAGGTGGCCAGCGAAAGGCCATCGCTTTTGCATCTGGGGGTGGATATGCGAGGCAGAATCACTTGGGCAGGGGAGACTTGGGGAGAGAGGAGGAGGACCCCACAGATGAGACATGGCATGCCCCATTTCCCTTTTATAGGGAGGACAACATCCCTCAGGCGTTTATAGGATATTGTCAAACTCATCCCTATTTTCCCAATGACAGTCATACATGCATACACCACTTTGGTACTGGGATGAAGAAGAGTACCAAACACCACTTTGGTACTGAGACGAGAAAGAGGACAACACGAAGAACGAAGAAAGGACTGCAGCTAGAAAACTTAGCAGTCTAGTTGTCAGAAGAACAATCAGCCTGGCAGGGACTTTAAAATCCCCAACACCTGGGAAGGTAGTGAAGTGGGTGTGGCAGAAGCCGGCTGGAGGAGCCAGAGCCACAACTGGTGGTGCAAGAGAAGGCAAGCGGTGTACTGAAGGATCAGAGAGTGCAGAGCAGGAGTAGCAAAAGGAAGGAAGGTGCGGTGCAGGTCGGAGAGCCCAGCAGATCCGCCGGTGCGACATAGACGGAAGCAGGAGGCCCTTCACGAGACCGCTTGAGTCGCTGACAGCCTATCGGTCAGGACACAGCGAAGAAGCCGAACGTCAGCACACCAGAGACGCGAGATGCCACACCACAGATAATTAAATCCGTGTGAGACTGGAGACTCGTAGGACCGCCGTAGGCACAACCGGGTGAGTCCACCTAGTGAGTAGGGCCTGGACACGGCAGGGGGGCGGTCGAGCATGCATAGATTGTTGAACTATCAAATCCTGTTTGTTTTGAATACTGAAATGAAAGTGAAAAGCATTGTGGAACAAGTAGTGGCAAGAGCCAGTGAAAAGCATTGTGGAACCAGTAGTGGCAAAAGCCTATGAAAAGCATTGTGAAACCAGTAGCGGGCAGAGAAAAGCATTGTGAAACAAATAAGTGGCAAGAGCCAGTGAAAGTGCTGGGGAACCAGTGTGGGCCAAAATCAGTGGAAAGCATTGTAAAATAAAGGTGGGCCAAACCTAGATGATTGTTGTGGAAGCCAGATTTAAACAGTAAGATTAAAGAACATTATGACGTTGGTGAAAAGGGCACCAACCAGGGGTACTGGTCGCATGACCTGTAAAGGGTGGACTGTGTGGTCCGACAACTGCGGTTAGACCGAGTGAACCCCAGCACAGTTTGAAGGTTCTTGAAGCCTGGGGAAGGGAACCCTCAGGCATTGAAACTTGCCCTTCTGAAAACTGCGTGAGCGGGAGGGGCTGGGGCGCACCCCATATGTATTTGTATTTGTATTTGTTTTATTTATAACGTGCAAAGCATTAGGCCCGGAGGCAACAGGGTGCAATTTGTACAAAGTTACAATAATGCATATAAACAGACATTAACAGAATACTAACAGTGTTTCTATCTACATACATTACAGTAATTACAGTGCCGCTATGCATAACAGTAGATATACCCCTAGGGTGTACAGAGAATAGTAACGGAGGTCAGCGGGCCAGAGTATGTAAGTCAAGGGCGCAGAGCATGCCTTAGTGCTGGTCAAAAAGCCAAGATTTGGTTTTGGCCTTGAATGTGTTGAATGAGTCTTCAGCTCTGATTGTAGCAGGGAGGGAGTTCCATAGCTTAGAGGCTAGGACAGGGGAAGCTGGTGCCCCCCGCCTTTTGAAGTTTAAACCTAAGTATCGATAGACAGTGGGTCTGGGCAGTTCTTAGAGGTCGGGAGGTCGAGTGGCGAGACATCCAACTGCAGAGGTAGATAGGGGCCTTGTTAGCCAAGCTTTTGTGCGTGAGGGCAAGTGTTTTTAGTGAGATTCTCTGCTTGACAGGTAGCCACTTTAGGTTGGTTCTGGATTCTGAAATGTGGTGGTTGCGGGGGATGTTTAGGGCAGCTCGAATGGCATTGTTTTGTGTTGTTTGGAGTTTATTCAGGTTCTGTCGGCGAGTATCTAAGTAAAGAGCTTTACAATAATCAATTCTGGCCATAATGAGAGTTCTAGCAAGTGTGACACTGTTACGGGTGGCAAGGAACTGTCTGCAAGCTGCAATAAGTTTAAACGTGTATGCAGAGGCAGATCTGACTGCATTTATTTGTCGAGATAAGGATAGGGTGGCGTCAAGGTAAAAACCTAACGTTTTAGTATCTTTCGAGACTCGTATGGTATTACCGTATATGGTAAATGACTGGCAGCTCTAGTTTGCTCAGGCATTGTGAGGTGCCCAGGATGAGGAGCTCCGTCTTGTCGTCATAACTGGTGTTTGGCCATCCAGGCTTGGATGACCAGGTAGACGTTGTTAAGGGCCTTGGTGTCAGCTATATAATCACCTGTGATGGGAATGAGTATCTGGGTGTCATCCGCATAGTTGGTGTATGAGACACCCAGATAGTCAAGCACATCAAAGAGTGGTTTCGTGAAAATGTTATAAAGTGTAGGTGACACGCAAGATCCCTGAGGTACGCCGCAGTGAATAGGGGGGGGTCCGTGTCTGCGGATGGGGCAAAGACCCTCATGGATCTGTTGCTCAAAAAGGATTTGATCCAGGCCGCAGCAGATGACGAGAAGTTGGCAGCAGAGTGGAGGTGCCTGCATATGATCTGGTGGTTGACCAAATCAAATGTGGGCAGAGAGGTTGAGGAGTAGTAGCATTGCTAGTTTACCCTTGTCCTTCAATACCTCAATTTGGGTTTTTAGGTCTATTAAAGCAGTTTCCGTCCCGTGTCTGGGATGAAATCCGGATTGTCGTAGACCTAGCAGATTGTTAGATTCCAAGTAATCTTGGATCTGAAGGTATGCTGCGCGGTCTAAAATCTTAAGCAAAAATGGTACCGTGGTGATAGGTCGGAAGTTAGTAGCTATGCTTGGGTCTAGGGATGGTTTTTTGAGCAGTGGGATCACCCAAGCGTCCTTAAGGTTGTCCGGGGCAATACGTGCTTTAAAGGAGGAGTTGATGAAGGCAGTAATGAATGGGGCCAAATCATGTGCAGAGTCCTTAATGATGGGAGCTGGGCAAGGGTCACCTTGACAGTTGGATGGTTTAATTCTCAGGATGATATTTTCTACCTCGGTAACGGTGAGCGGTGAGAAGGCAAATGGTTTGGTGTTAGCAGTGTCTAGAGGGAGGGCCCTAGCGGGGGAGAGTGAGCGGTTGTCGAGCTTCAGACTGTCCTGCTTGTCTTTAATTTTAGATCGTAGTGTGGAGATTTTTTTCAGTAAGGCTGCTTGAATGTTAGCACACCATTTACTATCTTTCGTGCAAGTGTCTGGGGGGAGACTGGAGTTTCTAGCTCTTTTAGGATTCTGAAGAGTTCCTTTGTATTCCAATCAGCTTGCAGAATACGATTGTTAAGAGACTCTTTTTTTGCAGTGATGATAGCATCTTTGTAGGTGAGTGAGGCAAGAAGGAAACCATCTTTATGCTCACCAGAAGGGTGGCTTTTCCAGCGATTTTCAGCACAGGGTTTAGCTTTGCGGAGCATTCTTAACTGTGGGGTGAACCATGAATTAAGATGTGCTCGTGGTTTGGCCTTCCTAAGTTTAATGGGTGCTATGGAGTCTATGGCCGTGAGCATAGTTTGCTTATAGGTGTCTGCTAGGGAGGTGGGATCAGAGCAGGTGTTGGTGGCCGCATTGAGGGAAGGGAGTAACAGAGGGAGGAGTTTCTCCTTAGTTATGTCCTTTTTACTTCTAGTAGGGAGTGCTGGGGCTATCAGTGTTGGGGCTCGTGGGGTTGCTTAAATATTAAAAGTTATGATATGATGGTCAGACCATGCCTGTTGAATGCTGGCAGAACCCTTTGTGAACTATATGTGAGAACATTAAACCTGGTGAAGGTAAAATAACCTCTTCCTTGAGTTAACTTAATAGTTTAAATCTTGGGGAAGGAAACTGCAAGACTATTTTGTGGAACTGTGTTGAACTTCGGGAAGGGATTCCCAAGACCATTTTGTAGAGCTGTGTTGAACTTGGGGAAGGGAACACCAAGACATTTTGTGGAATGGTGTTGAACTTGAAGAAGGGCACCCCAAGACCATTTGGTGGAACTGTCTTCACTTGGGGAAGGGAGCCAAGGGCAAGCCAGGAACTGGAAGAAGCTCAGAACATTAGTTGGAACACTATTTCTTCTGTTGCTGACATCCCTACACATTGTTTAACTTTAGTTGTGAGGGCAAGAGTAGGTTTTGGACACAGACAGACTTAAGTTGAATTTACTGACTCAGACTATCCTTAGTTTATTTAGGTAGTAAAATCTCACCTCAGTATCGGGAAAGTTAGGCCTTACAGCCTCCTGACATTTGAGTTAGTAAAGAGCATTCATTTGAACTTTGAATCTGTTGTCTGTGTCCACTGAATGATGCCCTCACAGATTCCTAATGTTTGACATCTTCTCGTAACCGGTTGATCACTTGGTACAGGTTGTGCTCTACAAATGTCCCCATTTTCAGGTGTATCCATATCCCTGGGTATTTGAAGCCCTCCATTTCCACCCGAAGGGGGCAGCCTTTTGGCACTGCCTCTCCCCTTCTCCCCCCAACTGGCATGACCACTCATTTTTCCCAGTTTATCTTTAACCCACAATACCAGCAAAACTCCTGTGGTAACCCGATGGTTCGCGGGCATAATCGGTTGGTGTCCCCCAGGTATATCAAGAGATCGTACGCGTATAAAGATATCTTGTCTTCCCATCCCCTGGCCAACAAAAGCCCTGCATTGAGCTGTCTGTCCTAAGGGCCTGTGCTAAGAGCTCGATCGCCATGAGAAACAAGAGGGGCAACAGTGGGCATCCCTGGAGGGGTCCCTTCTGCAGCAGACATGCCCTAGACCTATGGACCGCTAACCCGCACCCAGGCCTTTGGGCACGTGTATAGCAACCACACCCACCTCATATATTTGGGTCCCATTCCCATCTTACCCATCCCTGCCCAGAGGAACCCCCACCACACCCAGTCAAAAGTTTTTTCTGAGTCCAATGCCATGACCACATGGGGCCCTTCTAACGACTCACAGAGTGCCAACGCATTATGTAGCCTCCCCAGGTTAATCCGGGTAGCCCTCCCTAGTACGAATCCACACTAGTCCGGATGTATTTACTTATTATCCAGCCGGAGCACCCTATTGACTAAGACCTTTGCCAAGAGTTTGGCCTCCACGTTTAACAATGGGATTGGTCGATAGGCTGGGCATTCGTTCAGAGGTTTACCTTTATTTGGATGATGACTATGTTGGCCCTCCTCAGATCTTCCAAGATCTCCCCCTCTCTTGACTTTTCTGGAACATCTCCAGCATGGGGTCGCTCACCTTGTCACACACACACACCACCAGAACTTTGTAGGGAACCCATTCGAGACAGGGGACTTCCCTGCCTGCAACCCATGCATTGTCCGCAGAATGTCCTCCTTTGTTATGTCTGAATCTAGGTCCAGGTACTCCTGTTCCCCAAATATGGCAATTCTATTTTGACCAGGTACCGTCAATATCCCTGGCTGAGGGCCCTGGGACCTCCACATAGAGGGATTGGTAATACTCTGCAAAGACACAGCAATATCCTCCCCTTCCGTGTACTTTCCCGTCTTATCTAGTATGCCCCATACCCATCTCACCCCCTCCTCTCTCCTCTCGAGCCATGCCAGCATCAGCCCCCTTTTATTCCCTGGATCATAGGTTTGCGCCCGTTTGGCCAGATAAGCCTCCCGGGCCTGGACCATCACCTGTTTTTTAAATCCCCCTTCCAGCCTAGCAAGGGCATGTTTTGTCGCAGCCGTTGGTGCCTGGTCGTGGCTCCTTTGGGCCTCCTCCATTGCTTCCACTTTTTCCCATAGCTTAACCGTTCTTGCAGCCTTTTGAGCTCCAAACGCACCTTTGGCTGCCCCTCTTATCACCGCCGTGTATGCTTCCCAAAGCGTAATTCTATCTACTGTGCCTCTATTCAGGGTAAAGTACTCTTCAGTGCCTCCCAAAAATGCCTCTCTAATCTTCTCGTCGCCCATATAGTACGTGTTTAGCCTCCATTCTCCCCTCCCGGCTTTGGACCTCCCTTCTAGCTGGATTCACAATGGGGCATGATCTGACAGACCCCTGGGCAGGTATCGCGCCTAAATAACCCTACCGAGTGCTGTGCAGGGCAGTAGCAAATAGTTCAGTCGTGACTGGGTCTCATGGGCCCCCGAATAGTAGAAAAAGTGTTGCAGATCTGGGTGCAGTTATCGCCACGCATTCCATAACCCTGTTGCTGCCAGGAACGATGCAAGTTTAGTATTGGACTCGCCCCTCTGTGGTGTCACTCCCCGTGATCTTCTATCTAGGTTCCTGTCCAGGATGTCATTCACCAAGATAATTAATGGTTTTCAATTTCAGATGGGCCACTTGGAGGATCGAATTCATTAAGATGGGGAACATCACTACCCAAAATCATTTGAGTGGGAAGGTCAGGTATTACTGCCGCTAAAACCGATGTTTCCTTCCCCATTATGGTAACATCAAGTTTGGTCAAGGGATGTCCTTTAGCCTGACCGTGAACACAACCTACATTTCTTTGTCCTAATACTTGCCATGTTGGAGGAAGAATTGACATTTTCACAGCAGACCCTTTACTTCCTGTGTCCAATTGGGCCCATATTGTCTTCCCCTGGATTATTGCTGGGAGTCGATAATTATTTTTCTCCCCTGCACAAAGCATTACATCGGATTTCTCCACAGAACTGGTTCTTTCAGAATGAAAAGAGATGGCACTTTCACTGGGAAACTCAAACTTTTCTTCTTCTCTTCTTCCTTTTTGGGCCTATGGCATGGCCACAGGCCCCCAGAACACAAAAACCACACCATCTAGTGATGGGGGCAATGGGTCACTTGACTCACTTATGTCCCTTTGGGACCTATAAAAACAGGGGCCCTGGCTGGACCCAGTCCTGGCGCCTTTGGCGCCAGGCTCATATAGAGATATGAGCAGGAACACTTTATTTCCGTACAGGAGTGCTTTTATTTTACAAAAACATTTCAGGAGCTGAAAGCCTTTATTCCAGAGAACATCCTCATGTGCTGACACATCGGGTGTGGCTCTCTAGGCCTGGTCTTCATGTGCTGACTCATCGGGTGTGGCCGGGTGTGGCAGGCAGGCTGAACCTGGTGGGCGTGGCTTCAGGAGCTCAGCTATATAAGCTGCTCTATCCTTAAGGCTGGTGCTTCGCGTTACTGTGCACTCGCGTGCAGCGTGACACTCACCGCCGCTTGGACCAGTTTACTTAGCTTTGAAACCAGGCGTTCTCCTGCATACTCACCTCCAGGAAACCGGTGCTTCATCGCTTCATCTGCAGACTCATCTCCTGACATCCAGTGATCTTGATCCCGATGCCGCAGCACTGCACTCCGCATCCACGAACTCGGACCCTGTGAAGAAGAAGAAAGACCAGGTTAGAACATCCGCCCTAGGGCCGCGCCACATTTGAACCCCTGCACTCCCCTGCAGCTTCGTTCCTCATTCCCTCCGGCTTTCGCCTCGAGCTCCACAGCTTCTGCCGGGCCGGCAACATCTTCTGCAAGGGAAGAAAGCAAAAGAGCAAACATCAAAAGAGGAACGGACAGCAATACAAGACAAACTACAATGCAACAAAAACAGATGAAGAAAGACAAAGGAAAACAGGAACACTTACCTGCAGTATAGTGGCTTAGTTGCAACAGGACTGGACTACAAAGTACAAGGGACCAGTGAAGGAACTCGGTCCAGATTATACAAGCGCCCCTGCCAGAAGCAGCAGGATAGAGTGCTCGCCAAAACTAATCAACAGGAGCAGCCCGAGCAGCATCTCCTTTTACCACCAGTCACCACATAAGCGCAGAGGGCGAAATCAGACCCGAGCGACCTCACCCCCGGGAGGGCTGCAACCGTGCCCCAACACCTACGCAGAGACCAGGTGTGCGTAACAGCGTGTGGAAGATGTAAGGGACATTGGCGGATGGAGTGTTCAAAACTCCAAAGCTAAAGCACTCCCAAATCTATAGAAGTATTCTCTGCGAAATCTTAATCTCCAAAGTATGAAGTGTCAAGGTTTTCATGCATTTTAAATAAAGACTCCGGAGATGTATTTGTGACTGAGTGCAATATATCATGGGATTTATTTTGTTTGAAAATAAATGTATTAGATGGTTGATAATCCCTGACTTCACTCTCTTGGATGTAAGCGTGGCAATTTATGGTGGTATCTTTCATAAAATTATCAATTTTACCTGGGCTCCATGAGTGTTCTAATTGCTCATATTTTGGTTTACCAATGTTTGTTCAGGATTAAAACAGGTCATCATATTATGTGATTCTTCCTCCTCTTTATCAGTAAACTTACAATTAGATTAATTTACCAAACAAGAGGGAAAATGTTTTCCTGATGTACTGTTAAGGGCATTATTTTGAAATCTATCCCTGTTCCATGCCTCCCAAGCAAAATCATATATCGATCCTAGCCTACTCTTTCACCTTTGTGTATTTCACGGGGATTTATTCAAGTGTTCAGGAGCATACACTTTAGTTCATGGCCACAAGAAACTAAGGGACATATTTTCAATCATGTTACTTGCATGGGCATAATGTAGGCAGATGGGCGAACAGGAAACTCTATTACCAATTATAGAGAAATTAAGAGTTATCCTTCCCCGGGATCACATATTTTTGAGGAAAGAAAGGTGGTAATTGTTACCTTCTACCGGTTGTCTCACAGGACTGATGGCTTGTCCTAAGAGTTATTAAACATTTAAGGAATACATTAATCTGGAGAGGACAATGATTATTAGGGCCCTCCCTTAATATTCCTGCTCCCCTAATAAAAATGGGGTTAAAATTAATTTCTTGGGGATTCCAAGATGGCCACTCAGAGGGGGAAGACGTGCTAAACACAGCTCGCCCCCGGCCCGCTACTAAAGGTGAATAAAAAGCTACATTGGCCTCCCCGCCCCGTGAACGGGCACACTGGGAATGCGGGAAACCCTCACTGCAGCAGAAGCGGCCTAGGCACTGCAGTGAAGGAGACCGCCAAGGGGCGGAGAAGGAGCAGAGTGTGCGGTGGCCCATCAAGCATGCGACACAGCCGGGCCCACCAGAAACAGAGGCAGAGTGCTTTGTACACTATCGGGGAATCGGCAAGGTGGGTCAGCGATGGCCCTGAGAGAGCCTCCTACCTCCGAGAAGAAGAGCTGCCCTGGACACAGCCATTGGAAGTGCCAGTGGCAGGCAACGTTGCAGCGTGATGCATGGTATGCCCTCCGGCGGCATGGAAAGCCTGGTGGGGGATGCAGCTTCCCCAGGACTTCTGAGGTGGTAGGCCCCAATTGCACACAGCAGTATGGTCGGAGTGCAGCAACCACCATGCCCCATCTGAACCACACTACCCACAGCAGCGCAAGGGTAGTTAGGAGGAGCATTGCAGCAAGCATTGGAGCAGCCTGGGAGGGTGCCAGTTCAAAGGTGGCACACACTGATAGGTGAGGAGTGGTGAGTGGGACCCCGGCTACAACAAATGAAGGGGAGCCCAGAGGGAGGGGCCCCTTGCCGGAGCCTGTGGTGTGCCCACGGCCCAACAGCAAGGAGGAAGGCCCCTAATACAGAGACAGCTTTGAAGAGCAGAAGCAGTGTCGGTCCCACTGATTCCTAGTTAGGAGGTGCCTTCCAGGGAACACGTGGCACTCGGTGTCAGAGTAGAAAACAGCCCCCAGGTGGCGGTGTACTAGGGGCCCAGGCAGCTCTAGAGTCCAGACCTCACCCACAAGAGAACTCCCCAAGCCCAGTGGGAGAATGCTACTTAATGTGGGGCTGTAGGTACCACCTACGCAGCCGTGACACTGACAGGGGCCAACTGTGAGCGACAAGTTAAGTGATGTGGGGGCCAGCTCACTTCAGCTTTCGGAGGGGTGGGCCCCTATACTGAGGTGCACAGAGCCTGAGCAATGGCAGAGGTGCACATGTCTAAAAACAAGGATAAGGGAAGAAACAAGCAGACCCCCAGCTCACCCAATGGTGGCCTCCCAGGGGGCAGAGGGCACTCTGAGCATGTGTTGGCAACTGGACTAACTGAAGGCCCTGAAGCACACATCGCCCCCAGACGGGAATGTAGGAAGCAGGACCTCACCATCGTTGTGCTCCATGACGGTCAACAAGTAAGATTTGGAGTAGTGTCTAGCAGACCTCCAGACGCAGATCACAGAGTCCTTTCAAGAACAATTCTCCTCCTTAAAGTTGTATCTAAAAGGAGCAGTGCAGGAGATCAAGGGGGAGCTCACGAAAGCGGGGGACGAGTGGACACGAATGTACAAGCCCTTCACGATTTGACAGAGAACTCCAGAAAAACTGATGAAGCACTAGATCAACTAGCACGGCTATTGCACAACCTGGAACTTCAGTGTGAGGACCTCGAGAACAGGTCGCATCACTCAAACATATGTCTTAAGAATGTCCAAGAGGAGGTTGTGGATAGAGACCTCCAAATGACAGTACAAACTTTCTTCGCAGAGTTTCTCCTGGAGTTCCCCCCGGATGGGGTCCAACTAGACAGAATTCATAGAGTTGGCCCCACAAGAACAGTCCTGGGCGCCCGCCAGAGAGATGTCCTGGCCACATTTGCATCCTATGGTCAAAAAGAAGAATTGTTGAAAGCGGCCCGTACGGCCACCTCCTTGAAAATCAACGGGACCTTTGGTCCACTCTTCCAAGACATGGCATAATCCACGTTGCTTAAGAGGAGACTGATGGGGCCGGTAGTCAAAATCCCCAACCAGGAGAAGATCTGATACAAGTGAACATTCTCGTTTGGCTTGTTGTTCACATGGAAAGGGAAGCAAAGCAGGGTAACATCTTGTGAGGAAGGCTTAAGCGTGGTCTCGCCCAAGGGCGGTGAAGGGGCACCAGCCACAAAGGTCAGGAGTCTCAGCTCTCAGACGAGGCAGCAATGGGAATGGTCGACAGTGGTGAGAGAGAATAAATGGCCTTGTGCGCTGAAAAGGCTGCACCAAGTTTAAGGACACAGTGAGGGAGAGGCTGTGAAGTCAGACCCGGGCTGGTAGTGGCCTTAGGGACAGTTGGCTATGTGGGGGGAGGGGATAGTAGAATGGAGATCCCAGGGTCTCTGCTTGGGCAAGTGCAGCATGGAACACACTTGGGGGATCCGGGTGGAGGAGGCACTAGCTGGAAGGGGTGGGGAGCTAGCCTTTGGTGAGTTTGTTCTCTTGGAATACTAAGGGGAGGAGTAGCGATGTCTCTCCCTGGTTCTTGGTCCCAGGTTGTTTTGCGGTACATGGTCGGGGGTTCAGCCCAGGGTTGTCTCTAGGACCCATGGACCGGCCTGGGCTGTTATTAAGGGAGGGGGAGGGTTGGGGATCAGGAGGGAGTGGGGGTCTACAGTGCACTCGGATTCGATCTTAGTGATGGAAACCAGGAGGGTGAACAGTGGGAAGAGGGCTGCCGGGGGGCAGCGTCCACGCATCAGTCTGAACATATGTGGTGGGCAGACAGACTTTGGTGGTCTTCCAGCGGTGACAAGAAGCGTGGTCCTGGGGGTGGGGAGGACAGAGGGAGGAGGCGGGAGGAATGAATGTTATGTTTAAAGTCCTCACATATAGCATTAGCGGAGTGAATTCCCCGGTAAAACTCTGCAAGGTGGATCAGTTCTTGAGGCGGGAGAAACCAGACTTTCTCACGCTCCAAGAAACCGACAACCGAAAGAGTGACAAATTGAGGCTCTGACTTCATATGTATCCACATGTTTTTCAGGCTAACACCATTGACAAAGCAACGGGGGTCCTAATTGCCTTCAAGAATATCCCCAAATTGGTGGTCATAGACTCAAGGGGCAATAAACGGGAGCAACCTCTTTTCGTCAAATTCTGCATCAATACTGCCACATTCGCCTTGGCGATGGTGTACATGTCGAATTCCGGGCAAGATGGGTTTCTAAAAGTGATACTGGCTAAGCTTGAGGGTTATGTCATATTGATCGGAGACCTTAATATGGCCTGGGTGCCAGGGGAGGATCGTAGTGGTACAGGGCAAACAACAGGGCACAACATCCAGGAAGCTCAAAGAGAGGTTTACAGGGTTTGGGCTGGTGGATGTCTGGAGCATGTGCAGGGGTGCAGAAGCGGGACACATGTACCACTCACACAAGCAAAGGACTACATTTGGGTGTCGGCTCACCTAGCGGGGAGAATCTGGGAGGTATCCCTGGGCACTATAGCATTGTCTGACCATGCTCGACTGGGCACGATCGTCAATATGTCCCAAGCCCAGAGGAGGGTCTGGCAATGGTCCCTCCCAGAATGGATTCTCACGGTTTCAAATGACCACCTAAAATGATATTTAAAGCACTGATAGGCCAACAACTTAGCCCTCAACTCAATTCAGACGTACCTATAGAGCTTTACTTTTGTTTTGTTTGGGTTTCCAGCCAGCTCCCCAGTTGACAACACAATGTTTACAAGCAGCTCTCTACAGATTTGACCCCATTGATCCAATGCTCTACAAATCCCTTTGCCCAGCATGGAATTAAGGAGGACAAAGAAGGATGCCGATGGGGAACCTGGATGTTAGCAAATATTTGTAATAGTCCCCACTCAATATAAGTCTGCAATGGGAGTTGGCCAAGTTCATGGAGAATTCCCGCATGGGGAACCGCTTGTGGGAGGTGCAGGACCTTCTTCCACATTAGTGCTTCCAACTTGTCCCAGGGAATACTCCTATTATAGGTTTGCACACCAAAAATGTACCTTGGGATAATTTTTTGCCTATATAGTTTGATTAGTGCAAGTGCAGGTCCCTCACTATGCCAGTTTTCCCTCCTTTGGAATAATTGCAGAACTTGGATATTAATAGTTCACTATTTCCATATTCTGCCCATTAAAAAACCATTTGAATTTTTTCCACTTAGAACAGCCAACATTCAGGACCAAAACATTTGATTTAACAGCGTTAACTGTGAGGTCCAAGTTCCCCAAGAAACAGCAATGCCATGCATGTCCTGTTGCAAGCCAATTCGGGTCATAATACAAATAACTATATCATCTGCATAATTTAGATATTGTAATTTTACTAATCCCAGCACCGGGGGGGTTAGTTCGTACCGTTTCTCAACATAACGCCATATCCTTCATGTAAAAATTAAACAGAAAAGATGTAAGGATGCACCCTTGTGTTGTAACCCTTGGTTGGTTTCAATCCAGACCGTCGGACCCACAAGCATCTAATCTAATTCTCATCTTCATCCCTATTTGGAGGGCTTCTAGAATACTGATCGAAGGACAAGGACAATGACACCCATTTGCATTTAGCTTTTCCTAGAGAACTGTCCTCTTGACATGGTCAAAGGCTTTGCTTATATCCAGGAAAGCCAGAAAAGCCGGTCGTCCTTGGTCTTTCACCTGGGCAGCCAGGAGGCATAGAACAAAACTATTTAGCGCTGTCCCCATCCCCTTCTTAAAGCCTGACTGACATGGATCCAGGTTGTTCGAACCTGCAGCCCAGACTTGCAGTTCTTTCAGGAGTACCCAGGCAAATATTTTATTTGTGGAGTCCAACAAAGATATTGGGAGGTACTGTAGAGGCGACAGGTGATCTCCCCCTCTACCCCCCTTGAAAATTAGGACTATCAATGCTTGGCATCCACACTCTGTTTGTATCCACCAGTTGTTAGGCCAACCTCCAGTGTTGACTTAATGTTGGTATATATATATCAATATGCACAAAACTGGTGCAAAAGGCACCCTACTGATGCACTCCGTCGGCTCGCAAATCCAAGGTGCGGTTAAGAAATCAACACAATGTAGATTCCGGAACAAGATTCTTTAATAATTCCTCCCCATGTCCAGGGATGATAAAATAAAGCAAAGAAATGACATGTGCTAGTAGCTTGTTCACATATACATAAATGTTCTTTTGCAGATACATCATGCCATATGAGTTTTATCATTGTCCAACAGGATGGAATAGACAGTAAAGTAAGTAGCTGATGAGTGTAATAGTATATTTGTAGCTACTAAGACACAAGAGAACATTTGTCTGACAGAGTATTGCTGGTTTGTGTTCACTGAGAGTAATTGGTCAATATAAGCATGTGGCCAAAGATCAAATTTGAATTGTGGCTGAATTAAAGGGCTATTGTGGTCAAGCTGATCAAGAATCCAGCTGGCTGAGTAAAAACGTTGGTTGTGAGGGTATAGAGTTTGAAACCCTTGTAGCTGCGTGTTGGGTAAGATTTTCACACAGGTCAGGAGGATTTTCATTATGAAAAATCTTCCTGACCTGTGTCAACCCCAGAACGTTTTGCTTGAACTTTGTAACTATTTTACCTTGCCCCTGTGTGAAGGGGAATCTTTTCCCCCTCTCACCTAGTCTTTTACTCTTTTTATGGGTGACCTTTTTATGTCTCTCCATAGAGTATGGTTGGAGTTATAGTTTCCAATACGTTTTGGGTTTAGGCTGAGTTGCCCCTTTGGGCTCCCCTGTTAATTTCTTTCATGTACTTGGATGAACTACTGTTTCCAAGTAGTAAAGAGGGATTTTCTTCCCCTTTACATTTTGTATGAGTGAGCCAGCACACCCACCTTATGTGGAGTGCTGAGGAGATACAATGTATCCCTTTTCTTATTTACCTGGTAAAATTCTGTTAGAATTGCGAGTTTACATGAATGGGGGGTGGCAGTGCTTTTACCTTTATGACTGTTTAGTCTTTATTACTCATGGGCTGTTAATTCAGCTTCGGTAATACACAGAAGGGCCAGCTTTTTGCTAACATTGTGAGCTCCTTTTTTCGCCATTCTTGTGTGCTTGCTGTTTTTGAGGTCTTCCCCTGCCATTCTAGGTGGGAACAAACTTTGTGGAGGTTTTGTCTTTGGCAGGAATCCTTTGGATCCCCTGCCCAGGCTCCAGAGTGTCTGAGAAGGCAGGAAGCGAGGGATGGGTCCAAAACTCTGGAGCCCTGTGCCTTTCACCTTGCCTGAAAGGAGCCAACTCCCAGTGGGGGGCTGACTGTCCTGAGTGGACAGCCAGACCGCCGCAAGCTGTAAAATGCAGGGAAGAGAATGCAGAAGTTGGGCTGTAGTTCCTGTTAAATACTCCAAAACTGGAAGCTGCTGACAAGTCTGCTCTCTGGATTATCGAAGCTCCTAGTGAAGGTCCTCCTCACGCGCGTCAGTGACTTTGCATCAGAAAGAAATATACTAGCAAAGGAACAGTTTGGATTTCGAAAAGGAGCATTCTAATTGTACTTGGTTATTTATAACATGCTTAATACCCAGAGGTTTCTAAGCGCGGACCCGGGGATCAAACTTGTGTTGCTCTGCATTGTCTTGCTTCCAAGGCAGACGCGTTATCCCTGAGCTATCCTCCCGAGACATGCAATGACCCATCCGCTGCTGAGAGTGGTGGACACCATCAGCCCTAGACTCAACATCAACAAGTCCACAGGAATCGTCTTCTTGGATGTCACCAAAGCATTCAACTGAGTCTGGCACAAGGGACTGCTGCACAAGTTGATCAGCATGGGAATTCTGAACTACCTGGTGAAGACGATTGAAAGCTACCTGAGAGACTGCACCTTCCATATTATCATGCGGTCTGAGATGTCCTCATCACATCCCATCCAAGCAGGCATGCCACAGAAATGGAACCTCGGACCCTTCCTGTTCAACATCTCCACCAATGGCATCCCAACATATCTCAACAAGACGGACTGCCACTGTATGCAGGCGATGTTACAGTCATCTCCCAGTCGTTCAGCAAAAACAAAGTGGCGAAGAACCTGCAAGCTTCATTGGATGCCATTTCGATGTGGTAAAGAGATTGGCGGATAGAACTCCATACCAGCAAGACAACAGCCCTGCTGTTCATCAGAAAGAAGATCAAGGAGCCCCCGCACATCAGCCTCAACTTGGAGACCATCATGAGGGAGACCAGAAGGCGCTACCTCGGTGTGACAGCAAACTTAACTGAAGAAGCCATATCGAGAATACTTACCAGAAGGCATCAGGAAAGATGGTGTTGCTGTACCCATTCCTGAAGACCAAGTCCTTGCCCCTCCGGACAAAGATCAACATCTAAAAGGCATTAAATCAGACGTACCCTGGCATGGATGACCTGCCATGAACGACACTGGAAGAGTCTTTAGATAGTCCGGAACAAGTCCCTGCAGATAGCGTCTGGAGCTCCACTCTTCACAAGGATAGCTGACCTTCACAGAGAACTGGACATCGTGATGTTGGACAAACATCTAGAGAAGCTGAGCAAGAACTTCTGCCAAGTACGGGATCAGAACCTGAGCCCTCTGATCAGAAGACTCACTGCCACAACTGCAAACCCTTTCGACCGCTACCCGAGGCCCATCATGGCAAAGACCTTGTGAAACTAGCCTTACTGTGACAAGTCTGCACAGACTTTGAAGAAATCCAACCCACAACTACTATCTCAACCCGAGAAGATGGAGTAATGAGGCTCAAGCTTCAGTATCCATTAACCACTGCTGATGGATAAAATCTATCAGCAAGAAGAAGAAAGAAGCACTGCTGACAAGTTGACCACTGGAGCTGAAATGGAAGAGGAAGAAACAACAGCCGTAGGGATTTCCAGTGACCGGAGAGCCTGCTAGGTAACCAGAGCCTGCTGCCACCCTTCCTTCCAAGCAAACTGGGGATCCTAAAAAGAAGGACCCCAACCCTGAGCCTGGTGAGACCCACTAGACTCACAAAGACCTGCATTTTGAGCCATCCCTTGGCGTGCTGCAAACTTGCCGGGTTGCAATACCCCAATACCCTGGGGCCTCAAGCCATTACGTGGTGCACAGTCTTTCAAATCCTGAATCGTGCTGAAACCTTGGTGGCATCCTGCTGGACTTCTAGAGACTTGATTTGAATCCTTAAAGTCCCCTCACCAGAGTGCTGGACCAGATAAGCGACGAGAATCTGACTGGCAATATTCAGTCTTCTCCTGGCTCCTGGAAAAGGGTGCCAAAACCACAAAACTGCATCCAGCCACGAAGGAACCCTTGCCTGGAGTCTTCCCCATTGATCCCTGCTGCAGATCCTGAAGACGTCCAGCTGCAAACTCCTCTTCTGTGCTGAGGTACTGTGTTGGCTGGGGAATTACTTACCTGAAGTCGTTTGTGATTCATGCAACGCTTGGGTGATTCATGTGATTGGAAGGCCTCTATTCCAGTTCTCCCAGGCCCACTGCTGGAATCCCAACAATGTGGACCTAGGTCAAAATACCTTTGGTGCGGGTTTGCACACCCTTAATCTAGCACACAGACTATATAGACATTCAATGTGAAGCGTTTATATCTCTTGTAAACAGACTTCTATTTTAATCTTAAGGTTCCAAATCATACACTCCAAACGATTCTTAGTTTTTCATAAAACACCAGCTGTATTATTAGCGCCAATTTTTCTGGACTGCAAAGTGCAGCCTTTGACAAGAAAAGTTACAGATCCCAATGCATTTCGGACCTTTGGCCCATCTTCAGGACCAGTAGCTCTGAACATTATACACACAATTATATGTGCAGTCACCCGGACCAAATATTTACAGGAAACCAAAAATAACCGTTATTCCAACAATTCACAAACAATAGCCAATAGTGATATTCAATGGCAATTAATGGCCACCCATGGTATTCAATGGCAATTAAAGTACACCACCCCGTGACATAGGTGAAAAAAAGAAAACATTCATTACCATTCCCAACATGTCATAAAATAAAAATACAATCAACCCATGGTATCATGGTTCGAAACATCATAACCAAGGCCATTTCCATTGAATCCAACAAGAATAACGCATTCACAATATCATAGCACAGTTTTGGCCATGTAAAAAAACACCAAAATAAAAAGATAATGTAATCATAAAGAATTAATAAAAAAATTGCAGTGTCAAGTACACCCACAGACAGTAACAAAGACAAAGAAAAATAAGAAAGGGAAAAAAGGATTGAAACAAAAAGTTAGTGAAAGATCAAAATCTGAATTCGCACAAATTGTAGTTACTAGTGCAACTCATTACTAGTTTTGAACCTGCTGAACAACATCACAGTATGGTAGTCATGGTTCTTGTACCAAAGCTAGGCCAACATAATAGATTCATGGAACCCCGACTTGGGGTCCAGATTCATACCTGGTTGTTGATAATGTGAGAAACGTGTGTCCCCATGACAGAAGATGCCGGGCATCTAGCCTACAACGCAACGCGTGTTTCAAGTACGGCGAATAACAATGTCGATGAGCAAATTCTAGAGAGAAGTACGCGTGCGTTACGTAAGAAACTGTTTAATGTCAGAGTGAGCTGTACTAACATAGGGCTTATGTAGTCTAACATTACTAGTATACCGATGCCAGTGTCCCCAGACAGCATGGTCTATGCGTCTCTTCAAACTCGCTTGCAATATTACATTAGAGGAAAGGCCATAAATACTACTCTCACGTGACTACACAGGATGCTCACTGTTTCCTGTGCATGTAACAGTCGCCGAAATGTAAAGGTGTATAACGACCTGATTAGGTCATTGTGTGTGAAAGTATTTATGTTCCCCTAAAGCTTTTCTAAGGGACGGAGTGGTTGGGGTACCAAATAGTTTAGACTCCTTGTGCATAACGTTCTGGTTTGATGTGATTCTATACTGTCTAATTCTGCATACTTTCTCATCCAATGCTGTCGGAAGAGTTTCGTGTATATATATATATATACTTCTTCATCACAGCAATGCTGCTGTTTCTTAGGGAGGAAGGATGCCTTTAGCTGATGTGATTTTCAGATAAGTACAACTTTTGCTAAAGATATATAATGTGTAGTGCATTGGTAATCGTTGCATACCAATACACGTTGGCGTTGTGTAAGGGAAATGTTGAAGGTGGACGTTCCTACCTCAATATAAAATCTATTTCCACACTGTCCACGAGGCATAGGTCTTACTGTTAAGTGTGTACTGATTCTGGGACATCGCTGCACACCAATACGTGTTGGCATTCTGTAAGGGAAATGTTGAAGTTGGACGTTCCTACATCAATATAAAATCTATTTCCACACTGTCCAATAGGCATATAATGTACTGTTAAGTGTGTACTGATTCCGGGACATGTCACCGTGCTGCACGCCCGCATATATTGTCATGTGGCATTCTTCGCAAGGTGTATACTGTTTAGGAAAAGACCCTTGCTAAAGGGAAGTTATGGTTACGTTGGCCTACTGAAAATTTGTGACATTCAGCACAACATTTTTTTATTAACAAGACGTTATATTTAAATTGACCTACTAAAACACGTAAAATTCACTCAAAAAAAACTTTGTTAAGGGGACGTATGGTTAAGTTGCACTACTAAAAACCTATACAATTCACTAAAAACTCTTTACAAATGTGCCATTATGGTCCAAAGTAAAACCGAAAAACCCCTGAAATTCACCAGTTATGGTAGGCTAAGGAACCATACCTGCCCTCACCAATGTGCACTGCTAACACTAACACCCAGGACCTGAAAGATGGCATCACAGATGTCATTGATGACTTCACTGATGATATCACATGTGTAGCCCCTTTGTTTTTGTTCACTGCCATATATATATATATATATTTCAGTAAAAAAACGTTGTTAAGGGCTGTTAAGTTCAAAGTAAAACCGAAAAACCCTTGACATTCGCTAATTATGGTAAGCTAAGCAACCATAACTCATACCACTGTCGAGGATGGCACTCTGTCAAGAGTAGCACAGGGCACCCAGGTAGGTTTTGGGTGGCTGTGCTGATGTAAGGTGACAGATAATCACATACAGCAGGAAGCTCAACAAGAAAGAAGAATAGGCAACAGTAGCTGCGAACAAAAAGGGGCAGGGAATACAAAGGTACAAACAGACTGGAAAAGAGTGTTCCACGGACCTTTGGAAACTCCAGCCTTCTGCACAGATTGCTATAACAGGGGCCCACTCTGTATGCTCATGGCTGGGAACAACAGCAGTGGATGTCTGTACCTGAACCCTAAAGCACGAACAAGGCAACAGTACTTCACAAGACTGAAGCCTGTACGGGTCCAGCAGGAACCAAACAATGACGCGAAGTACAACACTGAAAACGCGACAAGGGAAGGGGCAGGGTTGCCTGCCGGAAACCAACAGTCAAGTTCTGTACAAAGGATTTACATAAGACACACGTGAAGACAAGAACAGAAATATCCAGGGAAAAGGAAGTCAAAGAGAACAAGGTTAAGAACAGAATCCGGAAGAAAGGAAGGGCAGCAACCTAGTATCTAACTGTAGGGAATGGTGACCGGAAACCGTACACGGAAAAGTAGAACAGTAACTCAGGGCTGGAAAGACAAGAGAAAGCTAGCAGAAGGAAAAGAAGGAAACAGTATAACGGAAATGGATAGCGTAAGGTGAGGACAGAAGACTCAAGGAAGAGAAGGACAGGGACCAAGAACAGGGGTTGCGAACAAGGAAGAGAGCAAGGGAGCAGTAGCCAGGGGGGGCTGCAAACAAGGAAGCAGGGCTGCAGTAACGGATGGCACAAGGTGCAGGCAAACTGTTGTGGACTGCAGCGGGCTGTAGTAGGCTGCAAGGCAGGGAGTCCAGAGGAGCCGGACAGAGAGCTGTAGTAGGCTGCAGTAACGGATGGCACAAGGTGCAGGCAAACTGTTGTGGACTGCAGAGGACTGTAGTAGGCTGCAAGGCAGGGAGTCCAGAGGAGCCGGACAGAGATCTGTAGTAGGCTGCAGACAGAGAGCCTAGAGGAGCAGGGCAGCAAGGAACGAGCCCAGAGGAGCAGGGCAGCGAGGCAGGGAGCCCAGAGTACCTGTTACACTCACCTGGCTCCCACAGGGGCGTCGATCTGAACTGGACAGCTGCGGTCTCCACCAATGTGACGCATAGTGCCGAGATGACGGACTGGACTGGCCCACCTAGCTTCGTTTGCTTGGCCCGTAGGAATATTCTTCTGATGGTTTGGAAAGATGAGCTCTCCATCCTGCATTGAGCGCAGGGGCGCGTAGATAACCAGTTGCTTCACTGGCTCGAAGGAATTGGTGAGTTCCAGAACAATATTGACTCTGAGATTCCCGGCAAGACGCTGTAAGTATGTAGTTCGTAAGAGTTCAAATGTCTGACTTTCACTCTTGTCCGATTCCTTGCAGGTTGCAGCTTGACCCTAGCGAAGAGTTCCTCGTGGCAACCGGTAATATTCAGGTAAGGATTTGTATTATCCAACACAGTTCGATAAAATAATGTCAATATGTAACCTGTTGCTTCCTCCCTTATTCAGGCGCTGAGAGAAAGTATGAAGTCTCGGGGAATAATGCCTCCGGCGGTAAAATCAGATAAGTATTGTGGTGAGGTGGTTTCCCCTTGTTTGTCCCTTTGTTTCACCTTGCTGTCCTTTTGTTTCCCCTTAGGGGCCGGGGTTCGGCGAGGATGCAGTGGAAGCCGCGCCGACCCGTGAAGAGGAATAGTTCCCCCGGTGGTAAAATCAGGTAAGTCTATGGGGGGTAACTATATTGCCTATGTGTATTCCTTTGGCTCACCTTGCTGTTCTTGTCTTCCCCTTAGGTGCCGGAGTGCGGCGGGAACATGCAGAAGGATGCCGATGGAATGTGAAGATGCTGCGAAGGCCGGTGAGTTCAGCGCGGCGTTGCAGCAGGCGAGGCGACGCGCATAAAATAACTTCTTTCTTCCAGCTCGAAGGCGCGATGGATCGGGAATTCAGGTAAGGATCAAAGGTATTGGTTGTTCTAACCTTTTCTCCTTCTTTCTCCCTTTTTCTAGGAGCTCCAGGCTCGAGGCGGGTGTGGCAGAAGACTGGAGGCAGACTTGCAGGCACGGTGAGCGTTACGCTGCTGGATGCAGAATAATGCAAAGCGTGTGCTGCTCTTCGGGCGTGGTTTAAATAGCCTCCAAAGTAGTCCCAGGTAAGTATTCCTCCCCAGCCCCACCCGAGTAAAAAAATAGTCCCTAGGTAAAGTAGACCCTTCCAAGCCTCTTTTGGCTTGGAGCTCTTGCAGCATGGTCTGCATCAGGTAAGTTTTGTAGCATGGTCTGCATCAGGTAAGTTTTAATCTATGAGCCTGGCGCCTATGGCGCCAGGACTGACTCTCCATATGAGCCTGGCACCATAGACGCCAGGACTGCACCCAAATAGCCCCTAGCAGGGGTTGTTGGGCTTGCTTGGAATCACTTGATGCCTGCTTCTGGGGTTGCTGGACTTGGTCTGGGTCCCCGGGGGTAGGCATCATGACAGTACCAGGGCTGAAGGCAGTGGAGTGTAGCAGGCTGCAAGGCAGGGAGCCCAGAGGAGCAGGGCTGTAGGCAGGGGAGTGTAGCAGGCTGCAAGGCAGGGAGCCCAGAGGAGCAGGGCACTGATCAGAAGCAGGATAATACGGCAACAGGAACAGCATACAATCCGTGGCTCAAGGCAAAAAGGGGCTGGGAGAACTCTTGATGCAAGAGACTGAGCTCCTGCAGGCAGCTGCTTAAATATAGCCCTGCCCTGTACTTAGGCAGGCTAATTGGCAGCACCTGGAGCAGCACACCTGAAGGTAATCTGCCTCCTCCCTCTCTGGTCCTGAGAAGGTGGAAGCAGCACTGATTGCTAGGTCTTCTGGGGATTGTGGTTCCGATACTGATGAATGGGATAGCCAGGAATTAATAACTGTAGCCAGGTGCATTATGGTACATGTAGTTAGCTGAATTAAATGAGAAAGTACCAAAGTCGTGCAAATGGAAATTAAGGACAAAAGTGTGAATAGGGGTTGTTCAAATAGTATTATGAAGATAAATGAGTTCCAAATAGTCCATGATGGCTGCCAATGTGTGTGCCAGTGGCACAGGCATGACAACCACCTACGTGCATTGCTAAGACTAACACCCAGGACATCAAAGATGACATCACAAATGTCATTGATGACATCACTGATGACATCACATGTGCATATACTTTTCATAAAAAGTCTGCACAAGGGAGTTTTATTATAATGTTGATAAAAAACGTGAAGGCTCATTGGAATAGATGACATGAGCTATGTGGTGCATTAAGCAATGCATTGACATAAATAGCATTCTTTACAGTACAATAATGTACTCATGTACAGACATAAGCATTGTGTGCAGCATACATGATGTAGGTGCACTATTCATAATCTTCCCATGTTAAATAGTGAAAGGGTGACTGCTTTCTTATTACACTTTTGTGTACTGTGCAACATGTTATAAGTAGCTAATAAAACTCACTTCCTATATAATTTCATTATTAGGTACAAAACACAAAGACACAACAATAAATACAAAAATGAGTATATACAGTTAAAGTGAAGTATGCAAAAAAGCAGCAGTCGAGCCAGAAATTGTTCATAACCTACCTGATTATTTTTATGCAACAAAATGATTGTTCTGCTTCAAACCTACTACTTCCCTATGAATAACTGTCACTTGTGCTGACTGCACGTTAAAGTGAGTGGCCCTCATTACGACCCTGGCGGATTTTTACCGCCATCGACGGACTTTCCGGCCATGGCGTAAAGTCCGTTTACGCCATGGCGGATGGTGGACTTACCGCCCCATTCCGAGGTCGGCGGGGCGGTAAGTCCCCATTGACCCATTTACCCTTCCCCATTCCCATTTCGGCCCCATAGGGTATAATGGGAGTGGGGAAGGAGTTAATTACGCCACCGTAAATTACGGTGGCGTAATTAACACCAAGGTCCCATAGCGCCATGGATTTTTACGCCCGCAAAAAGCGGGCGGAAAAATGACCATGGCGCTATGGGAACTCGTAGTTGGCGGTAAGGGGTCGGCGCAGCTAACGCTGGCGCAAACCCCTTACCGCCAGGGTCCTAATGAGGCCCAGTAATGCGAATACAAATATGAGCATATCCACAGAAAGTACAGTAATAAAAAAAAACAGCAGACCACTAAGAAAGTGTTGATAACCTTAATGATTGTCTTCATACACAGAAAGCATTGGTATCTTTCAAGTGCGTATTCTCCCTATGTATATGTTTAATATGCTGAGACTGAACCCCAAATGAATTACTGTAAAAACATATTTAATGTATATGTCTACAAATGTAGTACTTTTCGATTATTTTGTTCCTAATTATTACTGGCCAAGATATATCACTAAAGGAAAAAAGATGGAGCCAGACATGTGATGTCATCAGTGATGTCATCAATGACATTTGTGATGTCATCTTTGATGTCCTGGGTGTTAGTCTTAGCAATGCACGTAGGTGGTACGTTATGGTTGCTTAGCTTACCATAACTAGCGAATGTCAAGGGTTTGTCGGTTTTACTTTGAACCATAACATCCCTTTTTTTTACTGAAATATATATATATGGCAGTGAACAAAAACAAAGGGGTTACACATGTGATATCATCAGTGAAGTCATCAATGACATTTGTGATGCCATCTTTCAGGTCCTGGGTGTTAGTGATAGCAGTGCACAGTGGTGAGGGCAGGTATGGTTGCTTAGCCTACCATAACTGGTGAATTTCAGGGGTTTTTAGGTTTTACTTTGAACCATAATGGCACATTGTAAAGTGTTTTCAGTGAATTGCATAGGTTTTCAGTAGTGCAACTTAACCATAACGTCCCCTTAACAAAGTTTTCTTTGAGTGTATATTCAATGAAAAAACTTTGTTAAAGGGACATTGTGGTTAAGTTGCACTAATAAAAACCTATGAAATTCAATTAAAAAACGTTGTTAAGGGGACATTATGGTTAAGTTGCACTGGTATAAACCTATGAAATTCAATGAAAAACCGTTGTTAAAGGGACGTTATGCTTAAAAGTAAAACCGTAAAACACCTGAAATTCGCCAGTTATGGTAAGATAAGCAACCATAACTCGCGCCACCACTATGCACTGCTCAGACTAACACCCAGGACATCAAAGATGACAACACAAATGTCATTGATGAGATCACTGATGAGATCACTGATGACATCACATGTGTATTTACTTTTCATGAAAAGTCTGTACAAGGGGTTCTCACTGTAATGTTGATATAAAAGTGTCAAGGGTCATTGGAATAAATATCATGGGGTACGTAGTGCATTAAGCAATGCAGTGATACAAATAGCATTCTATTATAAGTTCTTTAGTATACTAAGATACTCATGTAGAAACATAGGCATTGTGTGGAGCATACATGATGGAGGTGCAATATTAATAATCTTGCCATATTGAATGGTAAAATGGCAAATGCATTCTTATTAGAGTGTTGCGTACTGTGAAACATTTAATAAGTAGCTAATAAAACCCAGTTAGTACATAGTTGCAATATTGCAAACAAAACAGAAACAGACAACACCACATAGAAATATGAGCATATACTGGGAACATGAAGTAAACAAAAAAACAGCAGTATTACCAGACAATCTTCATAACCTAACTGATTATCTTCATGCACAGAAATGATTGCTCTGCTTTAAAGCTATTACTTCCCTATCATATAATGTGACTGGACCCTAAGGAAAGTAGTGTGAATATGAACATATCCAGGGAAAGTACAGTAATACAAAAAATAGCAGAACTATACAAAAGTGATGATAACCTTACTGGTCATCTTCATACATACAAAGCATTGCTGTATTGCAAGTCTGTGTTTTCCCCTATGTATATGTTTCATATGCTGTGGGTGAACCCCAAGTGAATTACTGTAAGAGCATATTTGAAGTATAAGTCTACAAATATAGTACTCTTTGTATTTTTAGTTCCTGACTGTTACTGGCCTACATATGTCAGTAAAGGAAAAAAGAGGGATCCAGACATGTGATGTCATCAGTGATGCCATCAATGACATTTGTGATGTCATCTTTGATGTCCTGGGTGTTAGTCTTAGCAGTTGTGCTGGGTGATAGTCTTAGCAGTGCACAGTGGTGGCACGAGTTATGGTTGCTTAGTGATATAAACTAAGTCTCCTTCGCCAATCAAGAACACCAGAAGGTAAGTAGTTTACATGTAGGTTTATTCTCTTAGTTATTAAGTAGAGAAGGCACTGGGACATCCATCTAGCCCAGCAGCCTAGGTCCAACTGGCACCAGTAGAACCCTGCACACCAAACATACATCAACATTCCACCAGAGTCCCAGTGACATCACCACACCAACACTCCACCTAGAGTGTTAGTGACATCACCACCATCACAACACTCATAGCCATAATCAATCACAGCACAGATTATGACACTTAGCTTACCATAACTGGCGAATTTCAGGGGTTTTTCGGTTTTACTTGTAAGCATAGCATCACTTTAACAATGATTTTTCATTGAATTTCATAGGTTTTTACCAGTGCAACGTAACCATAACGTCCCTTTAACAAAGATCTTTCAGTGAATTTCAAAGGTTTTATTAGTGCAACTTAACCATAATGTCCCTTTAACAAAGTTTTTTCAGTGAATTTCATGGGTTTTTACCAAGGCATGCTTTTTTCCTACAACTTACTAATATCATACTTATCCAATATAGAAATATTTGTGTCCAATTTACAAAGTGTCACCTTAAAACTCTACCATTTCCCACCTTCTAGAATCATTTTTAAAACTTCTATACACTTTTTACAACTATTTCAACTAGTTTTGCATCCGTAGACGTCTACGAACATCTGCCTTCATTGCGGACATTCCAGACAATGCCACATGACCATACGCTGATGACGTGTCCGAGAACCCGTCTGCACTTCACGATAACATATGTGCTTCGCGGAGAGTTCGGAACTGCATTTTCTACTGATCTAGGAACTTTCAACTTCAAAATGTCCATTGCACAGCTCCAACACCTATTCCTACTCCTTATCCATCTAGTACACAGTACATACTTTTAGCAAAACTGCTATTTATTTTAAAATGGCATCAGCTAATGCCACCACCACTGCTGTAATCAAGGAGCATGGGAAACACTGCCCCCTACCTTAGAAATAAAGTACGTGCAACATTTTGCCCTGTCCACCTACCACTCCATATTAGTGTTTGGTGCCTCTTACCTCCTTTCCCTCCCCACCTTTCGTTCTTAGATCTCCTGCCAAAAAAAAGATACATCCAAAAACAACAAAAGAAATGTTCCTTTAGGAACCACCTTTCACAGTTAAAAATAGAACTAAAAAAAACATATAGACTCCATCTACTTTATATTTCTCAGTAAAGTACATAGACTCAATAAGATTTTTCAACATTTCCATTTGCATTTTGTGTTATGCTAATGGGAATATTGTGGCGTTCATCCTCCGTTCCAGGGACTGGAACAGTGGATACCGGCCCGGCAGGCCAAGTTATCAGCCCTTGCGAAGCGAGGGTGGATAACAAGGTCTCTGGACCATTATCCCCCCATTCCAGCACCTGTAATGGAGGATAAAGGCCATTAGCACCCTAGGTTCCCAAAGCGGCAACCCGGGGTGCTAAAAAAAAAAGGATTTTTCTTCTTCCTACACTGTCACGCCTGCAGCATCCCGGTGTAGGAAGGAAAATCCATTCCAAGATGGCCATCATGGAAAGGGAAGGCAGAGCCCTTCTTCGCTTTCCATGGCAGCCTGCAGAAGGCAAAAAAAGACCTCTATGACCATATTACCACAAGCACATTTTTCTTCCATTTCAAATCTATCCCAATTTCGAATAACTTTACTGCAAAGCCAGTCCCAGGTGGACATGGCCACTTTAGCCCCATGTTTTGTCCCTTGTGGTCATGGCCAGTAGCCAGAATGTCCGGATCATGACCTTATTCCATGACCCGGACAATCTGGCCACTGCACATGGCCACAGGCTACACCTCGATCACCAAAGGTATATCACTATTTTTTGTACATACATTATGACACTTGTCAAAAAATAAAACACGGGCACATTTGCAAAACCATGCTTTCAGGTCCTTCTCAATGCTCCTTGCGCAAGTTTGCTGGTAATCCAGCCATGTTTTATTTTTCCAAAAGTGTCAAATGTATGCACATACAATCGTCATATAACCTAGCCCCCACTTGACAAAATCCATTCAAAACATTTATATCTAGGTCTATAATCTTTTTGCAAACCTTTGTGTATATTCGTCCAATGGCACCTTATTTATAAGCCTTTACATTATGTTGGGACCCCCCCTCTAATTTTGCCCCCTCTTGACAGAATCCCACCAAACTTTGCAAACTCATTTGGGATTAGGTCGGAAATATAATTGCAAAATTTCATGCAGTTTCATTACGTGGTCCCAAAGTTATAATCCATCTAAGAATTGCTTTTCACCAACCCTGTAATGCAGAGGTGTTCACAAACTTCTCAGGACTGTTTGCGAACATCTGAACTGTTCGCAGACTTTTGCGGCAAAAACACCAATTTTTTTGCTTCTTCCAGTCGTATTCCATCCCATCCTCATCACCCCTCACCTCCCCAGCGATTATTTGATAATTTTGACAAGTGCAATGTTGTATTTTTTAATATGTTTTTACAGCGATGTCCGCGGACACCGGCCAATGTCCGCGGACACCGGCCAATGTCCGCAAATCCAAGATGGCGGCCGTTTCCAAAAATCTGACGCACCTCACGCTTCACTCCAACCAATCAGCGAACACGTTGTATGTCCGCGGACATGCCGCAAGTCTATTAGCCAATCGGTGTCCTGTCCGCGGAGCGAACAGGGAAGTGTGTCCGCGAAGCAGACATAGATATCACACATTTTTTTGCCTTTCATTTTGGTTGTTTAAAAAAAAACTACTGGATGGATTTATACCAAATTAAAAATTAACAAAAGCATGCTTTCGGGACCAAGCCGCCGCTCCTGCTTGGTGAAAATCCATCCAGCAGTTTGGGCGGTAGGCGTGAGCAAAGTTTTTTCCCATTATGTATATGGAAAAAAAATAATTTTGGGACCCCCCCTATAACTTTGCCCCCCCTTGACCAAACCTCACCAAACTTTGCAAAAATAACTATATGGCCCACTCTCAATTATTTTGCAAAGTTTGGTGAGGATTCGTCCAGGGGGAGCAAAGTTATAAGCCGCCCAAAAAGTGCTCTTCCTATGGGTTTAGCAACTTAACCATAACTACATGGCCGCTGCTACCGCAGGCCATGTAATATATATATTAACAGTATCTATTAAAACGCGACACCATTCAGTCTTATTTTTAAAATATCATTAAACACAGTATTCCCTAGTCATATATATATATATATATATATATATATATATATATATATATATATATAGCTATGACTAGGGAATACTGTGTTTAATGATATTTTAAAAATGAGACTGAATGGTGTTGTGTTCTAATAGATACTGTTAGCGCCTGAAGCTGATACATCAAATAGTAAGGACAAGATTCGAAAAGAAGAATGAAAACGGAAAAAACAAACACATACCTCGTAGTGAACTGCTGTGAACAATTTACACATATCCAATAATAAACTGAATTTAAAAACAGTTGGATACATGTTCTACAACATTATCCCAAACTCGGTCATTGTAAATATACCATAGTGCTCTCAGTCAGTTGGCTGAAAGATAACATTATAGAAAGGATAGAATATATATGCAAACCAAATCACAAAAAGTAATAGGATCTTATATGCAAATAGGTGTACACAGAATCAAACTCATAGAAAGCAATGTAAATTAAGTTCTTCACTCATGCCATTAGGCACTAAGGATTCCAGTCTGTGAACCCAGAGCGCCTCTCTTTGCGCTCTTCTTGCAATGTTGCCTCGAAATTCCTTTGTGTCTAGAACCACCAGAACCTGGAATCTCAACTGTGCAACATTATGACTGTGTTCAAAAAGATATCATGCCACCAATGAATGTTGGTTGTTTGTTCTTATACATGACTTATGTTCATTCCATCTTATCTTCACCCTTCGTTTGGTTTCACCCATGTAGTACATGGCACACGGACACCTAATACAATAAATGACATTTTCCAAAGTACAGGTGGCAACATTTCTTAATTGTATGGGTTCGCCTTACGGGGATGGAAGACATACGGACCCTTGGTCACACTGTTACAATTGCCACAGCTGAGGCATGGATACGTGCCTTTCTTGCCTGTTCTGTTGCTCATAGGCATCCTATCTCTCATACTTCCAAGCATATATCTTAGATTTTCACTCCTCTGATACACAAACACTGGTGGTTCAGGGAACACAACTTGTGTTCTAGCATAATTCCTCAACATATCCCAATGCTTATTGACAATCTGTTTAACTTTGCTGCTCTGAAGACAAAACTTAGACACAAACACCAATGGTGGAGTAGTCTTTTTTGGACTCATTTGAAGTAGAGTCGCTCTGGACTGGCTGGTAGTTTTCTCCACAGACATGTCTAAGTCTTTCGTTGGGTAGCCTCTATCTCTGAATTTCTTGACCAATTTGTTAAATTCAATCTGACACTCATCTGGGTCACTGACCATTCTTTTGATCCTTAACAATTGCCCCCATATGGCACATTTTTGAACGTGTTATGGGGGTGGAAACTCATCCGATGAAGGAGGTTATTTCTGTCCGTTTATATGTTATTATTGGTAACTTTCACTTCAATGTCTAAAAAGTGTACATTGGGTATCCCGATTTCAGCTGTAAATTGGATGTGCAGATCAATCTCATTTATGAATGTGAGAAAGTCTTGCAGAGTGTCGGTGGTGCCGTGCCAGACGGCAAATATATCATCAATGTACCTGACCCATTTTGTTAGATACTTATACTAAATCAGGTGCTTGATGTGGGTGGTTTCAAATCTGTGCATAAAGCTGTTGGCATACACCAGCGCCATGCTAGCGCCCATGGAGGATCCTGATGTTTGAATGTAGTATTGTTTTTGGTATTTCAAATATGAGTTCTGTGTGATAAATTCGAATATGATCACAATACATTTTTTATTTGCTCCTATGGCATCAGTTTGTAAAAGTAGCCATTCTACTGCCTCCTGGCCTAAATCATGTGGGATACTAGTATATAAGCTACACATATCAAGTGTGAACAAGATATCATCATTCGTAAGTTGGATGGTTTCAAGAATTTGCAGAAAATGCGTAATGTCCTTAATATATGTCGATGTGGCTTGTACTAGGGGTTGAAGAAAATGGTCTATGTAACTGCCTAATGGTTGAAGTAGCCCCCCTGCTGCCACTACTATAGGTCTCCCTGGAGGATCAACCAATCTTTTATGTACCTTTGGGAGAAGATAGAACGTGGGTATTATGGGGTGTGTTTTCGTGAGGTATGCCTTGGTGCTGGAGCAGATCAGCAACAAGAATCTGACTGGCAATATTCAGTCTTCTCCTGGCTCCTGAAAAGGGTGCCAAGACCACAAAACTGCATCCAGCCATGAAGAAACCCTTGCCTGGAGTCTTCCCCATTGATCCCTGCTGCAAATTTTCTGTGTCACTATACAATGTTAATCAAACCATTGATGTACAAAGAAAACAAGGGAACCAACACGCCTCCCCGCCTCACACCTTTGCTGATGTTAAATGGTTGGGTAAATTCTCCCTCTTGGTCCCATCTAACAACAGCAGAGTTACCCAATGTATACAAATATAATTATTTGTAAGAGGCTGGGTAGTATTGACAATTGGTCCACAGTTTATAGCGCAGCACTGTATCAAATGCAGTTTGGCGATCAATAAATGCCAGGTAAAGTGTACATATTGTGGGGAATCTAGCAATGTCATCACTCCCTCACCAGGGAAATGCTCTTACCATATGGCCAGGGAAGGGCAACCGCTACCTTATTCTGACCCTGGGGGTGGCTGCCTGAGGGAGGACCATATGAGGGAGACAACCTTCATGGGAGGGAAGAAGACGCACTGGCAGGAACATGGTATTCCCAGTCCCACTCAGGTTATAACACTGACCCCTTGAATTCTCAAATCTGAATGGCATTTTTATGATATTGATCCAGTCCATCCACTTTGCACTGACAGTAGGGCTCTTTCCTACACTTTTTGCAAAACAACTGAGACGAGGAAGAGCACAAGAGCAATGCAGAGCACTGAAACTGCAGAACTAGATATGCTCTCTAGCGGTTGAATGGATCCAATAGGTGCCAGAACATATAAAATCCTGGAACCACAAGGAAAATGGCAAAACACTACACCCCATGCATGACGGGAAGCAAGGAAGAAGTCAGCTGTAGCAGGGAGTATGAGAGCTCCAACCGGTGCCGTCATAAGAAGCTCAGAGGTTGAAGGTATGCCACATAAAGGCCTGCAGCAGACGCTGTGGAGTGGAGGCCAAGGCATAGCAGGCACCAGACAGTGGATGGGACACCAACAGAAGGAGGAGGTGCCCCGCTCGAGAAAACAAAGCCGTCACAAGAGACCATTGAGCCCAGAGAAGGCAATTGGGACACAGGGGCTCTTTGCAGCGTATACCACATGCCGAAAAGAGACAGTGATATTCACAGGGCAATCCTGAGCAAGGGTGCTGTGACGCTGAGCGCATTGCAGAGTGAAACAAATTAAAGGGGGTTGAAGACCCAGTGGCTGAATGAGTCAGACTGTTAAATGTGGAGGAAGCCTTGGCAGGAGAGTATACCAGGCAAGTGATTGCAAGTCTGGGACCCACACCCAATTGCGAATAAACTGTGAGAGTCAAGAAGAGGAAAGACCCCCTTGACTGGAAAGTTGAATACATTATGAAAAACAAAGAGAGGATGATAACTGCTTGACTGTGTGAAATCCAGGGGAAGGGAGCCATACCCCCTGACTGGAAAACTGAATATTTTAGGAAAGAGATCTTTCGTTGTGAACTGTAAAGAGCCTGAGAAACTCAGGGGAAAGGGACCTCCTCCTGACGATTGGGGAACTTTGATTATTTTTTTATTTTTGCACCTTTTGGAACTTTGTGTTGGAACTTTGCAAAAAGTGACAGAAGGCCAGTTAAAAGACTATCACTTTGCACTTTATTTTGAGTTTAGCATGTAAAGGTCAGGTTAGGCATTTCGACACAGGACGGAGAACTCTTTACATTTGGACAGTCTGACACCAACTCCCCTTTAGTTAGTTGAGGCAGGGGAACCCCTTGTAGTTATTGGGCAAGATAGGTCTTTCTCCAGCCCTCTTTTTTCTTTAATAAAAGTGCATCGCAAAAATCACAATGCCCCTATGTCTGAGTCTTACTCCTGATTCCTTACAGTATCTTTAGATGCACAAATGTATATTTGAGCCATCAATAGCATAAACATTTCTGCCTTCCCCCTTTCCTTTATGTGTTACGTGCAGTCAGTCAAAATACCTTTGGACATTTCACCATAAAAAATGTAAGACCAATACAGTACAATATAAATACAGGACAATGCGAGAGTAAATGTTGCAATACTATAAACTAAAATAAAATAAAAAATACAATTCCCAAGCTCAAATTAAATAATAGAAATTCAGATCATGACACAGGAAATGTGAGATATTTTGTTCTCTTAGCAAACACTGTCCTGACAAAATGTGTAATAGATTGTGAGGTTCCTTGTTCACATACATTGAGTAGGTGAAACAAGCCCAATCAGTACTGCTTCAAATACCCAAATATTAGAGCTGGGGTAACAGGATTGTATTAACTTTCAATCACATAAAAGGGCAAAACAAGAAAAAGGCAACAATGGGCTAGGGACTTTAGGACAAAAAGGCCAAAGACTTGACTCCAATCTCGTCTAGTTTCCATTTGAAAGTGGCCATATTTAAACCTAAGCAACTGAATCAAAGTTTATACTCGACATGAGATGACAAAAGTGAATTGGATCTCGGAACAATAATTAATATCATTGTGCATTTTATTTAATGATTTTTCTAATCACTGGTTTCTTAATATGCATGTTCATGAGACAGTGAAAGGGATCTGGTAAGAGAATAACTTTTCATAGCTCAGACTTGAAATGTCGGATACAGATTTATGAATAAAGCCTGATCGCTGGAACAAAGGTCTTTAATCAGGAGTTGAGAAAGACAACTTTTGGATTAGCTAATGCTTCTAGAAAAAAGAAAACTGGTATGGCCAAAAACTGGTGTGACACATGAACAAGACAGCGTTCTTTATGACTAGCAAAGTTTGGGGTGGACAAAGGCAAGGCGAGTAGCCAATTTTCAAAAGAGTTTTGAGCAATTTGTACCATCCATCCAATCTTACTGAAGCCCCAGGCTTCAGCCCCATACAACACCACAAAAAGAGCTTTTGCCTCATAGACCTTGAGCATCAAATTGATGGGCCAGAGTTTAAAGCTACGAGCAGAATACCCCTAATTGCTTACTTCATATAGCAAGATTGTTTGATGCTTGAAATGTGGCAGCAAAGCTCATTCCTAGATAGTCCAAATCTTTGCCAGGATGGCAGGTTAAACCGAGGAGAAGGGCAGCGAGACCAGAGAAGACGACAAGGAGGGAGTTACCCTTGCCCTTTTCAAGAAAGGATTGCAACTTTCAAGATGCCTCAAGGAAAAGAAAGATAAGACCAGGAATTATAGCTGACGAACAGTGTAGAGTGTGTCAAAGGTATATAGGGCCCTCCCGCATTGATCGCAAGGCGGGCTGAAGTGATTGCCACCGTGGTACTGTCCTTGACTCTGATAGCAAAGCCATTGAGTTCAGCACAGCTGGTGAGTCGGGAGAAACTGATAGCAGACCGGACTGTGTTATGCTCAAGGTTGCAAGCGGCAACTTTGTAGGAACAAAGAACTTGTGTGCGAATGAAATTTATGAAACCAAAATAGGTACCAGATACAGAATGGTGCGGCGCCACATTTCGGTTTCAAAGGTCTCTGTTTGGTACCCCCAGAGCATATAAATATTGAATGGTGAAACCAAAGTGATCCTGCAGCGGACTAAGTTGAATCCTGTGCACAATCGAAAGTCTTCGGTTTCCTACAAAATTGGTCTGAGCCTGGAAGAGGGGGACTAATTGTTTAAAAGGAGATCTGAGCGCAGAAGAGGGGGATCCAGGCTGAACAGTAAAACTCACCCGTGAAGATATTGTTGTGGCAAATGTGATTCCGACTGAAGGATGTTTACGAATTAAAGTTGGTCCGAACCCAACTGAGGGAGGCTAATTGTGAAAGAAGGATCTGAGCCCGGCCAAGGAGGATCCAGGGCGAAGAGTAAATCTCCCGACTTGAATATTTGGAAAGGAACTTTTCTTTGTTGTTTCTGGTACATCAGGCCCTCTGAAGCAAGAGACTTTGAACAAAAGAGACTTTCGCATAGAAGGCCTTGATGTAGGTAAAAGGAACTGTGACCATGTGCCGAAGAAGCCCAAGAGTGTGTTGTGCTTGAGTGACCCACCTTCTCACATGATAAAAACATGGGAAGGGAGGCCAACGGCCTAAAAATCCTGACTTATCATTTTGTGAACATTTCTTTCTTTTTGTGAATATTATCCCACACTATTCTGTAGCATAGCAGTAAGGATCAGCAATAGTTTTTTTTAGTATAAGTCCTTTTTATTTGACTAGACTCCACTAGGACTATTATTTGATGGTTGTAGCTTGCTCCCTCTTAGATTTAGGTTTAAATTGGCGTTTTTTACACCCCTGATTAAGTTCAATAAACACCCTTGAACTGTGATCACTTGTGTCTGTTTTACTTTGAAACCATGGCTTCCTTACAGATATGAGCAATGTTCCCTCTAAGTCGTGCGCATGTGCGCTTATCCAGCTTCCTTCCGGGTGCGACTCAGAAGAGTTTTAGCAGCACACACAGATAATTCCTACTTATTCCAAAAGATTCAATAAGGCACAAGTACCTACATTTTGTTTTCTCTAAAAATAAAGCTAAATTATACTAACTAGTCTTGATATTCTGGTCTAGACTATTACCATTACCCTTACTCTACTATGCAAATGTGACCTTAAAAACCATAAAAATAGAATACACCCACAAGATGTTAAAAACTAATATGAAAAAGTGCCTTCATGAAAAGAAGATCTAACTAAGATATATCTGCACACATTAACCAAATTATCTTCCCTGTGCACCCATGATTCATATTCTTGAGTCCAGCATATGTATGCATTATGACTCCAACTTCCGCCCCAGGCCACATTAAGCTATTACTGGACAACATTTACTCTACCTACCTTGGCCTGCGAAAGGTTATCAGACTTTTACCTGCATCCACCTGTTGTATGTTTGTTATAGTATAAATAACGGTAATGCACTAGAAATTCTGTTACTAACGGTGCCTTAGAAAAAGCATCACACAAGCTATGTAACCCAACTATCAGCTCAAATATCGATTCTGACTGCAAGTAAGCAGGTTACCTGGATGTGTAACTTCATCTCATGTCTTCTATTCTTTGTACATATGCACACACGCACTTTGAAGTGGCCCCTTTGCAAGTTAACACATTACAAAACTCAAATATTAATTTACCCTCTAAAGATTGTGAGCAGGTAAATGTCATGCTCAATGCTACTACTTTAGCATTGCTAACAGTACCCTATAAGTGGAGAGCGAAATTGTAATATTTACTTGGCCTGCAAAACTGAATTAAGTATGAAACATGCCTGGTATTATTCTTATATAGCATTAGGATAAGGGCTATTTAGACAGCTAGGATGCTTTTCACACAATTTGCATCCTTTCCAGGTTTTCTGATTTCCATTGGTCATAGACCTTCAGAAATTATATGGCAACTCAGTGGTATACAAAAACGGTTCCACTGAGCACTTGTATTATTCTACCCAACAATATAAGGGTGGGGTAGGTTGCAAACACTCTTGGATAAACTTCAAAATAATTATGCACAAGCGTGTTCCATGACATTTTCTTAAACTGCACATAATATCATGGAGAGGCTTTAAATATGCCTTGCTTGCAAAGCCTTTTGGGAATGCAAATATATCAGTGAGTGTTTTACTACTACAATCCCTCAGTTCTTATAGAGCCCTGTGTCAGACGCGTACCGGAAAGTGGCCCGGAAGTGGCAGTTAGGCTGGGAGGTACTGCTGCAGCTTGCTGTGTTCGTGCTGCTCAAGTGTAAAGCTTCATTCATCCAAGGTTTGCTATCCTGTGGCATTGCCTCATTGCTGGATTTGGACTCTAATGGACCTTAATGCACCTGTAATTTCAACATTTCATGTGCTAATGCACCTTTATTTTGCTCTTTACTAGATACTGCTGCCCCGCCCCCAAATCCTGTGCTCTATTACAAATAGAGCTATCCGCGCACACCAGGAAGTGGCAGTTAGGCAGCTAGCTGTTTGTTGTGAGTTGTCCGTATTACTCTCTCCATCTACGTCTCTATCTACGTAACCACTATTCCTGTATGGACTTTAATGTTGGGTTCCTAACTTTCAGGTGAAGCAATCAGAAAGCGGTGTTCGCTGTATATACAACTCTGTCCTAGTGCCAGCGACAACTCGAATTTGTGCATATCCCTGTTTTAACCTCGCTCAATCTTATCCGCGAGACTAACTATACTCTGGCACTGGCCCGTCTCTCCCTTTTTATTGAGAATAGTTTGGTAAATGGGTTGTGTTCCGAGTTGATACAACCTGCAAATCCACCGCCCATTGTCTCTGTGACCGCGAGTGTGAATTGCGCTGTGTTCGCTTTTCCAGTAGTTCACACTTTCGTGGCACGCGACTGCATCTACAAGTCTGACACCTTTGTGTAAATAGTTTTATGACACAAATGGTAAATTGACTTCCATTAATCATCTAGGTCTTCTCTGACTAGTTACACAGTGATATAACAAGGCCAAGAGTTGGGTGGCAGTGAACACACCAGAGAGTGGGTTGTGTGATAAAAAAACATTTTAAAAAGGGGGGAATTTGCTACTTACTGCTTTCATTTTGTTGTTCAACATGGATGGAGGCCTTAGAAGTGGTCGCGTTTGTTGCGAGACTTCCACAACTTGCTGTACAGGCTCAGACCCTGTAATGCAGGGTGCAGATCCCGCTGGTGTCAGTACAAGGAAGCTTGAGTCACCACCTGATGATTCTACTGCATTAACTAAAGAAGTGAGCACCATGCAGGCAGCTCATAGAGGTAACCCAGTTACAAATCTCACCTACCAAGAGATGCATTGTCTCGCGAACCCACTGTTGTGGATAAAAAATGGAGCTCTAATCATGTAGACCACCGAGGTGACTTGTCCTCCAAATTAATTTATCACGAGATGGCATTCTCCTGTGTCCGTGACCAAATACACACTCCCAACAATGAGATTTGCGAGATGAAATCATTATCTCTCCATGAAGTCCATGATATGGACTTCTCCATTCACCATAGTTTCCATAATCACCAGAACAATTTGTTTAATACCTCTCTCCTACCCAATGAGGCTTAAGGACTTGCCAACCCTGTATCCGATGTGTCAATATTGGCGAAGGCTGTAATGGCAGAATTAAGCAAAAGGATTCACCTTTCGCTTGGTCCTTCCACTCCAGCGGCGCCCACCTTAACCACCATGGAAGATATACCCTACAAAACAAACTGCACACTGCAGTTGCTCTACCAGGACCCCCACCACAAATCCTCAATTACCCAAGGCCAGTTCCCCCAAATAACTATGCACCTAACTCCATCTATTGCAGATATGCACAAAGTGCCAATTATCATGAGCCCCAACAATCTCCAACTAGAGAAGACTTCAGACACTCAAATGAAGATCACCATGCTTATGCCTCTACGGCAAACACAAACTAGTCCTACGACCTCAATAATCCAGATTCCTTTACATTTCCATTTCTCACACGCATTCTGAACCTTTTGGATAAAGGTCACGAAACAACTCACTATGAAATCAGGGACATAAAACTGTCCATGTCAGATATACTGGCCAAACTTAATAAGATTGAAGATTTTGTATTTGCACAAGAAACTATGTTTGTTATGAACTTATCTAAATCTCCTGCCTCAAATAAGCCATATAAAACCTCTCGATTGTGCCAAACAATTAATGTAGGTATCAACTCGACCCCTAAACAAACTATTGGCAACAAAGATTCAGCAAAGTTGAAAAACTTGTCATATGCACAAGCTGTTAACAAGTGCCCCCCAAACGCCAGAAATGTAGATGGTGCAGTGCTATCTGACATACGGTCTGGTGTCCATGACAACTCAGCGAAAATCCTTAATATTGAAACTCAGCTTAAAATCCTTCGTGACATCACGGGCAAAACTTGCAACTGCTGTGTGTTATCGCAGACTAACGCAATAGAATCTGATTCCATAATTGACCACCCAAATAGCCCTACTGCACTCACTAATATCATTGATCAAGCTGACAAGATGAGTGCAGGTTGTCTTGTTTCTTCTGTCAAAGCTGTTCAAACTGCAGAAGCAAAGACTCCTACTCACTTTCTCTCACAAAGGGCTAAACGCCTTGAAAATAGAGCTTTGACGAGAAGGATTACTAGATTAAAGCACAAATATCCATGAATGAAGAAATCCAAAAATCTAAATGCACCTAAAATTAATTGACATAGTTCCCATATAAAAAGTCTCTGTAACATCACTAGTGCGGATGTGATGCTGGATCTCAACCAGCTGAACGAGGAGAGTAGATCACTGCTGCAACTCAAAGACGAAGAACCCGGCACTAAAGCAAGAGCTGACTTGACGAAGAATACAAAAATAAATAAAACAACGAATACAAAGAAATCTGGGCTTGTTGTTGATGGGGACATTGGGGATTTAAGTGACCTTCGCTCAATTGACTCCCTAAAGGTACCCCTTAACTTAATGACAGGATCAAAAGCCATTAAGCAAACACATTTATCAAGCTTTTTTCCAGTCATAAACAAGAAAAATGTGCATGCTGTGAACTCTGATTCAACTTCACTGAACTCCACCACTAAGCAAACGAGTCCCTCGCCCAAACCAGCCTCTCTGAGCAAGGATGCCTTACCACTTGTAGCTTTATCTGCTATTAAGACGAATGCATTGGCATCTACAAATGACACTAATGTGTGGCAATCTTCCAATGAGCCCTCCACTGCTGAAATAATAGCTTTAGTTGAGACTGATCCTAATAGATTTTCCTCTGACACCACCAACACAATGGGATGGATAAGTGACTACAAAATTAGTGGCAGGCGCAGACTTAATCGTTCTTATATTCTTCATGCTTTTAATCAGATACCTGCACTCAGAATCTTGAATTCTGAGTACATTGACTGGATAACGTTATCCCACATCAATAACAATAGAATGATATGCAAATTTCACTTGGCTATAATCTTTAAATTGCTATGAGAGTATTGGGCTGACTTATTACAAATTGGTCTAAAACCACATCTGTTTACATCAAGTGAGCAATCTGCTGCGTTCATAGATACACATGATCCTAAAACGGAGGGGAACATCACGTCCTCCAGCAATATCACTCAAATTAGTAATAATGAGGCTATAATGTCACAGCTTGCCTCTCCTCAGTAATAAAGGATTTGTCATAGGTAGAATCCTTAATGAAAGATCTGCTAACAGCTAAGACTGTTAATTCTAAACCGTAGCCTCAATGTAATTACATTTGTTTCATGGAACTCATGTGGACACACCAACCTCACCTCCTGGGTCAACTCAATGTCCAATGTCCAAGTAACCTTGGGAGACCTTTCGGTGGTCTAGCCATTTTAGTTAACAATAACCTGCATGCCCTATCACACAAAGTCATGGCATTTGAAGATATTTTGCCAATTGAACTCATCCTTCAAGGTGCGAGCAACGCTTGTTATCTAATAATTTGTACATATTGGAATCCTGCTAGGAAATCTCAAGATTCGATAATTGCGCAATTATATAACCTACTTGAAGACTCCTTTATGCGCAATTCTGACTTTAAGATTGTGATAGGCGGTGACTTCAACTCCATCTGTATTGATCTGCTATCTCAGTCCTCTTCCAAAGTAGCCTTTAACAGTGACTCTCAGTCTACACTGAGAGGACATAGATGGAACACATTCCTAGCAGAATGGGATATTCATTTTGCTGCAAAAGCCTCAAATGCACACACATTCACTTGGCATAGAGGGTCCAGTTATTTATTTATTTATTGCATTTATTATACGCCCAAACCCGGGGGTGTCACAGCGTAGTTAGACATCTTTGCATAAACAGTTATAATCAATACTTTTACAAATGGCAGCATAGGGTTAACAATACATAACAGTCAGATAATGGCAACAGATAGGCAGGCTGGTGTACCAAGAGCAATGAAATAGGCTGCCAATGGCAGTGGGGGAAGTTACCTGATCCTATCTTTGCAGAGAAGGGCGGGGACGGGTGCAGCAGCCTATAATTGGTTGAATAGCCATGTTTTTAGGGACTTCTTGAAACATAGGTGAGAGGGGTCATTTCTAGTGTGTATTGGGAGTGTGTTCCACATTTTTGTAACCATTAATGGAAAGTTGCTTCCCCCAGCTCTGGAACATTTGTAGCATGGGGCAGAGATGTGCATTTTTGTTTGATCTAAGTACTCTTGGAGTCTTGTTCAAGGTGACAGTGTTGTTGAGATATGTAGGTGCCTTCTTGTCAAGACCTTTATGGGTGACACAGAGTGATTTAAATATGGTTCTAGCTTTTAAGGGTAGCCAGTGTGCTTCCCAACTAGTAGTGGAGATGTGGTCTGATTTTCTTAGTCCAAGTGCTCCTCGCAGAGCTTTATTTTGCAGCAATTGCAATTTGGCCAAGTTGGTGTTTGAGGTACTTAGTAGAAGAACATTACAGTAGTCTAACTTCGATACAATGAGAGCCCGGGCTAGGGTGGTGCAGGTATGCGGTGTGAGGAATTGATGACTTAATGCAATCAGTTTGGATGTGTTGGATGTGGCCAAGGATAGTGCATTAACATGTTTAGTCATTGTTAAGTTTGTATTTAGGTAGACACCTAGTGTTTTCACCTGCTTTAGGACTGGAATGGGGGCTCCATCAATATTGATTGCTGAGTAGTCAGAGTGGAGGGCATTGATTTTGGCTGGGGAGCCCACAATGAGTATCTCAGTTTTCTCTGCGTTGAGGCAGAGACTATTGAGCGCCATCCAGTTTTGAATTATTGCATAGATTTTATTGATCATAGTTGTATCCTGGTCATAGTTACCAGTGATAGGGATGAGGATCTGGGTGTCGTCAGCGAAATTCATATAAATGATACCGATGGCATCCAGAGCAGCAAATAATAGCTTAGTGCACGCATTGCATAGCGTAGGCGACAAACAGGATCCTTGCGGGACTCCTAGTGGTAGTGGAATGGGGTCAGCGGGCCCCCTTGCCGATGGAGACTCAGGATGTTCGATCAGCAAGGAAGGAGTTGACCCAGGAGATGGCTTCTTGTGAGAACTGGAAATCCTTAGCTAGTGTGGCACATAATGCAGCAGACAAGTCTAATAGCAGTAGAATGCATAGTTTGCCAGCGTCTCTTATGGAATCCATCTGGATTTCAAGGTCCACAAGTGCTGTTTTGGTGCTGTGATTGGGCCGAAAACCAGATTGTCGAGCTCCTAGGAGGTGGTTTTGTTCAAGGTGAGATTGAATTTGAGAATAGGCTATTATATCGAAGGGGACAGTAGATATGGGGCGACAGTTCGTAGGGACTCTCGCATCCAGCAATGGTTTTTTAGAAGCGGGCTCACCGATGCTTCCTTGATGCTGGTAGGGACGGTGTTTATGATGAAAGAGGCATTAACAAATTAGGTAATGATGGGTGTGAGTGTAGGGGCGCACAACTTTACTAGGTGTGCTGGGAAGCTGTCTCCTTTACAATTGGAGGGTTTTAGTTTGGAGATAGTGTCCAACACTTGGTCTTGGCTTACTGGGGTGCATTGGGTATTGGTGTAATCATTAGTTAGGACAATGGTAGGTGAGGGTGTGTTTTTGTTAGCCAATAGCTTTCTTTTGGTGGCGATTTTGACTTGAAGCAATTGGATTTTTGATGCTATAGCATTCTGTATGGTTGTACAGCATGCTTTACTCGAGTTGAACTGCGTGGAGGCTGGGATTCTCCAATTCTCTAAGTATTGTAAAGAGCTCTTTGGAGTTTGAGGCAGCATTGTTGATATGTGTGTTCAAGGCATTAGCTTTATGTGCTATAATAGCTGCTTTGTATATTTGGCTTGCTTTTAAGAATGCATTGGCGGTGTCAGTAGTATGGTTTTTTTTATGGATGTGTTCCAAGGACCTTTTATTATGCCTGAGTAGCACAAGTTTGTCATTGAACCAATAATTTGAGCGTTTGTCTGGGCGTCATGTTTTAGTTGTAAGTGAGGCTAAGGAGTCAATGGTAGTTGTTAGGCATTTATGATAGATGTCTGCAAGGCAGCTGGGGTTGTCGGTTGAAAGGGTGATGGCTTCTTCCAGAATGGGGGTGAGGCTGTCTGCTGTCAGTTTCTGAATGTTTCTTGTCTCAACTGTGTCCATTGTAATAAGTGTGGGGTGGCATTTCCCATTGCTGGAAAGAGTAAAACTAATAAGATTGTGTTCTGTCCAGTCAACTTGTGCAATGGAGCCTGTTGGGATAGGAGTATTTAGTGTGAGTATCCATAATACTCTGCCCTTATTGTGAGTGGGCGCATTGACTAGCTAAAAGCACTTCATATTTGTGAGCGAGGCATGAAGGGCATTAGCTTTGTGGTCATGTTTATCGTTGAAACCTAAGTTAAGGTCACCAAGGATTATGAACTTGGTGTTGGGTTTGAGGTGGGGGGTAAGGAGTAGTGGGATATTCGATTCAGGGTGGTTGTTATTATTGGGTGCTCTGTTGATAACCAGTATGTTGAAAGCAGTTTTCGGGTTCATTGTGAATTTAACAAGTAGTTTGTATCCTTCTATTAAATCAAGTGGGCAAGATCTAAGTTGCAGGTTAGTTTTGGCTATTATAGCCACTCCACCTCCCTGTGCATCAAGTCTATCGGTCCTTGTAATGTTGAATCCTGGTGGGATGGCCAGCGCTAATAGGGGGCCTGAGGCTTGGTGCAACCAGGTTTCAGTTACAACTAGTAGATCCAACTGTTGGTCTAGAATAAGATCATGGGTCTCAATGGCATGAGCTCCAAGTGAGCGTACATTTAGAAGTGCACCTTTAAAGCAAAGAGGAGGCTCTGGAATGGGGGAGGGACTGTGGACTGAGACTGTAAGGTCATAGGTAGGGTGCGTTGTACAGGTGCAGTATTGTATTGCAATATTAATTTGTTAGGTTGAGGTGCGGGATTGCCGGGATTGTTTTTTTTGTTTTTGGAAGGACTAGGTGTACAAAGCTTTTGCGTTTGTGGGAGACAGAAGGCATTTAAGGTAAGACTAGCAGGATCGTGGTGGTAGGTGTGTGCTCGTAATCTATCTAACCTAGCAGTTCCCCGGATGGGACACATAGTAATGGGGAAGGCTAGCGAGGGTCTGGAGCTAGGTGTTATGTAACGTCTCCAAGGTTATTTGGGGTGGTGTAGCAGTCTGAGTTTGGTGCGGTTTTGCTGGAGGCGTCTGTAGTAATCACAGATTTGCTGCTACTGTTGGCGCCCTGAGTGCTCCTCTGGGCCAGAGTGAATTGAAATGGGGAGATTTGTGGCAGAAACGGAGTGGGACAGCAGATGGGATGGTGGCGGTGGCAACCCAGTCTGGCGAGGCCATTGACCAATGGGATAATGGGATGTATGCACTTTGTGAGTAGGGTATGGCATCATCTATATAAATTGGAATGGGCTCATATTGGCAAGAGGCAGAGCTAGGTGAGTCCGACACGGAGTGAGTTACAGTAGTAACGTTGGCAAGATGCAATTGGTCTCACGTTAGGCAGGCAACACAGTACATGTAATGGGAGCAGTGCGAGTAATAAACATTGGCTATATGCAAAACACTGGGCAGAATATTCTTGGCACAATAGTATAAACAACTAGATGCAAAAACTTAGCATGATAAATAATGGCGTAATCAAAAAGTGGCGCTCAGAATATTTTAAGCAATGGAATGCAAGGTGTATCATTAAGGTACGAACATATAGATCTGTAACACTGGTAAGGTAAGTACATTAAGATTTAGTGCAGTGGCCAAATGCTTTTTCAAGATGATGGATTGTGCAACGTACATACAAAGACAAAAGGTGGCAAGACAGATGCTCGTATTCTCGAGTCAGCGGGCCGCTTCACTACGCAACGGTGGTGTGCACAACATGTACATGTCTGTGTGTGCTAAACATCATGTTTCTATTGCAGGTAAGGGCGAGTCCTTGAAATTGCGGGGAGTAACGTAGGGTAGGTCCTCATGTGACTTGGTGTCTCGTTAGCGAAATATGTTGGCCCAAAGTCATGATGAGGGATGGGCTTACTGCTGTGCAGCTGCGAGTTAGGAGGTGGTAGTTTTCTGCTGTGGTTAGAAGACTGGTCTGGTCGGATGTACAAATTGCTAGTTCGGACAAGAGGTTCAAACACAGTGCAGTTTCTTGGGCTACTGCAGCAGCAATAAGAAGAGTTGTGGAGTGTAACAATCAACGATCATGAGATTATTGATTATGAGGTAGAATGCAAAGTTGACAGTGGCAGCAATAGGTGGGCGGCATTCGGAGTGGAACATCAGAGAGCGCCTTGACCGTAATGTCGCCATTTTAGGTAAGTACGGCAGAAACAGTGTGGAAGGGGAGGGGATCAACAGATAAGCACTGTACTGGCCAAGGCACGGAATATTTATATAAAGGCCGATGGGAGACATTGGGCTACTGGCCGAAGAGCGAGGAGGTCAGAGCTTACTCGTATATAGATTATTTTGGTTACTCCTATATAGATTATTTTGGTATTTCCAGTAATCTTGTTGCCTTGTGTGAGGAGGTAACTACAATGAATCCTGGTCTGGGAGATCACTTAGTCATCCAAAATAATATTAAAATGATGTGCTCAACACATGACATGATGCCGGCCTTAGGACTTCTAGACATTGATCGACCTCTGATATCTGTTCATTGAAATTTGGCACTATGGCCCTCATTACAAGTCAGGCGGTGGACCATGGTGCTATTAGCACCATGGTCTATGCCGGATTCCGCCATGGTGGATGGCGGAATTACCGCCCCATTCCAAGGTGAGTGGGGCGGTAATTCCCCATTCACCATTTGCCCTTCCCCATTCCCATTTTTGCCCCATAGGGCATAATGGGGATGGGGAAGGCGCTAATTACGGCACCGTAAATTACGGTGCCGTAATTAGCACCAAGGTCGCTTAGCGCCTTGGACTTTAACGCCTGCAAAAAGCAGGCGTTAAAGTGTGAATCAGGCGTTAAGGGTTAACAGCGCCGACGACGCCGTTAAACCCTTAACGCCTGACTTGTAATGAGGGCCTATGTCACAGACTGACCACCATGATTAGTAATGAAATCATACTTGGCACAGACAAGCTCAATCATGGTATGAATTTACACCAAGTAGAGGAATTGAATAGTTCAACGATATCCCTTTTACTGGACAAGTTAGTGAAACATAAGTTCAAGGATATACGACACAAGCATACATTCAATATGAATGTTATCCTAAAACACCACAAAAATTAAAAGCAGAGAGATTTGGCTGCTCTAAATTTATCTTGTCCCGCTTATTTAAACTCCAAAAAGCTGATTTGTCACTCGTACACCAACAAGATCAAATCGCTCAAACATAACTTGTACATTGAGGGCAACCAAAAGATGATTCTGAACATATGTAAACATAACAAGATATCGATCTGGGCAGCTATGAGAAATTCCACCTCGAATTCATCCACTAAAATGAATACGTCCATATCTGCAGAATCTTGGTTTGTTTACATGAAGACAAAACATCTGAAAGGGGCAGGAAAACTCTAGCCTCTGGACCAGAGTATTATAATTGCATAGAACAACCGAAAAAGATTGTCCAGAGAAACAAATCAATTTGAAAAAATGTGTATCAAAATTTATTGAAAGTGATACCAACAATTTAAACAATGGTGAGTCAATCACAAATAATTAAACACTGATCACTTTAATACAGCAAAACAGCAGCAACCATATGCCTAAAGTCGGCGATAAACCCTACAGGGATGTGATCTTTTGCACTTTTCCTTCCGATCCACCCTGACAATAGATTATTTATTAATGAATTCTATTAATTATGAATATAAAAATTATGTCTGTTTGATGGGGACTAGTCATGAATTCCTTCTCCCCACAGGCTTTTAGCATGAGTCCTTTGTCTTTTAAGCTTTTGGATGTATGTCATGGTATGTTGAGTTGGGTTTGAATGAGTGCACTATGAATGGCAAGTATGTGTGACAATGTTTTGCTGACTTTAGGCATATGGTTGCTGCTGTTTTGCTGTATTAAAGTGATCAGTGTTTAATTATTTGTGATTTACTCACCATTGTTTAAATTGTTGGTATCACTTTCAATACATTTTGATACACATTTTTTCAAATTGATTTGTTTCTCTGGACAAGCTTTTTCTGTTGTTTACATGAAGCACAAATTTCAGATGCCATCCGCGTATAAAAAAAGTGTCATTTGCGAGGGGGCGTGGCTGAGCGGTACGCCATGCGGACGTGCCTGCTATGAGCTCCATAATCAGGCGCCCGAACTTTGTCCTATATATGCCCTAACACCCGAATTTTTGCCTGATTTCTGCTGTATGAAGTTGTGACATACCGCGGCACCTCTGAAAGGAGAGCAGCGACGTCTGATACCCGGTGGAGCCGATATTTTACTCCGAAACCATCCTGGCGGCAGGAGGCAAAAATGGCAGCAAGTGAAGGCGTCTGATGCCGGATGGAGGTGCCTCCATCGCGGAGGAGTGCCTGAGCAGCCTGCCGGCACCCCCCAGCGCGACGGACCCTGTCGTTTATGCAGAGGAGAGGGGGCGGATGATCTGGAGCTCCCTGCGGGCTTGCTGTGACTCGCTGGGGCTCGCCGCGCGCGCGGGACTCCTGCCGCCCTGGGAGAGGAGACCCAGAGGAGGGAGACTGGGAGTTCTGCGGGGGCCCCGGGCACGCTGTCTGGCCTCGGAATCCGCCGTTCTGCGTCTGGAGCCCTCGTTCCCTGGCGGGCGGTCCCGTGTCCCTGAGGGACCTTCGGCGCCGAACGTTGGGGCGGAGTGACTGAGGTCATGCTCCCGAGAGGCTGCAAATCGGTGAGTTTGGGGCTCTGGAGAATACCCCTCATGCCCGCTGCGCTTTTGAATGCTGCGGCAGCCCTGTGCGGGCTGTGGTGGTGCAGTCAGATTAGAGGCCCCCACTTGCTCACAGAGCTCTGCTCGCCGGCCTGAGTTGTTGTGGTGGCCTCGGCCATTGGGGAGCAATCGGCAAGACCGAATGAGAAATAAGAGGACTGACCTGGGGATTGGAATGTTATAACACCTAAAGAGATAGCCCGCCTGCTTGGGAGAGGAAGAGTGGGTGATTGGGTCAGCTGGAGGGGGAAAAGATTGAGAGAGCAATTGGGGCGATACTGCTTCAAAACTTTGCACAGCCCGGAAGGAGACAAGTTGGCCTGAGAGTATCTGTTACCCCACCGCACTCTGTACCTCAAGCGGAGGCTCCCTCCATATTTCCCGATGGAAGGAAGCTCGCCCTCCCACTCCCCACTACTGAGGTGGCTAGCTCTCTGTCACTGAGATTGAGGGGACTTCCAACCGGTGCATGCCCTGGCAATGCCTAAATCAGCTGGTAAGTGGAAAACACAGGGTATTCAAGCTTTCTTAGCTCCGCAAACGACACTTCAAGGACTCTTTGGCCCGTTCGCTAGCAAACCTGACAACGCATCTTACAGGCCTGGAAACTAGGGATAACGAACCGGAAAATGTGGCATGCGAGCATACACACGACGTCGAGGTGCTGACCGAGAGAGGTGCATCGAAGATCATTTAGAGGAGATCTGGGCAAAACAAGCAGAACTTGAAAATAGGTCAAGAAGAAACAATGTCAGTCTCAGGGGTGTTCCGTGAAATCAGGAGTTGCCTGATTACATAGAGGCGCTGTTTAGATCCATCCTGGACATCCCCTCATCCGAGGAACTTCTGCTAGACAGGACTCACCGTGTCTACTCCTCTACTCAACTTAAAAGAAACATTCTCCAAGATGTCCTTACTTGTGTGCACTTTTTTCAGCAGAAGGAAAAGATCACGGCGGCTGCCAGAGGCTCCTCTACAATACAATTCCGAGGCGCGACGCTCCAGCTCTTTCATGATCTCTCTCCATACACACTGCCAACAGAAGACGGCTACGCAATGTAACGGCCTGGCTGAGATCTAAACAGATCCGTTATCGCTGGGGATATCCCTGTAAATTACTCTTTGACTTTCAGAATCAACATTATATGATCTCATCGGAGGAAGCCAATGCCTTGATGGTGGAAGCGACTGGGCCAAATACCACAGTCCCTTGCTCCCAGGCCTTGACTGAGTTAACTTTTGCCCCCTCGCCAAGAGACAAGCGAAGGACGCCCCGTGGCTGGCGCCATCTAGAATCGACCTCTCAACAGGACAAGGGAGTCATGAAGAGTGTAGAGGATCGGGTCTCTGCTGAGATCTCCTTGGAGGCAGAGTGGGATAACTTGGCGAATGGTTGACTCAGAAACTCTGCTGAAGTAGGCTCTCTGCTGTGGCGAACAGAGGGGGTCTTACCCTTCACTTCTCCTTTAGTTTACAGCCTTGGATTCCTCCTTCGAGGGACCCCTTTTGCGGCTAGACATATTTGAGAGCTCTGATTGGCATGTTGGCCTACAAGTTTGACGTGATTGCAATTCCCCGCCTGCATTTCTGGGCACGCTGGCTTTTTGGAGTGCCTGGTGTTTAATTACAGGTAGAATGGGTGGTTAAAATTCAGTTTACTTTGCAGTTTCGGGCGCCTGTGCGGATTGCGTCCAAAATGTTTATTACTGGGAAAAAATTAACTGGGGTCTTAAGCATGAACAGATTCTTATGGTTGTTACTTACTTTAATTTGGTATACTTATGTATTTGTGTTGAATTTCTTTATTGTTTATTCATCTGTTTCCTTTCCCCTCACGGTCCTGATAGATCTATTCCATGACCTTACTCGTCACATGCCACATATGCCCTGCGCTACGCTGCTAGGGGTGCTGAGAAGATGTTTGGTCTCCCCAAGCTGTAATATAAGTCACAAAGAGATGTAATGGCTGCGACTGATTACTCTGACACCGGGAGAGGGGATGGTGCCGCCACACGTTACGAGCGTCACACTGAACGTACAAGGTTTAAATTCTCCCTTAAAGCGCAAAGCGTTATTTCATAGATTGGCTACTTTACAGACAACGCTTCTATTTCGGCAAGAGACCCACTTATGTCCTGTGGATGAACCACGTCTTAATAATAAACTCTATCCCACAAAGTTCTTTGCTTCCAGTGGGCTTAAAAAACAAGGTGTCGCCACCCTGGTTCGCAAAGGTACCCGGTGTAAGACTCTAGAGGTGGTCCGAGACGAAGAGGGGAGATTCCTACTAGTTGTGGCGCTATTGGACGGGCACAAAGTCACATTGGTCTCAATATATGCTCCAAACGTTAAACAAGATCTATTCTTTGCAAAATTATCTAAAGCCCTGTTTGACCATGCAGATGGGGAAATTCTCCTCGGGGGAGAGTGTAATGCTGTTATAAATCCTCTGGTAGATAAAACCCTGCCCCCATCGTCGACAGAAAATAACAACTTTCGGGCCCTTACTACACTACTGCAGGATCACTCCCTTATTGAGATCTGGCGTTATTGTCATCAAAATGAACAAGACTATACTTACTTCTCGGCGGTACACAGGGGTTTCTCTAGGTTACATATGTTTCTTATTTCTGATTCTCTGGTACCTTTGGTGGTGACAGTGGAGATCATGCCGGAGGCTCTCTCTGATCATGCACCTGTGAGGCTCATGTTCTCACCATTCCGTGCGGCCCGCCTCGGAAGCCCCCCTGGAGGCTGAATGATTTTTTACTAGAAGATCCGCTCACACATAAGAGAAACCTTGGAATCTTATTTCAGGGAGAATGATACGGGAGACGTGAATTTCGGGACTCTCTGGGATGCAGCCAAGGCGGTTATCAGGGGGCATCTCATTGAACAGGCAGTCCAGAGGGGGAAGGCTAGGAAGGCGCTGCAAACGCAGCTAGAAGAAGAAGCTCACAGACTTGAAGAGATACATAAAACAAAAGGTTCCCGACGTTCCCCAAGAGACATGCGAGTAATGAAGAAGGCGTTGGAGGCGCATCACATGGGTAGGGTGGCTTACTCCATGATGCTCACCAAACAATATTTTTACTCGAAAGGGAATAAGGCGAACAAACTCCTTGCTGCCAAATTAAAAAAGCAGAATAGACAAAATAGAATAGACACGTGGAGAGATGAGTCTGGGCAGTGTATCTATTCGGAGGAGGGTAAACTCCAGATCATTGAAAAATTCTTTATCGATCAGGCCACCCCCCACCTAGGGAATTCACAGATTTCTAAAGACTTCTTGACTAAAGCAAATCTTCCACAACTTCTGCAAGCTTTGCAAGAGTCTTTAGAAGCCCCAATAACCACACAAGAAGTTGAATTGGCTATCAAGACCCTCCCCTTGGGTAAAGCTCCGGGCCCAGACGGATTTACCAATAAATTTTATAGACTCTTCTCGCCCGAGCTTACACCTCGCCTCACAGAATTATTTAATGATCTGTGGGAAACTGGTTCGGTCACTCGATCCATGGCAGCCTCCTCTACTACTCTAATCTTAAAACCCGGGAAAGACCCAACAGAGTGTACCTCATAACGCCCTATAGCTTTGCTTAATACAGATGCGAAATTATTTAGCAAAATCATAGCCTAGCGCTTAGGGGAGGTTCTCCCAACTATCATAGACAAGGACCAGACCGGATTCATCCTTGGGTGCTCAGCACATGATAATATCCGTAGGGCGATAGATTTGATTTCCCTTGCCTCCACTATCCCGATCCCTTCGTCCCTCCTGTCCCTTGACGCCCATAGGGCATTTGATAGCATGGCCTGGGACTACTTGAACTTGGTGCTGAAGGCCTTTGGATTCGGCTAGAAATTCTCCAAACTAATCCTTTCAAATTTTCAGATTCCTTCAACCCAAATTCGAATGAACTCACATTGGTCAGCCCAAATTCCACTGGGTAAAGGGACTAGGCAGGGGTGCCCCCTATCCCCGTTGGTGTTCGCCCTTGCTATCGAACCCCTGGCTCAACATATCCGTCTTCACCTGAAGATCAAGGGCTTTTTTCCGTTGATTCCGTCGGGAATCAATGTCACAAAGTCACGCTATACGCGGATGACATCCTCTGCTTTTTTAAAGAAGCCCGAACCTCTCTCCCTCCCCTCATAGACCTCCTTGCCCAATTCTGGAAGATTTCAGGATTCACAATAAATATGGCCAAATCAATGGGTTTGAATCTGACTGAAACTTCTGAGACCCTGAGGTATCTGCAAAGTGCCTACTCCCTCAAGTGGAAGAATACCTCCATTAGGTATCTCGGAATACAGCTCACCCCGACCTTTTTGGGTCTGCTGAAGGCCAAAGTCCCTACACTTTTCAAAGAAGCCAAAGAATCCCTAGGGAGATGGTCACTACAGGAAATATCTTGGCTGGGGCGAATAAGTGCTATTAAAATGGTTTTACTCCCCAGGATTCTATATGCATTCCAGACGCTTCCTGTGGTGATCCCTGACTGAGACCTCTTGGGGCTGCAGAGGGAAATACGTTGCTTTATCTGGAAGTATAAAACTCCCTGTATCCAACATAAGCTCTTGACCCGCGGTAGACTGACGGGTGGGCTGGGTCTCCCTTCAATTGTTAGATACTACCGTGCCTCCCAGTTGGCCGCCATGCTGAGGTGGTCTCACCCAAAAGAACCCCCTAGATGGCAAGATATCGAACAACATTGACTGAGATACACCTGGATCATCTAGCCTTTATCCCTCGAGAAGCACATATCCACAGAGGATCCCTTCTCCCCTCCACAAAAACTCTCAGCGCATGGGATAGATCCTGTGCCCAATGAGGGTTAACGCCTGGTCTAGGTCCAGTGTCCCCTGTACTGCGAAATCCAGCCTTTACTCCTGGGCTTCAACCGAACTCTTTTCTCCTATGGTCGAAAGAGAAACCCTTGAGATTGGAGATCTTTATGAGGACAACTCCCCCCTAACCTTCGACCAGTGCAAAGCGAAATTCAATCTTCCAGAGACAGAAAGGTATAGATACATCCAGCTCCGCCACTGGATAACTCATCCAGAGGTAAAAAAGGAAGCCACTAGATCCCCCACGGGATTAGAGATGACGATGATGGAAGGTCAACTCACCCGTAGGGTGGCTGCATGTTATCGCCTTTTGGAGGAAGATGCCCCAGGGGAGGAGAAAATGCCCTATATGTTGGCTTGGGAAAGGGACCTGGGAATGGAAATTGCTCAGGAGTCTTGGCAACGGATATGAGGTAGGGCTCACAAGGTCTCTAGATGTACAACTGTTAGGGAGTGCGCGCTTACAATATGCTTTCGTTGGTACTTTTCCCTGCAGAAATACATGCGATTAATCCCGATTATCCCGACACCTGCTGGCACGGATTTGAGGCGCGAGGGGACTTGGGCCATTTATGGTGGTACTGCCCAATTATCCAGTCTTTCTGGCTGGAGGTTAGATCCAAGATTAAAGACATCACTGGTACTCTCCTCCCCATGGACCTGTTGATATAGTTATTGGGAGATACTCCGGATGATGGTTCTTACCCGCAGTCAGGCCCCAGAGCAGAACTGATAACCCAATTGCTTTTGGCAGCTCGTCTCACCCATGCCAGATTTTGGAAAGACATTGGGGGCCCTCATATAGCATATTGGTGGGTTAAGATCTGGGAATTGCTGGGTTTCGAAAAGTTAATGGCCACACTGGAAGGCAAGACTGCTAAATTCTCAAGAATTTGGGGATCTTTTCTGGAATATGCTGCCCAGAGGGTGCATATGTTCTTTCAACCCAGACTGATCAAATATCTTCTGAAGCCTCAATGGATTTCCAACACGGACATTGTGCATCACCCAGATGGCTACCTGAACTAAGGCGGGGAGGGGGTTTATGGAACTTAATTCTATGCTTTCTGCTTATGGACATTATGGACCGGAGCGACCCTTTTTTTTTATTTTATTCTATTTATTTATTTATTTTTGTTTTGTTTTGTCTGTTTCTTGCTCTTCCGCCTACCAGTGTTTAGGTATAGATGAATCCTTTCACAAGGCGCCAGTTGTTGATGAATTATATGGTTTGATGAATTGTATAATGATGAAAATGGAATATCGATAGGTTGATCATTTGTAACTGTTTTTAACTCTCTTCTATATTCATTTGTTAGATGAATTCATGATTACACGATATTTCAATAAAAAATATTTTGTCAAAAAAAAAAAGTGTCATTTGCAAACCCGATTAGGTCAGTTACAGACTCTTGTCCTTGGTCTGTGGAAGATTCGAAACGGGCCATTTCTAAATTAAAATACTCCAAAGCTGCAGGCCCCTTTGGAATTCCAGCTTGTATTGTGAAACATGATCGCTTCCTGTGGGCCGCTATCCTAAAATTAAATATGACAACATCTATCTTTCAAACAGAGTCTTGGCTCACTTTGATCATTATTCCAAGCTTTAAAAAGGGCAATCCCTCAGGTCCCGCTAACTTTCGCCCAATAGCCCTTATGGATTCTTCTGCAAAGGTGTTTGCCATCTTAATGTTAAGTGAAACAGAAAGACACATGCAGGACCACGACATTCTTTCACGCCATCAGGTGGGCTTTAGAAAAAAATGGGAACTGCGTTAAATGGGACTATTTTGTCTCACCTGTTAGAACTTCACAAACAGTCTAATACTGGTCCAGTGTACATGGCATCACTGGACATGTCGGCAGCATTTGATTGCGTAATTCGCAATCACTTGTGGACCAAACGGACCAAGTTTGCTTTTCTCCACAGACTATTTTCATGATTTCTAGGCTCCTCTCTAACACCAAGTACAGGGTGAGGATTAATGATGATGGGGCATTAACGAAGGCTATCCCAACCTTTGTAGGGGTTAAACAAGGGTGCAATCTGGCCTCTATGCTTTTTAACTTGTATATCTGTGATTTAGACGACATATGGCAACACAACCATATTTTTGAAGTCCGGCTTGGTAAGCTTTGTCTACTATGTATCCAAGTCTTCAAATAATTTTGCCAATAAAGGTGGGAAATTCACCTTGACATACACCTCCGATGTAGTCACAGGTACTTGAGGCTGTCCCTCGGAATCTGAATCAAACTCTTCCAAGTCCCATATGTCTGCCTGACTATCTCTAAAAAATGGAAAGAGAACAGATTTCTGAACATTCACTTTAAAACCAGAGATCACGGATTCCAAGATGGCCGCCTGCAGGGGGTAGACGTGTCGGCGGGGCTCTCCTGCACTCTGAAGCTGGGAAAGGCCCACCACCCGGCATTTGGGCAGAAATCTGCGAGGCAGGCACCTTGGGGAAGCAGTTGCGCACCTGACAATCTGCGGGGTGTAGATTACGGCTTGGCGGATTCCCCTCCATGGCGGCTGCAGCGACAGAGTAATGGCGTTGGCAGCTGGAGGTGAAGAGGGACGCATCGACCCTGCTGCATGGTGCTTTGTCTCTATCCTGAGCCGGAGGCAAAGGGGTCCGAGGAGAGGAGTGCGGCGACCGGGTGGCCGCCGGTGGAGCTGCGGGACTCGCTGTGGAGGAGGAGCGCTATTGAAGTTCCCGGTGGGGCGGGCAGTGAGTGGGTGGTGACAGCTCGCGGGCTGCGGGTCCCTCCGGCAGGTGAGGAGCGTCGCAGGCGGGGATCGCCCGGTGAGCCGTGCGGCCAGTGCCACAGAGGCCTGTTTGGCGCAGAGGAGGAGGCGGGTGGTGTCAAGCCCGCCTCCATACGAGGAGTGAGAACTGTCCCCACGGGAGGCGGAGCAGCGGCGGGCACCCGCGGGAGCGAGTGCCGGAGGCCGCCATAGAGGAGGCAGGGGGAGGAGGACACGTCGTCTCTCACGGAGCTGGTAGTAAACGGGCCCGATCCCGGAGAGACACTGTGCTAGCGCTGCTGCGGGCTGAAGAGAGGAGTCAGTCGCTGCAGCTAAATGCCATTGGAACCTCTACCCTGGCAGTTGCCTTGATGGATTACGTCCTCGTGGGGATTGATTACCACTGTCTCCTAGGACTGTGCAGGCAGTTGCCGCAGCGGGGAGATGGACAGAGTATCAGTCGGTGAAGCTGGGGAGAGCTCTGGTTGACAGCTGGGAGGAGGAGACCAGGAGACCCAGATGAGGGTGTGGCCCTTGCTGCACTACAAAAAACTTATACTGACGGCTCCCAGCACCTCTCAGTACCTAAGGCATACACTAGGAGGCACAATACAGCACGGGGGCCTTATTGCTTACAGGAGAGGCCCTGTTAAAGAGTGCGGGGGCAGAGCGTGTCCTCCCACTGCCAGGAATCTTTGGAGGAGTGCACGGCTGAGCAGGCAGCGAGGAAGGTATTGAACCATCGGAGAGGACAGTGGGAAGGCCGCGGTGAGGGAGAGGACTCTTGAAAGACCCTTGGGTGGTGGGGTGCCCGGTGGGGCGGTGAATCGCCAACGACGGAGTCGGTGGACCGCACGGACAAAAGGTGTGCTGATATGTCGTCCAAAAATAAGGGAAAGTGTGGAAGAGTGCCGCAGACTCTGGGAGACAGCCCGGGCACCCTTCCCACTATTTGGCCGATACATGAGATAAGGGAAGTGGCTAAAACTACGAAGGAGGGCCCAGAAGGAGGAGACTCAACACTCAAATGGGAGAACCCGATCACGATGCTAAGGCAGGACCTCAAAGGGGAGATGCTCACCCTGCAGACAAGTCTAACTAAAACGTTCCAAGAACAATTTCAACTGATACGGGCAGACCTCAACTCGGCCTTGGGGGAAATAAAGCAAGAGTTGCGACAGCAGGGGGAGCGGACTGATCTCCTGGAAAGGGGCATGCAGGAATTGGACAAAGAGGTGACAGTCAATAGCGAAGCGATTGATCGGCTTGATACAGCCACGCAAAACTTGGAGATCCAAATGGAAGACATGGAGAACAGGTCTCGGAGGATTAATATAAGGGTCAAAATGCTGCCGGAAACCGTCCATGACAAAGATCTGAAAGGTGTGGCTCAATCTATCTTTGCAGAGATCTTGGGAGTCTCCCCCCCTGATCAGATATAGATCTCGATCGCATCCACAGAGTGGGCAGAGGTGGCAAGGAGTCAGGGTCGAGAGCTAGGGATGTTTTGGCGGTGTTTACTAGGTATGCTCAAAAGGAGGCAGTTCTCAGGGAAGCAAGAAAACACAAACCAATAATGTTTAATGAGCATCGCATCGCACTATTCCAGGACCTAGCAAGCAGCACTCTGACAAAGCAGCGCCAAATGGGACCGGTGCTCAAAGCACTCAACGACAGAGGGATTAAATACAGGTGGACCTTCCCAATCGGTTTGTTGTTTGAGTGGGAGGGGGTGTCGAGACGGGTAACCACACTGCGGGAAGGGGCAAGTGTTTTGCAACTGGACTTGGACGACGCCCCAGTGGCTATGGAAAGCAAACCTTGGCGACTAGACCAGAGCCGAAGCCATGGTCCTGGACAACAGTAGGAGAGAAGGGGAGCAAAGCGGAGCAGTATGTCATCTAAGGAAAGGAATAAGGCACGCCCCGGGGGGAGGGGTCAGGATGCACAGGAGAAGTCTTAAATCACAATGTGCTACAAGGGTGGTGGGCCACTATAGGGAGTATTTGGCAGGGAGGGGGCACCCATCTGCGAATCAGAAAGGGTGGGTATACCCATAGAGGGGGAAACGGGGGGAGTGGGAAGAGCAAACCCTTCTGGATGGGGGGAGAGGGGGATGAGGGAAGGGAGGGATGGGGTTGGGGGGAGGGAGAGCAGCTGAGGTGCTCCACCGGGCCAGGACAAGGGAGTTGGGGGGACTCCTTAACGGTGAGAAATACATAAGGGAGCTAGGGGAGGGGCTAGGGGGTTTTGCCTTTTACATGCCCCCTCAGGAGGGGAAATGGGGGGATCTAGGCGCCATGAGGTTATGGACGGGTCAACCAACTTTCAAGTGGTTAACACATAATGTGAGGGGACTTAATACCCCACTCAAGAGAAAGAAACTAGAGCAATTCACCAGGAAAGAGAACCCGTATGTCCTGGGTCTGCAGGAAACACATCTTAGACGAAGAGACCAGGGGCGTTTGAAACTGCGGGGGTTTGATCAGATCCTGCACGCGTCAGGGGAGGGTAGGTCCGGGGGGGGTGGCCCTGGCTATTAGAAATTCAGTGGACTTCAGGGTAATGGAAACTATACGGGATAAGGAGGGTTGTGTCATGATCTCTGCTTCCAAAAGGTCAGGGTTTTCCCAACTCCCTTGGAAGCAGATCCATAACCCAGGTTCCGAGGGCCAACCAGTCCCAATTGGGACCTTTTGGACCCAGTCCTGGCGCCAGTGGCACCAGGCTCATAAATGTGCCCAGTCCCAGCGCTGGAAGCGCCGGGCTCATGATGCTTGGGTGGACTTACCTGCAGCAGACCATGCTGCTTACTTGCCTGCCAGCTGAGCCTCTGATCCTCTTCTGTTTGGAACTACTTTTCCTGTTGGGTGGGGCAGGAGCCACTCCCTAGATTCAGAACACTGGAACTCTTCTGGAAAGCAGGAACTCTTTTCTTACCTAGGCGTGGCTGTGGAAGGAGACACCTAAGCACTACAGGAGGCTATTTAAACCACACCCGGTGGATGAATCTTGCTTTGCGTTATTCTGCATCCTCTGCAGCAGAACGCTCATCGTGTCTTCTGCATCGGATCCTGGGCCTAAGGAAAAAGGCTTACCATCCTGAATCCAGTCTTCAGCAACACCTATAAAGACAAGAAAGAACAGGTTAGCATTCCGGCATCTGAAAGACAAAGGCTTACCTACTCTTCGTGCGCTCCGGAGGTCTTCACACTGCATTCCCGCATCTGAAAGACAAAAGCTTACCGACTCTTCGCACGCTCCGGAGGCCTTCGGCGCTGCATCCTGCATCTGAAAGACAAAACAAGGTGCGTTTAAAGACATTGGGGAACTTTGATACTCACGTGCCATTACTCCTTTCCACATCAACCCCAGTGGGTATTCCGGCACCCTGCAGCCGCTCCGAACTCGTACCTGCAAAATAAAAGACAGTTAGAGCGCATCGTGAAGCAGGCAACAAGCGCTTACTTACGTGCTTCCAAGCGCTTTTATTCATCATACGGACTCCATCTTCAACTCACTTCAGCCCGTCATCCGCCATCGCCGGAACCTGCAAAACAAGAGACATCATTGCTAAAGACTTTAAAGACAATAGAATACTCGAAACTTACCGTTCGTGCAGTAAACGACGGACAGCAGTCCTCTGAAGTCAAGAGGCCTGCGCTACCGATCCAGTGAAGAAACTGGTTACAGCACCCTGCCCCGAGGCAGATGGAGAGCTCGGCATTCACTTACCTAAGGTGAGAGCGTTAACCTTTGGGGGTCTACAGGAGAGCAAAAAAGGGAAGAGATAGGGACACCCCAATAACCCCAGTTCATTAATCCCATATTTTCTGTCTGCAGACATCTTACTCTTGAAGTCAGGCATACAGTGCACAGAGGTCCAGCCCAAAGAGCCAACCGGGTGCTACACATCACCTTTGAAGATACGGTAGTTGCCCAGTCAAGACCGGCGCCTCTGCGAGAATCAGGTGAGCGTTACAGAACGCAAAGCCTACCGCAAAACTCTCGCCCAGGCGCTATGGAAACCTCGGATACTGACCATCTAGCCCGGTTACTTGGGGAACTAAGGGCAGAAGTGCATGCAGCTCGTCAGGAAACGAATGCTCTAAGAAGGGAACTAATTATTTCCAAGGAGAGAACAGACGGTCTTGCTAGACAATTGCTACAGTCACAAGCCGGACAAACCCCGTTACCCGCATCAGGGGCAAATCTTCCTTCAACATCCTCTATGAATCCAGTGCAGATCAACCTACCTGGGAATGTACCTCTGGCTCCGCCCGAACGATTTTCTGGTGACCCAAAGAGGTTTGCAGTATTTATCAATCAGTGCCGGTTGCACTTCTTATGCCGGCCAGCAGCCTTTCCAACTGATCAAGCTAAAGTAGCTTTTGTACTTTCGTACCTTAGTGGCAATGCGGCAGACTGGTCGATCCCTCTAGTTAATCAAGATGATCCGGTTCTCCATGATTTTCAAGCCTTTCAGCTTAGTATGGAAAAACTGTTCGCAAGACATTCACAGGGGCAGGCCTTGGACAATGAGCTTCTTTCGTTGCGACAGGGTAATCAAGACCTTTTGGCTTATATTGCATCTTTCAATAGACTAATAGTGGAAACTCAATGGCCTGAGGACAAAAGGATTACGCTGTTTTACAGAGGTCTATGTGGAGAGCTCAAAGACGTTTTAGCCCAAGTAGTGAATCCCCCACAAGACTGTTCGGATTATATAGACTTGGTCGTTCAAATAGATCATAGACTGCAGAACAGTAAGGCCGACCGTTCCAAGTTTGATGCTCGAGTATTTTCCAAACCGCCAACTCCTTCCAAAGGAGTAGACTCCGGGGAACCCATGCAAATCGGGGGTCTGAAAGGTCCTCTAACACAAAAGGAGCGGGAAAGGAGAAAACAGTTGCAATTATGCCTATATTGCGGAAACTCAGGGCACTTTCTTCGAGACTGTCCGGTGAAACCTGCCAAGAAGGCAGTAGGAGCTGCAGTTACCAAAGTTACAAACTCTGAGCAGGGAAACGACCTCGCCCGACAAGAATAGAGGTCCTCTTGCCGAGCGTGAAAACCAGTTCCGTGACCTCGCATTTCGTGATACCTATGGTCCTCATTAGCCCTGATAATCCGGATCGATTACATGCAATTGAAGCTTACGTCGACAGCGGTGCCATCGGCAATTATGTGGATCATGAAATGGTTTTGAGGATGAATCTAACTCTTTGTCCCAAGGCTGTAAAGGACGTCATTACTACAGTGGATGGTACGGAGATAGCCTCCGGGCCAGTAACGCATACCACTCAAGAGGTGACGCTAGTAAGTCAAGATGGACACCATGAGAAGATCGTGTTCGATGTGATCAAGGCCCCTCAGTTTCAGATTATTCTAGGAATACCTTGGTTAGAGAAACACAATCCTCTGATCGATTGGCGAGCAAGAACGGTCCAGTTTCCAGAATGTGTCTCTACTTGTCACCCTCCACCTGGTGTTGCACTGGCAGCAATTTCTTCAGAGACTCCCCAGTTACCTCCCGAATACCTTGAATACCAAGATGTTTTCCGGAAGGATCAGGCTAACACTCTACCTCCTCATAGGTCTTATGACTGCCAGATAGACCTGATACCTGGATCTACTCCTCCTTGTAGTAGAATTTATGCCCTCACCGAGCCTGAGAACCTTCACCTTCGACAATACCTGGATCAATACCTGGCGAATGGGTTTATTCGTCCTTCCAAGTCCCCTGCTTCTTCAGCTTTGTTCTTCGTTCCAAAAAAGGAAGGAGACCTTAGAACTTGTATCGATTATCGATCCCTGAACTCTTGGACCAAGTCAGAAAAGCATGCATATATACAAAGCTGGATCTTAGAGGAGCTTACCACTTGGTACGAGTAAAAGAGGGCGATGAATGGAAGACTGCCTTCCGCACCAAGTATGGGCTATTTGAATATCAGGTCATGCCCTTCGGACTTTGCAATGCCCTGGCCGCCTTTCAATATTTTATGAACGATTTCCTCAGAGAGCTCATAGATGTGTGTGTTGTTGTTTACATTGACGACATCCTCGTTTATTCTTCATCGGAATCTGAACATCGGAAACACGTGAAAATGGTCCTCGAAAGATTGCGTCAACACAAACTTTTCGCTAAGTTGGAAAAATGTGTTTTCAACGTGACTGAAGTTGAATTCTTGGGATTCATATTATCACCTGGTGGAGTACGTATGGATTCAAAGAAGGTCGATGCAGTTCTCAAATGGCCATCACCATCCTCCGTAAAAGGTGTGCAAAGCATGTTAGGCTTCGCTAACTTTTACCGCAGGTTTATCCCCGAATTCTCTCGAATAGTCCAGCCCATCACTGCCTTGTTAAAGAAAAACAAACGTTTTGAATGGTCTACCGAGGCGGAACAAGCTTTCCAGGATTTGAAGACTAAATTTATCTCTGCACCAATCTTAAAACACCCTCGCCCCGAACTCCCCTACATCGTGGAAACTGATGCTTCAAGCCTTGCCATGGGGGCAGTTCTATCACAAAAGGACCCGGTAACCAATCAGTTGCATCCCGTGGCATTTTGGTCCCGCAAATTCTCGCCTCCTGAAATCAATTACACGATTACTGACAAGGAACTTCTGGCTATCAAGTCTGCCTTTAAGGCTTGGCGGCATTATCTGCTGGGGGCCCGACACACCGTTACTGTGATTACGGATCACCGAAACCTGCAATATTTGAAAACCGCAAAAGCCCAATCCTCTAGACAACTCCGTTGGGCATTATTCTTTGCCGAGTTTGACTTCATAATTACCTATCGACCTGGTACAAAGAACGGTAAAACTGATAACCTTTCTCGGATGGGAGTGGAAGAACACTTGATCAACCCTAAACCTGTACCAATCATTCCCGAACAAAGAATTCTGGGTGTAATCGCCACAGAATCCATAGAGGAAGTTAAGGATAAAGCCAGGCAACTTGTAACTCCAGCAGACATACAGAATTGGCATCTGCAGGGAAAGGACTTTGCAGTAAAGGACAACTTATTGTATTTCCAAGAACGATTATACATACCCAGCACAGATTTACAGAAAAAAGTAATCTCCTGTTATCACGATTCTTTAATGGAAGGTCATCCCGGTATGGCCAAGACCTCAGAAAAGATCAAGCGCTACTTCTGGTGGCCGTCTTGGAAAAAAGATATCAGAGACTTTATAATGTCTTGTGGAGTATGCGCCCAAAACAAGAGTCAAAAGGAAAGACCAGCAGGCCTCTTACGCCCTATTGACATCCCACCTCGCCCTTGGCATACGCTTTCTATGGACTTCATCACCGATCTACCTCCATGCTCCGGATACAATACGATTCTAGTAATCGTGGACTTATTCTCCAAGATGGCGCATTTCATTCCGCTCAAAGGCTTGCCAACAGCAGCAACTCTGGCCCGAGAATTTCTCGAAAACATCGTCCGACTACACGGTTTTCCTTCGGTTCTAATTTCGGATCGAGGTAGTCAATTTATTTCTCATTTTTGGCGAAGTTGCTGTCGGTCGGCTCAAATTGATGTGAGACTATCGACCAGTCACCACCCTCAGACCGACGGACAAACCGAGAGGACCAATCAAACTCTGGAACAGTATTTATGCTGCATGCTGCAACAAACTGAAAAAACTTGGAAAGACATCCTTTGGATAGCCGAATATGCCTACAATAACTCTGTCCATTCGGGAACTGGGAAAACACCGTTTTTTCTTTTGTACGGCAGTCACCCTCGAACCTCGGAGTTGGATCCCCTCCAAGATCTTGAAACACCAGCAGTAGACTACCTGCATTCTACAATCACCCAAGCCTTTAAGGAAGCTGTTTCTCACCTTCAAAGGGCTAAAGAACAATACAAGAAAGGAGCAGATCAACATCGGAAGGAAGCCCCTCAATATCAAGTAGGGGACCAAGTCTGGTTATCCACCAAATATCTACCTCTAAAAGGGCCACGCACATTCAATCCAAGATACCTTGGTCCCTATTCCATCACTACCATAATAAACCCAGTAGCGGTCAAGTTGGACTTGCCCCCTCACATGAAGATACATCCGGTCTTCCACGTCTCTCTATTAAAACCCGTGCAACCTCAAACCCGACTAACTAAATCTCCAAAACCCATCCTAGTTGATGGAGAACTCGAGTTTGAAGTCAAAAGCATTCTGGACTCCAAGATCTCCAAATCTAAACTATTTTACCTAATTGACTGGAAAGGCTACGGCCCCCAACAGAGATCCTGGGAACCTGCTGAATATGTCCACGCTCCTCGCCTAATCAAAAGATTTCACCGAACATTTCCTGACAAGCCAAAACCCCCGGAGAAGCCCGGTTTGGGAGGGGCCTTGAGGGGAGGTACTGTCATGATCTCTGCTTCCAAAAGGTCAGGGTTTTCCCAACTCCCTTGGAAGCAGATCCATAACCCAGGTTCCGAGGGCCAATCAGTCCCAATTGGGACCTTTTGGACCCAGTCCTGGCGCCAGTGGCACCAGGCTCATAAATGTGCCCAGTCCCAGCGCTGGAAGCGCCGGGCTCATGATGCTTGGGTGGACTTACCTGCAGCAGACCATGCTGCTTACTTGCCTGCCAGCTGAGCCTCTGATCCTCTTCTGTTTGGAACTACTTTTCCTGTTGGGTGGGGCAGGAGCCACTCCCTAGATTCAGAACACTGGAACTCTTCTGGAAAGCAGGAACTCTTTTCTTACCTAGGCGTGGCTGTGGAAGGAGACACCTAAGCACTACAGGAGGCTATTTAAACCACACCCGGTGGATGAATCTTGCTTTGCGTTATTCTGCATCCTCTGCAGCAGAACGCTCATCGTGTCTTCTGCATCGGATCCTGGGCCTAAGGAAAAAGGCTTACCATCCTGAATCCAGTCTTCAGCAACACCTATAAAGACAAGAAAGAACAGGTTAGCATTCCGGCATCTGAAAGACAAAGGCTTACCTACTCTTCGTGCGCTCCGGAGGTCTTCACACTGCATTCCCGCATCTGAAAGACAAAAGCTTACCGACTCTTCGCACGCTCCGGAGGCCTTCGGCGCTGCATCCTGCATCTGAAAGACAAAACAAGGTGCGTTTAAAGACATTGGGGAACTTTGATACTCACGTGCCATTACTCCTTTCCACATCAACCCCAGTGGGTATTCCGGCACCCTGCAGCCGCTCCGAACTCGTACCTGCAAAATAAAAGACAGTTAGAGCGCATTGTGAAGCAGGCAACAAGCGCTTACTTACGTGCTTCCAAGCGCTTTTATTCATCATACGGACTCCATCTTCAACTCACTTCAGCCCGTCATCCGCCATCGCCGGAACCTGCAAAACAAGAGACATCATTGCTAAAGACTTTAAAGACAATAGAATTACTCGAAACTTACCGTTCGTGCAGTAAACGACGGACAGCAGTCCTCTGAAGTCAAGAGGCCTGCGCTACCGATCCAGTGAAGAAACTGGTTACAGCACCCTGCCCCGAGGCAGATGGAGAGCTCGGCATTCACTTATCTAAGGTGAGAGCGTTAACCTTTGGGGGTCTACAGGAGAGCAAAAAAGGGAAGAGATAGGGACACCCCAATAACCCCAGTTCATTAATCCCATATTTTCTGTCTGCAGACATCTTACTCTTGAAGTCAGGCATACAGTGCACAGAGGTCCAGCCCAAAGAGCCAACCGGGTGCTACACATCACCTTTGAAGATACGGTAGTTGCCCAGTCAAGACCGGCGCCTCTGCGAGAATCAGGTGAGCGTTACAGGTTGTTATATCATAGTTAAAGGGAAGTACCATGATAGTCCGTATACCTTGGCAGTGGCGTACGCCCCAAACTCAGGCCAGGAGCAGTTCTTGAAGCGGATCCTGGGACGGTTGGAAAATAAGGCCTGGGGGCTGATAGTCCTGATGGGGGACCTGAATATAGCCTGGGAGAGGGAACGGGATAGGTCAGGGCGTCCCGTGAAAGGAGGTGGAGCTGTGATGTCGGCAGACCTTAAAGAAAGAGTGCACAGCGCGGGATTGAGAGATGTGTGGCGAGAACTGAAAGGGGGTGAAGAGGGCTTTACCTTTCTGTCCGGGGTTCACGGTTCCCAATCTAGGATCGACTACATTTGGGTAACGTTGAGTTTGGTGGGTCGGATCTGGGAGGCAGCGACGGGCCCCACTGGCATTGCTGACCATAATGTAGTCTCCATGAGGATGGATCCAGGGTATCGGGAAAGAGGGGTGTGGATGTGGAAATACCCGGGATATCTTCTCAGAGACCCGGTAATTAGGCAAGAGGTGGAAGAAAAGATTAGGAATTTCTTTGAGATCAATGTACGGGGAGAAACAAGGGAGGAGACAAGGTGGGATGCTTTTAAGGCTACGTTGTGGGGGGAACTAATTGCGGCAGCGAAGTGCAGAGAGAAGCAAATGAGGGCATTGGAGAGGCAGCTGGAAGAGGAGGTCGAGACAGCGAGACGTAAGGCGGGGCAACCCCGACTACGGCTTCCATGAGGGAGTATCGTAGGGCATTAGGTCAACTGGAGCTCCTCCGAACCAAAAAAGCCGAAGGGGCTCTGCTTAGTGTTCGCCAAAGGTTTTATACGAAAGCGAACAAAGCAGATTCTCTCCTCGCTCATCTGCTAAGGGGAGCGACTGCTAGGAATGCGATCACAGCTCTAAAATCAGGATTGGGGGAACGGGTGACAAGAGCGGAGGAGATAAGGGAAGAGCTAGTTAAATTCTATGAGTCGCTCTATGCATCACAGCATCCCCAGGAACGGAGGCAAGTAAAGTTCTTAGACAGGGTGGAACTGGGGAAAATTGGCGAGGGGGCATCGGAATTTCTCGACAAGTAGATCACAGAGGAGGAGGTGAGGAGGGTGATAAGAGATTTACCCTTCAACAAGGACCCGGGTCCAGATGGGTACACCGTGGCTTTTTACAAAACTTTTGCTTCTCAGTTAATTCCTCACCTGACTTACCTCTTCAACACCTTTAGGCAAATGGGGAAGATCACCCCCTCTATGGAAGAGGCCAGGCTAACCCTAATTTTGAAGCCCGACAAGGACCCTGAAGAGAAAACCTCTTATAGGCCCATAGCGTTAATTAATATTGATGCCAAGATGTTTACAAAAGTCTTGGCGAACAGGCTAGAGGGTTATCTTCCAGACCTGATCCACCCGGACCAGGCGGGTTTTATAAGAGGCCGACAGACGGCAGATAACATCAGAAGAGTGTCTCATTTGGTGGAAAAGGCACATAGAACGGACACTCCCGCGGTCCTCCTATCTTTAGACGCAGAAAAGGCGTTTGACCGCGTGGAGCGGTCCTTTCTATTTAGGGTTATGCAGAAGATGGGAATAGGTGGGGGGTTCCTGCGTCTAGTTCAAGCCAACTACCAGAATCCTACTATGAGGATAGCAGTTAATGGGGTTATGTCTAGGTCCTTTAAACTTAGTAGAGGCACAAAGTAGGGTTGCCCCCTGTCACCTATGCTTTATGCAATTTACTTGGAGCCTCTCCTACAGGCTATGAGGGAGATGGAGGAGATAAAGGGCATACCATTTGGGGGGGCGGAACATAAGGTAGCAGCGTTTGCGGATTTCATGTTATTGTCACTAACAGTGCCGATTGAATCCATTCCCGCAAGCCAAAACATTCTAGAGGAATTTGGGAAAGCGTCTGGTCTCAAGATCAATTTTAGTAAATCAGAGCTCTTGAACCTGACCTTAAAGACAGGGGACCGAGAGTTAGTGAGGGCAGCGTCTCCATTTAAATGGAGCACAGAGGGAATCAAAATCTAGGGGTGAAAATTACCCCAACTCTTGCAGGGTGGTATCAGGCTAACTACCCACCGCTCCTAAGGGACATCAAACGGGTCTATCGGAGATGGAGGGGCCTGAGGGTGTCATGGCTGGGCAGGATGGCTGCGATCAAAATGGTAACACCCCCCCACTTACTATACCTTTTCCAAGCGATACCTCAGGCAGTGCTGGCTTCTTTAAGGAGCTGGGAGTTTTCACTAGAGAATTTCTGTGGGAAGGAAAAAAAGCGCGTGTCAGTAGCCAACTGTTGATGGGTCCCAGAGGAGAGGGGGGACTCGCTTTGCCAAATTTTTAACAATACTATGAGGCCACCCAATTGCGAGTAATCAGGGAATGGCTCCGGGAGGGGGAGGCTACGCACGACAAAAAATGGGTGGCAATGGATAGAGCTGTAGCACATCGCAACCTAGCGGAGGTTTTATGGCTTCCAAGGCATCTTAGGCCTAAACATGTGTACGAGAGCACCATTACAAAACTGATGGCGGAGAACTGGGACAAGTTGGTGAGAACAAAGGGAATTATGACCTTTCCCTCCCCATTCACACCCCTGTTTCGTAACAGAGATTAACCCCTGGGTTGGAGATGGGGTCATTCAAGCAATGGCAAGAGGGGGGCTGCAAGCGTTTGGGTGACATGTTTAGGGGGGACAGAATTCTCTCATTTGAGGAGTGTAAGAGGGAGTTTGGGATTAAGGAGGAGGAAAGACTACGCTACGCGCAGATTCGCCATTGGTCCTGAACCCTGCAATCAAGCAGGCAGCAATAAGGGGAATGACACGGTTTGAGAGATTCCTGTCAACTAACGATGGGTCTAAGGGCCTGATATCTAACCTATATAAAATCTTGAACGAGGCATGTACCAGGGGCCAGTGGCCGTATATGCGGAGGTGGGAACAGATCCTGGGAAGGGCAATTGAGAGGGAAGAGTGGGAGAGGTTGTGGAGGAGAATCCAGAGGTTGGTCAAAGCGCCTGCACTACAGGAAATGTGGTAAAAGGTCCTGTTTGGGTGGCATTACACACCTATCTGCCTTCGGGAGATATACCCTGCCACCTCTGGTATCTGTTGGCGGGAATGCGGAATGGAGGGTACGGCACAACACATCTGGTGGTCGTGTCCAGAAAATAGGCCCTTTTGGCAGGAAGTGGAGAAAGTACAGGATCAGGCATACGGAATGGGAAATAATAGATCCCCTGAGGCGGTTCTTCTGGGACTTAGACGGGACACCTTGGAAGGGCAACCTAGATCTCGGGAAAAGGCAAGAGCAATTCTCATACTTGCGGCTATGACTGTTGTAGCGCAGAGTTGGAAGAGTAAGATGGTTCCCTTGATGCAGGACCTGCTGCAGAAACTTTGGGAAATTGTGGCGCTTGAGTGGGCAACATACCCTATGCATAACAATATTCAATCTTTCACAGGGGACTGGGAGGAGACCCTGGATTTCCTTAGGGATGACTTCCGAATTGGGTGGCGCCCGCAACGCTTGCGTTTGTTAGACCTGCAATGAACACGGGCGACCGGTCCATGGAGATAATGGACTAAGGACTAAGTCAGACTGCTCTCAGGGGAGGGTTGGGAGGGGGGTAGGGGAAGTTGGGGAGTGTAATTGTTTTGTATGTAGGGGCAAGCGATCCATGGAAGTAATGGACCAAGGACATAGGCAGCTGCTTCCAGGGGGGGTGGGTTGTTGTGGGAGTTGGGAAATGTATTTCTTGTTGAAAATTAATAAGAAATTTAAAAAAAAAACAGAGATCACTCCATATCTCTCAACCACCAGCCAGGGTCCCCTGAGATGAAGCATCATGTCATCAGCGTAATTCCCAACTTAAATTCCCTATCTCCTATATGCATGCCCCTTATCCCAGTATTCTGCCAAATACATTCTGCTAAAGGTTCCAAAGAAAAAACAAAAAGGAGGGGAGAAAGCGAGCACCCCTGCCTAGTCCCCCTTCGCAAGTCAAATTCCTTTCTCCCATTAGCCACAGTCAGAGCTTTGGGATCCGCATACAGGGCAGTGATGGATTGAAAACATTTTCAACAAACTCAAATCTTCCCAATACCTGAAATAAAAAGTCCCAATTCACCCGATCGAAAGTCTTCTACGCGTCGAGCGCCAATAAAATGGAATCCCCCCATTCCCTCCAACATGATTCAACAAATTAAGCTTCTGAGGGTATCCACCCCCTATCTGCCAGGGATAAAGCCAACCTAGTCTGGATGTCTCCGTTTTGGAAGTAAACCCTCAAGTATGGACGCAAGCGCCCTTGTAAACATATTTGCATCTACATTTAAAAGGAATATTGATTTGTACGATGCATTCTCTAGGGTCTCTACCACCAATTATGTATAACTGTAATCAGTGCCCTCCCAAATGTCAGCAAAGCCAACCCTTTCTCCAAAACATGGTTGAATAACTCAAAAACGGTGTTCCACTTTCCCCAAAGCCCTACTCTTCTGATGGCTTGTTGTAAAACAGAAATAAGAAACCCTGTCACTAGGGACTTCAAGTCCCATAATTCTCTAAGTACTTGGATGAGGAAGATGACTGAAGAGGGGCAGTATTATAGGAGTGGTCCGTTCACTAATGCAAATTACCCACACCTGAGGGGGACTGGGAGGCTTAAAAGTCCCCCTCAGGTGCAGGCATTTAGTAGTGGGAGAGAATTCAAAAGCAGCATCAGGAAGCAGAAGCAGTGTGGTTTATGCCGAAAGTCCAAACTGCTGGAGGAGAGAGAAGACACCAGAACCATTGCGTGGCAGAGAGCAATTGTCGGTCCTGAAAGCGTTGTTGCCTCTCAAATCCTGAATTGCGAGGTCACGCAGCATGAACTTTTTAGAGCAGGATATTTGCCCTCTGGCGACCTAATCTGCAGAAGCTGCACGGCGGGAAGCAAAGACGAGGGAAGTTTTGCCTTCCCAGAGGCTGTCTCAGGTGGCTGACATGTACCCGAGGGCCTCAAGGTCTCTGGTGGCTGGCATGCACCAGATAACCTCAGGAACAACAAAGTCTGCACTGTCAGGTCGTGTGGGCAGCGGTGAACTAAAAGAAGAGTTTTGCTGCATAATGAGAAGCCAAATGAAGAAAAATCCTGCAAGCGGTGAGAAGAGGAGACCACCTCTTACACTGCGAGTTCACAGCCTGTAACCATAGAGTGCTCCTTCGGTGTACGCATATGCAAGTAAAGTGTTCGGCAACTGAGACAGGTCAAGTCTGCAGAACAACAGCAACAGTCACCCAGTCACTGCCTCTCCTCCTCCTGCTACACACCCTACCATGCTCAAATAGTTCTTCTTGTACCACACAATAGATCGTCAAGCCTTATGGGTTAATGCATACTGAGGTGTCTTCAATCGCCCCTTCCAGGCTGTAGGCGGGGGCATTTGTGTCCCACTGTCTCAGTTAACCTCTGCATAGACCTTCACACGTGACTTTGCTTGGCACTCTGCATGTGGCTGGTTCCACTGGTCTTGTGCTGTATTGCATGTTAGTGTAAAGAGATGACTATTTACATACATAATCTGAAAAAAGGTAGAAAAAGTACTCCACAGAAGAGTGACACTGTGCAGGAAAATACACACATTTATTAACTCCACACAGCTAGGCAAAAAGCAATTCAGGCAGTCCTGCAGGCTGAACTGATTGAAAAAGTCTCAAATCCCGCCCACTACAGTTACAACTTTTATAAGGAAACACCACAACATTTCCATAACACGTTAGTTACATCTTGGGGCAGGTCAAAAGAAATGATTGCTGAAATATCCTGAGGCCTTATAGTGGTACATTGTCAGCACAGGCTTGATATTCTTGCCAAATAAGCAGAGGTCAATCTTGGCAGTTGAACCTGTCGTGTAGCCGACAAGCTCTTTCTGCCATTATACCCTTCAGAGGGACTCAGAAATACCCCCTGAAGGATCTATTAACCAAAAGATGGATGGACGCCACAGGAACCGCCAGCCCGCAAAGGAAGTAACAATTAGAAACAGCCAATTGACAGTAATAACCCAATACAGGAAGTCATAACAAGGTAATACCTGCAAAGCTAGCAAGAATCAGTAAGAGGAACCGTGAGACGTCTAACCTAAAAGAACACCAACAATTAGACACTAGTCACGGATATGGCTAAAGTACTGAATGAAGCGTAACATGGAACACTCTTACCATCTGTATGTTTCTTGCAGGAAGAAAAATAAAGGGGTAGAGCTGCACTATAGTCCCTGATCCTTCAGGTATTATACAGCAAAAAAATATATATTGGATCAGTAGAACGGGTTGACTCTGGCAAGATTTAGAACATATCACATTTTATTTCAATTACTTCATTACAAAAATGTATTTGATTTTATAAGTACTCTTAAAATTCAACAATTCATACCCTCATTCATAACCTAATACACTACCCATTCAGACATTTCAATCTAAAAAACACACCATGTTATACCCTACACTCAGTCTTTTGCAGAGCATCCACTATTTTTCATTAACATATTCAACAGTGACCCAGTCCATAATATCAGGTGTCATTATATAGCTGGTGTGATGTTCAACCAGATGTCTTGTTTGTAGAAAAAACGTCGACACGTGTTTCGGTCAGAGACCTTCTTCAGGACGTCGGGCAAGGAGACAATGCTCCGCCCTATTCTTAGCTTGTATGGGCCAGAATTCAATCTAAAAACAATATATAAAGCCAGAATGTCAACCCTATTTCTTTCAAAAGGTGACGAGTTATTGTCACATTGTGTCAAAGTTAAATAAAGACAGAAGCCTTACTCACCCCCAAGATGGAATTCTTAGGATCGTGAAAAGGACCAAAGGAATTAATCCTCCACTGGCCTCGGTATATATATCGAGCCTGAGGAACCAACACACAACAAAACAAAACAAAACACTTAATATATTGGCCAGAGCCAGACTTATAACTGTATATATGTCAAATAGAAGTGATACAGAAAAACACTTGCATACACCCGAGGGCAAAAAAGGCACTCTATGCGGGACCTGCACGTTTGTGAAAGCAGGACATACACTAGTGTACTGGAGTCACTAGATCCTCCATGGACCCCCCGACAACTGTAACAAAAAAACACAAACAGAGCCGAGTTACCCCCCATCAATCAAAAAATATCACTCCGTTCTCTCATAAAAATCACCATAATGGTATCCCCCTCTGTTTCCAACAACATGCTAACAGTACCGTCACCATCATCACCATCGCGTACTCATCATGTGCTTCAACACAACATGTGATGCCTATAGGTCATGCTCATTCAAGGTTACCCATTTGTCATATAAAAAGTAAAAAGTAAAAGGTAAACCATAGTACCCCAAACCAATATTATATACAGTGGGTCTCGCCCGAGTGCACACACCTTCCAGATGAAATTCACTGGACCGTTACTCCCCTGTTGCCCCCACGATATACAAACGTGCAGACACGGTATGAATTCCGTGTTGTTGACACTACGTATACCCTAAACGTGCTACCGTCACCTCGACCGTACCTTCATAATTACTAATGTAGATTCATCTCTTACCTTGGTCCTATCGGTCCAATCTCAACCGAGACCCAGCAATCGCCTAATCCGAACGGCGTTGAACTCACGCATAGCCGCCGACTCTACCAAAGTCGATGGACATAGACAGAGGACTATATGACTATGCATTATATGAATAATATTGAAGTTAATTTTTGCTGCACAGACAATTCCTTTGTACAGCTGATGCTAAACAGTGTTTTTGGATGTTGGAAAACATATATGGAAGGAGACAAGCTAGATTGGTGTTTACTGGCATATATCAAAAAAGACATGGATGTAATGACTATGTAGTCTCTCTCTCTGTTTTTCCATTTTGTTTTTCCAGTTTGTTTTTCCATTTTGTTTTTCCAATTTGTTTTTCCAAACTGTTTGTATGATGCCTAAATATGCAATTTCTAGAACTGTATAGACACTTTGCTAAACATAAGAGTATGGTCTCTGAAGAAACATGTATATCTATGCTAATGCATGGGCATATTCAGAATGGTGGAGAGGTCCGTTGTAGGGCCTGGATATAGACACATTTGTGTAACAGGTTTGACCTGCTAGGTGTATCAAGTCATGATCTCAGCGAAGCACCCAGTTCCTAAAATCAGGCTGTGCTGTAAAGGGAAATGGGCTCTGTGCGCCAGACCCCCAAGAGAGTTTTTTTACGTTTTTATATTTTTTTTACGTTTTTTACATTTGTTTACGTTTTAGTTTTTTTAGTTTTTGTAGTTCGTTTAGTCTGTTTAAATATTGTTTTGTTGCCGTGAACAGAATCGCAGAGGGGCGACCACAGAAAGATCCTCTGTCTACACTATTGGACGTATGTGTTCGAATGGCCCCGTAGGAAGATATACACCTGTTCTTGCAGTATACGTTTAATCGCGTCCAGTCTCTTTATTAATGGATGGGCCAGGCTGTGCCTTGGTGGATTCAGTCCCTTATTTGTGTTCCCCAGTGAGGATATTAGATAGTCCTCTGTCTATGTCCATCGACTTTGGTAGAGTCGGCGGCTATGCGTGAGTTCAACGCCGTTCGGATTAGGCGATTGCTGGGTCTCGGTTGAGATTGGACCGATAGGACCAAGGTAAGAGATGAATCTACATTAGTAATTATGAAGGTACGGTCGAGGTGACGGTAGCACGTTTAGGGTATACGTAGTGTCAACAACACGGAATTCATACCGTGTCTGCACGTTTGTATATCGTGGGGGCAACAGGGGAGTAACGGTCCAGTGAATTTCATCTGGAAGGTGTGTGCACTCGGGCGAGACCCACTGTATATAATATTGGTTTGGGGTACTATGGTTTACCTTTTACTTTTTACTTTTTATATGACAAATGGGTAACCTTGAATGAGCATGACCTATAGGCATCACATGTTGTGTTGAAGCACATGATGAGTACGCGATGGTGATGATGGTGACGGTACTGTTAGCATGTTGTTGGAAACAGAGGAGGATACCATTATGGTGATTTTTATGAGAGAACGGAGTGATATTTTTTGATTGATGGGGGGTAACTCGGCTCTGTTTGTGTTTGTTTTGTTACAGTTGTCGGGGGGTCCATGGAGGATCTAGTGACTCCAGTACACTAGTGCATGTCCTGCTTTCACAAACATGCAGGTCCCACATAGAGTGCCTTTTTTGCCCTCGGGTGTATGTAAGTGTTTTTCTGTATCACTTCTATTTGACATATATGCAGTTATAAGTCTGGCTCTGGCCAATATATTAAGTGTTTTGTTTTGTTGTGTGTTGGTTCCACAGGCTCGATATATATACCGAGGCCATTGGAGGATTAATTCCTTTGTTCCTTTTCACGATCCTAAGAATTGCATCTTGGGGGTGAGTAAGGCTTCTGTCTTTATTTAACGTTGACACAATGTGACAATAACTCATCACCTTTTGAAAGAAATAGGGTTGACATTCTGGATTTATATATTGTTTTTAGATTGAATTCTGGCCCATACAAGCTAAGAATAGGGCAGAGCATTGTCTCCTTGCCCGACGTCCTGAAGAAGGTCTCTTACCGAAACACGTGTCGACGTTTTTTCTACAAACAAGACATCTGGTTGAACATCACACCAGCTATATAATGACACCTGATATTATGGACTGGGTCACTGTTGAATATGTTAATGAAAAATAGTGGATGCTCTGCAAAAGACTGAGTGTAGGGTATAACATGGTGTGTTTTTTTAGATTGAAATGTCTGAATGGGTAGTGTATTAGGTTATGAATGAGGGTATGAATTGTTGAATTTTAAGAGTACTTATGAAATCAAATACATTTTTGTAATGAAGTAATTGAAATAAAATGTGGTATGTTATAAATCTTGCCAGAGTCAACCCGTTCTACTGATCCAATATATATTTTTTTGCTGTTTCTTGCAGGGTCATGAAGAAAAAGGAAAATGGAAATCCAAGGTAAGTCTGTAAAACCCTAACACCCGGCCGGCACGAGGACGCCTGTTATTCACAATCCCAGTGTCCATGAAAAAGGAGTTCAGTGATCCACCTACCCACCGCCGACACGAGGACGCCTAATCAGCAGCACGAAGCGTCTCTAGTTCAGCATGCCGGGAGGAAGCGAAGTCTGCGGTAAGCACAATGCAGGTAAGGAAGGAACCAGGGAGAGGCAGCAGCAGGTCGATGAGTAGTCCGTGGGTCAAAACCTAGTAGATGAGCATATGACAGAATCACAAAGCAGAGGAAGGTCAATGAGCGGTCCGAGGTAAAAAATAGGTACAAAGCCGGAAGACAGAAAGGGGCAATCCAAAGGAATCCAGTAAGCAAGCCTAGGTCACAAGAATACAAAAATCCAGAAGCGCAAAAGCAAAGGCAATAGAATACAAATTCAGAAGCGAAGCGCCAAGTTTGAACGGTCCATTAATACTCCAAACACCGGTCACGTGATCCGCCACAACTGGGCTCAACGTGAAAAGACACGTGATCCCAACAACGCAGAGCGTCTGCGTTGCCATGGCAACCCCCAGTGCTTTTTGGAATGACTGAAATCGCACCTTATGAGTAAGGGTACGCCTATCGTAGGGAGGTGCTAGATTTCCCTGATGGTTAAGGCGGATATGTGTGGAAACAGCAGGTGTAACAGCACTTGCTACTTGGCACTGGGCTCCGGACTGGTTCAGATCCCAGATCCCTTTACGTTTCCTGACATACATACAATGCTTATCCTTCATTCTGCAAACACATTGCCTGGAACAAAACCCTTTAACATCATAAACATTCCCCTACATCACATCACTATGCTGACCAGCAGAAAACCTCTTTGCTCTAATAGGCTGGCATAGTCCAACATACAAATAGATACACAGCTACAAATTAATTTGGACCCTGTGTTTTGCTTGAAAAGCGCGAGGCGAGCAAAGCCATGAGTATTGCAGTTTTTTCCTCCCGATTGGCACCCGGCCCTTCGCCCCACAGCCCCTGCCAGTCCTCCCCATCTTTTCTCTTGCAGTGTGTCAACTTAGCTCTCAAAATACCCAACACCACCATGCTGGAAAGTGAATTTACTAGATTTAATTCATTTTTGGCCACCTAATCTTGCTTGAGCTTCCAGGTGCCAAGCACAGTGGCCTTCCAGATATTGCATGAAAAAAATCTTCCCCTTACAACATTAATTTAGCATCACATGTTATCCTGACCTTCACTACTCAGTTTTAAAAAATTTAAAAAACACAGGTAAAATGAAGCCTCCAGCCACTTAGTATGGGCTGGCTAGGATAATGCTTTTCCCAACTGTGGCCCACAGGAACATGGCCGAACTGTGGACTCCTATTTTACTCCTGCCATTACCTCTGGCTGAAAGCCCTAATCATGCTCCAGGTATACTTATAAAAATAAACAAAACACAAAACCCTATGTGCATATGTGCCCAAATAACTCTGCCACATATGCTCTAAAAAATGAAAACGAAACCCAATTATTGCTCCATTATTCTTCACAATCACTGTGCTCTCACACCCCTATTTCACGGCCTAGCCAGACTCTTGCAGGTGGAGAATGGTGAAAGACAGCCCTGGCGTAATACATTCAAAGACAAAGTGGAAATGGACCAAAGCGGTTAAATAAACGTCCCTCCACTGTGCGGGTAATCTCCAATGCAGAGAGGTAAATGTAGAGTCCATGAGAGTGGGGCACGTGCAGGAATGCAAAAAAGCACACAACAGGGAGTTAGGTAGGTGGTACGCAAATAAAATAAATAGCACATCTCAGGCTAACCACGAACACCCCACCTCCTATTCCCTAGACGAGAGCCCAAACCTTCACCTGGTGCCTGTGGAATGATTTCCATTGGCCCCCTGCAAAAGTCTCTGCAACCTTTCGCAGGCCGCTCCGCTCTATCGACTCATACAGTGTTAGTCTGTGCACACCGACTCTCTGATGGGGCTCCGTGTGTTTTTCTTCGGACGGATGTATGGCCGGGCTCATCTGTGGCGCTGAAAGATTCCAGATCCTATACAGCTGAAAGGAGCCAATGCATAGGGTGTTCCTTAAAGATTCACCAATTTAAATCACAACTAGGGGTTTCTCATTAAAACGAGGGATCGTTTGGGGAGCTGAGCGTTCAGGCAGCCATTACTTAGGCACCCCCTGGTGGTCTTCACAGTTCTTTTCAGGTAATCTTATCTCACATGCTGGAATCTTCAGTTTCCATAATGTTTTTGGTTGTGCCATCCAATTCCCTTAGAATACACATCCCATCCGTTCTTCCTTTCAGAGGCAGTTAGATATCATGTGGAGTAGGCTCATTAAATCCCAGACGAGCAGTAAAGCCTGGGAATAAGTACTGTGAAGATTTTGAGTAGGGCTAGGAGTAATGAAGATGACCATAAAGTGACCCAAGTATTACCTCAACACCCCTCTTCCTCATCCCAGTACTTGGAGAATACCAACTTTACTTGTTGACCTGTCCTAGAACAAGCCTCACCAACCTCTTGGTGCTTTGCACACCATCCACCACCATTTGCTTATAAGAGTCAACATAAGACTGAAAGAGCCAGTCAGTCACAGCATTCAAAACCCCAGTCCCAAAAGCATGAGTCTCTGGTCTATGTGAATTCAATCAGGTCTTTGGGTCAGCCCAAATGGCCACCCTACAAATATCTGGAATGCAGCCCCCCTTTATGCTTCTGCCCATGATTTTGCCATAGCCCTCATCGACTTCCTGTGAACCCTTAGGTGGAGCTGAGGGTGGGGTAACAACCAGACCCAGAAGATTCATATGCAAGTGATGGCTTCTCTAAGATGGATGCAAACTGTGGGAACTGAGGTCTTAAACCCAGGGCCTGACACCGGAAGTCACAAAGAAGCTATCTGCACTGCAGACTTAAGACCTTTTCCGATAAATCGAAACTCTTCTATGAACATCCACCTTCTTCCAGTTAACCTCTTCAGAGCGATTGGGGGCTAGGAAAAAGGGACAGAAAAACAATTTTTCAGGACATGTGAAATGCCAAGCAACCATACGGAGAAAGGACAGGTCAGAATGGAGAAATAGTGGATCTGACTCGATAATCAGATGAGGTTGCCTTACAAGTGCACATATTTCCCCTCATTTTATCGCAGAAGTGAAGGTTACCAAAAACACTGCTTTAAGGGTCAGACATTCCAGGGAACCATCTTCCAGAGAATCAAATGGAGAGGTTTGCAAAGCTCTCAGCATGCAAGGCAGATCCCAGGAAGGAAGTCAACATACTGATGCAGGCCTCGCTATAGAAAAACACCTCAGCAGCATGTTGACCAAGGTGAGGGCATCCTAGTCCCCTGCTCCAATGTCCCTGGATGTGTAGATTGCTGCCTATTGGGCCCTCAAGGTAAAGGCAGTCAACTGCATATTAAACCTCTTCTGTAAAAGCTGGAGGTTGCAGGATATAGGAATTTGGAAATGGGAGAGCCCCTTCTTAATACACCAAACCTGGAAGTTGTCCCAATGCCGGTCGTAAGCCTTTAGGGTCAAAGGTCTTGTCATTCTGAATGGGGATAGCTACCTCCTGGGAGAAGACCCTAATCCGCAAACTCTCACCTATATCTTCCAGACCTCCCAGAGAAGGTTCTTTGGCACTAACCACCATCCCCTTTTGCCCCAGAACCTGGATCAAGAGGATTGGGTGGCTGGGAAGGATGGAGAAACAGAATGGTACCATCAGGATCACCTCTGCCAGAGTTCATGATTTTCAGCACCACTTTTGGAATCATGGGGAGAGGTGGGAAGGCATATAAGAGACCCTTTTGCTAAACTGCTGACATTGCATCATATTCCCTGGTACCAAGGGAGGGGAACTTTGAGTAGAAGTGAGGTACTTTGGCTTTCATCAGGGAGGCAGATCTACACTGGGGGCTACAAACTTCTCGCAAATCACTTCTCCAGCAGTTCCCATTCATTTTGTGTGTTGAGGGGATCTGGGGGTGGGGCTGGAGGTCACACTGCACAACCTGGCCATCACTAACATGTCTAGTCCACTGATGGTAACAGCCTTCCATGACAAGGGGTTTGATTGTGCCCAAGCTCCAACTTTCTGAGTCAGGAACCCCATGGCTTTGGAGCAGTAGCCATCCAACCCCCTGCCTGTTGACATAAGAGACCATGGTAATGTTGTCTGTACTCAATACCAATGCTTAACATTTGAGGCATGGAGAGAATTGTAGAGCACAAGTGGCAAATGCCTATTCCCTCCAACTGGCAGAACGGGATGCCTCTTATACTGTGAGATGTTCTTGGCGCATTTGATTCTCTATCCTGGCCCTCTATCATGGCCCTCCATCCTGTTCCGCTGGCAACTGTGGTCAGAATATTCAGGAGGGAGTGGTTTAGGAAACCACTGCAAGAGACGTCTTCATTGTAATCACCATTGTAACTGTAGTCTCAATGTTGTAGGGGCTGCAATCAATGCCACAAAGTCCTAGGATACCTCTTTCCAGTGACTGAAGGTGTAGCAACAACAGCTTCATATGGAGGAAAGCTTAAGAAATTATGTATATACAGAGAGCCATGTAACCCTGATCCCTTAGGATTTCCCTTGCAGCACTGCTCACATAGGACAGTAAGTCCCACAGTGTGCTCTGGCGATTCACTGATCTGCCTTCTGGCAGCATCACTCTCCCTGCTCCAGATCAGAACTTTGTTCCAAAATGCAGGTCAGGACCATCTGCTGTGTCAGCAACTCTCTTGATTGGGCTTTGATTAACAAATTGTCCAATTACGGGAAATATTGGCACTTCTGCGATGACAGGAGGCTATGAATTGGACCCAGGACTTGTGAAGATCAGAGGTACACACTTCAGACCAAAAGGGAAGGATCTGAACTGGAAGTGGTCCGTGCCTACACAAAACCCCAGGAAATGTTGGTATGATTTCCAGATGGAAACATGGACGTATGCACCCTGAAGATCCATGGACACCCGAAAGTACTTGTCTTGAATCGGGAATAATCCTCTGAATCTGTCAACAATGCCCTTTTTTACCCACATAGGGATACCCTGCCCCAGCTCCCAGAGCTGGTAGATGCGCCCCCATGACAGCTCTGAATCTGCACCTTCACTGCAGTCCCCCCTTCGATCGATCAATTGATTAGCAATCTTCAATTGAAAATGCATCAGTCTTCCGTATTAGCCGGTCGTACTGAAAAAACTACCCGTGTATCACATTCACTCATTTCAGAGGTTGGGCCCATGCCTTCTTATCTTTTCCTTTACCCTCCTCCCCACCATCAACTATAGACATTATGTGGCTTGTTCTTCTCTTACTAACATTTTAGTTCTTTATAATCAGTTCGCCTGCACAGAAGTTGATAAGCACCAGGACGAGCATGGGGACAGTCACTTTAAATATCGCTGCCAAACACGCGGGCACCCAAGCGAACAGTGAATCCAGCCAACTGTCCTGTGTGATGGTATGCGTCTCTTTTGTCATCTTTTTGTGGAGTGCACATTTCCTCAATGGCCTCAGTCGGGGTCCCATTGGCCACACTATTGGCAGAGATTGCTATGCAGCAGCTGCTTCCTATTTTGTGATGGACTCCTCCCTTCATTGCTGTGAGCATGTCCAAAACAAATCTGTTCTGAAGTGCTACCAATCGTACCAAACAAAGTGCTTCCCTTACTGCATTCAGGCCATTTTCAGTCGAGTTGGAAAGCTGTAGCACTTGATATTTTGTAATCTGGAGCCACTTGGCATTAGTGGCTGCTTGTGCTCCAGGCAGCAGTAGTGACGCAAAAAAACCAGAAGATTTGGTGAACAATTTAAAGTGGTGAGGGATTGAGTCCAGACCTTGTGATGATTCCTCCGACAGGTCGTTACTACTTCACCTCCTCCAGCTTTTTGTGGGCTCCTGCACTTCTGGTGCCCTTTGTTTGCAATAACACCGGGTGGTCATTGAAGGGCATTAAATATGCTTGAGGCACAACCAATGCAGGGCTATGGAGCGTGACAAGGGAGCACACTCCTCCCCAGTATGGAGGCAGCTGGGTATATGCTTTTGACCCGCAAACCCACCAATGGTCCGTCACTGCTGCAGTACCATTCTGCAGTGCCGGCATGCTCATCGTCTTCACGCAGCCATTGTTGACCCCCAAGACTGTTGACCCCCCATAGCCCTAAAACAAAAAGAAAATCATCTAAGAGGCTTATGTGAACTGGTTAATGTCTCATCTATCCAAGTCAAAGCATGTATGCATGTATGTGCTTGTTCCACACTGCCTAACAACTCATTTATTTTTGCTGCCACATCCTCCTCAAATCCCACTATCTCCTCTGCACAACACTGTACCATCTCCTCTGCCCATTTTCCATGGTAAAACACAGACTACCGTCTTCTCATCAAGGGTCTGGTGTGGCACCATGGAATACCATGTCCTGTAGAATTTTTGCAGTGCACTCTGTTGTGGGTTGTAAACAACTGCTCTTCCCGTTCTCGCCCCCTTAGTTACATATTCTAATATTATATGCTTAGTGGCTTTTTTTCTGAAATTCTTTCCAGCTGTATATAATTATCTGCGTACACCTCTTCCCCTTCATCTATCTAGTTGCAGATACCATCCGCCCCTGAAAAAGGCCACTAGTTCTACACAAAGACAGGTGCATTATGCATCCCTCCTCCCCTGCGGTTACCTCTTACGCACAAATTGTCTGGGTGTCCCTGTGACATGTGGGATTAGAGAGCACACATAGCAGGTGCCATTAGCCCTCTCTCACCCCACACATTTAATTTCCTCATGCCACATGTTTTCGGATGCCATGTCCTGCCCCCCCAAATTGTGTCATGAAACTTGTCTATGTTAAATATACTCTTTTTAGCGCTTGTAGTTTTCTCGTTTTCTTTTTACATGCCGCCTGACTCTTTTTGCAATAAAAACCAGAGAATAGAAACAAAGTTAAATGGTAGTTGACTAAAACTCCCCATCAAGTTGGTCCTCTCTCCTTTTCTCCAGAGGGGGCGATGCGGTTGTCTCTGCGAATGTCCCATATGTGGATCCATGTACGCCGGTCTGTATTTTTTACTGCTATAGGTGTTGCATAGACTACTTGGTGGAGCCCATTAAACCTAGGCCTCCTCAATTTTGGCCCAAAATTGTGTATGAACATTTTCTCTCCTGGGTAGAGGGGCACAGCTTGTGGAAAAGTGTCCTCTTTGTGTGCACTTGTGGGCGTTCTTTTGTTGGCCGGTCAGCTTGATCATGGGTGCACCCGATGAGTTCAGTCAGACATACGTTGAATTCCTCTCCCAAAACCGGCGCAGTTGTATTAGCATCTCACATTGTACAGGCAGGGGAGGGAGGCACATGCATTCTCCTGCTCGTAACAATTTCATGCAGAGTCAAATGATGATCTGCAGCGGGTGAGTTACATAATACAAAAAGCACTAAAGGAAGGCAATAAAGCCAGTCTTTGCTCAAAGTTGTTAAGCAGGTCATTTAGTCACTCAACCATGCCATTCACTTGTGGGCAGTACACTGCGCAGAGGTGGTGCTTTATCTTCAGGAGGTTTGCGACCTCCTTGAACAGGTCATTGGCAAAGTGTTTCCCATTGTCTGACCTCAGTTGGTCACATTTCTGCCCATCTTGAAAATACCTCCCAGACCAAATATGTTGCCGCCGACTTTGCGTCGTTGTAAGCACAGGACCCCACTTCAAACCAACGTGAGAAAGGACAGACAATGACAATCATATACCTGTAGGAGGCACATCTATCTTGCATGTTGACATAATCAATATACAAGTGCTGGAAGGCCTTCTTCAGTCATGGTAATGTTACTATTATTGTTTTCAATGTGTGTCATCCCAGAAACCTTTGACATGTCAATTCAGCCACCAATTCCTGGATCCTTGGAACAAACCATATTTCACTTATTTCTGCCGCCACGTGTTCCTTTGACACATGGGCGGGAAAGAGGAGCTGCTCCAATGCTACAGACAACTATTCCTGGGCATTACTGGTTTCCCTGTGCTATTCTGTCTCTACACCAAGTCAGTAAGAGGGAGAGAGCACCCCCTTTGTACACATAGGTCCTTTTGCTCCTGGGCTGCATCCCCCTGTAGGTCAATTATCGGTAAAATGGGCAGCGCGTTAAAATGCTCTGTATCCTCAAAGCGCTTATACTTTTTCCCCCCTGCAATCATCATGGGTAGCCTGCCCTTTGCGCCTGGGTACAACCTAATGGTCCCTTCAAGCAGGTAGGCCACTTCTTTGGCTGCTTTGTCAGCCATGTCATTTCCTTGGGAGTTGAAGTGCTGTGCACACTTCATTATCAATTCCTCCACAGGGAGTATTCATGCTTCAATCAGTTGCATGTTGGACTGGAGGCCCATCATACCTCCTGACCCCCCCCCCTTCTTTCCCCCTTGGTCAACCCTGAGTGTACAGTGGAGGTAACATAAGCAGTCTGAGAAAATGTTAGCCACATGTCCTTCGGACAATCCTAGTGCACTTATTAGGGACACTAGCTCCACTGCCTGTGCTGAATAGTGTGATGGCAACAGCATTCGGGAGGCAATACAGAATTCCCCATGCATGTGGCATACCACTGTGCCTGCATTCCATGTTGAAATCTATAGTTGAGGATCCATCAACAAAAAACATCTCCTCCCTATATTTCCTCTTCTGTCACGGATGGCACTCTATTAAGAGTGGCACAGGACACCCAGGAAGGGTTTGGGTGGTTGTGCCAAAGTAAAGTGGACAGAATAGTACACACAGAGCTGAAAGAAAAGAGAACGAAGAGTAGGCAAGTGTAGCAAGGAAAAAGATACAGAATGGATTCCCTCTTGGGGTGTATGCAGATATAGGAAAAGAGTATTCCACGGACCTTAGGAAAACTCTAGCCTTCTGCACAGTTTGCTATAACAGAGGCCCACGCTGTTTGCTCATGACTTGGAACAACAGCTATGGGTGTCTGTAATGCAGAAACGAGACAAGGGAAGGGGCAGAGGTTGTCTGACGGAAACTAACAGACAAGCTCTGTACAAGGGGTCTACAAACAGTACAAGAGAAGACACTAACAGACAAATCCAGGGAAAAGGAAGTCGAATAGCAAACTAGAAGAAGGAAATGAAAGGAAAGCTGTATAACAGGATTGGATAGGGATAAAGAAACAGAGGGTTGAAAACAAGGAAGAAAGCAAGGGAGCAGCAGTCAGGAAACAGGGGAACTGCAATAACTGAAAGTAAATAATGTAGGTAAACTGTTGTGGATAGCAGAGGACGGTAGGGTACAAGGTTGAAAGCTCAAAGAAGCAAGGAAGCAATGAGCAAGCCCAAAAGGAGCTGGGCTGTAAGGAAGGAAGCCCAGAGGGAAAAGGCTTAGGACAGCGGAGTGAAACAGGCTGCACGGCAAGGAGCCCAGAAAGGCCGGGCAGCAAGGAGTGAGCCCAGAGGAGCAGGGCCGCTGATTGTAGAAGGCTGCAGAGGACTGTAGAAGGCTGCTAGACTGGAAGCCCAGCGGACAAAGACTGTAGGTTGAAGGCAGCGAAGCGTGATCGGCTGCAAGGCAGGAGCCTGGAAGGCAAGGGTGGAAGGTAGCAGCGGAGTGTGATCGGCTGCAGGGCAGGAGCCTGGAAGGCAAGGGCGGAAGGTTGCAGCGGAGCGTGATCAGCTGCAAGGCCGGAGCCTGGAAGGCAATGGCGGAAGGTAGCAGCGGAGCGTGATCGGCTGCAAGGCAGGAGCCTGGAAGGCAAGGGCGGAAGGTAGCAGCGGAGCGTGATCGGCTGCGAGGCTGGAGCCTGGAAGGCAATGGCGGAAGGTAGCAGTTGAGCGTGATTGGCTAGAAGGCAAGGGCGGAAGGTAGCAGCGGAGCGTGATCGGCTGCAAGGCTGGATCCAAAGCAGGGGTAAGGAGGAACCGCATACAAAGATCCGTAGCACGAAGCAAAAAGGTGCTGGAAGGACTCTCAATGCAAGAGACTGAGCCCCTGCAGGCAGCAGCTTTTATACCGCCCTGCCCAGCGGCAGGCTAATTGGTTGCACCTGGCTCAGCACACCTGCAGACAATCGGCCACCTCCCTCTCTGTTCCTGAGCTGGTGGAAGCAGAGCAAATCGCTAGGGCGTCTGGGGATTGAAGTTCCGATGAAGATAAATAGGAATAGTCAGGAATAGATGGTTATAGAAAAGTGCATTATGGTAAGTGTAGTTTGTTGGAAAAAATAGAAAAGCACCAAAGTCTCGCAAATGGGGAATAAGGTCCATATTGATCGCCAATGTATGCGCCCATGGCGCAGGCATGACATCTTCCTTAACCTGGATGTTCCCTTCCATCTAGTCCATATAAGATGCACAGTCAAGGACATACTCTCCTGACGTGGCTGGTTATGCTATGAATGTGGCTGGGTTGACCACACAACACCAGACAAACTCAATGACTGGGTTTGTCAGTATAATCTGATAATCCAAAGCCTCTGTGTGGTCAGAGTGGATTTTGATTTTTTCCAATGTGGCAAGGTACAAAACTACTGGACACCCCATCGTAATCATTGCTACATTTTCTATGGCAAACACTGCAGCCGCAAGCACCTGCTCACAGGGGAAGTGACCCTCTATCACGGTCTAAGAGACTGCTGTAGTAGGCCAGAAGCTTGTACCCCTGTAAGGACTGCCATCATCACTGTTCCAGCTGAACGGGAGAACAGATAGAACTTTTCCTTGTAATTGGATGTTGCCAACACTGGCGCATGGGCCAGTGCCTCTTGCAGTACAGCAACATTCATCTCAGAGGTCCATTTTATGGGACCCTTAGCCTTCTGTTCTTCTTTGAGTGCTTGAAGGAGAGACATGGTGAATGTGGAGTAATCAAACACTCATGCTCTGCAATAATTTCACAATCCCATGAATTGCTGCATCTCCTTCACTGTGTGGGTTCCCGTTTATTGCCTCAACTCTTTCCGGTGTTATCTTCCACCCCTCGGTTGAGATTATCTTTCCCAGGTAAACCACTTCTTACTGGCAATACTGTTACTTTTCCTTGTAACCCTTTGTCTGCCAGCAATGTTAAGAGAATGCTAGTCTGCCCTGCGCTGTTCTTCCATCTCACTGCATTACAACAGATCATTCACATACTGTATTACTGTGCTTTGCATTTGCAAGTTGGTCAAATCCATTTGGATCACCCTGTTGAATATACTGGGTAATTCGCAGTACCCCTGTGGTAATCTTTTGTGCTCAAATCAGACACCCCTATAGGCAAACGCTGCAAGGTACCTGGAATCGGGGTGTAGTGGTATGGAGAAGGCATTCTTAAGGTCAATTACCATAAAATATTTTGCCTTCAATGGGATGTTTCACAGTATTGTGACTGGATTAGGCACAAGTGGGAATTCAGCCTCTAGCACATTGTTTAAGGGGCAGAGGTCCTGTATGAATGTCCACGATCCTTCCTTTGCTTTCTTGATGAGGTATATGGGTGTATTGCATGGGGACGTGAAAGTGTGTATTATGCCTTGTTGCCATAATGCTAGAAGCGTGGCGAATATGCACTTGTCTGCTTCACACAACAGTGGGTACTGCTTTGCTATGGGCAACAATGCTCCCTCTTAATTTTATTCTGACAGCCCCTGCTCCTTTTGGCACTCCCACATCATGGGGCCCTGTTGTCCACAATTTCTCCGGGAGCTTCTTTGAATCTTCCTGCGTGTAGCCAGCCTGTTTTCGCACTACCTGTGTCACCTGTGGTACACACCTTACTAGCACTCGTATGGGGCAGGGGATGTGCAGTTGGAACACTATTTCCCCCCTCTTCCTCTTGATCTGCAAAAACTGTATGTCAGTCACATCCGTTTTTGTCAGTGTGGGGACAATACATAGTACTGTAAACCATTCTATGTCATCCGCATCTGTCCCACATAGTATCACCATGTCCTTTCAGGTAATCACTTCTTCTAGATGCAGAAATGTGTGTGCCTGGGGCAATTACCTTGTGGAAATAGGGCCTGAACAGGAATTCTGAAGCCAGTCAAAATGTCTTCCCTTTTATTCCCGGGACACACACTAGTAATATTTCGACCCCATATAGGAATAGCTCGGGGTACATGGGTTGTCCACGCAATGCCTGTATGATGGCCAACACCCTGGTGGAGTGCACGCCAGGGGTTGAGCACACCATTCCCTTCTCTGTAATCGAAATTATTGCATTTAGCTTGCTCAGTAGGTTCCTTCCTAGTATGTTTATGGGGGTACAGCAAAGACACTACAATAATAATAATTACACATAATTACACAATGTGTTATGTGCCTATCTTTAAAGGTAAATCCTTTTTACTGGAACCATGACAACAGCCACAGAGAAGCCCTGCATGTCCATAACTTTGTTTTACAATGGGGAATCCCCTCTCCTTTATACAAGACTTGGTGGCCCCGTATCTATCAGGAAAGAGAATTCTTTCAGTCCTATCTCCACTACCTCAGGTTCCTCTTCAGGGTTTTCAGTTACTATTAGGACTAGACACACACTTTCTGTGGGTACTCCTATTTGGGCACTATATTTTTCGGGAAAGGATTGCCTCCTAGTACAGTAACTCCTGTGTAGTGGGGTACCACATTCTGGCCCAATAATGTATTGTCCCCATGTGTCTGTGCAGGTGCTTGTAATACATTCTGGGGTGTCACTGTGATGCCTACCTGTGCTGCTTAGGCGAAAGACTATGTCTGCGGGGGCTGAGGTTGCACCTGCTGCTGTTGAAACTGGTGGGGCTGTGCCGGCTATGTGGTTTGGAACAGTTATTGTGCTAGTTGGTATACTTGCTGCCCAAACGGGCAAATATGTGCGTGCAAAATGTCCCTGGTTACCGCATATAAAACACGGTCTAATAAACCTAAATCCTGCACCTCTGCACCTGGCCCCTCCATGAATACCCTCTTCCTTGCAGATAATACCCTGTGGGATGGTACACCCCCCCTTGTGAATAAACCCCAGGCTGCTGGACCCCCCCCCATTGTGGGGAGTACTGTGGTTGCACGTATCCCCTTTGATGGAGTGTGCTGCCTCCCGGAAACCCCCACTGTTGGGCAGAGGGCCACTGCTGCAGCATCTGGGATAAGCATTGCCCCTTCAATCAACAACTTTGCCAGCTTCTTCTGTACCAGTTTGTTCTCTGCCTTTGCAGCATTATTTTCCGTCTGTCCCTCAGATCCCTTGCTTCCTCTTACAATAGTGTACTATGTTTGCCTGTATTTCTGGCCACCCCTTTGTGTCTCTATCCCTGCTATTTTGTCTAGGGAAGCCTGCACGTCTGATGGAAGGCCCTTGACCAACATATGGTCAAATACAGGTATGCATTCGTCCCAGGGTTTCCATATCTCTAATGCCCAAGGCTCCTGAACCGGTTGTATATACTCTGCATGGTCCTCATCCGGTTTTCTCTTACGGGCCAGTGCAGCCCCCAGATCCGAACTGTCACTGTACACTTGCCTCCCTTCATCCTCTGCTTTTGTCCCCTCCCCCTTTCTTTATCCACTGTGCAAAGTTTATCATCCTCCCTGCTGGCCTCCCTCTCCTCTTCATCTGAGACAACAATGAAGTTGTCCTACATTTCCATATCCTCCTCCCGTTTATCGGAGTCTTTGTTATCCACTTTAAATGTTATCATCCCCGACATCCACTCTCGTCCATCTCTGGTGTCCCACGCCGCTCATTTGCCTTTCTCCTCACCTCCTTCTCTATGACCCTCTCTGCCTCACTAAACAAAGTGTCCACCTGTTGTCTCATGCTCGTTTATATTTCCACCATATGCTCTCCCTTGTCCAGTCTTTTCCCCTGTCTGCTCCCCCTGCTGCTCTTCCCCTTTCCCCCGACCCCACCTCCCCTATCTGGGGACACACGCCATGGGTTGGTATATCCTGCTATTATATTATAGGCTATTAGCGCCATGACTAGCACCAATACCGGTACCGCCACCGATGTGACGGTATGGGGACTTACCGGTCCATTCCTAGCTTTGTGGGACCGGTAAGTCCCCGTTTTAAAAAGCCATTCCCCATTCCCATTTGAGCCCCCATAGGGCTCAATAGGAAGGGGGAAGGCGGCTATAACGGTATCCCTTTGTGGGTCCCGTCCTTAACGCCTGCTTTTAGAAGGACCCGCAAAGGGACCTCGGAATAGGGCGCAAAGGAATTACTGGCACCAGTGTCATTACTGGTGCCCGGTATCCCTTTGCGCCCAGGTCGTAATGACCCCCAATGTGTTCTATAGCTTTACTGTCAAATGTTCCCCTCCCTGGACATGCATGAAAGCACTGGCCTGCAGTGTCCTGACCGACTGGAAATGACATTTTAATATAGTATCACGATATTAGGGCAACTTATCACACATATGATCTAGGGGACTGTCTCTGAACACCATTACCCCCCATTTATGTGTTCCCTCCTTAAGTTGCAAAAAATTCTCTCCCCTTCTATATCCCAATAGCAACTCCCCTCTTTTCAAATCACCCTTATCCCATTCACACTTACCCTTACTTCACCTGCTCCCCACTCACACCATCATTCCCATTCACGTCTAAAGTATCTGTACTTACCTTTCCTTTTGCCACCCTATTCAGTCACTATCCCACTCAACAGGCCCGCCCATTCACACCTACCATGCATGTCGGCCCTCTTAGTGTGGAGACGCCAGACCATGCCCCACCTCCGAGCTAGTGTCCACTGCTACAGTGCCAAGTGTACATTTATATACATGTTACTTTTGGTATCGACCCATCCACCTCGGCCAGCTCCACACAAAACAAATACTAACCCCCCCCAAAACTTTGCCACAACGAACATATATATTACACAGCCCACAGTATTGGCTGTGTAGTTATGGTTAAGTTGCTAATCCTATAGGAAGAGCACTTTTTGGGCGGCTTATAACTTCGCTCCCCCTGGACGAATTCTCAGCAAACTTTGCAAAATAATGTATATGGCCCACTCTGAATTGTTTTCCAAATTGTGATGAGGTTTGGTCCGGGGGGCAAAGTTATAGGGGAGGTCCCAAAATGTCTATTTTCCCATAGACCTAACAGGAAAACACTTTGCACACACCTACAGCTCAAACCGCTGGACGGATTTCCACCAAATTAGTGGCAGGAGCGGCGGCTTGGTCCCGAAAGCGTGCTTTTGTTAATTTGGTGTAAATCCATCCAGTAGTTTTTTTTTTTAAATGACCAAAATGTAAGGCAAAAATGTAGTGATATCTATATACGCTCCGCGGACACGCTTCCCTGTTCGCTCTGCGGACAGGACACCGATTGGCTAATCGGCTTGTGTCATGTTCGCGGGCATACGTGTTCGCTTATTGGCTGGGGTGAGGCGTGAGGTGCGTCACATTGTTTCGATGCGCCAGCCATCTTGGATCCGCCGACAGTGCAGCAGGGAAAAGAGGCAAAATGCAATTTTGGGGAGTGTGTTGGTGTGCAGAAGTGCTTGGGGAGGGTTGGGGAGTAAGAGATAGGTCAAATACTGTATTTGTTTAGGTGGCAGGTGCCCCTGAACGTGTTCGCCATGTCTGCGGTCTTTGCGGCTGTTCAAGGTAACACACACAAATGGTTTGGTACTTCAGCGGAGGTACTTTTAAACTTTAGTATTTCTTTTTTGTATGTTTTTAATAGAAGGTTGCTATTTGTACAGTAGTTGCTAGTTTGTTTTAAAGCTAATACATTTTGTAAGTGGCTTTTACGTCCAAAATATTTTCTCTGGATATGCTCTATTTCTTCAAGTAGTTGTTTGACTGTACCATGTAGAAGATTGTTATTTAAATTGACTAGTGCTAAAGCAGGACTTTTAGCATAGTAGAGTTTATGGACCACATTTTTATAGTTGAATGATGTGTTGATATCATTTTGATATGATGGAAGGTGCTTTTGCAAATAGGTCCTGAAATGCAGGCTAGTGAATGTCCTTGTAGTCCTGTGCATTTGCGCACTGGACAGGCATCCATATTTTGTAGTAGTTTCATTTTGAATTTGTCTTTGCTTTTTACATACTGATTGAGGAAGTTGCGTAAATATTTTTTGGCAATGTTACACATTGATGTGCACAGTCATTTGTAGACTGGATGGTTTGATTTATTAGAATGGAGAGGTGATACTGAGTTTTCTGGGGATATTTTTGTGAGCAGAGTTTCTTGTTCCATAATGGTGTTATTAAGTTTTTCATACCCTCGTCCACTGCTATGTATGGCAATTGGGTTTTTTTGCTTTTGTTTATATGCTTCTTCATTAAAATATGATTCTGTGCTCGTGGTGCGACTGCATTCACCTCCACGGATGTTTAAAGGAGCTATTTTTGTTGATATTCAGTTTATTGAGAAGTGTTTTTTGTAATTTAGAGGAGGATTACACTGTCAAGGAGAGCTTTTAGGATTACTTTTCTACGGTAGGTTTTAAGGGTTGTCCATGATTTTTTACCTGTTTTTATAAGGTTTTGAAGGACTCTGTGGCAGAACATTCTTTGTAAAATATTTTTTTTGGTATTGGTTAGTTGCTACTTTATCAAGATTTATAGGTGCAGCGTTAGCAGTAGTGGTAGTTAATCACTTTTTGTTTCGTTTTACATTTTGATAGAGGGAAAGTTTCTGTACTGTTTTGTTTTGCGTAGTGACTGTATTAGCTGTTTTGTTTGAACTTTTTGTACAAAATCTGCTAGAGATGGATGATTATTTTGGACACTTATTTTGATTTGCTCTACTTCTGCGTTGCTTTCTACAGAGTTGCTTTTTGGTAGGCATTCTTTGGGGTTTGTTGGAGAAAAAAAGAAAGTGTGGGTTGGGCTGTTGTACAGTGTATGCGTGCTTTGTGCATGAGTGTCTGAGTATGATGGTAAGGATGATTGTGGAGGTGTGTGATTATATATCAAGCTATATCAAGTTGGGAAGGTTATTCTTGTATTTGTGCGTTATTATACTGGGCTTGAGATGACAATATAAAGTATGTAACTGGTAAGGGGAAGCACTAATATTACATCTAATGGGAAAAGTACACTTCTTTGTTCTACAATACTAAAATGCTAGTGTGTTTGAATTACAGTTAGAACATTATGTTAGTATTGTACTTACTTTTTTGTATGAAAAGAGTAGGTTTCTTCGAAGTCGTTGTTCATACTTCAGACGCTGCTGCTTTTCAGGAGAGTGGTCTTCACTGCAATCATAAAAGAAATAAGTTAGTGAATATGTGTGTTTATAGCACTTTTGTTAATGTAGACATTGTTTTTTTTGTTTTTGTAGTAGTAGTGTTTTCTTACAGCTGAGCATAGCATGCATATGCACTTGCCTTTGCCTATGTGCATCCTGTATATTTTATTTAGAATCTGTTAGTTGAATATGTTTTACAAATGAGTAGAATAGTAAACGTATAGAGCACACTTGTTTTTTTTAATGTTATGTTATTGGATGGTAAGAGTTAGAAGAAATAATCATATGCATTTTTTGCTATTTTTACAGGGTAAATGGCAGAGATTGTACAGAAAAGCATGCAATGTATGCATTTGGGAAGGTGTGGGAAATAAAGGAGTAGGATTTCATATAGAGGCAGTGGTGGTGTTTGAGCTGGGAGCGTTTGTAATGATGTTGTCTGTGTATGCGCTTGAATGAAGACGCATGTGCTCATCCTGGCTGCGTGTAATTTTATAATACACTGGACAATCTTTTTCATAATTATACTGTTATTTCTCCCATCTTTTAATATGAAATAAAAAAATGTAGATAGCTGTGTGAGTAAACAAAAATTTGGAGAGGAGACAGGTTTGCAATTGACACTTCATCATAGCAGATGGGAGAAATGACAGTAAATTCATTTTGCAGTTTATACATGGTAAGTGGCAGTTACTCTGTTTATATGTATTCCTAGAAGAGCTGTACATGTACTATGTAGAAAATATTCATACCTGTAGTCTGTGTTCATGCATGTGGATGTGCATGAATCTGCAAGTAGAGATATTGGGCAGTTTTATAGTAGTCGTTGCTGTAGGTCTGTTGCAGTGACAGCTGAATTGTACTGAGAGTGACCAATAGTACATCTAAAGTGCTGTTGTGTGATGATAGAGTTAGATGTAGAGTTCTTGGATGTGATTGGTGGATGATTGTGTGACTGTTTCCAATGAGGAAATGGTGCAGAGAGTAAAGTGGCAAGGGTAGAAGGGCTGCCTCAGTGTTACGCGCCCCTTGGACACCGCGGGTGTCCGTGGGCAGGGCGTGCCGCATCTGGGGTTTCTCAGCAAATGCAGCATGGAAAGGGGACTGTAGGGATCAGCCAATAAGATGTTGAGGTTGTGGTTTGTGTTGAATGAGGCTGTGTGTAGTGAAGATGGTAGAGGTGGAGAAAATCACTGTGTTGGTAGTTGGAGATATGTTTGTGCATGGTTTGGAGTAGTATGCTAAATGTAGGAATGTAGCCAACAATTTCGATTTTAAAGGAGTGGAGGTGGTGTGGAGCACTGTGCCTGGATTTAATGTGCAGGGCATTGTTCAAGTTTCTGGAGATATGGGCAGGGTAAACATTCTACATGTAGTTGTTTTGCACTGTGGTGCTTTGTATTTGGGGTATGTCTCTGCCGGTAAAACGTAATTTCATCGCCGGATGTTTTTTAAAGCGGGTGGAGGTTTGGGGGGTAATCCCCCCAACAAAAAAAAGAAAAAATGTGATGAGTTTTTTCGAAAAAAAAAACCTGCGGTAAAAAATCCAGTGAAAAAACATCCCACGATGAAATGACATGGAAACATCCCTGCCCTACGTTTTTGACAGATTTGGGATATTTGGTTCAGGCAGTAATGAAAATACTTCCAAATGTCAAGGTTATTTTTTCTGGTTTAGTACCTAGGGCAATATGGGACAATAGTTTTGTTTTTTGTCCTCAGCAGGTGGAAAGAAGAGGATGTAGGGTGCTGTTTATTGAGGTAGGTCACAGAACTTCTCAATCTCTGTTTTACAGTAAAGTTGGTATCATTATATTTGACCCATCCACACTTCTTTTCTATATATGCAGTGTAGTGACATGCATTGGTTGTTGCTTCTGCGTGGTAGATTATACCTAGTGTTGTGAAGGTTTTCTTACGAAGTGATAGTTTACTATGTGTAAATCCAGTTAGCTTGCAGATGTTTTTGGTACCATCTGCATTCTAACGTGAAAGCATTACTATTATGTATTTACTATGTGTCTATATTTATAAGGTAGCAAGACGCCCACACCGTTCATCTTGCTAGTGACCGAAAGTGGGATAGTACAAACACACGTGTGCAAATTATAGGCCTCTAATATATAACTGCGGTCATTGGTGTCAGGGTCCGCGGCGTGGCCGAGGGGGTGGCAGCAGGGTTTGCTCGGACATTCTCATAGAAGCACATTTTGTCAGGGGTCGACACTTGCTCCTTTCAAAAATGTTTATGTGATTTGCCATGTGACGAGTGTTAGGGAGAATTCTCTGTTTAGGCTGAATTTCCTAACCTAGTGAGTCCCCCAGCAGCTTTGCTGGATTTCTGGAGTTTGTTTTTTCCATCCTGCCAAGAGTGAGACTCTTTTTCTCCCACTCTTGGACATGAATGTGTGTAATTCCTTTGAATGTCAATGTGTTCTATGGGCTATGGGGTCTTTTACTCCATAGGGTCTCATATGTTTTTCTATGTGTGCTACACCGCACCCTCCGTGCAGTAGCACTGGGGCGTCCTAGCGGACCTCCATCATAGACTCCATACCCTGACTACTATCTCCCCGGGCATGTAAAGTCACCATTGGCTTTACTAGACCTAAATTTACTAACAGAACTAGTACAAACCATCCTATTGTGGACGTACTATTAGGGGTAATTCGATTACTCCTGGGTCTGTTATTCGAGGGGGCACTGTCCCGTCCCCCCTCGTCGAGTTTTGGCTGGTGGCAGTGGAAACTACTTGTTATATCCGACCCCGAATATAACCCTATGGGATTCTTCCCATTGTTGGAGATTAATACTTTTTCTCGTTAATCTCTAACATACCACCGGTTTACTTATCTTAAATAAGTCTATCGGATGGTATTTTCTGCCAGAACTCGGTTTTTAAAATGGCGTCTGTGTTCGTCTCTGTGACTCCTAAACCAAAGGTTGAGTCCTTTGTTCCACTTTTGGCGGGCTTCTGTACAGAGACCCTCCAAAGTGGTGCCATTCTGTCTGGGTTACCACAGGGGTGTGGGAGGGGGTTTAGGCACCCTGGACTGAGTTGCCTTGCCAACTCCAGTCGCACTCTGGTGTGATTGGCCCAAGTGGTGAGCCACCCCGCTCACCACTTAGCGCGTTTTGAGTGACAGCTAGGCTGAATGAATGGGGGTTTTCTGCATAAAAGCAGGGCTTTTGGGACTGGATGTTCAGAAGTCGCCACAGGACCTAAGAATCCGACGAGGGTAAAGCTGAGCCGACCTGCAACGACGACACCTCCAGTGGAGCCCTGCTGAACCGACTCACCACTTCCCGACGACAGAGGAGATCTCCCTGCCGGAGAGTCTCTTCCCCTGACTGGTGGGAACAACCAGTCGCCTTTGCTTTTTCTTCGCTCCAGGACGCAGTGGTCGAATTGCCCGTGCAGAGCACCTCGGCAACCGGATAGCCACTACCCCTGTACCGTGACCAAAAGGTGGTGCCTTCTGACGGAGCACTCTGCGGCTGGTCTCTTCCCTGGTGGTGCAACGATCTTCAACTTTCCTTCGACGACGAGATCATCTCTTCTCTTGGCAAAGACCCGACGTGCATCCACTACCAGGAACAACTGCCCCCGCCGGAGCGGTCTCTCCACAAACAAGGTACCGTCCGCCTGGCTTCCCTTTCTGCCGGATAGAGTGAGGTGTCTTAATCCTCGCCTTTCCATTGGGTCGCCTCCAAGCTTTCTTTAACTTGCTGTTCTGAACTGGTCCAAACTTTCCATAACAATTTGCGATAAAGACTCGAAGCGCATTTCCACTGAGACACTTTTTGGCACATATCGCCTTGCCTCTCTTCGAGTGGGCCTGGCCTCTGAACTTTGTGATCTGCAGTAGACCCTGCCTTATTTGCCTTGCATTTGTCCGTAAAGTATTGGTACCGAGTTGATTTCATAACCTGCCTTATTTTTCTCTCCCGTCCTAACGAATACTAGAGTGCCATCTAGGTTAAAGCATACAACTCTGTCTGCAAATAAGTGATGCCGGTGAACCTAGACTTGTCAAACTATTGTTAGGGGGATTGATCTTTTTCTTCGTATATGTAATTGTGATTGAAGTTGTTTGCCGTATTAGTGCGAGAGTGTTTTCCATAGATGTGTTGTTATAAATAAATACCTTTATATCTTTACACCGAAGCCTTGTCCCGTGTTTGCTTGTTCTACTGTGTAAATTGCCCTATATTGTATACTCCACATACTGTCTAACTCTTCTTGAGGGAAGTCTGACTGCTCAGCCACAGCTACCAAGTGAATCTGTGTGGTACAGACTGCTACCAAGTGGGTTTACTGCCAAACACCTGTAGTCCTAAACCTTTTGCAGTGGTCCCAGAGGGAACGGCACAGGTTTCCGCCTAACAACGAGGAGATGGGATGAGGTGACAGGTGGTGTGGCCTGACTGTGGGAGTCGCTGGGAGAGTGCGAAGTTCTCCAGAGGAACAAAATAAATCCATAGAAATGGCACCCACATTGGTGAATGGTAGCAAACAATTCATATGTTTTTCAAAAATATCCGTAATGCCACTGTGGTCTGATGGGCTATCGGCTTCCATTCTGAGGGAAGGTCAGGTCCGTTGAATTTTTGTTTCCTAGCTGAGCGAACCCATGCATGGTAGACAGTATAAGGTTCAATTGTTTTTTGAACTTGAAACAAAGGGAGGATTCCAAAAGGAATGCATGAAGGGAGGGATGTAATGATAATAAATATGATAATGTTCACCATTCAAAAATTGGACAAAGGAACATGTAATTTCATTTTATGAAAATCCGTTGAACTGAACGGAGTATCTGCATTACGCCAATAGAATGGAAATACTGAATATTATGCAAGTTTTACTTTGGACGATTTTATACACAAACTAGTCAAATTATCATCCAGTGACCATTATTGGTGGGTTACATTGTATTGTTTGTTGTGTGTGGCATATTGCAATGAAACACAATTACAACTTGTGTGTGTAGTTTGTTTTGTCCTGGGCACATGGGCAGTGTAGCATCGAGATGCATGTAGTCGAGTAGCGGGCTCCCCCAGGTTTAACAAACGTGTAATTCAACCCTAATATTTAGTTAAAATTCCATCTATGTGTTCTTCTTGGCTTTATCTTGTTCCCTGATTGCAGCGTCAGCCTCCGCATCCCATTTCGAGCTGACCATACTCCGTAGTAGTAACTTTTGATGCAAACTGAAGAGTACTTTGCACGTTGTTTTGTCAGAGTTCCCAATGTTTCACGTCTGTGTTTATCGATAGCTGTAACAGGGGGCCAAATTAATGGTTAAAAAGATAAACTCTAAGAAAAATCGGCTACTGAGACACATTTATCTTTTTTTAAACAGCTACATCTTGGCTTTCTGCGATTGTCATGGATTCCAGATACCAACTGACATTTTTTTTTAACCGTCAGCTACAGATACATGTGAATGGGTGGATCACAGTGATGCTTTTTTGGGACGATCGCCACGGGCCCATATGCCCTTATGCCATACCAGCGATAAGGAGCAACTTGACATCGTTTACAGTGGCCTAGCGCCATGTTCATGCCAAAGCCTTGCAATTCACAGTACGTCCAATGCGCTCGTTATACCCAAAAGGAACAGCCTGTGACTCACGATAAACATTTGTGGATAGAGAACGAAAAAAAAAATTACCCATTTGCTTGAATGTTCTCAGAGCGTTTATTGTGAAAATAAAAGTCCTTTACAAATTGTACAGTTTTGCTATTTCCTTTAAAAGTATGGTTTTATATTCAAAATTGGGACGCGCTGTGTTGTGAGAAGATGTGTGTTGATATTCCGGGTTCTGCGTCAAGTACCATTATCACGTCGGTGATGATTGGGTGCGTTTTACTACGCTGCATAGTAATGTCCTGGAGATAGGTGGAGAATATCACTAGGTTTGGTGCTGTCAGCCTCAGGGGCGGGGCATATGAATTAGTGCCGTCAGGGCAGTCCACCTTGGGCGATGCAGCAACGGATAAGATTATCACAAGATGGCTGCGCCCTGGTGCCTGATTCCGCATGTGTAAAAAAAAAAAAAAAAAAAGAAGAGGAAAATTACAGTAAGGTGCATAGGAAATGTTTATACAATCAATCAACGTATGCTTAGAAGCAAATGCCCGAACACTTGGGAAAATAGTATTTCTGTCATGATCTCTGCTTCCAAAAGATCAGGACTTGCCCGACTCCCTTGGAAGCAGACCCATAACCCCGGTTCCGAGTGCCAGCCAGTCCCAATTGGGACCTTTTGGACCCTGTCCTGGCGCCAGTGGCACCAGGCTCATAAAGATGCCCAGTCCCAGCGCTGGAAGCGCCGGGCTCATAATGCTTGGGTGGACTTACCTGCAGCAGACCATGCTGCTTACTTACCTGCCAGTTGAACCCCTGATCCTCTTCTGTTTGGGACTACTTTTCCTGTTGGGTGGGGCAGGAGCCACTCCCTTGGTTCAGAACACTGGAACTCTTCTGGAAAGCAGGAACTCTTTTCTTACCTAGGCGTGGCTGTGGAAGGAGACACCTAAGCACTACAGGAGGCTATTTAAACCACACCCGATGGATGAATCTTGCTTTGCGTTATGCTGCATTCTCTGCAGCAGAACGCTCATCGTGTCTTCTGCTTCTGATCCTGGGCCTAAGGGAACAAAGGCTAACCATCCTGGAATCCAGTCTTCAGCAGCACCTGTAAAGACAAAGAAAGAACAGGTTAGCACTACGGTCTTCAGTGGCAGCGCATCTCTTACCTGGTCCATCGGCTGTCACCAACGCCTCGCGCTGCATTCCGGCATCTGAAAGACAAAGGCTTACCTACTCTTCGCATGCTCCGGAGGTCTTCGCACTGCATTCCGGCATCTGAAAGACAAAAGCTTACCAGCTGTCAAGGGTATCGTGAATCTCCTCTTGATCCTGTAGGATCTCGGCCTCCCTTACTTCCCTTTCCTCCTCACCTCGTATTCCCCGGCGTAGATTCAGGGTCCGGTTTTCCTTAGGCTTGGCCTTCCCTTTTTTTTGTAGATGAGAACGGCCGAAGGAGGCCGCCACCGTGACACCCCAAGGGTGATCGGTGGTGACCCTCCGCGGCCGCGGAGTGAGGGGAAAAAGCCAGAGGCTGAAAAAACCCCAGAGGTCTGTAGAAGATGCGTCGGTAGTAGGAAGCACTTGACACTTGCAGGGCTGAGTAAACTGCTGGAGAAGGCACACTCCTTTCCAAAATTTGACAAACAGGTCTCCAAGGAGGAAACGCTGAGACCGGTAGGAATTCGGAAGTCCAAAGTGTCAGCAACAAGGTAAGCGGGCTAGGCAAGGCAAACCCGTAGTGTATTCCTGGGGGCTGTACACAGAAGGAGCCGATAACAAGAGAGGGCGAGTGGAGGAAGGTAAGTAAGAAAGGTGGAAGGGTAGACAAGGCGGAAAAGGCAATAATAGTAAACAAAGGCGGGCGGAAGGGGAGGTAAGGAACACGGGAAAGAAGCAATAGGAGGACGTAGTAAAGGTGGTAGGACGGGAAGGGAATGGAGAACGGGAGCGAGGAAAGGGGGAGAGGGAGGAAACCAGAATCGGAGCGAGCTCCGGAAGGTAACTGTAACAAACAATGCGGTAGCAGGGACACTAGCACGGAGAAAACAAGCAGCAGCCAAAACTGGAGCGTTGCAACGCACCCGAACACAGGAAGGGGCGGGCTATATCCTGTGTCGGGATACGTTGCAGAAAAGACTAGACCGCTGCACTGGGTAGAGGAAGCGTGATCGGAACACCCGTACGCCGCTTCCACCTATTCCAGAGCTTCCAGGCTCCCCGAGCCGTGACAGTATGCCCCCTCCTAAGGTCCACCCCTCCTGGCTTGCCAGGGTGACTACGATGGTATTTGCGTAGCAAGAGGGGCGAGTCCAGATGTCCTTTAGGTTCCCAGGAGTCTTCTGATCGTGGGTATCCTTTCCAGTGGACCAGATACTCTAGACGACCCTTATGGTAACGTGAATCGCATATCTGAGAGACTTCGAAGATGTCGGTCTTTGGACCTTTTGGCACAGGAGCGGCAGTCTTCCTACGAGACCATTTGTCCTCATGAAAGTCTTTAAGCTGAGAAGAGTGAAAAACGGGATGTATACGTTGTAATTGAGAGGGTAATTGCAAGCGGAAGGCCACTGGATTAATTTTCTGGGTTATCTTATAGGGCCCTATGTATCTGGGAGACAACTTGGAAGGGCGCACCCACCTTGGTAAATACTTGGTCGATAGCAGGACCTTGGAATCCACGTTCCATTCAGGAACTGATCTCCGATGTTTGTTTGCCTGGTAACGGTGTCTGTTTTGAGCTTCTTGGAGCCCTAGTTTGGCCTTACGATGAGCTTCTTGGAGGCTTTCCGCAATAGATTCTACAGAAGGGACTGTGGATTCAATGCCGGTCAAAGGATATAAGGCACGGGGATGGTAACCGTAGGTGCAGTAAAAGGGACTCATACCGAGGGCTGAATGACAAGAGTTGTTGTACGAGAATTCGGCCGTCGGCAACAGTTGAACCCAGTTATCTTGGCGTTGATTGACGAAACACCTTAGGTATTGCTCAAGTGTACCATTTAGACGTTCAGTCTGGCCGTTCGATTGGGGATGGTACCCGGATGTTAAAGCCCTCTCGATGCCTAGTCTTTCGCAGAGAGAGGACCAAAATCGGGAAGTATACTGGCTGCCACGATCAGAGATGATCTTAGTAGGAATCCCGTGCAGTTTGAAGATGTCTCTTAGGAACACCTCGGCCATACTTGACGCGGTTGGTATGCCTGGTAAGGGGGAAAAATGGGCCATTTTGGTGAATGAGTCAACGACAACCATGATACAGGTACAACCACTGGATTCAGGTAACTCTACGATGAAATCGGTAGAGACAGTGGTCCATGGACCGGTAGGGATAGAATCCGGTTCAAGCAGACCTAAAGGTCTTTGAGTGGAGGCTTTATTGCGGAGGCAGGTAATACATGACTGGACGTATAACCTGGCTTCTTCCCTTATTCGAGGCCAGAAGAAATAGCGTAATAGGAGTTCCTGAGTGTTATAGATGCCACGATGACCTGCCACCTTGGCGTCGTGGCACCAGGATAGAGCCTTTTCCCGGAGAGAAGGGGTTGGTAGATACAATCTCTTGTCCACAATGTATAGACCGTCTTGGATAACATAATCCATTTTCTTCTTTAGACCGGTCTCGGCCTCAAACCTTCCGGTAGAGTCTTCCTTGACTTGTTGTAGGAACGCGGACAACGTTCCTATGGTACGGGACTCAGGAAACATTAGCTCAGGCTTGGTCTCCAGTTCCATAAAATAATCACTCCGTCGTGATAGGGCATCGGCTACTACATTCTGGTTGCCCGGAATGTATGTGATGTTAAAGTCAAACTGCGCGAAGAAGTGCGCCCATCTTGCTTGTCTGGTGTTGTAGCATTCAAACTGGCGTAACACCTGGAGATTCTTATGGTCCGTTCGGAGTGTGAACGGATGCATTCCCCCTTGGAGTAGATGACGCCACTCTACACAGGCCAGTTTCATTGCCAGCAGTTCTTTCTCAATAACAGAGTAGTTACGTTGACTGGGATTCAAAGTCTTGGAATAGTATGATACCGGGTGTTCCTTTCCTTGGTACTCCTGAAGTAGGACGGCTCCTACAGCGGCTGAAGAGGCATCAGTTTCCACCACAAAGGGAAGGCTTTGATTGGGTTGACGTAATATAGGAGTCACACAGAAGGATCGTTTTAGCAGCTGGAAGTTCTTTTCTGCTTCGGTAGTCCACCGGAATGGCGAAGAGGTCTTTTTGAGGAGAGAGGTCATCGGAAGCACCAATTGGGAGAAGTTCGGAACGAACTTCCGATAAAAGTTCGAGAGTCCTAAGAATCTCTGAATGTCCTTCACAGAAGCAGGAGATGGCCACTCCAAAATAGAACTGACTTTGCGAGGATCAACGGCTATCCCTGCCGAAGAAAGAATGTAACCCAAATAGGGTATAGTTGATGCTGAGAAAACACATTTCTCCAGCTTAACTGAGAGTTGATGGTCCTGTAGTCTGTGAAAAACTTCCACTACGTGTAGACAGTGTTCTTCTTGGGTGCGAGAGTAAACCAATATATCATCGAGATAGACGATGACCGAGTTGCCTAGGAGATCCGAGAAGAGTCTATCCATAAAGCGCTGGAAGATAGATGGAGCGTTGACTAACCCAAACGGCATCACCTGGTACTCGTACAACCCAAAAGGTGTCCGAAAAGCCGTTTTCCACTCGTCTCCTGTTTGTACCCTGAGCAAGTGATACGCATTGCGCAGGTCCAGTTTAGTAAAGACGGTGGCAGAATGTACGGCCTGAATGATCTCGGAAATGAGGGGCATAGGATAGCGATCTTTGATGGTGACCTTGTTAAGACCCCTGTAGTCAATACAAGGACGTAGTTCTTTGGTGTCCTTCTTGGGGATGAAAAACAATGATGCACCGGCAGGGGATTTAGAAGGTCTAATGAGTTCGTTGGCTAAGTTCTTGTCCAGGTATTCCTTCAAATGATGTCTTTCCTGGAGGGTTAGCGGGTACAGGCGACCGAACGGAACCAAGGACCCTGGATGAAGGTCAATGGCACAGTCTTCTGGCCTATGCGGAGGAAGATCCAGGGGGATCTTCTCGGTAACTACATCGGTGTACTCAGCGAGATAAGCAGGCAAACAATGGATTGTTTTGGGATCTTCACCACAAAAGGTGTGTACTGTAGAGAATTCTGTTTGGGGTAGACAATTGGTCTTGCAAAAGGAGGATTGGAAACTCAGAACGTTCTCGGACCAGAGAATGGTAGGATTGTGTCTTCTTAACCACCCAATCCCGAGGATTAATGGGAAGTGCGCAGCCCTGATCAAGTCGAAAGACAAACGTTCAGAGTGTTGCATGATGTGTAAGACAAGGGCTTCGGTAGTGTGCGTAATGAGACCAGAGCTCAAAGGCCTTCCGTCAACACCTTCTACCTTTTGATCTTCGGCCTTGGCAATACGGGAAATGCCTTGCCTTTCGGCCCAGAGAATGTCCATGAAGTTGCCTGCGGCTCCGCAGTCCAACAGGGCTTGTGTCTGAATGGTAGTCTTGTTGATGATCAAGGTGACCGCCATAACCATAAGACGGTGGTCTTCGGTGCACTCTGGAGAAGTAACAGAAAGGGTGACAAAGGGACTAGCTTCGCTCCCTCGGTAGTGCGTCCCCAGCTTTACCGAGGGTGTTCGTTTCCCGAACGCCTGGGTGGAACGTCGGGGCAATCTCTGAGTAGGTGAAGCGGCGATCCGCAATACATGCACAGGTTCCCTTCTCGTCTTCTTCTACGTTCCTCTGCGGTGAGAGGGGAACGTGTGCTTCCGATCTGCATAGGCTCTTCTCTTGTGAGACGAGTGGCGGTAGGGGGGAAGGAAAGAGAAGGGCCAGGGGGTATTGATGTACTGCTCTTAGTCTTGCGGCGTTCTGCTCGACGTTCTGCCAGTCGGAAATCTATCCGGAGAGTAGCCGAGATCAGGTCAGCAAAGGTAAGGGGACGTTCTATCCTGGCTAGTTCATCCTTCAACTCCTCACGCAGTCCCCTTCTAAAGATGGCATACTGTGCTTGTTCTTGCCATCCTGCTTCTGCAGCGATTTGCCTAAAGGAGGTGATATATGACATAACATCATTGTTTCCTTGTCTGATGTCTAGCAGATCTTCGGATGCCAAGTAGGTACTCTCGGTACGTAGAAACGTCTGTTTCATCAAAGTCTTGAAGGCCTCGTAATCTAGGAGGACGGGATCAGATCTGTTCACTAGAGGAGTGGCCCAGGCCAAGGCGTTACTGCACATATGGGTAATCATGAACCCCACCTTAGCATGGCCAGAGGCGAAAGTATGTGTACGGAATGTAAAATGCAGATGACATGCATCCAAAAATTCCTGGAGTTTCTTGGGGGTTCCATCAAACTTTCCCGACACAAGAGGTAAGGGAGGCAGGTCGGTGGACGGAAGATCCCGTTCTGCGATCCGTTGTTGGAGAGTAGCATTGGCCCCTTTTAGATTTTGCACCTCTAGGTTGAGGTTTTGAACTGCTGCTATCAGTTCTTGGATCTGTTGAGGAGAGGCCATGGCGGTATCGGGGCGTTGCAAACTGTCAAGGGTATCGTGAATCTCCTCTTGATCCTGTAGGATCTCGGCCTCCCTTACTTCCCTTTCCTCCTCACCTCGTATTCCCCGGCGTAGATTCAGGGTCCGGTTTTCCTTAGGCTTGGCCTTCCCTTTTTTTTGTAGATGAGAACGGCCGAAGGAGGCCGCCACCGTGACACCCCAAGGGTGATCGGTGGTGACCCTCCGCGGCCGCGGAGTGAGGGGAAAAAGCCAGAGGCTGAAAAAACCCCAGAGGTCTGTAGAAGATGCGTCGGTAGTAGGAAGCACTTGACACTTGCAGGGCTGAGTAAACTGCTGGAGAAGGCACACTCCTTTCCAAAATTTGACAAACAGGTCTCCAAGGAGGAAACGCTGAGACCGGTAGGAATTCGGAAGTCCAAAGTGTCAGCAACAAGGTAAGCGGGCTAGGCAAGGCAAACCCGTAGTGTATTCCTGGGGGCTGTACACAGAAGGAGCCGATAACAAGAGAGGGCGAGTGGAGGAAGGTAAGTAAGAAAGGTGGAAGGGTAGACAAGGCGGAAAAGGCAATAATAGTAAACAAAGGCGGGCGGAAGGGGAGGTAAGGAACACGGGAAAGAAGCAATAGGAGGACGTAGTAAAGGTGGTAGGACGGGAAGGGAATGGAGAACGGGAGCGAGGAAAGGGGGAGAGGGAGGAAACCAGAATCGGAGCGAGCTCCGGAAGGTAACTGTAACAAACAATGCGGTAGCAGGGACACTAGCACGGAGAAAACAAGCAGCAGCCAAAACTGGAGCGTTGCAACGCACCCGAACACAGGAAGGGGCGGGCTATATCCTGTGTCGGGATACGTTGCAGAAAAGACTAGACCGCTGCACTGGGTAGAGGAAGCGTGATCGGAACACCCGTACGCCGCTTCCACCTATTCCAGAGCTTCCAGGCTCCCCGAGCCGTGACACCAGCTCTTCGCACGCTCCGGAGGCCTTCGGCACTGCATCCCGCATCTGAAAGACAAAAGAAGGTGCGTTTAAAGACATTGGGCAACTTTATTACTCACGTGCCATTACTCCTTCCCACGCCGAATCCAGTGGGTATTCAAGCACCCTTCAGCTTCTCTAAAGCTCCGAACTTGTACCTGCAAGATAAAAGGGACAGTTAGTGCGCATCGTGAAGCAGGCTACAAGCGCTTACTTACGTGCTTCCAGGCGCTTCTATTGCTCACGCGGGTTCGATCCTCAACTCTCATCAGCCCGCCATCCGCCATCGCCGGAACCCTGCAAAACAAGAGATATCATTACAAAAGACTTTTAAGACATTTGAAGTGCCCAGAACTTACCGTTCGTGCAGTTAACGACGGACAGCAGTCCTCTGAGGTCAAGAGGCCTGCACCCTTATCCAGTGAAGAAACTGGTTACGGCACCCTGCCCCGAGGCAGATGGAGAGCTCGGCGTTCACTTACCTAAGACATCTTACTCTTCGAGTCAGACATACAGTGCACAGGGGTCCAGCCCAAAGAGCCAACCGTGTGTTACACATCACCTTTGAAGATACGGCATTCACCCAGTCAAGACCGGCGCCTCTGCGGGAATCAGGTGAGCGTTACAGAACGCAAAGCCTACCACAAAACTCCCACCCAGGCGCTATGGAAACCTCGGATACCGACCAGCTAGCCCAGTTACTTGAGGAACTAAGAGCAGAAGTTCATGCAGCCCGTCAGGAAACGAATGCTCTAAGAAGGGAACTGATTATTTCCAAGGAGCGAACAGACGATCTCGCTATACAATTGCTACAGTCACAAGCCGGACAAACTCCGTTACCCGCATCAGGGGCAAATCTTCCTTCAACATCCTCTACGAACCCAGTGCAGATCAACCTACCTGGGAATGTACCTCTGGCTCCGCCCGAACGATTTTCTGGTGACCCAAAGAGGTTTACAGTATTTATTAATCAGTGCCGGTTGCACTTCTTATGCCGGCCAGCAGCCTTTCCAACGGATCAAGCTAAGGTAGCTTTCGTGCTTTCGTACCTTAGTGGCAATGCGGCAGACTGGTCGATCCCTCTAGTTAATCAAGATGATCCGGTTCTCCATGATTTTCAAGCTTTTCAGCTCAGTATGGAAAAACTGTTTGCAAGACATTCACAGGGGCAGGCCTTGGACAATGAGCTCCTTTCATTGCGACAGGGTAATCAAGACCTTTTGGCTTATATTGCGTCTTTCAACAGACTGATAGTGGAAACTCGATGGCCTGAGGACAAAAGGATTACGCTGTTTTATAGAGGTCTACGTGGAGAGCTCAAAGATGTGTTAGCCCAAGTAGTGAATCCCCCGCAAGACTGTTCGGACTATATTGACTTAGTCGTTCAAATTGACCACAGACTGCAGAACAGGAAGGCCGATCGTTCCAAGTTTGATGCTCGAGTATTTTCCAAACCACCAACTCCTACCAAAGGAGTAGACTCTGGGGAACCCATGCAAATAGGGGGCCTGAAAGGACCACTAACACAAAAGGAGCAGGAAAGGAGAAAACAGCTGCAATTATGCCTCTATTGCGGAAACTCGGGGCACTTTCTTCGAGACTGTCCGGTGAAACCAGCCAAGAAGGCAGTAGGAGCTGCAGTTACCAGGGTCACAAACTCTGAGCAGGGAAACGACCTCGCCCGACAAGAATAGAGGTCCTCTTGCCGAGCGTTAAAACCAGTTCCGTGACCTCGCATTTCGTGATACCTATGGTCCTCATTAGCCCTGAACATCCGGATCGATTACATGCGATTGAAGCTTACATCGACAGCGGTGCCATCGGCAATTATGTGGAGCATGAAATGGTTTTGAGGATGAATCTGACTCTTTGTCCAAAGGCTGTAAAGGACGTCATTACTACGGTGGATGGTACGGAGATAGCCTCCGGACCAGTAACGCATACCACCCAAGAAGTGACGCTAGTAAGTCAAGATGGACACCATGAGAAGATCGTGTTCGATGTGATCAAGGCCCCTCAGTTCCAGATTATTCTAGGAATTCCTTGGTTAGAGAAGCACAATCCTCAGATCGATTGGCGAGCAAGAACGGTTCAGTTTCCAGAATGTGTCTCTACTTGTAACCCTCGACCTGGTGTTGCACTGGCAGCAATTTCCTCGGAGGCTCCCCAGTTACCTCCTGAATACCTGGAATTCCAAGATGTTTTCCGGAAGGATCAGGCTAACTCTCAACCTCCTCATAGGTCTTATGACTGCCAGGTAGACCTGATACCTGGATCTACTCCTCCTTGTAGTAGAATTTATGCCCTCACCGAGCCTGAGAATCTTCACCTCCGACAATACCTGGATCAATACCTAGCGAATGGGTTTATTCGTCCTTCCAAGTCCCCTGCTTCCTCAGCTTTGTTCTTCGTTCCAAAAAAAGAAGGGGACCTTAGAACTTGTATAGATTATCGCGCCCTGAACCAGATCACCGTTAAGAATAGATATCCGTTACCTTTGATCCCTGAACTCCTGGACCAAGTCAGAAAAGCATGCATATATACAAAGCTGGATCTTAGAGGAGCCTACCACTTGGTATGAGTAAAAGAGGGCGATGAATGGAAGACGGCCTTCCGCACCAAGTATGGGCTATTTGAATATCAGGTCATGCCCTTCGGACTTTGCAATGCCCCGGCCGCCTTTCAATATTTTATGAACGATGTCCTCAGAGAGCTCATAGATGTGCGTGTTGTTGTTTACATTGACAACATCCTCGTTTATTCTTCATCGGAAACTGAACATCGGAAACACGTGAATATGGTCCTCGAGAGATTCCGTCAACACAAACTTTTCGATAAGTTGGAAAAATGTGTTTTCAACGTGACTGAAGTTGAATTCTTGGGATTCATATTATCACCTAGCGGAGTGCGTATGGATTCAAAGAAGGTCGATGCAATTCTCAAATGGCCATCGCCATCCTCCGTAAAAGGTGTTCAAAGCATGTTAGGCTTCGCTAACTTTTACCGCAGGTTTATCCCCGAATTCTCTCGAATAGTCCAGCCCATCACCACCTTGTTAAAGAAAAACAAACGTTTTGAATGGTCTACCGAGGCGGAACAAGCTTTCCAGAATTTGAAGACTAGATTTATCTCTGCACCGATCTTAAAACATCCTCGCCCAGAACTCCCCTACATCGTTGAAACTGATGCTTCGAGCCTTGCCATGGGGGCAGTTCTATCACAAAAGGACCCAGTAACCAATCAGTTGCATCCCGTGGCATTTTGGTCCCGCAAATTCTCGCCTCCTGAAATCAATTACACTATTACTGATAAGGAACTTCTAGCTATCAAGTCCGCCTTTAAGGCTTGGCGGCATTATCTTCTGGGGGCCCGACACACCGTTACTGTGATTACAGATCACCGAAACCTGCAATATTTGAAAACCGCAAAAGCTCAATCCTCTAGGCAACTCCGTTGGGCACTATAATTTGCCGAGTTTGACTTCATAATTACCTATCGACCTGGTACAAAAAACTGTAAAGCTGATGCCCTTTCTCGGATGGGAGTGGAAGAACATTTGATCAATCCTAAACCTGTACCTATCATTCCCGAACAAAGAATTCTAGGTGTAATCGCCACACAATCCATAGAGGAAGTTAAGGATAAAGCCAGGCTACTGGTAACTCCAGCAGACATACAGAATTGGCATCTGCAGGGGAAGGACTTTACGGTGAAGGACAACCTATTATATTTCCAAGAACGGTTATACCTGCCCAGCACAGATTTACAGAAAAAGGTAATCTCTTGTTATCACGATTCTTTAATGGAAGGACATCCCGGTATGACCAAGACCTCGGAAAAGATCAAGCGCTACTTCTGGTGGCCGTCTTGGAAAAAAGATATCAGAGACTTTATAATGTCCTGTGGAGTATGCGCCCAAAACAAGAGTCAAAAGGAAAAACCAGCCGGCCTCTTATGCCCTATTGACATCCCGCCTCGCCCTTGGCATACGCTTTCTATGGACTTCATCACCGATCTACCTCCATGCTCCGGATACAATACGATCCTAGTAATCGTGGACCTATTCTCCAAGATGGCGCATTTCATTCCACTCAAAGACTTACCAACAGCAGCAACTCAGGCCCGAGAATTTCTCGAAAACATTGTCCGACTGCACGGTTTTCCTTCAGTTCTAATTTCGGATCTAGGTAGTCAATTTATTTCTCATTTTTGGCGAAGTTGCTGTCGGTCGGCTCAAATTGATGTGAGACTTTCGACCAGCCACCACCCTCAAACCGACGGACAAACCGAGAGGACCAATCAAACTCTGGAACAGTATTTGCGCTGCATGCTACAACAAACTGAAAAAACTTGGAAAGATATCCTTTGGATAGCTTAATATGCCTACAATAACTCTGTCCACTCGGGAACTGGGAAGACCCCGTTTTTTCTTTTATACGGTAGTCACCCTCGAACCTCGGAGTTGGATCCAGTCCAAGATCTTGGAACACCAGCAGTAGACCACCTGCATTCTACAATCACCCAAGCCTTTAAGGAAGCCGTTTCTCACCTTCAAAGGACTAAAGAACAATACAAGAAAGGAGCAGACCAACATCGGAAGGAAGCCCCCCAATATCAAGTAGGAGATCAAGTCTGGTTATCCACCAAATATCTACCTCTAAAAGGACCACGCACATTCAACCCAAGATACCTTGGTCCCTATTCCATCACTAACATAGTAAATCCAGTAGCGGTCAAGTTGGACTTGCCCCCTCACATGAAGATACATCCGGTCCTCCACGTCTCTCTATTAAAACCCGTGCAACCTCAAACCCGACTAACTACATCTCCAAAACCTATTCTAGTTGATGGAGAACTCGAGTTTGAAGTCAAAAGCATCCTGGATTCCAAGATCTCCAAATCTAAACTATTTTACCTGATTGACTGGAAAGGCTACGGTCCCCAAGAAAGATCCTGGGAACCTGCAGAATATGTCCACGCGCCTCGTCTAATCAAAAGATTTCATCGAACATTTCCTAACAAGTCCAAACCCCCGGAGAAGCCCGGTTTGGGAGGGGCCTTGAGGGGGGGTGCTGTCATGATCTCTGCTTCCAAAAGATCAGGACTTGCCCGACTCCCTTGGAAGCAGACCCATAACCCCGGTTCCGAGTGCCAGCCAGTCCCAATTGGGACCTTTTGGACCCTGTCCTGGCGCCAGTGGCACCAGGCTCATAAAGATGCCCAGTCCCAGCGCTGGAAGCGCCGGATTCATAATGCCTGGGTGGACTTACCTGCAGCAGACCATGCTGCTTACTTACCTGCCAGTTGAACCCCTGATCCTCTTCTGTTTGGGACTACTTTTCCTGTTGGGTGGGGCAGGAGCCACTCCCTAGGTTCAGAACACTGGAACTCTTCTGGAAAGCAGGAACTCTTTTCTTACCTAGGCGTGGCTGTGGAAGGGGACACCTAAGCACTACAGGAGGCTATTTAAACCACACCCGATGGATGAATCTTGCTTTGCGTTATTCTGCATTCTCTGCAGCAGAACGCTCATCGTGTCTTCTGCTTCTGATCCTGGGCCTAAGGGAACAAAGGCTTACCATCCTGGAATCCAGTCTTCAGCAGCACCTGTAAAGACAAAGAAAGAACAGGTTAGCACTACGGTCTTCAGTGGCAGCGCATCTCTTACCTGGTCCATCGGCTGTCACCAACGCCTCGCGCTGCATTATCTGAAAGACAAAGGCTTACCTACTCTTCGCATGCTCCGGAGGTCTTCGCACTGCATTCCGGCATCTGAAAGACAAAAGCTTACCAGCTCTTCGCACGCTCCGGAGGCCTTCGGCGCTGCATCCCGCATCTGAAAGACAAAAGAAGGTGCATTTAAAGACATTGGGCAACTTTATTACTCATGTGCCATTACTCCTTCCCACGCCGAATCCAGTGGGTATTCCAGCACCCTTCAGCTTCTCTAAAGCTCCGAACTTGTACCTGCAAGATAAAAGGGACAGTTAGTGCGCATCGTGAAGCAGGCTACAAGCGCTTACTTACGTGCTTCCAGGCGCTTCTATTCCTCACGCGGGTTCGATCCTCAACTCTCATCAGCCCGCCATCCGCCATCGCCGGGAACCCTGCAAAACAAGAGATATCATTACAAAAGACTTTTAAGACATTTGAAGTGCCCAGAACTTACCGTTCGTGCAGTTAACGACGGACAGCAGTCTTCTGAGGTCAAGAGGCCTGCACCCTTATCCAGTGAAGAAACTGGTTACGGCACCCTGCCCCGAGGCAGATGGAGAGCTCGGCGTTCACTTGCCTAAGACATCTTACTCTTCGAGTCAGACATACAGTGCACAGAGGTCCAGCCCAAAGAGCCAACCGTGTGTTACACATCACCTTTGAAGATACGGCATTCACCCAGTCAAGACCGGCGCCTCTGCGGGAATCAGGTGAGCGTTACAATTTCTGACTGCACTATTCTTTGAATAGATCCATTTTCTGCTGCATTCGCTGCGGATGATTTTCTAAGGTCTGTTTCTGTATTATTTTTTATGTCTGTATGGTATGTTTAAAACATTTTTTTATGGTAAGTACACAAAGTAATGGGTAATAATTTGTTTATATAGAGAAGTGTAATGTCTTCCATTAGTATAAATGTTTTCACTTATTTCATCACGAGGAACATTTTCTTCTAGCCATTCCAAAGTAGTAGACATTTCTGTGTAGAAAGGAATATATTACTTTTACTGTACCTAATACAGAAAGTTTATAAATATATAAAATAAATGTGGTCTACTCACTTGTTTGTTGCTAAGTGTCGGTGTTACTGCTTCATACGTATGCTGCTGATTTTTGCTCTGCAGTTTGTGTGAGGTAATTCTGTTGGAGGCATAATTATTTTTTTTGGTATATTGCATTATGTTGCGTATGTTATGTAATTGGAAGGTTGGTGTGTTACATATACAGTTTCCACTTCTTTATTATTGAATGAAATATATTTATGTGGTGCTTTTTGAACATGTTTGGTGTTATTATTGTATGATACAATAATGTAAGATACCCCCTGAGTTTTTGCAGTCTTAATGGTGACCGCGTCCGACTGCGGACATGCGCACGGTCCGCGGGCATCAAAATTACTAGCCGGGCAGGGGCTTCAGTATTTTCTATGTTATATGTATGTAAGCTAAGGGAGTCTTAGTAAACATTTACATTATCTATATTCAGTGAAAAAAACTTTGTTAAAGGGACGTTATTGTTCCAAGTAAAACCAAAAACCCCCAGAAATTCACCAGTTATGGTACGCTAAGCAACCATAACTCACGCCACCACCGTGCTCTACTAAGACTAACACCCAGGACATCAAAGATGACATCACAAATGTCATTGATGACATCACTGATGACATCACATGAGCATTTAGTTTTCATGCACAGCATCCACACAGGATTGTCATTATAATGTTGGCAGAAAAATGTCAGAGATCTTTGGAAGAACTATCATTCAGCAAATACTTCATTGACCGCTGCATTGCTATAAACACCATTGCATTACGGAGTTATTTCCAGTACATGAACATACTCATGTACCCACGTAGGCATTCTCTGCAGCATGCGCCATAGAGGCGCAATATTCAAAACCTTCCATGTTGGATAGTAAAATGATGAATGCTTTCATTTTAGAGTTTTGGATAGTGTGAAACATGTAATAAGTACCTAACAATGCCTCCCTTACATAATTGTTCTACTACACACAAACCATAACGAGACTACAATGCATACAAATACGATTATGTGCAAGGAAAGTAAAGTAAGCAAAAAAACAGCACTATTACCAGAGAGTGTTCATAACCTCACTAATTAACTTCATGCACGGAAATGATTGCTGTGCTTCAGGCTTTGTTCTTCTCCTTTGTATCTATAGCATATGATGTTGCTGCACCCTAAGGAAAGCAATGTAACAACATATGAGAAAGGTAAGATCTACAAACATAGTACCTTTTGCATGTTTAGTTGCTGGCGGTTAGTGAAGAAAACCACCTGCCCTACATATGTCAGGGCACAAAAAAAAGAGGGAACCAAAACTATGGTGTCATCAATGATGTTTTCAATGACATTTGTGATGTGATGTTTGATGTCCTGGGTGTTCGTCTTAGCAGTGCACAGTGGTGGCGTGAGTTATGGTTGCTTAGCTTTCCATAGCTGGCAAATTTCTGGGGGTTTTCGGTTTTACCCGGAACCATAACGTCCCTTTAACAACGTTTTTTTCACTGAATTTCGTAGGTTTTTAGTAGCGCAGCTTAACCAATAGTCCCTTTAACAAAGTTTTTCACTGAATATATATATATGATACATTACTCACCATAATCGTATTTCTGATGCTTGTATCTGCTTAGATTCACATGCTGTGCATAGGCTGACATCTAGTGGAAGATGCCGAGTATTACAGTTTGTTTTTCGAAACTCGAAAAGGGGCGTCGAACTAGGGCGTGCCAGTAATACTATCCCTGGTGTGACGTCCACTGTACCCAGAATCTCTCACGCGTGTAGGACCCTCAGATTGTATTTTTTCCTGACATGAGGAGTAGCGCGAGTACAGAGTATCCAAGCAGATAAGATAGATCAGGCTACAAGCATCCATGCACCTTCTCTCAGAGGGGAGAAAGGGCGGGCGCATGTGAATCTAAGCAGAATCAAGCATCAGAAATACGATTACGGTGAGTAATGTATCCCTTCTGAGGCTTGTGGAATCTGCTTAGATCACATGCTGTGCATAGATTAGCGAGCAGTGTTAGAAGAAGGAGGTGGGATGTGAGAAGGGGCATGAGCGAACAAATGTCTTAGAACCGCTTGTCCCACTTGAGTATCTGTCTTGGAATGAGTCTCAATGCAGTAGTGCCGAGTAAAGGTGTGAATAGAGCTCCATGTAGCTGCTTTGCAAACGGTGTCAAGGGGTACATTTGCAATGAAAGCCAGAGTGGCCCCAGTACCTCTTGTAGAGTGGGCCCTTGGAGTAAAAGGCGTTGTTTTATCTGAAAGGGAGTAGCACAGTTGAATACATCCGACTATCCATTTAGAGATGGCACTTTTAGAGACGCGATCTCCTTCTCTGCCTAGAGCTATGGAGACAAACAGTTGATTTGTCTTTCTTAGCGGTCTGGTCTTGTCTACGTAGTAGAGGACCACTCTCCTCACATCTAGTGTGTAGAGTTTCACCTCAGCAGAGCTTTTGGGTTCTTGGAAGAAGGCCGGTAGCTCAATGGACTGGTTAACATGGAATTTTGAAATGAACTTAGGTGAAAACCTAGGGTGAGTGCGTAAAACCAGTTTATCCTTATGAACAATAAAGAAAGGATCCTGCACTGACAGAGCTTGAATTTCACTGACCCTTCTTATGGATGTAATGGCTACTAAGAAGGCAGTTTTATAAGTCAGGTGTTTGAGACTAGCTTTATGCATAGGTTCAAAGGGAGGTCCCATGAGTTTAGCAAGCACCACATTAAGGTTCCAACCTGGTGGTGAGTTAGAAATTGGAGGGTGGGGTCTCTTTACCCCTTTCATAAAGGCCTTGACAACTGGCACTTTCCACCATGACACCTTGTTATGGGAGGTGGTGTAGACTGACAGCGCCGCCAGGTGTACCTTGAGTGAATTAAATACTAACCCTACATCCAGTAGGTGGAGTAAATAGGTGACAATATTGGAAGCAGTACAATCAATTCGGTTGATTTGTTTATTCTGGCACCAAATAATGAATCTTTTGCACTTATCAAAGTAACAGTGCCTTGTGTTAGGTTTCCTTGACTCTTAAGATATTCATACATCTCTGGGGTAAATTGAGATGGCCGAACTCTATGACTTCAGGAGCCATGCTGCCAAGTTCATCGAGTTGGGTTGGATTGAGGATGCACTGTTTGTCCTTCGTGCTGGCAGAGTAGGTTGTACCAGCACGGGAGTCTGATGGGGGTCGCACACCGCCAGTTTGCGTAGGTATGGAAACCATGGTTGTCTCACCCACATAGGAGCAACTAGGATGAGCGTCATAGATTCCCTGTGTATTTTGTTGACCACCTTCCTCATCAGAGGGGTTGGTGGAAAAGTGTAGGCAAACATCCCTGACCAATTCATCCATAGAGCGTTCCCCTTGCAGCCTGGCTGGGGGAACCTAGATGCGAAGTCTGGGCATTGTCTGTTTTCGCTTGTGGCAAATAGGTCTATAGTGGGGAAATCGCACTGAGAGAAGACATTTTCTACGATTTCTTCGTGTAGTCGCCACTCGTGTTCTTCTGGGAGGGTATCTCTGCTCAGAGCGTCCGCTAGTGAATTGAGATCCCCTGGAACATGCTGGGATGCCAGGTAAATCTTCCGTCTGAGTGCCCATTTCTAAATTTTATGGGCAAGCTTGGACAGATTTTGGGAACGAGTGTCCCCTTGTTTGTTTAATTAAAACATCACTGTCGTGCTGTCCGTTAGGCTCTGCACTGACAGGTTGGATAGGAGGGGTTTCAATGCCCGAAGTGCTCTGAAGACTGCCAGAAGTTCTAGCAGATTGATGTGATTCTGAGCCACTGTGTGAGACCAGAGACCCTGAGCTGTGTGGTGAAGGTAGTGAGCTCCCCACCCTGACAGGGAGGCGCCTGTTGTGATGACAGCTTGTATCTCTGGATCGTAAAAGGGTTTCCCCTTTGTAAGGTTCTCTCTTGTCCACCAGTGAAGACCGTGTACTAGTGTTGGCGAAACGACCACTAGATCGTTCCACTGACCCTTTGCCTGAGACCACAGTTTTGCCAACCATTCCTGCATGGGTCGCATGCGCAGGCGCGCGTGGGGAACCAGGTAAATGCAAGATGCCATCATGCCTAGCAAACGCATCGCTTTGCGCACCCTTATTTGGCGACCGGCCTAATATTGAGGAATTTGCAGCAACAGATTTCTAATTCTTTCCTCTGATGGAAAGGCCATCCCCTCTTGGATGTCTAGGATAGCTCCTAGGAACTGTTTTGAGGTGCTTGGCACCAAGCTTGATTTTTTCTCGTTGATCGAGAAGCCCAATTGGAAGAGGAGGCTGACTGTTCTTTGGATGTTTAGTCTGCAAATTAGGGGGGACTACTCTGTAATGAGCCAGTCGTCAAGGTAAGGGTACACTGGGATTGCCTCCCTGTGTAGGTGCACTGCCACCGCCACCACCGCCAGTACCTTGGTGAATACCCTTGGAGCAGAAGCTATACCGAAGGGTAGCACCTTGAACTGGTAGTGCTGGCTGTCTATCTTGAAACGCAAGAATCTTCTGTGCGCTGGGAACATTGAAATATGAAAATAGGCATCTTTCATATCCAATGTTGCCATGTAATCCCCCTTTTTTAGTAGGGGGATTGCCTCTTGGAGTGTAGTCTTGCAGAATTTTTGTGGCTTGACATACTTGTTTGCAGGGCGCAAGTCTAATACTGGGCGCATCGTTAGATTTTTTTTTGGCACAAGTAGGTTGAATAAATACCGTTGTTTACCTGGTTGCCCGGGACGGGTTCTATTGCGTCATTTACAAGTAGAATGACGATTTCCTCGAGGAGGATTTTCTGGTGCTCCAAGGAGTGTACTTTCTGTCTTGGAGGATGGTTGCGGAGGCGTTGTAGTAGCTCTATACAGTATCCATCTGTCCAAAGTGATCCCTTCCCATTCGTGGATGTAGGTGGAAATGCACCCCCCTACTGGGGATGCATTAGAAGGGACCCGGAGCGGAACGTCACTGTTCATTGGGTGGCGTACCACCTCTACCGGGGCTGCCTCTACCCCTCGTGCCGCCCCTGCGCTGACCTCTGGTGAAACCCTGTGTAGCCTAGGATTGATTGTTGCCCCATGAGGTTCCTTGATTTTTGTAGTAGTTGGAACCCTTCTGGGAGCTTTGGCCATGAAAGCGACAAAAAATAATATTTCCCCTTTGTCCGGAGGGCTTATTTGTCAGTTGGCCGAGAGATTTTAAGGTCTCGTATTCGTCCTTAGCTGTCTTTAGTGCCTCTTCCACTGCTTTCCAAAATAGAACATTCGGCTCTACCGGCATGTCTATGAGGGTGGCTTGGGTCTCGGGCTTGAACCTGGACTGTCTTAGACAAGCATGACGCTTTATTACTGTGCCTTCTGCAATTAAACTTCCTGCATTATCTGCTGCATCAAAGTTTGCTTTAAGGATGCATCCAGACACAGATTTTCCGTCTGATGCAATTTGGGCCAACTGGCACTTTAGTGGTTCAGGTGCAGAGGCTATTAGAGCAGCTACTTGTTCCCACTGGTGGCAGTTATAGCTTGCTAACAGAGTGGTAGTGTTAGCAGTACGTGCCTGATATGCTGACGCGGATGGCACCTTCCTCCCCAGAGCATATATCCTTTTGTTCCCTTTATCGGGGGGTGCTTCTGAAGAAGCTATTGGTGTGCCCGCCCTCTTTCTGGTGGTTGTTACTACCAATTAGTCGGGTTTTAACTGACCCCTTATGTACAAGGGAGCGGCCCGTAATAATTTTTCCACTCATGGATTAACTGCACGAGTAAGATTAGGGGTTACCAGCTAGGTATCAATTCTGCACTGGATTGATTTTAATATGAGGATAGTTTGGGCAATGGCTCTCCTGTCCCCTAGGATTTTTTCTGCGAAATCTATCTGCTTGGACACCCTGTGTGTTTATTTGAAAATGGGCTGCAGCTTCAGCTAGTACCTCATTGAGTAGTGGTTGTTTATCAACCAGTGAGTCATTCACTGGGGGGATCTTTCGGAATAGGAGAGTCAAGACTGTAGGCGTCCGCCTCATCTTCCTCTTCCTCTTCCTGGTCCTCCTCATCCCCATAGTAATCAACCCCTGTCTGGTCGTCCACCATCTGTGTTTCTGTCTCCTCACCATACGACTCTGGATGGTAAGGCTGAATTATTAAAGGGTCTGAAACCAATCCCTGCGCTGGAGTCTTACAACGGAGCCTTTTAGTAGGGGGTTGAGAGTCCTTGGATCCCCAAGGGGCCGAGGTAGCTGGTGTATTTTGATAGCTATGGAAATAATTAGGGTCCTTTTCATAGAAGTCTACAAAAAAAAGACATCCTTCTCATTACCCTTCCACTGTCCTCTGAGTTCCATTCTTTGGAACTGGGAATAACCATCTCTTGCTGTGGTTCCTCATCCATGCCCATATCATGAGGAGTGGGAGGAACAATCTTTCCCTTGGTGACAGGGTCAGGGACCTCGGATTTTCCTAAAGATTTAGGGTCTTTTGTTTTTCGTTTTGAACCTGGTGTTCTGAGGTTTTTTATATGTTGTTTTTCGCCCTTCCCATGACTAGAGGAATGTTTTCCTGAACCTTTAGGGTTTTCTGAGTGCTTCGATGCCTGGCGTCGAGATTCTGAGGTGGTGGTATGAGATTCGGAAGTCTTGGAAGCGGGGTGTTGAATCTCGGAAGTAGACGCTGAACGTGCTACTTGGGGGAAGAAGTCTTACAAGCTCAGACACAGGTTACACGTATTGTGTTTGTCTACCCAGGGAAACTTCCTGTTCCACTTCGGGCAGAATTTAAAGGGAATACTCTCCATATGTTACTAATTGGCAGCAGGCGGGTATATGTAGGAAACTAATTTATGACTCCCACCACCCCCCACTCTCCCTGCTTGCACAGGGCCGAGGCCAGAGGCGTTCTGAGGCCCAAAGTCCGTTGTGTAGTCTCGACGGCTGATTTCCTCAATCTCGATTCACCGACGTCGATCTACGGTGTAGGGTGGGAGAAAACGGGGAAATTTTGTAATAATATTGATAAATGGCTAAAGCCAAGGGAACTCCGCGATATGCTTCCGACAAGTATAGTGGGGAAAAAAAAAGTTTCAAAAAACAAACTAATACTCTGCAGCTTCCACAAGATGTCAAACTATGCACAGCATGTGATCTAAGCAGATTCCATAAGCCTCAGAAATATATATATGTACACACACACACCCTATTCTACAGTGCGCTTTCCTATGCCACTCCAACAAATCAAAAAATACCCCTCTTCCCCAATGACGCAACTATATAATCACCTGCACTACGCACAACTCCCTTCTAACAGGATCCGCCACCTCCTATGCACTCTTCTACTCTAACTCAGACATGCCCACCACACATCGGGTGGATGGAACTGAAATCTATGACTACTATGGCCGATCATCCTCCCTCGAGGATGCGTCCTAAACACCATAAAAGAAAATCCCTCCCCCTCTGTGAGCATGCAACCATGGTACAGCGCATTCGTGCGAGAGTACACTCCCGTGTCTTAGAGATCCTTGAGCCCTCTCAGCATCAAGCCTTCCTTGCTGGCTCGCTCCTCTACCTGAGCGCTGATGGCACTCGGGACCAGGCAGACCTTTGTGAACTGAGCATCTGCAGGACCTCCTCAGTGGTGCGCGTGAGACTTGTCTGTGGTCACCAGACCCGTGCCCCCTGGGACGGCGGGGGAAACTGAGGATCTCGCTGGGGCCTCAAAATGTATCAGAGGTCCTCCCAAGGCAGGTAATGACTGGAACATCAAAAGTAATCCAAAAAGGAACGTACACCAAGCAGGAAGTAACTCTGTTAATTGAGGCTGGGCAAGCACAAACATCACAGTGGAATAGAACTGGTTGACAGGAGCCGACAAAACCACCCACTGCCGTTAAACTGTGCATACAGTTACACTTAATTTGCATAGTCATAGACAGTTGCGAGCATTGTTGCAAAGTATTAAACACACTGCAAATCTGACCGTTGGGACTAGAGCAGTCCCCTATAACTAGACATAGGTTAATGAAAGATGATTGGAGCAAACAATCTTGAACCCTCTGTTTATTACCACCCACGTGATGTCACATACATTCCCACTCGGCCCAGAAGTTACTTTTTATTAGCAATACATAATCGTGCAGACCTGCAGAACTTTATTAATCTGCTGTTGGCCAGCACACATGAGGAACACAAGACACCCTGTGCTTGGGGAAGTGAGGCATTCACAGAGCATCCAACCAATAAAGTGCCTCACAGACATCATCGAGGACTCATAACACTGTTGCATCTCAGGGACACCAACATTCTTCTGCTGATTGGCTACCTCCCATTTCATCCCTTCGTCCCACAGCCTTCTTCCCAGGCCCATCTGCCAATGGGCAATTTGAAACCATTGGCCTCACTGTGAATTTGCCTATTATAACATGCATTTCATTTTCTCCTTTCCCATGGAGCACCTGAGAACCTGACTCGCCGACCTTGTATGCATCTGCCGGTCCGCTTTCCCAGTGACTGCTGCCTCCTGGGAACAGCCAGCTTGCAACATGTCTCCAGCAAACTTCTGTTACGAGGTGTTCATGAAATTCATGTCCGCCCGCTAGGCAGGGGCCGGTCAGTGTGGAACCCAAGTGGTTTACCTACCTGTGGTTTTTGCCCTATAATGACTTATGTGGTTTGCATTATATTATACTACCATTTCTACCCAAGTCCCAAAGTGTCTGTCCACCTTGAGCATCCCCACTCCTATCGTGCCCCCAGACTTTGAGTTGAACATGCGCCCTCTGCAATATACACACTGCAGCCGTCAACAATGTCCTTTCCCCAACTAGGGATACCCCACCCCTGCTCCCATCATTCCCGGAGCTGGTAGATGTGCCCTCCATGACCGTGCTGAATCTGCACTGGCACCGCAGTAGGGTGGTACTTTGTCCCACTGTAAATAAAAACCACCAGGGAATAACCAGTGCCTCAAATATTGCTATTCAGCTTGGCCTGTCTCATCTGATGGGTAAAGCCAGCCGGGGGTATGGGGTGACATGTTCACTAAAGCGAGGAACACCTAACCAGACAAACCCAGAAAAGGCAGCACAGAGCAATGAGTGGGAGAACTAAACCCACCCTCTCCCACCCCCCTCCCCCAAAATGAGCAGGATGCTCCCAGACAAGTAGGGCTCAAAAGGGGAGGAAACACTGAGTTGGTAATGGAGTCAAGGAGGGGGTGGATGGTGCGGACCAACCACCAAATGACCTAAAACACTCAACCCATGTGCTTCCTATTTGTCCATGGCAATGGTGTTGAGGATAGTGATTTTAGGTTGCCAGAACCTTCCTAGCCGAATATCTCTGGTAACAGTCTCCTTCGCCAGTCCCATGTCAAGGATAACGAGCTGCCAATGAAGCAATGACTAAGCACAGAGACAGGGGGCAGGCAGAAGGCACACAGTGGTAGTAACAAAAGCCTCACTGCTGATTCATGCCACGGTATTATCTCTGTCGTCCTCCGCCTGAGCACCTTACCACAGCCCAGCTTACCTTCCATCTAGCCATCTCCATCCCATGCTGCACTGCCGTAGGTCCCCTCTCCTCGCGGGCAGGGCATCAGCAGCACAGCCTCTTCACCTCCCAACTGCCAAACGGTGCCTCTATTGGGGAGTAATGGGTTGAGGCCTTAAACTACTCACACACCGTTACGCTCTCCTCGGTCACCACTGCAGCATTGTAAATCTCTTCATGTTCCCAATCTCCACGTAGATTCTGCAACAATTTCCCCTAACCAAGCAGCAAATAATTAGCCTCTCAGGGCTCCCAATTTGAACTATAGCTTTAAGTTCATGCCGGTCTCCCTGGAGCTTACTAGGCTCACCTGTGCATGGTCCTGGTCAAACCAAAAAGAGGGACATTTGCAGAATACATCCACCGGCCTTTCAGTAGCACCCACTCGTACAGTATAGAAAAAGGAGCACTACCTAAGAATTCTCTAGTATCAGGCTTTTTTCTCAGACTTGGAGGTAAACAGGCTAGGAAGAGGGTTGTTTTTATAGAAAAAAAAATAGACCCTAGAAACAATCATCTTGGAAATCGCTCTGCTTTATGCACAAGATCCGAAATCAACAAAATAAACAGAGCATCCTGGAAAGCTTCTGTTTTGAATAGTGTGACAAGGCCAGTCCCCTGGACATAGAACTCAAACAGCGACTCCTGATAAGGATGATAACAGTAAATAGGTCCCTAGTCTCCGCTGTCCCTCGCCCCATGCCGAAATGCTTCTGTTAAGACCACTTATTACTCATCCCATTCCTCCTTTCAAAAGTGCTCGGTAGTCTCCTTTGTCCAGTAACGAAGAAAAGGCCGGAGAAAACATGGAAAAGCGGTCAGAGAAACAAACTAGGAGAGACTAAACCCCTAAATCTTGCAAGCATCTAAAATATCATCAGTGCCCCAGGCGGTTTAAGAAAAATGCCCTCCCTACCCCCTCCCTTCACGCTCCTGGTTAATGCCGAAGGGGCAGTCGCCCCTTTATTTTTTTTTTTACATCCCACTCCAGCGCCCGAGCCGGGAGTTAATCACTGGAATAGGGCGCTCATGCTAAATCAGGAGGACCTTATTCTAATGAAAATCACTTCACTCCTGCGTTGGAGCGGGGAGGTAATCATCTCAATAGGGTGCTGATGCTATAGCATCAGCACCCTATTGTTATTAAATGCGCTGCAGGTGCATTTACTAACAAAAGGGCGCTTGCCATGCCTTTTCCCACTACGCCATCTCTGGGGTGCCCCTGAAAGACACACCCCGGGCTGGCATTGCAGGTGGGCTAATGGCACCCCGCGGTCACCCGGCCCTGATTATTATTATACTATAGTTGGTTATTTATAATGCGCTTAATACCGAAGAGGTTTCTAAGTGTGGGCCCGGGATTCAAACATGTGTTGCTCTGTCGTCTTGCTTCCAAGGCGAGTGCGTTGCCACTGAGCTATACTACCTGTGCCAATGGTGACTGAGCTAAGCAGAGTCAACACTAAGCCTCCCAACAAACAAAAGCGATTGAGCCGCAAGCCTATGCAGCATTCAGGGAAACACGGAAGCACTGGCCGAAACACGCATATACAAGATGACCCTTTTGAACCACAAGGAATGTTGGGACACACCCAAGACACCGCTGGAGAACTAAACTTGCTGGGGGAACCCCAAACCACGAGCTTGAACATTGCCTGTACCAAGATGCCATTACCTTTGTTACATGGCAATGCTACATGGAAAAAGTGGTACAGGCTGCTGGTGTCCGCTGGGAACGCCTTCTGCCGCTCCTCCTGCTCTCCTGGCCCACGTCACCCACCCATACCTGTTCACTTCCTCACCGGGTGCCTACACCTCTTGTGTTTGATAATCATTGTAAACTAGGTTTTCTCCCCTCGCAGGATTTTCAAACTTAGGTGGCCTCTCCACTGTGTTCACTTGTGTTCTTAACTTGTGGTATACTAGGGTTTTTTTCCCCCCTTCGCAGGATTTTCAAACTTAGGTGGCCTCTCCACTGTGTTCACTTGTGTTCTTAACTTGTGGTATACTAGGGTTTTTTCTCCCCTTCGCAGGATTTTCAAACTTAGGTGGCCTCTTCACTTGTGTTCGGAACTTGTGGTAAACTAGGGCTTGCCGCTTTCTTCCTGTCCGCTTGCGCTTGTCCTGTCCCCCCCCCCCCCCCCCTCCCTTCTATTCCATGGTGCTCTCTATCTCACCGATCTTTTCAGGCCAACCTTCACCTCTTTGATAGACGCTTCCCGCACCTCATCAACTTCCTTTCCTCTTCTGCTGTCCCCCCTCCTCTATCCTCAGCTACCTTGCCTCCAACCTCCCTCCCTGCCCCCTCTCTCTTTCCCTCCTCACCTCCGCAGGGCGTACCTCTGATCTGTACCCCTTCCCGGAAGTCCTTCAAAGATGGCAACCTTCTCCACATTGCCACACTTAACTCTCGCTCTGCTGTCAAACACTCCTCTGATATCTGCCACCTTCTAGAGGAACTGGACCTTGACATGCTCGGTCTCACTGAGACATGGTTCACGGCCAGCTCTGTCACCAGCTTTGACACACTCTTACCTGACGGCTACAAGATCCTCTCTGTGGCCAGGCCCAAACGTGTTGGGGGGGGGGGGGTGTGGCCCTTATCTTCCCTGAGTGGATCCCTGCCACTGTTACTCCCACGCAGATCTACTCCTCTTTTGAATGTCTTGTCTGCCGACTCTCTCTCCTAGCCATTCCCTTACCGTGGCTACTATCTATCAGCCACCTGGTCAAATCTCCTCCTTCCTCTCTGAGTGGGTGGACCTCTCCTCCTCACTCTTACCCTCAACCACTCAACTCCTCCTTCTTGGAGACTTCAACATCCACCTGGATGCCTCCTGTCCCCCCTCTGGACTCTTTCGTGACCTCTACGACTCTCTCTCACTCTCTATCCTCCCGTCTGGGCCAACCCACTCCGCAGGGCACACTCTTTATGCTATGATCTCCTCTGACCTTCCCCTCTCTGTCCCTCTCTCCACTCCTCTCGGAGTGATCACTTTATCCTATCCTCCCACCTCACCCTCCCTACCCCATAGGCAAAGCCACCCTCATCATTGCCACCTTCCTTCTTGGTCATCCGAACTATGAAGCGCGTGTCAGTTGAGGCTTTTGCTGCCACCTTCTCGCCCCCTCCTCTCCCTTCGGCTGACTCCCACCCTACCACAGCCCTCTCCACTCTCCACTCTGCTATATCTGATACTCTTGATTCCTTGCCCCTGTCATGAGAATCCGCCTGAAGCCCAAAGCCAAATGTAACTCCTGGTATGACTTGGATCTCGTCACCCTTAAACGCAAGTGCAGGGTGGCAGAGAGGAAATGGCATGCTTCATGTGCATCCTCTGACAAACTGGCCTGTCGTCTGCTCCAAAGGCAATACCGGCTCTCCGTTCTCTCCAAGAAGAGAGCCCACATCCAAGCCCGCATCTCTGCGGCATCTAACAATTCGGCCGAACTCTTTATAATCTGCAAGGAGCTGGCCAACCCTGCTGCAGTCTCTACCTCTCCTGTCCCCTCCCAGGCCCACTGATCAGCAATGGCTTCTCACTTCATCTCAAAAATTCAGGACATCCTGTCCTCACTCTCCTCCTATCACCTCCCCCACTCTATTCCCTGCTCTCCCTCTGGCCCTTCTGCAGCCACCCCTCCTCTGCCTTTCCCCTTTTTTCTGCTGACGAGGTTTCGAGACAAGTCCCATCTATGAAAGTCTTGTCAAAACAGGTCCACCCCTGTTCCTCCAAAACTATCAAGGACCACATCGACTCCTTGGCCCCTGCCCTTGCTGACTTCTGCAATCACTCTTTTGCCGCTGGAGTCTTCCCATCCCCTCTCAAGCGCTCCCTTGTGCACCCCCTTCTTAAGAAGCCCTCTTCCGACCCCTCCTGCCCAGCTAACTACCGCCCAATCTCTATCACTCCCTTCCTGGGCAAGCTCCTGGAGAAACTGGCCATCTCCCAGCTTAATCTCCATGCTGAATCTGTTGGCAGTCTTCATGACCATCAGTCTGGCTTCAGAGCTGCCAGAAGCATGGAAACTGCTCTCCTGAACATCTGTGAGGACCTGCTCTCGAACCTTGATTCTAACATTCCTTGTGTTCTCATTTTGCTTGATCTCTCTTCTGCCTTTGATACTGTCAACCATGGTTTATAGTGATAATACCGAATTCCACAATCTCGAAAAAAAAGGCAGAATTTTTTTTTTTTTATTTTAACCCTTTTTTTTACTTACCTGACCCCAAAAACACACATAAATAAATAATTCGATATTTTTTTTTCGAGATTTTTGTTTCGAGATTTTTGTCATTCGGTATTATGTTTTCGGCCTTTTGACTGACCACCGTCAACCATACCATCCTGCTCAACCATCTCCGTGATAACCTGTGTATCACTGGTCAGGCTCTGGCATGGCTGACCTCTTTCCTCTCCAATCGACCCTCCCAGGTCCAACTTAGGTCTTTCCTTTCTGACATCTTTTTCTTTACCTGTGGTGTCCCCCAGGGTTCCAACCTCTCCCCCTGGCTTTTCAACCAGTATCTGGCACTTCTCGGCCACCGCATCGCCGCTCTCTGCCCCTACTTTCAGTGCTATGCGGATGATACCCAGCTCATTTTCAGGTTACCCTCGGCCTCTTCTTCTCCTTCCCTCATCTCTGACTGTCTTTCTGCTATCCAGGACTGGTGCGCCTCCAATGACCTCTGCCTTAATGCCAGTAAGACTGAAATTCTACTCATCGGCACACCCACTCCCTCCTTCCCTGCAGCTCTCTGGCCGGCCTCTCTTGGCCCTCTTCCTGCAAGGCAAAAAACCTCGAGGTCATCTTCGACTCCACACTCTCCTTCTCTCCTCACATATCTGACGTCTCTAAGAAGTCACACTACCAGCTACACCACCTCAGAGGTATCCTTCCTTTCCTCTCCTTCCCCCAGAAGCTCACTGTCTCTAGAGCCCTGGTTCTCTCGAAGCTTGACTACTCTAACAGCCTCTATCTAAATCTGCCTGCCTCTACTCTCCGCCCTTTGCAACTCATCCAGAACAGGACTGCAAGACTTGTCCTTGGCCTCAAGCCCAGGGACCATCTCTCCAGGACTGAAATCGGTACACTGGCTCCCAGTGACTGCAAGGATAAAGTTCAAAACCCTCTGCATTGTCCACAAGGCCTTTTGGGGCCTTGGGCGAAAATACCTTCAACTCTCTCTTCCTAAATATCTTCCTTCTCAAGCTCTTCGCTCATCCGCCTCTAACTCCCTCAGGGTCAGCCGCTTCTCCAAACAACGGGTTGGTGGCAGATATCTCTCCGTTGCAGGGGCCTCCCTCTGGAACAGCCTTCCTGCCTCCCTGAAACTTGAGGAGAACCATCTCCGGTTCCGGAAGCACCTCAAAACCTTCCTCTTCACCTCCGCTTTCTCTCCCCCTCTCCCCTGCTAAAGTTATTGAAACTGCACTGAATCTGCAACTGGGCCACTCGCCGTTCTCGGTCCTTGGCCCAGCCACTCTCCCCTGCACTGCCTCCCTGGCACCCCCTGCACTACAGGACTGTGTCTGTATCCCACAGCCCCCCCCATCCCAGCACTTATCTGCACTTACTTGCACTGCCACTAGTTGGCCCTTGTATTTTTCTTCCTGTATGCTATTAACCCTGTAATGCACTTTCCCCTCTCCCTCCCCCCCTGCACTTCTCCCTTTCCCCTCTACCCTTGCACTATCTGAATGACACCTGGCCTAGTAGGATCGTTGTTTGTCTCCCCCCCTTGCCTCGTCGCGCCTTGAAACACTTGTGTATAGGCGCGTTACAAATACCATATCATATCAGGCTTAAAGACCCTTTTGAAGAATTTGCAGAAACTCAAACTTCCTGGGTGGGGATGGCCAGCAATGATTGTCAGGGAAAGAGTACTAATCACTAGAAGGGTTGTGCTATAGGAAAGAGCCACAGGAATTGTGGGTTAGTTGGGTGAGGGCAGAGAAGGTGGAGGACCAACAGACCAGCAAGAGGTAAAGAAGGACGCTCCATTGTGGCGGTGTTATTTGAGGATTAGGTATTGGTTAGGGATAGTGGTTCTGCAGTGCGAGACGTGTGGAGAGGCTGGTGTGAGGAGGCTGGTGCAGGGTGAAAGGAGGGCGACAGTAGTAGAAGGGGAGAAGTAGTGCGGGCAGGAGGCGAAAGGAGTGTTCAAAGGGGGAGGCAGGAGGTGTGAAACATCAGTGAGACAGAAGTTTGATGGGGGAGACAAGGGAGAGGAAATAGAGTAGAAGGGTAATGTGACAGTGGGTGCGAGTGACGCCAGTCAAATCCCACAGAGCAAATTGCAAGGCACCCCACTAATCCCTATTAGAACACTAATCTTGGGTGAAAGGAGGGGAAGTTCCAGAGGGAGTCAGTGACCATGCATTTAGTAAACTATCACTAGTCCAACTCGGCGCTTAGACAGTAGGGGTCAAATATCGGTAGCACTAACCAGGAGTGACAGATGCCTGGGCTAGGGAGGTATGCCTTGGCAAAGCGAGAGAAGGGGACAGCGCTAGGTCACACAAAGATCTCAAAGATCCTTGAACTGTCCCTGAGAAACAGTGCTTTCTGTGGAAATAGCCAAGAATTGTTTGCATCAAAGACCATACACTGACCCATCAGTTGGTGATGGAAGGTTTGGGAATACCACAAATAACCCAAGAGACTGCTTTTACAGGGATCTGCAACCTTTAGCTTCCCAAATGTTTTGCACAACTTTCATCATCCCTAACCAGCATAATCAATGGTGTGGGAACATGCGAGTCCTCGTCCAGAACATCTGGTGAGCTGCAGGTTGCAAACTCCTGGATTTAGGATAACACCTAAGAATATTTTTAGGAGTAATCCCAGATGCGTTAAATGAGTTCTTTTGAAAATTGTATAACCCTCACTCCTCAACAGACAGGACTTCAAACTCACAGCTATTAGTAGACAAAATTAGCATTAAAGCGATGTTTGGAAAGGAATGAGTTGAAAGGGACCCTTTAATGCACCAATAAAGCTTTTGAAAAGTAATTAATTAACCCAGCCTTTCATGAAGGGGCGTTTTTAAAGTACTTGAACAGTGAATATCCATGCAGCATCGTCCATCGGAAGATTACTAGACTAACCCTTGTCGAGGAATACATAATCCTTTAATGATCAGATGCTTTAATTTTTCCACTGGGCGAAAATGCACATACTCAGTGGGATTCCAAAACGTAATACCAGCTTGCTTGCATAATGAGCGGTTTGTTTTTCGAGGCCACCCAGTGGCCCTCTTGGCAACCAGATGGCAGTATCTCCACTGGATGCAGAGGGGCTATGTAGATCCAATCCCTTCCTCTGGTGCAGAGAGGAATTGAACAGATTTGGCAGCTTCTTTGTGGGTTCAGAAGCACCCCTCTTGGACCACCCCCTTTCTGCTGGGTTTTGGGCTAATCTAAAACTGGCCAGTTTCTGACCAAGGTCCATACTGCCATTTTGGCACACTGAGCCAAAAGAATGCGAGGCCTAGGTCAGGCTTCCATGCGGTATGCCGCCATACAAATTTGCCCTGCCTACTTGCTGGCCACTGGCCATGCTGAACTGAGAATACCGTCAGCAGGAATTCCCCTGTTAATGGAATTTCCATTTTCCGGTACACTGCACTGCAGGATCCGTAGCTCCGACAAATGACTACAATGGAGAATGGTAAACAAAGTCCTTCTGCGCGGCAGGAAGGAAGCCGCTGGGCGACCACTAGAGGCAGACAGGAGAGGGACCAGAAAAATGGAGTAGACCTCTCTGATGGGATCGGAGCACAAGGAAACAGAGAAACGTAAGTAAATGGAAACTCCAAAGAAAATGGAAAGAGGAAAGATGCCTAGCGGAGGAAAACAAGGGGAAAAACCCACACGGCAATGTGCCGAATAGTAGCAGGTAAGAGAGAGAGTGTGAGCATGAAAGAAACCGCCACGGACAAAGGCACGGCAGAGAGAAAGCACAAAAAGTGCAAAGCACGAAAGAGAGGAGAGCGCTGTAACCAAGCACAGGAAAATCGGCAAGCGAAACTCCGACGTTGCAAAGCGTGGAATGCCAGGAGCAAGAAAACTAAATACTTCCCGGCATACCGCACGCCAAACAGAAAGCAATGAAAAAGACTAGACCGCCACCGTGATTAGCAAGGACAGACGTGGTGGAATATAGAATTGTAGGAAAAGGACCCAAAAACCGAGGTGACAGTTTAGAAGGTCGAGCCCATCTTGGAAGGAATTTGGTTGAGAGCCAAACTTTGGAACCTGCATTCCAATCAGGTCCTTTTTGACGAGTGTCTGCTTGTCTTTTGTAGGTTTGTGCTGTAGAATCAAGGCTAGCCCGGGCTGTCCAATGTGCTTCCTTGATCCTGTCAATGAAAGTCTCAATGGCAGGCAAATTTGTTGGTCTTCTTGGTACTGGGTTGAGGTTTTAGGATGCATCCCATAAGTACAATAGAAGGGGGACATGTTAATGGCGGAGTGTTTTGCATTGTTATACACAAATTCAGCTGTTGGAAGTAATGGCACCCAGTTATCTTGTTGCTGATTGCAGTAGCAGTGGAGATACTGTTCCAGAGTGGCATTCAGCCTCTCAGTTTGCCCGTTGGTCAGTGGGTGGAATCCTGACGATAGCGCTCTTTCTATTCCCAGTTGTTGGCACACCGCCTTCCAAAGCTCAGAGGTATATTGTGTTCCTCTGTCTGATATTATTTTATCCGGTAAGCCATGTAGGCAGAATGTGTCTCGAAGGAAAACACTTGCCAAATCTTGTGCCGTTGGAAGTTTAGGTACAGGAGAAAAGTGTGCCATTTTAGTGTACGTATCTACGGTGACCATGATACAGGTACACTAGTTGGAGGGTGGCAATTCCACTATGAAGTCTGTAGTGATAATACTCCATGGACAACTAGGGGGGGGGGAGATTGTTCCAAAAGTCCAATAGGTTTGCCAGATGGATATTTGCTCTTGGCACAAGTTGGACATCTTTTGACATATTCGGTCACGTCCTTTCTGAAACTGAGCCAATAATAGGAACGCTGCAACGCTCAACTGGTATCCACGGGGACATCACTCAGCCTGTTCTGACCTCTTACGACCTTGAACCCTTCCCTGGAGGCTATTCGACTGGAGACTGGGCCTGAAACACAGGATTTGTAGAGTTTAACTCCCTATTGTCTCTGTGTGCTTGAACCCCTTCTTCCCCGGGGTCCAACATTTCCCTTTGATCCGCAGCTCACCTTGTTTTCTTGGATAGCATACTCTCCGTCCTGCTGCGTTGATTGATGCAGGCTCATTGCTGCCTAGTTACTTCACTGGCAAGAGTCCGACAGGTAAGTATAATGAGTCTTTTGAACAGTTCTCCTACTTCGTTCCTTTCCTTCCTTAGATGATGGCTGGCGTCCGGGGATGGCGGCGTGCTGCTGAGATGAGTAGCGCTGAAGGTGAGTGAGCGCGATGCGCAATGCACCCCTTTCGTATTTGTATTGAACCGAGTTATTTTTCTGTGTCTTTTAGGTGCCGTGACGTTTTCAGCGTGGATGCCTGTTATGAAGAACAAATGCGTTGAGTAAGCGCGTAATGCAGCACCTCTAGATGTTTCCACGCTAACCTGGAGTGTCTTTTCCCTCTTGCAGATGGATGAGAAGTTCCGGAGACAGAGTTCCCCCAGAGCGGCTGGGATTCAGGTAAGCGTTCAAAGCTCGTACAGTATTTAAAAATAAGCGAAGATTTGCTGAATGCTTACTAATGCCTTTTTTCTGTTCTTTTCCCTTTTCCTTAGGAAGCGGCGTGCTGGGATGGGAATGACACCGCCGAAGATGCCCGCAGAACAGAAGGAGCGATGAATTATGGGCAGAAGCGCCGCAATGTAAGGCTGTTCCTAACGGTGTTCTTGCAGGAGCCGAGCGCAGAAGAAAGATGCAGGCCTACTGTAGACCGATCCGAACACGGCGAGTGTCACGCTGCAGGTGCAGAAAACACAAAGCATGTTTCTCAGCCTGGGCGTGGCTTAAATAGTCTCTGGGTATCCCAGGTGTCTCTGGGCTGAACCACACCCAAAAGACTAGACTGCACATGCAGTTCTGGGAACCAAAATATGTGGGGGCATCCATCTTGTCCCCATCAATGCACTACAAGTCCAATCCCCAATCTTATCCTATGGGAGTGAGTGAGTCTGGTGCCACAAGCGCCAAGTCCGACTCCAAGTGGGTCTTTGGAGGGATGGAGAGGCCCTTGAGGGCCATGTAGGTGATCGTGGCCTGGCTCCAGCCTGACATCTTGAAGGGCTGGGGACAGGAGGGGCAGGAATCATGACAGCACTCCCCCCCCCCCCCCCCAAGGCCCCTCTCCAGGTGGCGCTTCTGTCTGGTCCTGGTTTGGTTGGATGGTTTTGATGAAATCAACTAAGCAAGTGAGGTGCATGGATGTACTCACAAGGCTCCCATGTCCTGTCTTGTGGACCATACCCCTTCCAGTCTAGTAAGTAGTATAATTTGGATCTGACGTACTTTTAATCTAGGATGTCCTTGACTTCGAATTCTGGCTCCCCAGCAACTACTACTGGCTGCGGTGGTGTTGCTACCCGGGTCCCAGGTTGAACAGGTTTAAGGAGAGACACGTGGAACACAGGATGAATCTGCATGTTTGACGGCAAAGTTAGTCTGACCGCCACAGGATTTATCACGGAGGTGACGGTAAATGGACCCAGGTATCTTGGACGGAAAGTTCAGGTTCATTTAATGGACACGTGTTTAGACGCCAGCCAGACTTCGTCTCCCACTTGGTAGTTGGGGGGCCTTTGCTCAGTGTTGATCAGCAAACTTCTTTTGGCGATTCTTAGCTTGAAGTAGGTGTTCAGCTGCCCTTTTAAAGGTTTGAGAAATGGTTGTGTGCAAGGTTTTGACTGCTGGTATTTCCAGGGTTGTAGGAACTTCCAACTCAGAAGCACTTGGGTGCCTGCCATACATGGTATAAAAGGGTGTCTGCCCAGTGCTGGTATCTAGGGAATTATTATAAGCATATTCAGCTATCCATAATAGGTCGAACCAGCTTCCTTCAGCTTGGTGTAACATGCAACGCAGATACTGCTCTAGCGTCTGATTGGTCCTCTCAATTTGACCATCCGTTTGAGGATGGTGACTGGGGGATAGCTGGATGTCGATCTGGGCCATAGAGCAGCATTTTCTCCAGAAGTTAGATGAGAATTGAGTACCTCGGTCTGAGACCAAAACTGAAGGAAACCCATGGAGCCGTACGATGCCTTCAAGAAATACCTTTGCCAGAGTGGAAGCATTTGAGAGCCCCTTAAGAGGAATGAAATGTGCCATTTTTGAAAATAGGTCCACGACCACAAGAATAGTGTTCAACCCTTGACTGGGTGGTAAGCCAGTAATAAAATCGAGGGACAATGTGTGCCAGGGTGCTGGTGGGATTTCCAATGGTTGTAATAGCCCAGTCGGTTTCTGCTTGGATGACTTGTTTTGAGCACACACTCCACAAGATGGGATGAATTGGATAATGTCTTTACGCCACGTGGGCCACCAATAATTTCGTTTTACCTTGGCTAGGGTTTTAGCAATTCCGGGGTGACCCTCGATCAAGGAATCATGATAAACGGACATGACTTGTTCTCGTAGTTCTTGGTTTGGTAAGAATAAATGATTCCTGAAGTAGGGCAACTGATCTTTTATCATGTAATGTTCTCCTTGTGCACTCCACGCTTGTAATTGCTCCGGGCTCATCAGGTTTTGGATTTCTTCATGTAATTTTTTCTGAGTTATAGTTGCTGTGATTCCTAGGAGCTCGTCACTCGGGATGATTGCTATTGGGTCAGGGGTCCGATACCCTTGCTCTTCCACCCCCATACGGGAAAGGGCATCGGCCTTCCCGTTTTTCACCCCTGGTCGAAATGTAATCACGTAGCCATATTCAGCAAAACAAAGAGCACAACGTAGTTGTCGTGAGGATTGGGCCTTTGCTGTTTTTAGGTACTGGAGGTTCCGGTGGTCAGTTATTACAGTGAGTGTGTGTCTGGTGCCCAAGAGGTAGTGCCGCCATGCCTTAAAGGCTGACTTAATGGCCAGGAGTTCTTTGTCTGTGATGGCGTAATTGAGTTCAGGGTGTGTGAATTTACACGACCAGAAGGGAACTGGCTCGTTTTGGGGTCCTTTTGTGAGAGGACGGCTCCCATAGCCATGCTTGAGGCATCAGTTATGGGAGATCAGGGCGAGGGGGGCGTAAGATTGGGGCAGATGTGAATCTGGCTTTGAGTTCCTGGGAAGCCTCCTCGGCTTCTGTTGTCCACTGGAACTTTTTGTTGCTTTTCCTTAGTAATGACGTGATGGGATGCACGATTTGCGAAAATCCTGGGATGAACCGGCGGTAGAAGTTTGCAAAACCTAGCATACTTTGAACCCCCTTGAATGAATTTGGGGATGGCCAGTTCAGAATAGCATCTACCTTGTGTACATCCATTCGGATTCCATTCGGGCTGAGAATAAAGCCCAGGAATTCGACCTCGGAGACGTGGAATGAGCACTTTGAGCTTGGCGAAGAGCTGGTGTTGATGGAGTTTCTCCAATACGGATCGGACGTGTTTAACGTGGTCCTGCTTTGATGCGGAATATACTAGGATATCGTCGATGTACACTAGAACACAGACATCAATCAATTCCCATAGGACATCGTTCATGAAGTATTGAAATGCAGCAGGTGCGTTGCAATGGCCAAAGGGTGTAACACTCACCTGATTCCCGCAGAGGCGCCGGTCTTGACTGGGTGAATGCCGTATCTTCAAAGGTGATGTGTAACACACGGTTGGCTCTTTGGGCTGGACCTCTGTGCACTGTATGTCTGACTCGAAGAGTAAGATGTCTGCAGATAGAAAATATGGGATTAATGAACTGGGGTTATTGGGTGCCTCTCTCCTCTTCCCTTTCTCTTCTCCTGTAGAACCCCAAAGGTTAACACTCTCACCTTAGGTAAGTGAACGCCGAGCACTCCATCTGCCTCGGGGCAGGGTGCCGTAACCAGTTTCTTCACTGGATAAGGGTGCAGGCCTCTTGACCTCAGAGGACTGCTGTCCGTCGTTAACTGCACGAACGGTAAGTTCTGGGCACTTCAAATATCTTAAAAGTCTTTTGTAATGATATCTCTTGTTTTGCAGCGTTCCGGCGATGGCGGATGGCGGGCTGATGAGAGTTGAGGATCGAACCCGCGCGAGGAATAGAAGCGCCTGGAAGCACGTAAGTAAGCGCTTGTAGCCTGCTTCACGATGCGCACTAACTGTCCCTTTTATCTTGCAGGTACAAGTTCGGAGCTTTAGAGAAGCTGAAGGGTGCTGGAATACCCACTGGATTCGGCGTGGGAAGGAGTAATGGCACATGAGTAATAAAGTTGCCCAATGTCTTTAAACGCACCTTCTTTTGTCTTTCAGATGCGGGATGCAGCGCCGAAAGCCTCCGGAGCGTGCGAAGAGCTGGTAAGCTTTTGTCTTTCAGATGCCGGAATGCAGCGCGAGGCGTTGGTGACTGCCGATGGACCAGGTAAGAGATGCGCTGCCACTGAAGACCGTAGTGCTAACCTGTTCTTTCTTTGTCTTTACAGATGCTGCTGAAGACTGGATTCCAGGATGGTAAGCCTTTGTTCCCTTAGGCCCAGGATCAGAAGCAGAAGACACGATGAGCGTTCTGCTGCAGAGAATGCAGAATAACGCAAAGCAAGATTCATCCATCGGGTGTGGTTTAAATAGCCTCCTGTAGTGCTTAGGTGTCTCCTTCCACAGCCACGCCTAGGTAAGAAAAGAGTTCCTGCTTTCCAGAAGAGTTCCAGTGTTCTGAACCTAGGGAGTGGCTCCTGCCCCACCCAACAGGAAAAGTAGTCCCAAACAGAAGAGGATCAGGGGTTCAACTGGCAGGTAAGTAAGCAGCATGGTCTGCTGCAGGTAAGTCCACCCAAGCATTATGAGCCCGGCGCTTCCAGCGCTGGGACTGGTTATCTTTATGAGCCTGGTGCCACTGGCGCCAGGACAGGGTCCAAAAGGTCCCAATTGGGACTGGCTGGCACTCGGAACCGGGGTTATGGGTCTGCTTCCAAGGGAGTCGGGCAAGTCCTGATCTTTTGGAAGCAGAGATCATGACAAAGGGCATTACTTGATATTCGTACAAGCGTATTTGGTGCGAAAAGCGGTTTTCCATTCGTCCCCCTGTTTTACGCGAACAAGGTGATATGCCACCCTCAGGTCTAGTTTTGTGTAGATTTTGGCATCTTTGACTTGATCAAGCAATTCAGGGATCAGTGGCAGGGGGTAGTGGTTTTTTAGGGTAATCTGGTTCAGTGCGCGATAGTCGATGCACGTTCTCAAGTCCCCCTCCTTTTTCGGTACAAAGAATAGAGGACTGGCTGCTGGAGACTTCGAGGGACGGATGAACCAGTTGGCCAGGTATTGGTCAAGATAGGCCTTCAGGTGCCGGTTTTCTGGTTCTGTGAGTGCGTAAATTCACCCACAAGGGATTTGTGCACCGGGTATCAGGTCGATTTGGCAATCGTATGGTCTATGCAGTGGCAGGGTATTAGCCTGTTCTTTCTGAAAGACATCTTGAAAGTCCTGGTATTCACTTGGTAGGGTGCCGATTGCCACAGTCGCAAGCGTGGAGGTTCTGGTGTCTATTGGTTGTTTCTCTTGGCGATAACATGTGTGGGCGCAAGTCTCGGGAAATGCCAATTCTTTTGCTCGCCAATCGATTCGATGGCATTCCCAAAATCAACCGGAACTGTGGTGCCTTAATGAGGTCGAAACGACAGATTCTTGGTGTCCATCCTGGCACAGAAGGGTTAAAGCTGCAGTGCATTGGGATACTGGACCAGAAGCTATTTCTGTGCCGTCGACAGTGGTAACAGTGTCAGTGGTTGATTTAGGGCGTAACGGAAGCCCCAGCTTTGCCGCAAGATCCTGGTCGATGTAATTGCCAACGGCTCCACTGTCTATGTATGCTCTTACTGCGTGCATCCGAGATAGTTGTTGGCGATTGATCAAGACCACAGAGCAAAATGAGAGGTCTGTAGTTCACTTTCTTCGCTCGACAAGTGGACCCCTACACTTGCCGGGCTGGGGAGTTTTCTGATTCCTTGATGGCATCTTCCTTGTCCGTGGCCCCTACCGTCCTCCTTGGTGGCTTCACAGGGCACTCTAAGGAAATGACCTGACCTTCCACAGTACAGACATAACTCCTGCGGTTTCCTATTATCCCTTTCCGCTTTAGTCAAGGGGGATCTGACCCCCCCGATTTGCATTGGTTCTCCTGAACCTTCCATTGTTCGGGCAGTATTGTCCTTTGAACGCACATACATAGGGCGCGGGTCCGGTCTGGTTCGAACTGCTCTTCGGTCCTGCAACCTATGATCCAGTTGAACAACAAGGTCAATGAATTCTGAGTAGTCTTTCGGGGGGATCACTACTTGTGCAAGAACATCTTTGAGCCCCCCCTGCAACCCCTAATGAAATAACGTGGTTCTCTTCTCCACTGGCCATTCTGCTTCAACTACAAGTCTATTGAACGTGGCTATGTATGTTAATAGGTCTTGATTCCCTTGGCGTAGGGTCAGAAGTTCGTTGTCTAATGCCTGCCCATGAGTACGACGGGCGAACAGCTTTTCCATCTCCTGCTGAAAGCCTCTGAAGTCATGCAGCAAAGGATCGTCTTGGGCCATAAAGGGTACAGACCAGTCTGCGGCGCTACCACTCAGGTAGGATAGCACAAAAGCGACCCGTGATTGGTCATTCGGAAAGGCGGCACTGGTTCATGAACATTGCAAACCTCTTGGGATCCCCCGTAAATCTTTCAGGCAGGGCCAAGGGAACTGCCCCAGGAAGGGTTATCTGAACGGGATTGGCTGTTGGCGCTGGCATCGAGGACACGCTTCTCGGCAATGGTGCATGCCCTGCTTGTGACTGGAGAAGTTGCCGGCTTAAATCATCAGTGCGTTCTTTGGCTACTATCAGCTCTCTCCTCAGGGTGTTGGTCTCCTGCCTGGCTGCATGTACTTCGGAACGTAGCTGCCCCAACATGTGGGCTAACTGGTCGGTTCCTGACGTTTCCATGACGCCCAGGTGGATTTTGATGTGAGGCTTTGTGTTCTTTAACGCTCACCTGGTATCCACGGGGACGTCACTCAGCCTGTTCTGACCTCTTACGACCTCGAACCCTTCCCTGGAGGCTATTCGACTGGAGACTGGGCCTGAAACACAGGATTGGTAGAGTTTAACTCCCTATTGTCTGTGTGCTTGAACCCCTTCTTCCCCGGGGTCCAACCCTTCCCTTTGATCCACAGCTCACCTTGTTTTCTTGGATAGCGTGCTCTCCGTCCTGCTTTCAGCGCTGGGGCGCGTTGATTGATGCAGACTCGTTGCTGCCTAGTTACTTCACTCGCAAGAGTCCGACAGGTAAATATAATGAGTCTTTTGAACAGTTCTCTAACTTCGTTCCTTTCCTTCCTTAGATGATGGCCGGCGTCCGGGGATGGCAGCGTGCTGCTGAGATGAGTAGCGCTGAAGGTGAGTGAGAGCGATGCACTCCTTTCATATTTGTATTGAACTGAATTCTTTTCCTGTGTCTTTTAGGTGCCGCAACGTTTTCAGCGTGGATGCCGGTTATGAAGAACAAATGCGGTGAGTAAGCGCGGTATGCAGCACCTCTAGATGTTTCCACGCTAACCTGGAGTGTCTTTTCCCTCTTGCAGATGGATGAGAAGTTCCGGAGACAGAGTTCCCCCAGAGCGGCTGGGATTCAGGTAAGCGTTTGAAGCTTGTACATTATTTAAAAATAAGCGAAGATTTGCAGAATGCTTACTAATGACTTTTTTCTGTTCTTTTCCCTTAGGAAGCGGCGTGGCGGGATGGGAATGACACCGCCGAAGATGCCCGCAGAACAGAAGGAGCGATGAATGATGGGCAGAAGCGCCGCAAGGTAAGGCTGTTCCTAACAGTGTTCTTGTTCTTGCAGGAGCTGAGCGCAGACGAAAGATGTAGGCCTACTGGAGACCGATCCGAACACAGCGAGTGTCACGCTGCAGGTGCAGAGAACACAAAGCATGTTTCTCAGCCTGGGCGTGGCTTAAATAGTCTCTGGGTATCCCAGGTGCCTCTGGGCTGAACCACACCCAAAAGACTAGACTGCACATGCAGTTCTGGGAACCGAAATATGTGGGGGCATCCATCTTGTCCCCATCAATGCACTACAAGTCCAATCCCCAATGTTATCCTATGGGAGTGAGTGAGTCTGGTGCCACAAGCGCCACGTCTGACTCCAAGTGGGTCTTTGGAGGGATGGAGAGGCCCTTGAGGGCCATGTAGCTGATCGTGGCCTGGCTCTAGCCTGATATCTTGGAGGGCTGGGGACATGAGGGGCAGGAATCATGACAAACGCTGAAGTAAGTCCAAGGTACCTGCTACTCGATGCCCTGCCGCCGGCAGATTATGGCACCAGTTTAGCACCAATTTGCAGAGGTTGCCCTTAGGAATGTAAAGAAGGCAATTCCTGAACCAGAGCCCACCTTCTTCCTTGATGCCTGCTGGTACTGAACTTTGATCTTGGTGTTCCTGAGCAGTGGCTTATTTTATCTGTTGTAAAAAGGTATATACCGAAGCTATAACCAGAGGTTTGGGGAACATGCGTTCTAGAACAAACTTAGGTGATCCTCCTGAAGTGTCTCTCCTGGAGAGCGCGTCAGGCAACACATTCCTAGTACCAGGGTAGTAATTGATATGAAAGTCATATTGCGCAAAGAAGTGAGCTCATCTAGCCTGACGGGAATTGATGCACTCCATTGATTCTAGCACCTTGAGATTGCGGTGGTCTGTACGTATTGTAAAGGGTTGAATACTTCCTTGAAGTAGATGTCGCCATTCTTCACAAGCTTGCTTCATAGCAAGCAACTCCTTTTCCAATATGGAATAATTTCTTTGGCTGGGATTTAAAGTCTTGGAGAGCTAGGAGGTAGGATGTTCGATCCCATTCTCTTCCTGAAGCAAAACCGCTCCAATGGCTGCGGCTGAAGCCTCTGTCTCTATGATAAAGGGTTGAGATTGATCCGGTTGCTTGAGAATAGGTGCTGATCAGAACAAGGTTCTGAGATGCTGGAAACTTCTTCCAGCTTCTTCGGTCCAATGGAATGGTCCCGAGGTCCTCTTTAATAGAGAGGTAATGGGCAGCACGTCCTCAGAAAAATTGGGGATAAATCTGCTATAAAAGTTGGCCAAGCCCAAGAATCTTTGAATCTCTTTTACAGATGTAGGAGACTTCCAGTCAAGAATGGCTGTAACCTTCCTTTTGTCCATAGCAATCCCCTCTTCGGAAAGGACAAAACCTAGGTAGTGTCATTTAGGGACTCGAAATTCGCACTTTTCCAATTTAGCCAGAAGATGGTGAGACTGGAGGCGTTGAAGTACTTCCAAAACATGTTGCGAATGTTGAGATGGGTCTGTGGAGAATACCAAAATATCATCTAGATATACGATTACTGTAATGAACATCAGGTCAGAGAAAACTCGGTCCATAAACCTCTGGAAGACGGCTGGAGCGTTGACTAGGTCAAAGGGCATCACTCAATATTCAAATAGTCCGAAGGGGGTGCGAAACGCTGTCTTCCATTCATTTCCCTGACGAAGTCATAGAAGGTGGTATGCACTGCGAAGATCCAGTTTAGTGAATTTCTTAGCTCCCTGCACTGCCTCCAGGATATCCATGATAAGCGGCATAGGGTATCGGTCCCAAATTGTCACCTGATTAAGCCCACGGAAATCTATACATGGTCTTAATTTGGCTGAATCCCGTTTGGGAATGAAAAACAAGGAAGCCCCCGCGGGGGATTTGGAAGGTTGAATGAGACCATTCTTTAGGTTGTTGTCCAAATAAGTGCAGAGTGCCTTTTCAATTTGGGATAGGGAAAACATGCGACCAAAGGGAACTAAGGCCCCCTGTACAAGATCGATTGCGCAGTCTTCCGGCCTATGAGGAGGGAGTTCAAGGAAGGGTTGGTAGTGAGAGAATTCCACAGGTAAAGTATGTATTCCTATAGACTCGCCTTGGAGGGTGTTAAAGGCTTGTACTTTGGCTACGTAAGGTTGAGAAAGACAATGGTCTTAACAATACTCGGAAATGAAAGCCAACTGGTTACGAGCAGTCAATTTGGGTATTGTGCTTGCAGAGCCACGTAATTCCCAGAATGATGGGGAAATGAGCGGCGCGGATCAGGTCAAATGAGATGAGCTCGGTATGTTGAAATATCTTTATGTGTAGGGCGTCGGTCCTATGAGTTATGGGACCAGAACACAATGGGGAACCATCTACTCCTAGTCTTCCAGCTTTTCAATTCGTGGAATACCCATCTGCTCCGCCCAGTGGATGTCAACAAAATTACCAGCAGCTCCGCAGTCCAGTAAGGCCAACGCCTCAATCCAATCTACCTTTCTCTTCACCTGTACTGTTATCACCATGAGTCGTGAATCTTCAGTATTGGTCTGTGTAGAAGGAGAAATAGATAAGGAAACGTAGGGACTTGAGGTATGAGCAGCCCTCGGATACTAGTCCCTTTTAGTTCCGAGGTTTGTCGTTTCCCAACCTACGTGATGGTAACAGCCCACAATTTTGAATAGTATTGTTCTCTGAGGCGCAATACGTACACAGGCCTCTTTCTCTTCTGCGTCTTTTCCTCTGCTGTCAATGGTCCTCTTGTAGTTCCAATTTCCATAGGTTCTTCTCGCGTCACAGGTAAGGAGGAAGTCGGGGAGCAAGATATAGGACTAAAAGTTGGTTTGTGATGGAGTCTTCTGCGTTCACTTCATCTTTGCATGATGCAATGCTCAATTTGAAGTACTGAAGACAATAACTTGGAAAAAGTGGAAGGCCTTGGAATTCTGGCCAGCTCATCTTTGATCTCTTTTTTAAGACCGCGCCTAAAAATTGCGTACTGGGCCTGTTCAGGCCATCCTGCCTGTGACGCCAGGGTCTTAAAGACTGAGATATATGACAGCACATCCATGGAGCCTTGATGGGCGTCTAACAAATCTTCACAAGCTGTGAATGTGATCTCTGTTCTTTCTAAGGTTTGTTTGATGAGTGTCCGAAACCCTTCGTAGTCTAGTAGTATGGGGTCTTCTCCGATAACCAAGGGAGTAGCCCCTGCCAAGGCGTTTCCAGTCATATTGGAAATGAGAAACCCTACTTTGGCTTGATTTGTGGCATACAGTGTGGGTCTGAATGTAAAGTATATCTTAAATGCATTCAGAAATTCCCTAACCTTCTTGGAGGTTCCGTCAAACTTTCCCGAAGACATGGTCATCGGGGGTAATTCAGGTGTAGGTTGGGGTTCCCGGTGGGTAATCATCTGTTTAAGTACTACATTCTCTGCCTTTAAGGTCTGGACTTCCTGGGAAATCTGCTGGAGCATTTGGCTTTCATTTTTTCAAGGTTTGTACCTCCTGCAAGAGAGTATGCACTGCATTCAAGAGTTCTTGGACTTGTTCTTGTGAAGCCATCTCTGGTTGGCGTTGCAAACTGTCAGAACTATCACATTACACTTCAATTTCTTATGATCCACTACACTCCTCCGACTCCTCACCTGTGGAACTGGATTCCGTATTGTATCCAACTGGTTCAGGATATTGATATGAAGCGGATGACTGAAACCTACCTCGATGAGAAGCCACAGTTGCTACCTATAAGCTGTAGCCTCCTGTGGCTCCAACACCGAAACAGGCAAGAAAGTCGGGGAAAAAGCCTTAGGCTACAAAAAACATTTTGAAGATAATTGGGAAGAGCAGGAACTGGTATAGCAATTCCAGAAGCGGGTGGAAGAATCAGGACAATTTCCGGTACACCGCACTGCAGGATCCGTAGCTCCGACAAATGACTACAATGGAGAATGGTAAACAAAGTCCTTCTGCGCGGCAGGAAGGAAGCCGCTGGGCGACCATTAGAGGCAGACAGAAGTGGGACCAGAAAAATGGAGTAGACCTCTCGGATGGGATCGGAGCACAAGGAAACAGAGAAACATAAGTAAACAGAAACTCCAAAGAAAATGGAAAGAGGAAAGATGCCGAGCAGAGGAAAACAAAGGGGAAAAACCTGTACAGCAACGTGCCGAAGAGTAGCAGGTAAGAGAGAGAGTGCGTGAAAGGAACAGCCGCGGACAAAGGCACAGCAGAGAGAAAGCACGAAAAGTGCAAATCACAAAAGAGAGGAGAGGGCTTTAACCAAGCACAGGAAAATCGGCAAGCGAAACTTAGACTTTGCAACACGCGGAATGCTGGGAGCAAGGAAACTAAATACTTCCCGGCATACCGCACGCCAAACAGAAAGCAGTGAAAAAGACTAGACCGCCACCATGACTAGCAAGGACAGACGTGGAATATTCAATGGCCGCCCCACCTATAGCGGTGCCACTGCCTCCAGGAGCCCGCACACATGACAGTTGGCCTGAGCCATTGGATCTAGGAAATGGCTCTAAGAATTGATTGCCTAGTGACAATAGAAATATGACTTCGCATTACAATGGCCACCAACATAAATATTAGAACTCATTCCAGAATTACGAACTAGCTTGTTCCTCTCAATGCACTGTTAACGACCTATCACAGGTGCTTTTCACAACGAATGCAGCCGCCTTGCTCCTTGGCGTTGTCAGCACTATGAAAGACGCAAACTATGGGTAGGCGGCACAATTGCATCATTTAAAGCAGGAGCATTATAGTAGTGAGTCTCTTTGTCCTCTTGACTATTTCGCCATGATTGAGGTCCATATTTGTACCCATTCTTCATGGTGTATCCTGGAGGTTTTTTTCCTGCCAAGAATGGCCATTTCATCCAACTGGTTTCAGGTTTCATCCATCATGTTTCAGGTGAGCAGTCTTCTTTAACCTACATTTTTACAGGCAAGATAGCGTTGCTGCAAGACAGGAAAAGATTCATGAAGATTAGAATAAAGTGTATTGGTCCTTTATGAAAAGGACTGTGAACCATAGAGCACATATAATTCGTTAATGTTTGAATTGTATCCCTTTCTGCATGACGGCCATGAACGCATTAGACCAAAACTCAAACTATTTCCCTAACTTCAATGTAGTTGGATTGTTCGATTTTAATCTGTATTTTGGGTTTTAGGATTGTTGCTCTTTATCATGCTGATGTACAATGAATGTAATTATGGACTTTAATAGATTGATACCATCTAAAAGATAGTAATTTTGAAGGTCTGAGAAAAGCACACGCGAAACGGTCTCCAAAAATTGACACATGGGAGTTCAGAGTGGGAAAAAGCCATCTCCAATGTCATTAATGCATTTACGGCATTACAGTGGAGATTTAAATAAAAAAAAAGGGGGTTGTGCCCAATGAAGAAACCGTGTGCAAAGAACTCCAGTAGGACAGGTGCAACCACCACAATGGAATTATGCCTATACTAAAACAGAAGCATTTAATTTGTATACATTTTCTTAGACAGATTTTTTAACTTGCCATTTAGTGGTCATTTATATGGAATTGGTAAAAATAAGATCTTCTGGCATTGGGTAGTTATGGGCAGTAAAGCGTACCACTATTCATTCTCAATAGCAACAAAATTGAATGAACTTAAAAGCAAATCTGGTGCTAGACAGATAGACATTTTGAAAATGGGAGTCTACATAAAATCCATCAAAAGCTTTAAAGCAACCACATGTTGAAGTAGAGATTCAGTAGGATTGCTCCCTAGGTTAACAGCTAATTCCAATGGATCATTGTCAAGAAGCTGTGGAAAATATGCATAGGCCTGACGTGGCCTAGGCTGTGGGTGCATTGTGTAAATACACACAGTGTCAGGAGGCAATATTTGGATCAATAAATTTCAAAGAGGTTATGCGCCAGACTATACAATCAAAAGGTATGCAAGACTAACTGCACAAAAACTAAAATGAGACCAATTTCTACACCACCTCTAAAAGACAGAACAAATCACATTTCAATTATGCACCAGCGTGCACTTCAAGTTATAATATCACAAATACATACGTTGCACGTGAGATACTAATGCAACTCAAAAACGTTTATAGAAACAAGTGCCACCAACATCAAAACGCCAAAGCTGCTCAAGGTCCTTGAACCCAAACTTTATAGCTAAGGTTAAAGGAAGGACATTTCCTGTGTGATGAAACTCAACTTGCAAGGAATGTGCATGCAGAAGCTTCTTACCAGAGGTTGTACTGTGTGTTTCACACATTGTTGTACCTCTAGGCCACAGGATAACTCGCACTTGCAAGTCAAGATCACATCCGAACAGGCAGCACAGACACATGCCTTCACATTAATGCAAGCAGGGTTTAAAAGTGAATGAACCAAAAGGTGCAAAAGATTACTACAAAGTAACAAAACAAATCGGGTTTAAAAAAAGGGGATTATCAAAATGCGGTAGACAGTTATCTCATGTAGCATGACTGACAAAGTACCGCACACGTTGGTGAGTGCAGGTGTAACACTAGCAGTTTGCTCCATTATACAAAATGAATCTAGGCACATCTCCTTGAGTTCCTATGCCACTTAATTCTTTTTTAAAGGGTGTGTTGGGGCAACACAAATTTAACTATGCAGAGCATAGACCTTTCGCTATAAATATGTATGCAGATTTTTGAAAATGTTAATGCAGTTTAGGATTGTGGGACGTTCTTGGGAGTTTCACACTAATCCTAGTCTACAAAGCAAGACAATGAAGAAAAACTTGTGAGCGGGACAAAAATGAAAGTCGGACACAAAGCAGTCAGTCTTTTATTCAAATTAAAAGGGTTGGCAAAATGCCTCTGTAGCCCTATTCTAAAGAGGAGTTTCCCTACCTAGAAACCAAAACTAAGGATCTGTCTGCCAGGATGTCATGAATCAAAAAGCTGTCCATTTTTCCAAAACCTTCTATCCCAATCCTCACAATAAAACAAAACAACAATTACTTCTTTGGTAAAGTCACTTTCCTCCCAATCTGTCCCTGCCATCTCAGCCTTAACTATTAGACTTGGCTTACTATTGGTTCCGATATAGTCCAACAGTCTAAAAGTGTCTAACAAAGGACGACCTTGAAAAAGGAGTCTATGTTGAATGGGCAAGGCACACTTAGTCAAGATCTTTTGCTGAACACTAAAGACTGTTGCATTATTCACTGTAAACGCAAGATCCTCTGCTCCTAGTTGTTGGATAATTAGGTGCATTTTGTGAAAAGAAATATACTTGTGAAATGTCTTTTGTAATAGGATCCCAGTTTGTGTCAGCTGGCTCAGCATCACACTGCTGACACGGTATGCAAGGGCCCAGAAAAGAAAGCCTTACACAAAGCCGTCATATTTTGGTCAGACTTATTCAAATTAAAAGGGCTGGGAAAATGCCTCTCTAACCCTATTCTTAAGAGGCGTTTCCCTACCTGGAAACCAAAATGAAGCATTTCTGTGTGTCAGGATGTTCTATAAAATAAAAAGTCATCTTGTGTCCAAAACCTTCTATTCTGACTCTCACAATAAAACAAAACAACAAAGTGAAAAGTCTATAAACTTGTATTTGTAAAAAGGTGTTCTCAAATAAAAGTAGAATGGCTTTAACGTAAATGTTCTCTAGAATAGAAAAGACCTTAATTCCAGAGCATGTTTCCCTTCGCCTGGATTCTTCACAGGTATCACAAATGTCTCTAGGACGGAATTCTTTATGCCTTCCCTTGGACCACAACAAACTTGTTTAGATGAACACAGTTCAGTCTTGTAAGTTTGCTTGCAACAAAAAAAAGTTCCTTATTTTAACACAAACTTACTACTCGACACTCTTTGTGGGTTTGCAATTTGCCTAGTATACTCCCACTAGGACTCCTCTTGCACTTTTAAATGCCTGGTTTACTCTCCTGCCAAGACTTCACGCACTCTCAAAATACTTTACAGTTACTCTTTAACATTCAAGTAGCATATACCCTTCTTGCTTTGGTACATCTACTTGATAAACAATTCTCGCTTGCTTTGTTTTCCGTAATCATAATGTTCAAAATTCATCTGCCGTTTCATTAACTTCCTAACACTAATTCTCTTCAGCGCGGTCACCGAAACACCCCAGGGTCCCCACTCTGCTTTGGCAGACTCACCAGTAGTTTGCAGAGTTTCCAGACTTCCTAGTGCTCATGTGGCATACCTTTGCTGCCGGTTCTCCACTCTGCATGGCTCCAACATCTTTCCAGGCTGCCTTACTGCTCCGCTCCAGCACACTGGATTTTATCTGGCTTCCGGTAACAGTGCTGCTTCTCTTGTCTGCCTGACTCCCAGGGACCCTTTCACAGTTTCTGGCATCTCCTCGACCCACATCGGTCACACCACACTTCTTGCCTTCTCTGCCTGCAAGCCCTTTCACCTCCAGGGTTCAAAATTGAGGGGAGCTGGGAGCCATTTAGCTCCTGCGTATAGCCTGGTTAGCTTGACACCAACAGCTACCAGGAGCTACTTTTGGCTCCTCAGGCCAACTGATGCCAAACAAACACCTATATAAAATGTAACTCTAGTTGGGACATTCTATAAATAATTATTAGGATACAGCTATACAACATTTAAAGCATCATGGGTCACAAATAATGGCAAAAATTATATGTTTGCAGCTTATGTGGGAGTTAGATTTGCGGAACGCTATGTACTAGCTCCTCTTTCAGAAGTAGTACCTCCTGGTCCATGGCTAATGCTGGACATCCAGGAGCTGCTTTTAACTCTTGCTTATCGAATCTTAATTTCAATCCCTGACCTCGCCATACCGACTCGCACCTTCAGCTTCTGCACGCTGACTCATGCCTCCACCTCTGTGCACCGGCTCGTGCTTCCAGCCTCCATCCATCTTTCCTGGAGAAGACACATCTTTTGAGCTGCTTCTTTCAGCACAATGACAATTTTTAAAGTTCTCATGCACAGGTGTTACAATCCAATGACTAACATGTTCATCACACTTGCTGTTCAGTATAAATTCCTTCCTCTTCATTCGTCCCAGTACTTGAGTGGTTATGGGAGTTGAAGTCCATTGATAGTAATTCAGGTGATTGTGGCAATAAACGTCCATTGATGGTTTCAGATGTATGATTCTTGAAAGGTCTTTCTTAATGAATTCACATAGAAGATCAGTTTTACCTGTAGGAACACCATAATTGAAAGTTCATTTTTTTGCGTTTCTATTCTTTAGGTCAGGGTTGGCAGTTTGGCCTAAAGGGTGCTGGAAAGAAGTTTCCTTGCTTTCCCGATAGGGGGAAACAGACGTATGGCAATAGGCCATCAGGGTTTGAGGCAACAGGGAATTTTCCCTCAAAGGAAAATTGGGGATACCTCGTCTTATCCAATGACGTCATGACATCTCCCTGGTGGCTATACCCTCCTATGTGATCCTCCCTGATACAACCTCCCCCAGGGTCAGGATCACATAGCCGCTGCCATCCCGTGGCTACATGAGAGGAGGCTACCACCAGGGAATACATTGGATTCATCACAAAACTCACTGCAGAGCTCCAGAATGTCATTTAATGCATGCATGCATTCTGGATTCTAGGTATAGTCCTGCAGTGAGAGCAGGTGGTCATCTCAGATCTAAAAAAACACTAACTGTAAGCACACATTGAATGAAGGAGCTGGGAAGAATAAACAAGATGCTGAATGGGAAGTGGGCAGAGCTTTAGCAGAGTTGCACAGCTGACAAGGGTGACTGCAAATCTCTCTCTAGATGTAAGTAGCCGGCTCTGGCCCTTGAGGAGCCATCCCAACAAGAAGAGATGCTTACTAGTAAGGCACATTTCAACACCATACTATTGTAATGCAATGGGTAACTCAAAAAGTTGTTTTTTTTTTTTAAACCAAATAACGTGCAATGGAGATTAAGCTAGGCAGTAGTAGGTGTGGATATAGGAGTTAAACAAAACACCAATGGGAACAATTATATAGCATGATATTCCTGGTTGCAGCCTTCTTGCTTATTTACAAGGCACAAACATTGTGAAATGGTTTGTGGAGATTACCCAACTGTGTGCAAGAGTTCTGGTTAGGGAGACCACCAGGGTGTGCAGAAGAGCATGGCCACATAAACGTCATCTCCTTAGCCCGCTGGTTTAATGTGAAGCTATTGAGTAGAACCACACAGTAGCCCATCTTAAAAATGTACTGGTACCTGCAGGAGAACCATCACAGAACAGAAGACTGGATGAGAGGCGGCATCCAGAGACACCTAGTCTCAGCGGTAGAGACCTGGAGTGCTGCAGCTAGTGAGAGTCAAGCTGCTGGTTAGACTAGGCTGAGCTGAGAAGAGGCAGTGATGAACCGCACACGATCTGCAGGGTCGGGAAAGGGGAGCGAAATGCAGAAAATATTAGCATAGGCTCCAGGGACATAAAGCAAGCAAAATCTCTCCAGACAACCTGTGCAATACCAAAGCGGCACTCCCGGGGAAGAGGTGATGCCCCCGAGTGGAGAGGCAGAACCGGCATGTCGAGCCTAGGGCACTCACAAACCCATGGGGACACAGTGAAGGGAAGTAGAGAGCAGAGACAGGGTGCGGCCACAACAGTCGCCTGTATCGGGCATGACAAGCCATCAAGCCACCACCCGCTGCACGTGGGAAGCACCACCTAGGAACTGGCAGCAGAGTGGACCACTGGAGCAGCCAGCTATTGAGGGCACATTAGGAAGAGGCTACCAGATCAAGATCAGCTGTGGTTACTAAGCAGATGAGAGGCTCACATGGTGGATCTTGGTGCAGAGCACGAGTGGATTAGACTCCGTTAGAAGGAAGGAGGCACGCAGACTGAAGTGGCACTAACACATGTTAGATGGTAGGACAAATTGGCAATGAGAATTGAGCCACTGCTAATGGTATATAGGTTCTCAGAGTGTTACCCAGGCGGTATGGTCCTAGGGTTTTTAGAATGCTGAAGTGAATGGTCCCAAGTACACTTTACAGACTTGGTGCCATAAGCTGCATCGCATGCACTGACCCAGGACATAAGAAAGGTAGCAAGATCCTACAAATGCCCACCCACCTATAATGCAGAGGAAGGTAGCCCCCCCTCCCCAACTATTATTTCGTGCCAAAGTGTGAGCAGTTTGAGTTTTGCATGGCAGAAGGCGCATGTATCACTTTGTTAGTTTTGACACATAATAGATGCATCATATAGCAACACAGAATGAGCAACACACTTATTAACGTTGCGGTTATAGATAGGGCAGTGTGCCGTCAGCCTTGTGTTTAGAAAACAGTACATGAAGTTAAGTTTTGAGTGAGGTTCAGGAGGGGAGCTGAAGTAGGTGGAGATGGACGATGGAGTCAGGAAGGCATTGTGGTAAAAGTGAGGCCAGCGGGCCGACATGACAAGAGAGTTGCCATCTTGGATTTTAAGGCCTAGTACACGATTAACAGAAAGAGGGCCCTGATGGGGAGCTGCAAATCTGTTTAGCACAGTCCCAAGACAAATCCCCCTTCCACCTCCAAAGAGAGAAGCAGAGGTCAGAAGCACCCACATTGCACAGATAAATGCCAATTGTATCCAGCTGCAGAGCTCCCAGGCAGTGGGAATGGAATGATGGATGCAAGGAGGGCAGGTAGGGATGCGCCCTTTGAAGGACAAATTCATGCAAACAGGGCACAAGGTTTTGTGATGCCAACAGGCCAGATGAAGAGTTAGAGCACTACTGCCCTCACCCAAGGAGAGGTCATTCCATTTCAACTATAAGTAGACGCCTGGCCAAAGCGAATAAATCCCTGAAATTCAGCCTCAAGAATGGTGCTCTGGTCAAGTCATTACTGGGCACCTGGGGTTTGAAGTAGATAAGGGGAGTGCTGTGTCTGGAACATACATACTATGATTTGGGACAGGAGGAGTAGAGGTGATGCTAGTAAATGTTGTCCAAGGTCAGGGGTGCAGCTTGTGTGAGTGTGTCGCAGCATCTGGTATAAGGCCCATTGTCTCAAAGCAGAGTTGGCCTTGCCCATTTTACTTTGAACAAGCCTGAGTCGGAGGGGTGCACATCACTGGACGGTTGAGATTTATTAGCCTATCAATATACCAGTTAGACACTCATGTACTAGGACAATAGTGAGGATGCAGTAGGCCACATGTATAGGGGAATGGGCTTAGATGAGGTGTGTCAAATCATCCTAGGGATTATAGGGGGTGTATTAGCATGTCATAGAGGTGGGCAGCCAATGTGGGTTGCGGCATAGTGTTGTAATCTATGTATGATAATGTGCATTTTTTCGCCATATAACCTTGAACAACTTGTTGCGCGACGAGCACCATGTCCGTTCAGTTCTAACACCTGCGACCTTTGCATATATTAAACCTTGTTTTCCCTTGCAAAGTGGTACAGTGGTCATTTGACCTTCTTGGATTATTTTGATCGTACAGGTTTTGGGTCACGTCGCTACAAAATTGGCGACCCCGACGTGATCCCAGACTCTGAGGTCAGTGGTGTATCAGCCACGCATCTTGCATTGCGGCACCCATCTGCAGTGACCAGTCCCCCCCATGCACAAATTTGTTGCCAGAAGGCCTGCCTTTTGCATGGAGTGGGGGGCTGTGCCCAGTTGTGCAGGCGAATTAACAGGTACCCTGAACCAGAGGCACTCGGGAGAACGCAAGTGCACCTTTGCAGGAGAAAACAACAAGGGGAGAGTGCATGTGGAGCGAGAGTGTGGCATGTAAAAGACCACGTGCCAATATATTTTTTTTATATATAGCGAGATCATCCGAGGGATGTCCTCCATCGAGAGGAAAAGTGACATCATGGTACTATATTGTGAGAAAAAGAGAAAACTGGATCTACATTACAGGGGAAAGGCAGCAATGCAAGTAGAAAAGAGGTCCAATACATGAAGGACTTGGGATCCCTCCACTCAGTTAAAGTGATTGTGAGGAGGGGAAATTCCCTCATCCTGAAGAAAGGGGACAGAGGAAGGGTCTACACCATCATGTAAATAAGTGGTTTTGTTATGTAGGTCCATTTTATGTCAAGCATGGGATCCCTTCGCCCGGCATCAGGGGGCCTAAAGAGGAAATTCCCTCATCTCGAAGAGGAGGCTGAGGAAGGGTCTAAACCATTGTGTATATAATTGTATTGTGGTTTAAGGTGTTTATAGCATTGTGAAGTGGCTGTTGTTCAGTTGTATGAAAATAAATGTGGTGTAATAAGTGCATGGTGTGTGTGGTGAGAATAAAGAGGAACGGGAACAGGGAGTGTGGGCAGTGTTGGGAGGGTGGGGTAGAATGGTGCTGCTGGACTGTTGTTGGGCAGGGGAACAAAAGGTTGTAACAAGTTGATAACTGGAGGGAACTACGAGTACTATTACCCCACTCAAATAGATGTGTATCGCAGTACTGTGAAAAGATAGTTAAGTACCATCGCAAGTGGGTCGCTGATACAAGAAGAGGGATGTATAAACCTTGGCTCAAAGAAGGAACAAATAATAGGGATGTGTTGGGCCACAAGTACACATTTAGTTCCGAGATAAAAAGGAAGGAAGTTGAAGAATAGGTCGGACATTGTTGAGCTTTGGAGAATGTTGAAGGATTTAGAATATGTCCCCCAAAAGACCCTAAGGGACAACCCCCAGGACCCAGTGTTAACCCTGTAACTTGTGTAGTCAGCGATCCGGTCATGGCCCGACTACCCCAACAGCCCTGCCACACCCACAGGGATGTTACCCCCCCATGCAAGCAGCCGCAGGTTACACTAATCCAGATTATGTACCCCACGACAGAGTTCGCACCACATTTTGGTAAGTTCCACAACCCTCAGCAGCAAATGCGTGAACCATTACATTGGCACTACCGTGTTAATCGCACTACATTGAGACCTCCTGCGCAATGTCCTAACAAGCCTATGCTTCAACTGTTCCTGCCTGGTGATACTTCACAGCTGACTTTTAACCTAACAGTGTGTAGCGTTCGCTCCGCTTTGCCAGAGCACACCAACACACGAACCGTAGGCATTTGTGAGCTCTCTTAACCGACTCGGCTTGAATATATACCCTGTTGTCTACCCTAGCTGCTGCACCATAGTACAGTGTGTCACTTTCTGCTTCTACTTTCACCCAGGCAGCCCTCGTAATGAGTCGCATAAAGTTGCATTAATTTGCCTCTCTCCATGTGCTACTGTTTTTACTGTTTTCCATCGATGTCTGACTTATCGACCTAACTGCCCACCCCTCATGCTTATGCCGGCGAGTGTATTTTTCATTTAACTTTATGTCCGATTGAATCAGTTTTATGTATTTGAACTCAACCTACACAGTACCGATACCTGTACCGCCTAACTGCCCACCCCTATTGCTTATGCCTGCAAGTGTATTTGCAACATTGATTTGTACCAACTGTCTTCTTTGCCTGCCTCATTGGCCTCTAGGTCGCAGGTAATACCCCACTATCCTTAACTATGATGGTATACATCACCTTACTCTCACGCATACAGTTCAGCCCAGTCTCCTCTTATCACTACGTCTTCTAGTGCGATACGGTCACTCTTGAACCCTAGTACCCAATTCAACTAGCGGTCCTCTGATAGCCTACTCATTGCTATCTCTACAACTACTGCCTGTCCTCTAATAGATACGCTTCTACGCACCTAACTGGCCTAGGTTTGCCTTCTTACACCCAAGGCCATGTGAGAGCAGGTAGCCCCAACCCTCTGGGAAAGTTGTAGGACCAGCTGCTCCATTCCTACCCTCGCCACACGTCTCGTTCGGAACTGAGACTCCCCTTAAAGCCATCACATCAGCGGACTAGGACAGGCAGCTACCATCGTACCACCAGATCACTTTCCCTCTTGGATGTTCTCCTTTGAACAGGCCCTGCCCCGTGCACCCGACCTACGGGGTGATATTAAGACCTAACTGACTCAATCTACCAGCAGCAAGTGCTCTGGCCTTCATATCTCAAAGACTGCAAACCTACCCGGTCAGTAGCCCACATCCCAAGTGAGACTCCGGGATCTACATGAGTCTTAGACCAGATCCAAACCGTGCTGTGATTATCACCTCACCCACGTCCGCCTCGCTCACCACATAGCCCACCCTACCTGCTACTGCCTCTCTACCACCTCATTAAGGTATGAGCACTCCTCCTACACCAGAGACAACTGCATCCACCAGCGCCATTCTCTCACCTAGAGTGGATCAATAAATTTGCCTAATGTCCCTTCCTCATCCAGCATTAGAAACCCGAGACTCAGATCTAGAATATCTAGACCTCCAGACACTGACATTTACCCACCACCCTTCAACAATTCACCCTCAAGTAATCACTCTAAGCGCCACATCGCAACCCGCGTAAAAGTAAACGCACCACAGACTCACAACTGCATGACCTAACTGGCCTATCCCCCATTACGCTCAATAATTTGGACATAACCACTGCTAAACAGGAGTCACAACAACCCAAGCCTCACCCTCTCAAATGCGCACTCATCAAATCAAGATCACTCAATGTGCATACACTTGACATAGCCAACCTCATCCTGACTAACAACCTTGACCTACTAGCTATATCTGAAACCTGGCTGCATGTTGCCGCCGGACCCGCCCTCTCGCTGGCCATCCCCAACAACTACATGATCCTCAGGACCAACAGGGAACGAAGCCCTTATCGCAAAAAAACAATCAGGAGTAAAACAAGCTCCGACCCACCAAGCATTCAATGCAGGTGATCTTATTGTCAAAAAACCCTCCTCTGCCAAAACCACCCTGACACTAAACATCCTTTACCGTCCACTAGGCCCAGCCTCCTCGCTACAGGAGGTCACCCTACTTCTTACCAACAACGTCAAAGTAGGTTCTAAGATTATTCTACTAGGAGATCTCAACCTGGGCCTTAATAACCCAAAAGACAGTAATGTTCTGGCTCTTGCAAACTATCTCAGAACTAGGATTTCTGCATCAAATTTCTAGCCCTACAGACAACAATGGCAGAACACTTCATTGGATTGCCGATCTTAATTGTGATATTAAGGCCCTCGCTAATACTCCATGTGCCTGGTCAGACCACCACGTAATCACGTTCAACATCCTAGACACACCCACGACACACTCCAGCCCTAGCCGGGCCACCCCAGCCTTAACCAGGAACAAAAAGAACATTACAGCACAAAAGATGCACACGCTTCTTAGCCCCATCACTAACCTGCAGAATACTACTAACCTTAACACTGAAAAGCTGGTAAACCTCTACAACCATACACTTTCTGGGGCCTTAGACCAAGTAGTCCCACTAAAAAGGCAGAAAGTGAAACAAACAGCTCAACTCAACATCTGGTAAGCTTAAAAAATCTACAGAGTACTAAGCAAGCAGTTGAAAGTGCGTGGGAAAAAAACCACCCACCGTCAACAAAGAGAAATTTGCACTAGCATCTACGAATTATGAAAAATGCCATCCGCCAAACCAAACGCGATACATAACAAGAGAATTAGTAATGCTGAATCAGGGACCAAATAACTTCTCCATCCTCCGAGAATTGGAAACCCCCACAACATCTGACGAACAATGCATCAAAGACTGTGTGTTCTAACATTCAAAAAGCATTACTAGACAAAATTACTCTTCTCCAATCCAAAATTGACCTAAAAACACAGTCTCTCTTTAGAAGCTCAAAACTTTAAACCAATGTCAAGTTGACCACAAATAGCCCGTTCCAATTTACTCCGGTCTCAGTACCAGAAGTTATTAAAATTATCAAAAGCCTCAAACCTTCACATTGTCGGGTGATTCGTGCCCACCTACGTTTATCAAAGTGGCAGCTGATATCGCACCGTTCATCACAACATTCATTAACTCATCTTTCGAAATCAGCACAGTCCCAACCAACCTCAAAGATGCTTAGGTTTGCCCATTACTAAAGAAACCTTCTCTAGAACCCAACACACCCACAAACTATCGACCTATCACCACAGTACCGTTCCTACTTAAAATATTGGACAGAGTGGCATACCTCCAAATTCAGAATCACCACAAAAACAACTTCCTCCTTGGCCTCGCCAATCAGGCTTCAGACCGGTCATGGCACAGAAACTGTGCTCATCGACCTGAAAACCCAAATGGAAGAGTTAAGAGATAAAGGGAATGTTGCCCTGCTCCTAGATCGATCAGAGGTCTTTGATCTGGTCAGCCACAAAGTCCTGTGTGCACACCCAATGTCGGATGCGCATTTCTCTGCCAAAGTCACTGCCTGTATTCAATCATTTCTCTCTAACAGGACCATGAGAGTATTCCTTACCACAGCATCTGTCGACCCTGCCCAAGTCCTATGTGGAGTGCCTTAAGGTTAATGCGTCCCTCCCACCTTGTACAATATATTTACAAAACCACTTTGACAATTTAGACAGCCTGGGTATCACCTACACTAATTATGCAGATGATACTCATCCCCCTCTCTGGGTCGTACAGCGCAGACGCCATACTCTTGAACAAAATGTACCAGATCACTCAAGCATGGCTGGCCATTCATGGTCTATGCTTGAATAATGACAAGACAGAACTACTACTGGTCGGCTCTCGAAACCGTCTCAACAAACTGCCCACCCAATTCCAATCATTCATCATTGACAATAATACTATCCAAGTTACCAAGGCAGTCAAAACATTAGGGATATATCTGGACTCCAACCTCAGCCTTAAACAAATCAATGCCACTGCCTCCGCCGTAGAATACACAGCTAGACTAATAGCCTTACTTTCACCCAACAGATGCATCATTTTATCTAGAGCTCTGATCCTATCTAGACTATTGCAATGCCCTTTACAACGGAACCAGTCTTCGAATCATGAACAAATTGCAAGTACTAGAAAATGATGCACTTAGAGCCACCCTCAATTTTCCCAAAAGCTAACCACATCTCAGCCACTAGACAAAAGGTCCAACGGCTTACTATTAAAAATGGAATCATCTACAAAACACTTTCCCTGACCCACAAATGCTTATCCAGCATTGCCCCGAAACACCTAAACTGGAAGTTCTCCAAAAACCACTCTGCCAGGCCTACCAGACCCACCCAGATGAACCAACTAGCGAATCCAAGATACAGACTAGAAAACTCTGGGGGTAAGAGCTTTCCAGTCCAAGCAGCCAAACTATGGAATGCTCTGCCATCTGACATCAGAGCTGTAACAGTATACTGGCTCTTCCGATATAAACAAAAAAAACTGACTTGACGCTCAAGAACTATCCCCGCCATAGAGCTAGTAACAACCCTCAACTGCAACCTACTACATACTGTATACCGAACTGTATTTATTCATTATAAACGCGAAATTTCATCAGCAACCTGCTAAACATTAATTTTACACCTGTATATACTTGCATATAGCTGCAATTTAATTTCTAACTTGTAATCTTGTACCTGTAACTTAACTGCAATCTACCAAACATTGTACTCATTATGTAATATGTAAACCTGAGCCCGGATACCTTTGGAGCGCTATACAAATAAACAAACATTAGTTATGGAGACAGAACAGGGCGAGAAGAGAGTCCGAAACAGCGCTTCAAAGGACAGAGTTTACACGGGTAATGCTGGAACAGGAAGAGCAGCGAAGAGAGCCAATAGGTACAGATGAATGGAGAGCAGGTGATATTTTATTCTGACTTGACAGCAGAGCAACTGAGGATGTACATGTCAAAACAACAGATGAGTGAGTGGGACTACAGGGTGCTGAAAGTTTAGACTATGAGTCAATTAGAACAGATGCACGAGTAGTGGAGGAGGAATGGACAACAGAGGAGGCGTAAGGGGGAGGAGATGCTACCCAGGGTGACACCTAGAGTAGATAGTTTATGGGGTCCACGGCTCAGATCATAACCAGGTCGCATGGCGGTGGCAAAAGGGGAAAACATTATCAGCCAAGCACACAGGAACACAGCTATCATTGCTACACAAAGGTTACGGAGGAGCACAATACATGCCCTGGCCATACATGGATAGAAATAATTAGATTAAGGCACTGCCATCACTCACAGCCGGAGTAGGCAAGTGGATATATACACTTGGAAAAACAGACCAGAAGGCATTACAGTAGCAGTAGGATATATGAAACATTTGTTTGCTGCATTGCTAGGAGACCAAGCAGATATTTGGAGGAGAGCAGGTTACCCAGGGGTACAAATGGGGGGTGATAATCATGACAGAGCACATTTTAATGATCGTTAGGCAAAAGTAGGGGCTGCCATAAGGACAGCGCATCCCAACACAACAGATATAAATTAAATGATGGCATGCACTATGAAACCAGACGGAGATCCTGCACAATATATAAACCAAATTCTAGAGATGTGGAGGGCAGAGATAGGAGAACCAGGGAATGAAAAAATGGCAATATTTTAGTTAAACGACAGACTGCCAAAGGATGTACAGAAAGATTTGGACAAAGTGGTTGGGATTGAGCCTAGAGGATGGGCAGAGATTCAGGTAATAATGGTATACCATTGTCGGGGAAGGCAAGAGAAGGAAGTAGTGGATAACGCACAGAAGGCTGAAGCTAAGTTAATACAGAAGAAATGTGCAGAGTTGAGCATAGATGAAGCAGTGATTACGAGCCCGCCTGTATAGCAGGTGTACACAAGGATGGCATCAGAGTGGATAGAAGGGTACCAGGGTTATCTAGATTATAGAGGTAATCAGGGAGGTTATCAATGAGGGAGGGGGGGTTTCAAGGAGGACAAGGTTGTCAACGAGGATATGGCGGGATGAGCAGAGATTGAGGGCGGGGCTGTGTTGGTCATGTGGGAGAATAGGGCATTTTGCACGAGAATGTAGAAGTAGACAAGCATATTCTTATGATCCCAGCAGACCAGCAGTTCCGCTTACATGCCCCCCACTATCAGGGATGATGCCTCTGAGCACCCTGTATGGCCCAGGTCCTGCACAGGCGCCCCAGCAGAAACAGGGAAGTATCAGGCATCATCAGCACAACATATGCAACCCACAGCCCCCAAATACAGTACCAGCATATGTGCAACAGCAAACACAACGGTCAGTACCTCAAATGTGGGACAAAAACCCACTGCCAAACGGCAGTGACGCACTATACAGGGACAAGTGTGGGAGGTAACCCCTTACTGTTCCCGGGGTCAAACGCTTATACAGATTAGAGCAGCCCACAGAGAGCACAGACGTGCCCAGTACGGTCAATCACTGCCGACCCAGAAGATGAATCCCTGGTAGGTGTTCAGATACGTAACAAATCATTTGTTTTCATGGTTTATACAAGTGCAACAAAATAATGCATAAAGGAAGGGTCCTTTCTCTTAGATAATGGACACGCAAGGCTTAGCTGGGACAATCAAATCTGATCCCTTTACAGAAGATTTACCAATTAAGGTAGGTCAAGAGGTGTTAGCCCCACTGTTATTTTCAGCAGAGACATCAATGAACTTGTTAGGTAGGGACCGGTTAAGCAAGCTAAATATGACAATTTCATTCACAGAGGAAGGGATAGTGCATTCCACACCAGGAATGTTATTCTGGGGTTGTGGTAGTAACACAAGCATTGATTATTGATGAAGCTTCTAGAGGAATACCCTTGCAGCCAGATTTGTTCCTGTATGGAGCGACAGTGTTGTTGAGTTGGGTGCCTGGTGACAGAAACAAACCATGGAGAGTTGTCTGAATTTTTATTCAGGCCAGCAGTTACCAAAGACCATGCTCCGGGTACAAATGTCACTTTAAACTTGGAAGCAGTGATGATTGCAAACTACAATGTAATGTTAATAGAGGTTGACAAGGAGGGAGATGAGTGACATAAAATAATGTGTCTTTACTCACTAAAAGGAGTGTCAGATGGACACTATTTTTAAGATAATGGAGAGATTATTTTTACGATATGCATTCTGTGTCAAATAATGGTTGCGCACAGACAGGTACCCCATCATATACTTCTTGCAAAATCTAAGATATGGCAGAGGTACCCAGCACTTTTTTGAACTGACAATCCCCATGATGTAGGGCTTTTGAAGAACATATAAGCAGTGCACATGAAGCTGAAGCAGACGTGGGAACATTTTAGACAATTGTGGCATTATGGAAGCAGGGTATTATTGTACCTTCAAAGTCCCCATGAAACATGGAGATATATACTGTCACACAAGCAAAAGGGTTGAGTTGGAGGATGATACAGGACCTCCGCCTATTGAACAATATTGTAGAAGCTGAATCTCCAGTAGTACCAATTCTTGCCGCGATCCTTAGGAATATACCAATGGAGGCCACACATTTCACCGTTGAAAAATGCATCATACTCCATTCCATTGCACCCGGATTCGCAATACCTCCCAGCGTTTACATATCGCGGGAAACGATTCCAACACAGAATACTTCCTCAAGGGTACTATGAGTCCCCTAGCATTTTCAACAGAGAACTACATATGGACCTAGGTAACATATGTACAGAGTACTATTAGTATGTATAGGGCCTCTGTGTGCAGCACTATAGAAGACTAGTTTAGAAAAGCTGCAGTGACACTGCTTGCAGAGAAAGGATACAAAGTATGTAAGGAGACAAAGCAATATTGTCACAAGGAAGCAGTGTTTTTGGAACAGATATCATCTGCAGGAAAGAGTTATCCTAGAGAGCAGCTGCAGCACAGAACAACCCACAGCCAACCACAGTTAAGAACATGCAGCAGTTTTTGGATTGTTTAACTATTGTAGACCATGGATATTCGACTTCTCTGGTTTTCACAAAGCCTCTGCTGCAGTGACTCAAGGAATCACAGAAAAGCAAAGGAACACTTACATGGACAGGAGAAAAGATTACATGTTTCCAGGAACTAAAGAATGCTATAAGTAATGTACAGGTACAGGCAACGCATGAGTATAGGAAAGAAAAATATTTGTTTTCACATTCAAACGTGGACAGATCACGACAGCAGTATTGACCCAGTTAACATCTAGGGGACACAAGCCTTTGGCATATTACAGTGGGATATTACATTCAGTAATGCAGGGTCAATGTTTTTGTGAGGAAGTACTGGCCACTGTAGCCTTCACAATCACCATGGGCTGTATAGTAACATTAAATGAGGAGCATGCAGTCTTTGCAATTCTTGAGCCATCCAAGTTCACTCTAACTACACAAAGGGCCTCTGCATATGAGTTTATTTTGTCAAGCCAGACCAGTCACATTGTACGGTGTCATACTGTTAGGCAGAAACCTGTGCAGTTCCCTTAGGGACCACTGCAAAAGATTTAAGACTACAGATGTTTGGCAGTAAACCCACTTGGTAGCAGTCTGTACCACACAGATTCACTTGGTAGCTGTGGCTGAGCAGTCAGACTTCCCTCAAGAAGAGTTAGGCAGTATATAGAGTATAGGTACAGAGATACAGTAGCACAAGCAAATACTGACCAGAGCTTTGGTGTAAAAGTATATCATTATTTATTTAAAGACACACTTGTAAATTACACTAGCATAAAGAGAAGTAAATTCAGCACACAGTCACTATTATATACATACAACCCTAATTACTTATTAGACAAGTCTTAGTGAGAAACACCACTTATTTTCAGACATAGGTGAGCGCTTAACAGAAGATGGCACTCTAATAAGTTATTAAAAAGGGAGGGAAAAAGGCAGAGTTGTGGAAGCACACAAATGTCAACACTTTTAGAAGAACCACAGTAAGGCAGGATGGACAGAGTTCTACTTGAGAGCAAGGAAGTCAATTGCAAGGCCTAGCTCTTGGAGAGAGCAATCAGAAGGGGTCCAGGTTCACAGAGTGGGGTTATGCCCAAAAAGTCTTGTAGATAGTTCGCACACAAAGGATGAAATTAAAGTCAGGAAAAGTTAGCTAGGTTGTCCCAGGCCAGCCCAGGTTAGAAAGTCGAGGCTTTACTGTCACCCCGAACAATCTGTCGCAAAGGAAGCTGGGCGGGACACAGTACCTTAAGTGTGAAGGGGGCCGTTGTTCCTGGCAGCGGGTGCAAGTCGGTGTTTCGTCCAGAGGAAGAGGTGGTCTCGCCGTGGAGGAAAGATGAAGGTCGTTGCACTGCCAGGGAAGAAACCAGCCTGCGGAGTTCTTTTGATTAAAAGGTACTACCCTTCTCTTCGCGGTAGTGGTAAGCCGTGGTATTCCGGTTGCCAGGGTGCTTGGCACGGGTAAGGCGGCCACGAGATGCTCCAGGGAGGTGAAAAGAAGGCAAAACTGGTTATCCCCACCAGTCAAAGGAAGAAGACTCCTCTCTGTCGTCGGGGAAAGTGGCGAGACGGTTCAGCAGGGCTCCACCGGTGGTGTCGTCGTTGCAGGTCGGCTCAGCTTCTCCCTCCTCGGATTCTTAGGTCCTGTGGCGACTTCTGAAGTTCCAGTCCCCAAAGCCCTGCTTTTATGCAGCAAACCCCCATTCATTCAGCCTAGCTGTCAATCAAACATGCTAAGTGGTGAGCCGCCCGGCTCACCACTTGGGCCAATCACACAAGAGTGCGACTTGAGTTGCTAAGGCAACTCAGTCCAGGGTGCCTAAACCCCCTCCCGCACCCCCTGTGGTACCCAGACAGAGTGGCACCACTTTTGGAGGCTTCTGTGGAGAAGCCCGCCAAAAAGTGAAACAAAGGGCTTGACTGGGGTTGGAGTCACAGAAGAGAACACAAACGCCATTTTTGAATCGAGTTCTGGCAAAAAATACCAACCGGTGAATTATTAAATAAATAAACCGGCGGTATGTTCGAGGCTATAAGAATTAAATAATTAAAGTTGGTAGCCTCCTACAATGGGAAAATCCCACAGAGATATATTCGCGGTCGAATATAAAAAGTAGTATCCACTGCCACAAGCCAAAACTCGATCAGGGGGGAAGGACACATTCCCCCTCGAACAACAAACCCCGGGGTAATCGAATTGCCCCGACCAGTACGTCCACAATATGATGGTTTGTACTGGTTTCTGTTCATAATTTGGGACTAGTAAAGCCAATGGTGACTTTACATGCCCTGGGAGACAGTCAGTCCCAGGGTATGGAGTCTATGTTGGGGGGTCGCTACGACACCCCTGGGTTACGGCACAGAGGGTGCTGTGTAACCCACCTCAAAAACACATGAGACCCTATGGAGTAAAAGACCCCATAGCCCATAAAACACATGGAAAGATAAAGGAACACCTCAAATCATGTCTAAGAGTGGGAGTAAAAGAGTCTCTTAGCAGGAGAAAAAATAAACTGCAAAAATCCAGCAAAGCTGCTGGGGGACTCACTAGGTTTGGGAAATTAGCCTTTACAGAGAATCCTCCCTAACACATACAGTAAACCCTGCCACATTTATTGAATACCTATTCAGCCAGGGGGGGGAAGTGCATGATTGTGTTCCATATGAAGGTCCTGAGGATGATTTAACACAGGCAGGAAACATGCATTTGAAGGGGAGGTTCTTTTCATTGTTGCGTCATCAACAATAGATCAGGAGATGTGACAGATGCAGAACAAAGCTAAAAACCATCAAGCACACCTATTAAAAAAAAGTGTTTTGGTTAAGTAAAGATTCTTCAACCCTTTTAGTTGTTGGGTTTAATGTTATTCGGAGTGCAGGGAAGAAGTACTCAGCCTTGGTACCTAGGCTGGACAATATAACAAGGGAAAAAAATGGTTTCCTAAATCAGGAAACCCACGTCCCCTGCACACCATCTATAAGGTTAATGCCTGTATATATTTTTTACTGTTAGAGGCAGGGTCTGTTGCTCTAAACTCCAGAAGTGGAGTTGAAAGTTGAAGTCCAGATATTTCCTCTTGATTTAGAGACTGGTTTGCTGAACAATGATTGTATATTTTTGAGCTTATTGCACCAAGGTGATTTTCAAAAGAAGTACAATTAGTAGATGACAATTCAAATGATCTTAAACAAACATTTGTTAAAAAACATTTTGGTTGACTGGCCCAACACGTTTCGAGTTTACTTATACTCTTCATCAGGGGCAAACATTCTTTTTCTGACAAAGTTCTATGAAAGAAGAAAAATATTCCAAGATTAATTACATATTTCAGTCTGTATTATATTCATACATGGATTAATCTAAACATTTTAACAATAATATGAATCAGTGGCTCAAGGCTATAACCTCCATAATTTCAAAATACATTTCATACTGTATTAGGTAAATGACAAGCATGTCTCTATTACCCTTGCTGTCCAAACTTCAAATCAACATCTATTGGGTTTGTCACCCGAATCTCTGGACTCGTGAATTTATACCTAAAGTCAAACTGGTGTTGTGAACTAATCGTGCTAAAATAATAAGGGACACGTGCTTAGTACCTCTGTGATAAATTCAAGTTAAGGTGCTTCCGTTTTATGGTACTATGGTAACTGAGAATGGCTCACTTACTATCCTTAAAAGTGATCAGGAACTGGTTTCACCAATCTGTATCCTCCGTTTAGCCTGCTACGTTGCTATGTTCTGGTCAGCATGGAGTGGGCTGAAGCTGTTCCCCGGTACTTTTAGTCCATCCCTAGTATCAGAAAATTGTATGGAGAGTAATTATGTTAAGTATCTAGTTGGTCAAAAGTCTATCCTATTTGCATGCATTAAGATCACCAACTTACTTTTTAGTTTGGTCTGGTCAATCTGTCATGTGATCAGAAAAAGAGCTTCTTTGTATGTTTAGGTGAAGGATGGGCCAGGATGCTATGGCTTCATGTGGTGAAGCTGCCATCCCTAATACCAGGGAAAAATAAAAAAAAATATATAGGTAAGTATCTAATAAGAAGGATTCTGTTCCATTAGCCGTGCTGCATGCTGACTTACTTGTTTTTATTTTCCAGGTCTTGTCTCTAGAAATCCTACAGGATCGGGAGTGCGTGTCTGCTGCAGGAGCAGTCAGGTCCGCGTCTGCCATATTGTATGTGAAAAAGGGGTTTAAATACCCACGAGTAGAGTAATTCGCGCATGCGTGAAATGACATCATACAATGACTGCGGGCGGCCATTTTGAAATTATGACATAATTCGCGCTTGCGTGAAATGACGTTTCATAATGGATTTGTTTATGGTTTAAGAATCTAACTGCCATGGTGTCTGATGTCAATGACATCTGTAATATTTACTGCCTTAAGTAAGTATACACTAGAGGCACCGAAAACATGCTATTAGAAAGTCAAGTGGGCATGGACTGTTTCACGTCACGTAATGCTGCAAATATTTGTGTTTAAAGAGCCTTACTGCCATGGTGTTCGAAGTCAATGACCTCTGTTAAATGAACTGCCTTAGGTAAGTGTATACACTGAAGGCACCAAACACACATTTTGAAAGTAAAGTGGGCATGAATTGATTCATGTCACGAAAATGCTGCAAAAGTGCGGAGGTGCTTGGGGGGAATTAAACATTTTTACCTCTTCCCTCGTTCTGTGGAATTGTGTCCAATTTTTGTATATTGAGAGCAAAGGCTCAGCTGTTCCAATCTATTCAGAGCTCACTAGGATATAGTGGATCTGCGAGAAGGGTGAGGGAGAAGAACAAGTTCCTTACCAACTGGTAACGTTCTTTCGATTGGATGTTCTTCCAACGTATTCCTCATCTTAGATGTATTCCATCCAGCTTTGCTGCTTTTCGGAATTTTTTTCGGCAGAGGGCGCCGCGCGTCGATGTCGTCGAGTCGATGGTCCCTCCAAGGCCTCCTTCGAGAGTGACGTCATCGGGTGTATAAGTAGCACCCGCGGCGCCCGTTGGCCTCAGTTCTGTTTTTCCCCCTTTTATCTTTGATCTTGTACTGTGTAGATTGTGCCGGCAGACAGGTATGAGCCTTGCGAGATTTGAGATGGCAATAACCCGGAAAACTCTACAGAGGGGTAGGCTGGGAGGGCGATGAGGAATACGTTGGAGGAACATCCAATCGAAAGAACGTTACCAGTTGGTAAGTAGCTTGTTCTTCGAGTGGATTGTGTCCTCCAACGTATTCCTCATCTTAGATAGACTCCCAAAGCAGTATGGACAATTCCTCTGAAGGAGGTGGTAGATTTTTCAATACTGTTAGATGGCCAAGTATAGTACTGCTTTTCCAAATGTTAGCTCCCTAGACTGGGAAGCATCCAGGTTACAGAATTTTGAGAAGGTGTGTAGCGAAGACCAAGTTGCTGCTTCTCAAATGGATCTTATTGGAACACCTCTTTGAAGGGCTGTGGAGGAGGCGATGCCTCTGGTGGAATGAGCCCTTAACCCTTACGGAAGGTCTTTTTGAGCTAGTCTGTAGCATTCTGAAATGCAAAGCACAATCCAGCGTGAAATTGTCTGTTTTGTCACCGATTGACCCAGTTTCCTTCCTGCGTAACCTATAAACAGCTGGTTGTCCACTCCAAGTCTGGAAAGCCTAGAGATGTAAAAGCTTCAAGCTCTTTTCGGATCCAACCTGTGTAATCTTTCCTCCTCCTTCGAAGGATGGGGTGGAGGATAGAATGCGGGTAAGGTAATTTTCTGACTTAAATGAAAATCAGATATTACTTTCGGTAAAAATGATGGTTTTACCCTCAACACAACTCTGTCCTTATGGAACACAGTATAGGGTGGCCCAGAAGACAGTGCCTGCAATTCACTCACTCTTCTTGCTGATGTTAGAGCAACCAAGAAGGCTGTTTTCCTCGTTAGTATTCTTAATGGACAAGTATGCATAGGCTCAAAAGGAGCACACATTAAGAATTTTAGGACTAAATTTAGATCCCAGATCGGTACTTGAAATGGGTGAGGAGGAAACACATTTGTGAGTTCTTTTAAGAATTGTATTATCAAAAGGAATTTTGAAGTAGGAGCATTCTTCTGATGAGCGCTTGAAAATGGAAAGCGCTGCAAGGTAACCTTTTATTGTTCCTATATTCAGACCTCTATGTGATAGGGTCAGAAGGAAAGATAATACTTCCGGAATAGAACATAGAAAAGGATCCACAGTCTTTTCTCTGCACCAGTTGCAAAACTTTTTCCAACAACAACGGTATAGAGACTTTGTTGCAGGCCTTCTTGCCGAAAGCAACACCTCCATAACATCTGGAAGGTTCCAATCCCTGTATCTCAGCCTTTCAGATACCAAGCATGAAGGTTGAGCGTTTTGACCTCTGGATGGAGAACCTGACCCTCCATTTGAGAGAGAATGTTCTCTCTCTGAGGAAGACGTACTGGAGGACAGATGGACATGTCTAGAAGGTCCGGGTACCACGTTCTCCTGGCCCAATCCGGGGCAATTAGGATCATGCGGCTCCAAAACCTTCTCAGCCTCCTGATTACCTGAGGAATGACGGGAATCGGAGGGAACGCGTACAATAGTGGGAAATTCCACTCCACCACGAACGCGTCCCCCAGGGCTCCTCTCGGGGGAAATTCCCTTGAGCAATACCTTTCGCATTTTCGTTGATTCCGGTTGCCAACAGGTCTACTTGAGGGGTTCCCCAAAGGGCGAAGATCTCTTGAATGACTTCCTGAGCCAGTTCCCATTCGTGGGATACCGTGCTCTGCCTGCTCAGAGCATCTGCCGTCATATTCTCTTTCTGCTAGATGAATTGCAGTTAAAGAGATTCCTTCCTGAATCGCCCAATACCAGAGCTGCATTGCCTCTCTGCATAGGGGTAGTAACCACCCCCCCCCCACCTCCTCTCTTGTTTAGGTAGTGCATGGCCACTATGTTGTCCGTCACTATCAGGACATTCTTTCCCCTGACAGATGGTAGGAAGGCCTTCAGCGCTAGTCTGATTGCCCTCAGCTCTAAAAGGTTGATAGGTAGTTTGGACTCCGATGGAGACCAAGGACCGTTGATTGTTAAATCGTTGGCATGAGCTCCCCACCCCAGGAGTGAGGCGTCCGTCACTACTGTGATCTTCGGCCATGGTTGCCAAAAAGGTTCTCCTTTTAGGATGTTCTCTGTACAGGTCCACCATAGAAGGTCTAGTCTGACCTTGTTCGGAATCTGAAGAAGATCCGTCATTTGACCCGAGAACTGGGACAACTGAGTCTTTAGGGCCCATTGAAGGGATCTCATCCTCAAGCGTGCCTCTGGCACCAGAAAGATGCAGGATGCCATGAGGCCGAGCAACCTTAAAAAGTCGTAAGCTTGGAGATTTTGGGCATTTTGGAATTTGGAAACCATCTGAAGAATGTCTTGAGCCCTCGGTTTGGGAGGCGACCTCTTTCCCAAGGACGCGTCTAATACAGCTCCTATGTACTGAAGCTGTTGGGAAGGTGTCATCTGTGACTTCTTGAAATTGAGGGAAAAGCCCAGTTCGTGGAGGAAGTGGCAGGTACTTTCAGATGATCCAGTGCTTGCTCGGCAGAACGCGCTCTGATCAACCAATCATCCAGGTAGGGGTAGACATGAATCCCCCCTCTCCTGAGGTGCGCTGTCACCACTACCATTAACTTGGTGAAGACCCTCGGGCGGAGGTCAACCCGAAAGGCAGGACTCGAAACTGATAATGTGAGTCGCCAACTACGAACTTCAGGTATTTTCTGTGTTTGAGATGATTTGGCACATGAAAATAAGCATCCTGGAGGTCCAATGACACCAACCAGTCCTGAACTTGAAGGGCCTAAAGGACTTGAGAAAGGGTAACCATCTTGAACTTGTCCTTTCTGAGGAACCTGTTCAAGTTTCTTAAGTCCAAGATGGGTCTCAGTCCTCCGTCCTTTTTGGGGATCAAAAAATAGAGGGAGTACCATCCCTTGTTCTTCTCCGCTGCCCGTACTCGTTCTATAGAACCTTTCTCCAACAGGGTTAAAACGTCCTGCTGTAGGAGCGGGTTTGAAGACTTCAACGGGCATCTCCATGGTGGATTGCTTTGAGGTTGCGTTAGAAAAGGAAGGCAGTAACCTTGGACTATTATTTTTGAGCCCAACCATCTGAAGTAATGGCTCGCCATTCTTGCAGATGCTGTGACAGCCTGCCCCCTACAGGTGTTTTGCGATGCAAGCCCTCAAAGTGGTTTTGTGGCGGATGCTGCAGCCGCTGATGGCAGAGAGGCTGCAGCTGGAGCTGGTTTAGCATGTTATCCTCGTCCACCACGAGTGGCCTTTTTCTGGCCCCTTTGACTGGCCATTCCTCTCACCTTTCCATATGAGGTGTAGTAACGATAGGATCGTCCCCTCCATGGCTGACCTTGCGCACGAAAAGGCAGAGGTTGCCCAATAGCAGCTCCTAAAGATTTGGCAGCTGCTTTTGAGGTCTGCAACCTCTCAAGGCTCTAGTCAGCCTTGTTGCCAAAAAGGTGAGACCCATCAAAAGGCATGTTCAGAAGGCGGTTCTGTACGTCCGGTGCGAAACCAGACTTCCGTAACCACGCAAATGTGCACATTACCGTGCTAATGCCCATGGACCTGCTTACCATCTGCCGTGTCCAGTCCAGATTGAAGGGATTCCTGCATGGCTTCCTTCCCATCTCTAACGATGGCTAGGAACCCTTCTCTTTCTTCCCCTTCTGGTATGTGCTCTGCCGCCATTGTAATGCACTCCCAAAGAGTGTACAAAATTTTGCCAAGGCACATGTGGAGTTGGCAGATTTTAATGCCATGCTCCCGGCTAAAAAATACCTTCCGTGCCCAACCATCCACACGCTTATCGTCCCTGTCTGGAGGGATAGACTGGTATGCAAGTTTGTTAGAAGCTGTGGCTGCCTGTATGACCAGACTCTCGGGAGTTGGGTGTTTGGACAGATAGCCGGGGTCGCTACTGGCCGGGCGGTATTTTGGAGGTGAGGGATTTATTTACCGGAGGAATAGAATCCGGAGTTTACCAATTCTTGGCCACACTATTTTGCAGGGCTACATGAAAGGGTAGTACTGGGTCTTCGGGTGGCCCATGGTCCAATATATCTGTTAAATCATACTGGATGAATTGGGCTGATGGTCTAGCCCATCCTAAGTAATCTACTACCTTTGTCATTAATTGACAGGATGATGGACTGGCATGCTCTCCTGGTTCTGGTCTGCCAAAGTCGTTTTCAGGAGATGTGTCAATGCCACTTGCATTGTGTAATGATTCCACCAAGTCCCTCATTCTGCTTTCTTCTGAAATCAAGCATTCTGGGACATTTGGGGTGCCATATTCCAGCCCAAAAGGTACATTCTCCTCATCAAATTTCTCCTGTTCCTCAAATATTGAGGTCAGGGATTTGAAAACTCCTTTCTGGGGAGAGGCTTGAAAACCTTCTCTGGGAGAGGAGGAGGAAGAGGTCTAGTACCTGGCTCTGAGGACAATACAGGTTTTGTAACCTTATCCTTCTCTTTTTCTGGCTTCCCTGGCTTGGCTGGAGCCTTTGGCGCTGAGGGTTTCTGCATCGACGACACCATGGTCGACAGGGTCTGCTTCGAGGCGACCTTCGAAGATTTTCCCTTCGAGGTATGATGGGTCTCGGACGGCGTCGATGACCTCGAGCGGTCGACTCGAGCGTTTTTCACTCAGCGTCCTGGAAGGTTCCCTATCCTTCCTTTTTCGATCACCCGGGCTCGAGGGGGCGCGAGTGTCGGAGCGATGACGCTCCCGGCCGGCTTCCGAAGAAGGTGCAGACGAAGGCTTCGCTTTTTCAAACACCTCCATCATTTTGACCCTGAATGCTTCCCACTCTTCTGCAGATGAATGTTTCGTGGGGCATTTCATCTTTTTTGGAGACTCATCTGATGACGAGGTGGAGGGAGACCTGTGGCATCATTTCTTCGATCTTTTTGACGAAGACGACGAGCGATGGGAATCGCTACGGGACCTCGATCGATGCCTTTCGCGTCGAGGAGAATTCTACCCACAGGATCTCGACGCTAGAGGTTTTTCGACTTACCTGTAGCTTTTCTCTCCTCTCTCGCAAGGCCTTCCCTGTCATCGCCCGACACTTCGTACAGGCCTCCATGTAGTGGCCTTCTCCGAGGCACCACAAACACTCTGCGGGTCCGTGATCGACCTTTTTGACCCGCACCATTTGCACTTTTTGAATCCTGATTTCGGGGTCGTGGTCGGCGTCGATGACAAGGACATATTCGTTATTATATATTCTCACACAACTCGAGGCGCGCCAAATGTCCAAAGCAACGTATACTGTGGAAAAACGGAACTGAGGTCAACGGGCGCTGCGCATGCTACTTATACACCCGATGACGTCACCCTCGACAGAGGCCTTCAAGGGACCATCGACTTTGACGCACGGCGCCCTCTGCCGAAAAAATTTCCGAAGAGCAGCAAAGCTGGATGGAATACATCCAAGATGAGGAATATCTAAGATGAGGAATACGTTGGAGGAGGCAATCCACGCGAAACGTGGTTTCTGTATATTAGCTGTGAATGGCACCATGACTGCGAGGTCTGGGGAAAAAAAATACAACCAAAAGGTAGGTGGCGTCTACTGGTCAAGATTTACGATTGTTAATGTCCTAAAAAGATAGATAACTACAGGAAACTGAGAATAATGACTCAGAGCCATGTTCGTCATTGGTCCCTTAGACGGAAAGTAACATGCATTACATCAGGGAGAGAACATTTACTGGAAGGGTAGTATGAGTTTCTAATTAAAAAGAGGTGACCAACACATTATTCAATAGAGGCAGCAGAATGGACTGCATTAATTGAAGCATCAGAAGCATCACAAGGGTGTTTAGTAACCATATACTCCGACTCCATGTACGTTACCACCACTGTACATTGCAGGGCAGTCCAAGTGGAATTGCACACCTGTGCAGCATTCAGCCTTGTTGGAAAGATTAATGTATGCCTTTTACCACCCAACACTAGTGGCAGTGTTTAAATGCACCACCCACACCCAAAATACAGAGCCCGTTTAACTCAACAATCATGCCGCAGAGGGGGTCGCCAAAGAAGTAGCGTATTTACGAGAACCTGATGTCACCACCTATCATGAGGTAGCAATTCAACAGCTGCAGCTAGCAATACCTTATATAGCAGTAGCACTTACACAAATATTTGAATTACAAGGTCAGGCAGCCCAGGATGAGAAGGACCTGTGGGTTAAAAGGAGGTGCTCACTTTCTCCAACTGACTTCGTATGGCGACAAAACTACAGGTAAAGTAGTAATGCCATGGGAATTGCTCATGGTTGCTCTTGAGCAAATGCATCACCCAGCGAATACTTCTAAGCAGCATATTGCAGCTGTTGTTCCAGAGGTCTGGTTTGGCCCCAACTTGCATGAATAGGTTAATGAATTTGTGGAAACTGTACTAATTGTCACCTTTATAGTGCAGGACACACCCTCAGTACGTTGCACGGCACATTAACCCATCCAACTGGACACTTCCAAGAACTTCACATTGACTACATGGACATATTAAGCGGGTGCATTTCGGTTACCTTATTGTTGTTTGCCCATTTTACCAATGGATTGAGGCTGGCTTTCGCGCATAACCAGATGCTAAATCAGCAGATATGTTTTTAGTATGCAAGGTTTTTCCTTGCTGGGGTATATGTGAAGTTCTAAAATCAGATACTTTTACCCACTTTAACGATTTGATTAAGGAAATTGCATCCCCGCTAGTGACAACACAAGTTGTGCTCAATTTGCCACCCTCAGGCCAACGGGCTTGTGGTGTGATTGAATGGACTGTTGAAAACAAGGTTATCTAAATGTGTACTAGATTAAGGAGGGATTGGCTGCATTGTCTCCCTCTGGCTCTGTTCAGCCTAAGAATGCATCCAAGTAAAGACCACTACTTGTCCCTGCACAAGATTGGGACAGGAAGAAGAATGCACATCACTCTCATACCTACACGCACAGCATCAAGAAATATTGTGGGAGGCGTTTCAGGGGTATTTGAGTGAGCTAACAAAATGCATAAAGCTCGTCTCAACAGATTGCTCCCAAAAAAGAGAAGACACAGCTAAGACTTCATCAACAGATGCAGTGAGCTTACCAGCACCAGATACCAGGTCTACGTAAGGTACTTTGTGAGGCGGTGGCACTAAAATCAGTTCTAGGGCCTGTATACCCCATCCAGTTTGTGTGAAGGTGTTGTGATATTGGGTTCACTTGTCTGATGTCAGGAAAGCACCCAGTACTGCTCCACCTTCTCAGGAGAATGAAGAACCCATTGAGTAATATAACAGTACGCTGTACAAACTAGCATTAGAGCTACTGGCTGTGTTCCTTAGGAAGGAGTATGCAGAAGCAGGAATAATGCTGGACAGGGTGGTACACCTGGTCTCCCTGTACACAGATCATATGCTGCTGTATGTAAACAGACAAGATGACAACTTACAACACTTTTTAGAGGTCATTGACCAGTTCACCATGTAATCAGGGATCAGAGTGAATTGGGAGAAGTCCTGTCTGTTCCCACTTGCAGGTCTTAAGGACCTCAGTGAGCAGCAACTACCCAGATTAGGACTCCGGTGGGAGACAAAAACCTTCCGCTATCTAGGCATTAATGTGTGGCATGACCCAGTGGCCTCGCATAAGAATAACACGCAGAAAGCCATGGAAAACGTGCCTGGCTCCTTGAGTTCTGTCCTGAAGATGATCATACTTCCCCGTCTCCTGTACTGCTTCACCAATGTGCCTTACAGCATACCTGCAGCCTTCTTCAGGAGGTTGAATGCACTGATGAGAGAATTCATGTGGGAGGGAGGAAGAAACAGAATCACCCCAAGCACTCTGCAGAAAGACTATAATGAGGGTGGGATGAAAGTGCTCCACTTCGAGTACTATTTACCAGGGCAGTTGCAGGATGTGGTGCGCTGCCTGGGAGACGAAACTTCACAAGACATTTTGTTGCTACAGCCGTTGCTGAGGTAATACTTTTCGAAGGAAGTACTGTGGGTGAAGGAGCTAGTCTTAGAGAGACTCACAGCTGAGCAGAGATATGTGGCATAAAAATTGGAAGCTGTCAGGCAGCCCAGATCCAAGTTCAGTGCACGTCGCCTTGGTGGGGATCATTAGTGGAGTGCATTGGGGCAATATAGAAGACACTGGGAGGACAAAGGAGCAGCCAAAGTCAGACCTAGTAAGAGACGATAAAATAATAGCCTTCCAGGCCATGGTCAGCGACTATGGCATCCATGAGGGCCAGTTCCTGATCTTTTAGGCATGGTCAGGAGAAATCGGGTGGAGATGGCTGGGGCCGCAAAATGAGGTGGGAACCAACTAGAAATTGGATACCATGTATGACGTGTCAGAAGGGGGACACATGGTCTCTAGACTATATGATTTGTTCTTGGACAGTTTGGAAGCAAAAAAACTGAAGGTGCACAGCAAGTCTGAGACAGATATAGGGAGAGCTTTTACAGAGAGAATGGAAGAAGGCACTGCTTTATACCAAACAAGAATCAAGGAACGCCAGATTTAAACTCACCCAATTGTATGTTACTCACAGAGCATATAGAGTCCACACAGGTTGCCTCGTAGAGGGACAGGGTCACCTGGCCTGACCAAGATGCACACAGGAGGGAGCAGACTGATGCATTTTTTGGGTGTGCCCAGTAATTAGGACATTTTGTGGGGGACATAGCAGAGACGGTGGCATGGGGAGGCATCCAGATGCCGATGTGGCCCCCAGAGTATTGTTTGTTGGGATTGGGAGACATGACGCTCACCTTACTAATAAGGAAAGATCTGATTTGTGTATTAGCGAAACGCAGAACTGCCATGGCGTGGAAATCAGCTGACGGCCCTAGACGGGAAGCCTGCTGGGTAGATCCAAGACGATGCTCACTAGCGGAGACAGCAGTGTGGCATAGAGCGCTCCAGAGGGAAAGCATGAAAAGAATGAGGTAGTTGAAGCCTGGACCACTCCGACACAGAGCACGTTTGCCCATGTAGTCGAACAAATGTGAGGAGGGAGCACACAGACTGTTGGGTAGGAAATGTTGTGGGAAGTGGCCAGTCTGCTGGAAAGCTGAGAATGGGGAGAAATGTTGATACCCCTGGGAGATGCTGAAACTGTTATGCGATTGCATCACTGTAATGACATGGTGCAACGTGTCGATTTGTTTTGTCTGTTAAGAAAATAAACAGGTTTAAAAAAAAAAAAACACAGTTGTCATGATCCCTGTCCCTAACCTTCTTAGGCAAAACACTGGAGCCAGGCTACGATCCTCCATAGTGGCCTTAAAGGCCTCCCCATCTCATCTGGGACCCTCTTGGAGTCAGTCCTGGTGCCTTTGGCGCCAGGCTCATAAATGTTCAGAGGAAAGACTTGAGAACTGGACTTGGTAATGGACTTTGGTGCAATATGGATGCCCCAACTGTGCTATGCGGTCTAGCTTTTTAGGTGAGTTAAGCCTAGGGATACCTGGAGGCTATATAAACCATGCCCGGGCAGAGGAACACGCTTCCCGTTACTCTGTACCTGCAGCGTGACTCACCGCGCTCGGAACGGTCTCCTGAGATCCTTGCCTGCCTTCCTAGAAAAGCGTACCTGAAAGAACAAGAACTTTAGCACAACACTTACCTTGAGTAGAATCCTTCTTCCATCCATCGCCCCTCTGGTCCAGAGAACAGCATCTCGGCGGCGCTATCTCCAATTGCAGGACGCCACATCCTGGGAAGAAGAGAACGAAGGAAAGAGACATTAGTAAGCATTCTCATATTCCGATTCCAAAAACAGCAAGAATAATCACACGCTTACCTACACTCGAGCTGCTCATGGTCACATCCGTTCCAGAGCATACCATCGACCTACAAAGGAGAAAAGACACAGGTTAGCACATGAAGACAATAAGGTGCCGCGCATTACGCTTTACTCACCGCTAATTACTCTCTCAGCCCGCAGCCATTCTGGGACATTGCAGCGACCTGCAAGGGAAAAAGAGACACAGGTCAGCACAAGAAAAAGGTGAATAGTGCTGCGCATCGCGCTTTCACTCACCGCTTCGTACCCAGCCCCTCCAAGCGGCACAACACCATCAACGACCCCTTCCAGCACCTAAAGGGAGAAGGAGTCATTAGGGGCAAGAGAAAAGGACAGTTGATCAAAACCAACAAACATACCTTGTCGGACTGGAGTTACAGCAAGTTCAGACTCATAGGGCCCACACCAGTGAAGCAACTAGGTTGCCCTGCACCCACAACAACGCACCCCTGCACCAAGAAGCAGGACGGAGAGCGCACAATACAAGAAAACAAGGTGAGGCATGGACAAAGGGGAAGGTTTGTTCCTCAAGTTAAATCCGAAATTCCTGTATTTCAGGCCCACTCCTCGGTCAAACAGATTCCAAGGGAGGAGTTTGAGATCGCGAGTGGTCCAATCAGGCTGAGTGGCGTCCCCGTGGCTATCAGGTGAGCGTTACACAGTACATTTAGCACCCTGTTTGATTACAATGCTGCAAGTGATCAATCCTTACAACGTGATGAACTGTGTTGATTATTCTGCATGTTTTTCTATTCTTTCTACCCCTATGCAGAGTCAAGGCTTCAAATGTTGTGTAACATATATATGCTATGTTGTCTTACATTTGTTTTTTCTATATTATCTCCCTAGGTTTACTTTATATGGTTAGGGCATATAAGGGAGGGGAGAGGATTTGGGGAAAGGCATAGATGTACAGAATTCGGGGATGACATGGACCAGGGATACCAAGACAAAGTACAATCAGTATAAGGGAGCAGAACAAGTTACTTACCAAATCTGGTAACTTTCTTTCGATGGGATGTTCCTCTGACATATTCCATATCGATGACAGGTAATGTCCACAGCTGTGCTGCTTCGGGACATTTTCGGCAGAGGGCGTCCTGCGTCAATCCAATGTCCCTCGCAGGCCTTCTATATAGAACATCACCGGATGTTCTATATAGGACGCACAACACCAGTAGCCTCAGTTATAGTTTTTTCCCAGAACGTGTGGCACCAATCTCCTGCCTGTCTGACTGCAGATAGCCTTGCGGAAACGTAAGCTGCAATCGCACAGGAAATTCTCCAGAGGGGCAGGTTGGGAGGGCGATGTTGAACATGGAGAACATCCCATCGAAAGAACATTACCAGATTTGATAAGTTACTTGTTCTTCAAAAGGGATTGTGTCCTCCTACGTATTCCATATCTATGACGGACTCCCAAAGCAGTACCAAACTATGGAGGTGGGAAAAGAATTTAGAATACCCAATCAAATGGCGGAATAAAGAACTGTCTTACCCAAGGCCAGATCCCGCCCATGGACTGAATCCAGGGCGTAATGTTTGACAGAAGTATGTAGAGAAGCCGATGTGGCTGCTTCACAAATGTTCCAAATAGGAACACCCCGCTGAAGGGCAGTGGAGGTAGCCACGTCCCTAGCAGAGTGAGCACGTAATCCTACCAGAGGGTCCTTACCCGCCAAATGGTAACACTCAGTAATCGTGAGGATAACCCACCTGGACAAGGTCCGTTTGGTAACAGCCTGGCCCAACCAGTGTCCAGCATAACCGATAAAGAGCTGATCGTCCACTCTGACCCGGACATCCGTGAAATATAAAATATCCAACCTATGGAGCCTCTCCTCTTCCTCGCCAGGATGCGGAGGAGGATAAAACGCCGGATGAACTACCTTCTGGTTTAAATGAAATTCAGACACGACCTTCGGCAAAAAAGAAGGCCGCACCCTAAGGACAACCCTGTCCTTATGGAAAGCAGTAAAAGGTGGCATGGCTGAAAGTGCCTGCAATACACTCCCTCTGCGAGCGGAATTAACCACAACTAAAAACACATTCTTGAAAGACAACAGTCTCAAAGGACAAGCGTGCAAGGGTTCAAACGGAGCACCCATCAGAAACTTCAAAACCGAATCCCAATCCCAAACTGGCACCTGGAAAGGGGACGGCGGAAACAAATCAGTCAGTCCTTTTAAAAACTGCGGAATCAAAAAGGTATCTTAAAGTAAGAACACTCTTCAGACGAATGCTTAAATATGGACAGCACCGCCAGGTTACCCTTAATGGTACCCACTTGCAGGCCCTTGTGGGCCAAAGAAAGCAGAAAAGACAAAACCATAGGATGGAACATTGGCCAGGATCAACATTCTGTCCCCTGCACCAGTCGCAGAACTTACGCCAATGGTACAGGGACTTCGTTGCTGGCTGCCTGGCCGAAAGCAACACCTCCATTCCATCATCCGGGAGGTCCCAATCCTTGTATCTCAACCTTTCAGATACCAAGCATGAAGGTTGAGAGTCCTGACCTCTGGATGGAGAACCTGCCCCCCCCCCCACTCGAGAGCAGATCCTCTCGGTAAGGAAGACGGCGTGGAGGGCAGATGGACAATTTGAGAAGGTCCGGGTACCACGCTCTCCTGGCCCAATACGGAGCTACCAGAACCATGCGGGTCCCGAAGCTCTGCAACACTTTACGAATGACGGAGACTGGAGGAAACACGTACAGCAGCAAGAATGACCAATCCACCACGAACACGTCTCCCAACGCTCCTCTCAGAGGAAGTTTCCTTGAGCAGAATCTCTCGCACTTCCGGTTGACACTGGTGGCGAAGAGATCCACTTGCGGTGTTCCCCAAAGGGTGAAGATCTCCAGAAGGACTTCCTGAGCCAATTCACACTTGTGAGAGACTGCTCTGCCTGCTCAGAGAGTCCACCGCCTTGTTTTCGTCTCGGGGCAGAGGAACTGCCGAGATCGCAAAACCTTGTTCGATGGCCCAGAACCAGAGCTGCATCGCCTCCCTGCACAACGGGAGCGACACTGCCCCCCCCCTTTTTGCTGAGGTAATGCAAGGCCACTGTGTTATCCATCATAATCAGGACACTTTTCCCCCCCGTACAGTCGGCAAAGAAGCCTTCAGGGCAAGCCTGATGGCTCTCAGCTCTAACAGGTTGATGCAAAGTTTGGACTCTGACAGAGACCAACGACCGCTGACTGTCAATCTGTTGGCATGAGCACCCCATCCTGTGAGGGAAGCATCCGCCACAATCATCACCTCCGGCCATAGTTGCCAAAACGGTTCCTCCTTCAGCAGGTACCTTTCGTCGGCCCACCACAGCAGATCCTGGACGACCGAGAGTGGAATCAGCACAGGATCTGACATCTTGCCCGAGAACAGGGCCCACTGCAGTTTGAGTGCCCATTGCAGGGATCTCATCCGTAGTCTGGCCTCCGGCACCAGTAAGATGCAGGATGCCATGAGGCCCAGCCACCTTAACAATTCGAAAGCCGGGAGACACTGGGCACTTTGAAACTTGTCCACCACCTGCACAATGTGATGAGCCCTGACCTGGGGAGGCGAACACTTACCCAGGGACGTGTCTAGCACAGCAGCGATGTACTGGAGCTGTTGGGAAGGTGTCAAATGTGACTTCTTGAAATTCAGGGAGAAGCCCAGCCTGTTGAGGGTGCGGCAGGTGAGACTGAGATGATCCAACACTTGCTCGGGAGAGCGCGCTCGGATCAGCCAGTCGTCCAGGTAGGGTTCGACGTGAATCCCCCTCACTGGAGATACACTGCCACCAACACCATGAGCTTGGTGAAGACCCTCGGGGCAGAGGTCAAACTGAATGGCAGGACCCGAAACTGAAAGTGCTATTCGCCAGCCGCAAACCTCAGGTACTTCCTGTGCTTGGGATGAATCGGCACATAATAGTACGCGTCCTTGAGGTCGAGAGACACCAACCAATCCTGAAGCCGAAGGGCCTGGAGGACACGAGAAAGAGTAACCATCTTGAACTTGTCCTTCCTGAGAAGTTTGTTCAAGCAACGCAAGTCCATGACGGGTCTCAGTCCTCCGTCTTTCATTGGAATCAAAACAATATGGGGAATACCATTCCCTTGCTCCTCTCCGCCACAGACACAAGTTCTATGGCACATGTCTCCAGCAGGGATAGGAGTTCCTGCACAAGGAGTGGATCCGGATGCTTCAAAGAGCTTCCCCGGTGGATTGTCGTGAGGCCGCTGAAGGAAGGGAAGGCAGTAATCGTGGGCTATGGTATCCAGAACCCACGCATCTGAAGTAATGGCCCGCCATTCTTCGAGATGCTGTACTAGCCTGCGCCCAACCGGCGAACCATGGGATATGGACTCATGACTGAGTTTTAGCGGCTGCAGCAGCGCCTGATGGCAAAGAGGCAACTGCCAGAGCGGCTTTGGCACCACGAATTCCCTGACCACCACGGGTACTTTTTGTCTGCCCCTTTTGACTGGCCACCCCTCTTGCTCTACCAAAAGAGGAGTAGTAGCGAAAGAAGCCACCCCTCCATTGCTGTCCCCTAGGACGAAAAGGCATAGGTTGCTGTACTGCAGTGCTCAAAGACTTAGCTGCAGCTTTGGAGGTCTGCAACCTCTCAAGGCTCTCACCAGCCTTGCTGCCAAACAAATGAACTCCGTCAAAGGGCATGTTCAGAAGATGGGATTGCACATCCAGGGCAAAACCAGACTTCCGCAACCACGCAAACCTGCGTATCACAGTGCTCGCAGTCATGGACCGGCTGACACCATCTGCCGTGTCCAAACCAGACTGAATGGATTCACACATAGCATCCTTGCCATCTTGCACGAGGGCCAGAAAACCATTCCTTTCATCCCCCTCTGAAATATGCTCAGCCGCCAAAGACTCACAGTTCCACAGAGTGTGCGTAAACTTTGCCAAGGCACAAGTGGAGTTGGCCGACTTCAACGCCATACTCCCAGCAGAAAAGTGCTTGTCGTCCCTATTAGGAGGGATGGTAGGGTACACAGTGTGCTTCGAGGAGACCGTAGCCACCTGCACCACCAAACTCTCCGGAGTAGGGTGCGATAAGTAGCAGGGGTCACTACTGGATGGGCAGTATTTTTTCGGCAATGACTTGTTAACTGCCAACAGACTCTCCGGAGCAGTCCAAGCCACCGCCACCCTTTTTTGTAAAGCCATGTGAAACGGCAACACCGGGTCAGTGGACGGACTCTGATCCAGGATATCAGTCAAGTCATCCTGATCAAACACCACCTGGGGGGGGGCAGACCACCCCAAGTACTCCATCACCCTCGACATGAGACACCTATAGGACGACTCAGCATGCGCCCTCATTTCAGGCCGACCAAACTCCACCTCCGGAGAGGTGTCGAGGCCACTGGCGTCATGCAATGACTGACTTCCTCCATCTGACTATGCCCAGACAAAAGGTCATCAGGGATGTCAGGATGCACAGGCAAGCCCATCGCCTGATCAGACAGTTCAACCTCCAAAATGTCTTGCAAAGGTTGGAAAAAAATCCAATCTAGGAGGCGGAACAGATCTGGGCTCAAAAACAGGTCTCTCAGACTTATTGCGAGCCTTCCTCAGAGGTTCCACAGCCCTCCAGGACACCTCCGGCAAATCCTCCACAAACGGCGTTGAGGGAATCGGCGTCGACCGAGGCGCCAACGTAGACTTCTTCGGGGGAGGAGCCCCGAGAGGGTCCATCGACAGACACGGCACCGATGCCTTCTTCAAAGGCTTCACAGGTTTTGACGGTCTCGAGGACCGTTACCTGGACCTGGCACGGCTATGGCAATCTCCTTTGTCCGATCGGGACCTCGATGGCTCCCGGTGATCGCGCCAACCTCCCGACCCCGAAGGCGTGCAAGTGGTGGACCTTGCCCGTTCCCTGCCAGCTTCTTTCAAAGGCGTGGACGGAACTGTACCTTGCGACTGAAAAATCGCTAACATCTTCTGGCGGAATGAATCCCATTCGGCCAGCAACGAAGACTTGGTGGGACAAGTCAACCGTCTGGTGGAGTCGTCTTCCGACGAGGAAGGCGACAAGTGCCGGCACTTCCTAGAATGCCTCGAGGCAGAGGAATGGCAGGAACCACTCCTAGACCGACACCCCCTGGATTTTCGCTGACGCGGAGAGTCGCCCCTCGAGTCATCAGTCGAAAGCCCAGTGGACTTCGATTTATGGGGTTTGGACACCCTACCTACCTTTAATTTCCCCTTATGCTCCCACAAGGCCTTAGACGTCAGGGACTGGCAGTCCTCGCAGTCAGTGGCGGGGCTTTCGCCGAGGCACCAGAGGCAGATGCCGTGCAGGTCTGTGATGGACATTTTCGAACCGCAGTCCCGACATTTTTTAAAGCCTGACCTCAGGGTAGTAGAGGAAGATGAAGACTGTTACGCTCACCTGGCTCCCACAGAGGCGTCTATCGGAACTGGACAGCTGCGGTCTCCACCAATGTGACGCGTAGGGCCGAGATGACGGACTGGACTGGCCCACCTAGCTTCGTTTGCTTGGCCCGTAGGAATATTCTTCTGCAGATGGAGAAAGGGAATTAACCACCGGTGGAGTTGAGCGTAAATCCCACCCCACCCCCGCTGTTCTCCCCACAGATCGCCTTTGATGTCCCCTCTTATAGTCTCACCTGATGGTTTGAAAAGATGAGCTCTCCATCCTGCATTGAGCGCAGGGGCGCGTTGATAACCAGTTGCTTCACTGGCTCGAAGGAATTGGTGAGTTCCAGAACAATATTGACTCAGATTCCCGGCAACACGCCGTAAGTATAAAGTTCGTAAGAGTTCAAATGCCTGACTTTCACTCTTGTCCGATTCCTTGCAGGTTGCAGCTTGACCCTAATGAAGAGTTCCTCGTGGCAACCGATAGTATTCTGGTAAGGATTTCTATTTTCCAACACAGTTCGATAAAATAATGTCAATATGTAACCTGTTGCTTTCTCCCTTATTCAGGTGCTGAGAGAAAGTATGAAGTCTTGGGGAATAATACCTCCGGTGGTAAAATGAGGTAAGTCTGTTGTGGTGAGGAGGGTTCCCCTTGTTAGTCCCTTTGTTTTACCTTGCTGTCCTTTTGTTTCCCCTTAGGGGCCGGGGTTAGGCGAAGCTGCGCCGACCCGTGAAGAGTAATAGTACCCCCGGTGGTAAAATCAGGTAAGTCTATGGGGGGTAACTAATATTCCTCTGTGTATTCCCTTGGATCACCTTGCTGTTCTTGTCTTCTCCTTAGATGCCGGAGTGCGGCGGAAACATGCAGGAGGATGCGGTGGAATGTGAAGATGCTGCGAAGGCCGGTGAGTTCAGCGCGGCGCTGCAGCAGGCGAGGCGACGCGCATAAAATAACTTCTTTCTTCCAGCTCGAAGGTGCGATGGATCGGGAATTCAGGTAAGGATTAAATGGTATTGCTCTTGTTCTAACCTTTTCTCCTCCTTTCTCCCTTTTTCTAGGAGCTCCAAACTCGAGGCGAGCGTGGCAGAAGGCTGGATGCAGACTTGCAGGCACGGTGAGCGTTACGCTGCTGGATGCAGAATAACGCAAAGCGTGCTGCTCTTCGGGCGTGGTTCAAATAGCCTCCAAAGTAGTCCCAGGTAAGTATTCCTCCCCAGCCCCACCCGAGTAAAAAATAGTCCCTAAGTAAAGTAGTCCCTTCCAAGCCTCTTTTGGCTTGGAGCTCTTGCAGCATGGTCTGCATCAGGTAAGTTCGCAGCATGGTCTGCATCAGGTAAGTTTTAATCTATGAGCCTGGCGCCTATGGCGCGAGGACTGACTCTCCATATGAACCTGGCGCCATAGGAGCCAGGACTGGACCCAAATAGCCCCTAGCACGGGTTGTTGGGCTTGCTTAGGATAACTTGATGCCTGCTTCTGGGGTTGCTGGACGTGGTCTGGGTCCCCGGGGGTAGGCATCATGACAAAGACATCGTTCGAAGAGAAGAATCGAATGCGCAGAGAATCCAAAGCAAACACGTTTGCAGAAAAAACAGAACTGAGGCTACGGGCGTCTTGCGTCCTACATATAACATCCAGTGACATTGATACTCGACAGAGGCCAGCAAGGGACATCAGATTGATGCCATTGATGCAGGGCGCCCTCTGCCGAAAATTTTCCGAAGCAGCACAGCTGTAGACATTACCTGTCAGATATGGAATACGTCGGTGGGCACAATCCCTTTGAAATTGTGGATACTGTGGCAGGTGTGCAACAGCCCAAGAATGACATGTGGTAAAATCACATGCACAAAATGGGGAGGGCGAGGTCAAACGAGAGCTGCCATGTATGCTCTTTGATAGCTCACACAACGGTACACCGAAGTTGTTTATACCTCAAGAAATGCTGACTCCTACAGCCCAATGTTTAGTACATCTGGCCTTGTGCAGAGTACAAAGTCTTTTCCAAGGGCAAGCAGTCATAATGGACAGAGATGAAGAGTGCCAAGAAAAAAAAACAAGAAAAAAAAGCAGTAGTAAAATAAGACCATTGTATAAATTGGAAGGTGCGTTGTTCTCCAATGAAAGGTGGGTGACAGGAATAGTGAGCTGTGTAGCAAGGGGCTGAATGGGGTTCTCCGACAACATAATGGCACACATCAGAACTGTTGCACAATATGTGGCGATTATGTGCGAAAGCTGGGGAAATGGCACTATACTTGTAGGGACAAAACTCCTTGCAACAAAATCCTATTTATTCCTGATCGGATCCAAGGCACAGCGGCGTTGATGGATGTGTATTGGGTGTGTGGACCACCTCCCGTCATCTTGGTGGGGTGTCTGTTTACTGACCACTTTGCATTCAGCAGTGCTGGTAGTTCCCGACTCCCATTTAACAGTTTTAAACGTGCCAACTCCAAGAGCAACTAAGCCCCCGCCCCACAATCGTTATCGCTACTCACCAAGGTCTCATCGCCAGAAAAGATCCAATTACTGATCGCAGGACTCATCTGACAAACTGAAGGCGATCCCAGAACAGTTTGGTCTGGCCACTACGACATTTTTCACCTCACTCCTGGTGGCAGGTATCCAGGCTGCAGTAAATGCTAAGTGGCTGCAGATCACCAGGATGAGGTCCTTCAAATAGCAGACCAGACGGATTAGGGTCTTAAATTCTATTAAGATTGAATTACAGGCTATAAGACTCATGACCCTCCAAAACAGATGTGTTCTGGATTTGCTCACGGTTATGGAGTGGCACATGTACGAAAATTGGCCTGTCTTCTTGCACATACAAATGATGCAGAGAATGGGTCCCTGATCCATGCAATAGGACACCTTCACAACTTGAAGATGGCCATGGAGAAGGAAGCAGGATTTAATGCAGATGACTGGTTCAATTCTATGTTCTCGTGGGCGCGGTCATGGTTGGCAATGACAGTAAAGTTACTAGTTCCCATTGTGGTTTTTCTGCTCATGCCAGATTTTGAGATGTTGCTCGAAGACCCTGCCGAAGAGTAGGACTATGATTGTGGCCATCAAAATGGGTAGAGCTCCTCCCCACACAAGACACACGGACACCCCGACTGATAAGTGGGATGGTGTTGAAAAGCCAAGAATGGTGAGGGTAGAGCAGGATTTCCGACTCCCAGGTACAATGACCTCCCCTGCACACGACCCTGAGAATAATGCGTTGTATTGGGTTGACTTAGCAGGTGATGGGGGATGTTTTAGGACTTACACTCTGGAAAGAACATACCGCTGGGGAGAAGGGTGGGGGACGGGGGTTTACACAATGTGTGTAGGGCATGGGTACCCAAAGATGACTATAGAAGAAGCGAGGCAGCTGGGTTAGTTAATGGAGTATTAAATAAAAGGGGAGGGTGGGTGTTTTCAAGGGGGGGGAATGTTGGGATGCACATATAGCGTCCCAGCCAGGCAAAAACATTTAGGCTGGGAAAACGTATTAGTAAGCGCCACAGTGTGAGCAGTTTGAGTTTAGCGTGGCAGAAGGTGCATTTATCACTTGTAGTTAGTTTGACACAGATACATCATAGAGCAACAAAGAAATTAACCTCAACCGTATTAATATTGCAGAGGTTATAGATAGGGCAGTGTGTTGCAGGCCCCGTGTTTCAAAAATAGTACATGAAGTTACGTTTTGGTGAGGTGCGGGATGGGAGATGAAGTAGGTGGAGAGAGAGACACGATGGAGTCAGAAAGGCATTGTGGTAAAAGCAACATCAGATGGTCGACATGGCAAGAGGGGCACCATTTTGGATTTTAAGGCCTAGTACATGACAAATAGAATGAGGGCTTTGATGTGGAGCTTCGACTTTGTTTTGCACAATCCCAAGACAAATTCCCTTTCCATCCCTCAAGAGAGAAGCCTAGGTCAGAAGCACCTGCGCTGCGCAAATAAATGCTAATTGTATCCAATTGCAGAGCCTGCAGGCAGTGGGAATAGAATGTTAAATGCAGGGAGGGCAGGTAAGGATGCACCCTTTGAAGGACAAATTCATGAGAACAGGGCACAAGGTTTTGTGATGCCAACATGCCATACAAAGATTTAGAGCACTACTTTCCTTACCCAAGAAGCAGTCATTCCATTTGAAGTACAAGTAGAAAACTAACCAAAGCAAATAAATCCCTGAAATTCAGCCACAAGAATGGTGCCATCGTCAAGTTATTACTGGGCACCTGGGGTTTGAAGGAGATGAGGGGGGAGCCGTGTCTGGAACATATTGCGAGATGGGATAGGAGGAACATAGGTGATGTCAGTAAATTTAGTCCAAGAGTCAGGGGTGCAGCTTGTGCATGTCGCAGCATCTGGTATAATGAGAAGGTCCATTGGCTTATAAAAGCAAAGTTGGCCTCGCCAGTCTTACTTTGAACATGTCTGAGTCGGAGCAGTGCACATCACGTGACAGTTGAGATTTATTTATATCAATATACCTGTAGTCAATCATGTACTAGGACTCAATAGTGACTATGTAGTAGGCCACGTGAATAGCAGAATGGGCTTCAATAAGGTTTGGCAAACCAGTCCAGGGACTAAAGGAGGGCATTAGCATGTCCTATAGCTGGTAGCCAATGAGGGTGGTGGGATGACGTGACCTATACATAATATACGATTTTCCGCTATATAACCAGTTACTTCTTGTGGCGTGAGGAGCTCTGTGTCAGTTCAGTTCTACGGGACCGTCTGAGATGTTTGCATATAATAAACCTGGTTTTTCCTGCAAAGCGATGCAGTGTTCATTTGGCCTTCTTGGATTATTTTTATTGCACAGATTTTGGATCATGTCTCTCTACAAAACTGGCGACCTAGACTTGATCCCAGACTCCTCGCGAGGTCAGCTGTGTTCCTGGGTTGCAGCGCCCGTCTGGGTTTTGGGGTCACATCCTGGTCCACATGGTGTGGAAAGAAACAATGTTGGTGCAAGATTCCTAAGAAAGAGCTATGCAAAAGTGTTGAGTGGCAATTGGAACACTACATAAATATAGACAGGACGCAGATAATGAGGAGATTGCATCAGTGCCGTTTGGGTTAAATATGGCAGATATAGACACAAAGGAGTACAGCCAGGGGCGGGGGAGGTAATGGCAGCAAGAGTCTTCCAAAGTGACATTCAGTCATCAGACCTATGGGGTAAGGTGGAGTCGATTGAAGGTAAAACATAGGTCCTTGAGAGTAACCAGCTGAATGCGTACTTGGTGAAGATGCACTTTAGACACCCAGATGACAGACCTCGAGCTAAGGGAAAAAAGGAGGTGATCCTGAAGGGAGTAGTTTCTTACCCGTAACTCCAGTTCTCCAGCGTTGGTATCTTTCATGGATTCACATGCTGTGAATATTTCCCCCGTCAGGCTGGGAAACCTCAGTACCTTTAACTTAGCATTTTCCTATGGAAAACATCGACACTTTAGTTTCTTCAACGTCCTATCAACGTCCTTTTTGGGTGCTTTAGGCCCCACCCGTGTCTTCCTTTCAGATAAGAACCGTCTCCATAGTAGAGGGAACCCCATTCCAGGTTTGCCTGCAGGGGAGGCCGGCGGGCGCATGTGAATCCATGAAAGATACCAACGGAGTTACAGGCAAGACACTACTCCCTTCTCTAGCATTGGATCTTTCATGGATTCACATGCTGTGCATAGATTTCACAGCAGTACAACCAATTTGCGGAGGTGTGCGACAAGCAAACCAACGAACAGTACTTAATCACATACATGAGACAACAAACCCATCAAGTGACAAAGCACATAGAAAAAACCCTGAAGCTGCGGGGACTACCTTATTGGAACAGGCGTTGGAGAACCGCACGCTCCACCTGCACATCTTCCGCATGCTGCTGCCTCAGACAGTAATGCATGGTGAAGGTATGCAGCACCTCCAGGGAGGCCACCTGGCAAATGTACACCAGTGGTATCCCAGACCACAGCGCCGCCGACGAGGCAGTGGACCTCGTAGAATGTGCTGTAGGAGCACTCAAAGGCTTTCTAGCTTGTGTGGCAAAACAAAAAATTGTAGAAGAAACCCATCGGGAAAGTCCTTGCTTGGAGATGGGCTGTCCCTGTTGGGCAGCCCATCTGCCACAAACAGTTGCCTTGACTTCCGGAAGCCTTGTGTGTGATTCAGATAAAACATTAGGGACCTCTTAACGTCCAGAGAATGCAGGGCCCTTTCCGCTGGCGTGGATGCATTAGCAAAAAATGAGGGTAAAGCAATAGAGGCAAATTTGTGAAATGCTGTTGCCACTTTCGGGATAAAGTGCGGGTTAGTGGCAAGGAGATCCTGGTCCATCACAAATCTCAGGTAAGGAGGGTCAATGACCAGTGCTTGCAATTCAGGCATCCGCCTGGCCGAGGTAATTGCCACTAGAAAAGCCACCTTCCATGAAAGGAACTTCAAGGGAGCCGACGACATGGGTTCAGAAGGAGGCTTCATCAAAGCCGAAAGGACCACATTAAGGCTCCACACCGGTGCAAACTTCTTCACTGGAGGAAATGTCCGAAACAACCCCTTCAGAAAATGTTTCACCAAACGATCATTGAACAGAGCAGCCGCATCACGCTTTCTCGTGAATCTAGAGATGGCCGCCAAATGCACCGTAATGGATGACAACGCAAGTCCCCCTTCCGCCAAGTGCAACAGGTACGGAGAACCTGCGCCGGAGAAACGTTCAAAAAGGTTCAACCCCAGGATGACCCTTACACCATTCACAGAATCTCGTCCATTTATGCCCATACGAGACATTCGTGGAAGGCGTCCCTCGCTGCCTCCAGAATCCATCGACATTCTCGGCAGATTCCTAAATGACTGAACTCGGAGTGGTCAGGAGCCACGCCGCCAGGCTGAGAGATGCCGGATCGTGATGCCACACTGTGCCATCGTCCTGAGACAGGAGATACGGAGCCACTCCCAACCGAATCAGCTCTTCCACTGCCATATGAAGGAGATCTGAGAACCACATCTGCCTGGGCCAGAATGGAGCCACCAGAATCACTCGGTACTGGTACCTCAGAATGCACTGGATGGTCCGCCGAATGAGCAGGAACAGGGGAAACGTATAGGCAAAGAGACCCGTCCACGGGACTCGGGATTTGCCCCTCTGCTGGCGAACTCCAGACAACGCTTGTTTTCCCCTTGTAGCAAAAAGATCCAACGGAGGATGCCCCCCCATCGCCGGAAGATCCTCAAGATCTGATGCGCCTTCAGCCTCCACTCGTGCAGCTGGCTGGCGTCCCCGCTGAGCGCGTCTGCTTGAACATTCAGCACTCCGGGCAGATGGAAAGCGACTATGCTGATCCCTTGAGCTAGAGCCCAATGCCAAACGTCCGGCACCTCCTTTGACAGGACCTGGGAATGTGTGCCCCCCTGTTTTCTTAAATAAAACATTGTGGTGGTATTGTCCGTCAACACCCTCACCACTGATCCGCGGAAGAAACTACTTTAGGACCCAGTGCACTGCCCCTCAACTCGAGCCCACTGATGTGGAACAGTCTCCAACCGAGACCAAAGGCCCTGCACCTGCGAGCCATCGAGGTGTGCCCCCCCCCCCACCCTACATGCGAGGCGTCTGCCACAATCGTAAACTGGAACTCCGGCTCCAGCAAAGGCATTCCCCTCACCAGATTGGTCGTGCACGCCCAGCAGCAAAGGGCGTCCAACAGGCATTTGTCGATCACCAACTTGTCTGACCACAATCCTCGACACTGCGACCATCTGTCCGCGAGGAACTCTTGCACCAGTCTCATGAAGAGGCAGCAATTGGGCAGTAGAGGGATTCACTATGCCATGGCCCCCAACAGCAACATGCAATTTCGGACCGATACAGCTGCGCCCTCTTTCCACTCACCTGCTTGGCCCGCAACCTTTGCACACGCTGGCTGAAAGGCTTCACCAAATTTTGCCGGGTAAGAAACTGCGCCCCAAGAAACACCAACTCCCTGAACGGTGTCAAACATGATTTGTCGAAGTTGACAGCGAATCACAGCCGTTGCAACAGCCGCATGGTCGCCACGAGTGTCTCGCGCCCTTCCCTGCGACGAACCCCTTACCAACCAATCGTCCAGGTAGGGGTACACATGATTACCTTCCCTCCGGAGAAAGGCTGCCACCGGCGCCATACACTTCATGAACGTCCTGGGGGACAACTTTAGGTCAAACGGGAGGACCCGAAACCGATAAGTGTTCCTCTCCGACCACAAAACGCAGGAACTTGTGGTGCCTCTGCCGCATAGGGATGTGAAAATAGCCGTCCTGCAGATCTAACGATGCCAGGAACTCACCCGGCTGCACCGACCAGATGACATCTTGAAGGGTGAGCATCTTGTACTTCCGGCGTTGAGCTTTTTCACAACAAAGTACTGGGCGTAAGCCCCCTGAACCCCCCACCGCAACCGGAACTGATTCCATCGCCCCGTTCTCTAGCATGAGAACCACCTCCTGTCGCAGGATTGGAAGATGCAGCTGCAGTACATACACCAGCGGAATAGGGACCGGAGGACGCCGGAACTCTCTAGCACCCAGCGATCCAATGTTATCTTTCACCACTCGTCGACATGGATGGTAACCCTGCCCCCGAGCAGATTGCCCATATGGCAGTCATTGTTGAGGTTTAGTTTGCCTCCCCTTAGGCACAGAGGACTGCAAACTCCTTTCGCTGAGCCTGGAAGTCCCGGCCTTGCTGCGCCGACCTGACAGACCGCCGACACCCTTGAAAGTAGTAGCTGGAGCGCCCGTAACCACTATCTTTGGCAGAAGCAAACCGGGCATTCCCGAGATGCCACAGAAAGCCCAAAAGGAGCGAAAAGAGCATCCACTCTACAAGGAACCCAATGGTTTAGCAGTTTCCGTATCCTCTTTCATCCCTTTAGGGCTTCATCGATTTTCTCAAACAAGTGTTCGCCCTCACAGGGCATGTCGATGACCTTATATTGTACCTTCGGCCGGAAGTTAGTGCACTTCAACCAGGCCTGGCGCCGAAAGCACAACCCCATTGTTAATCTGTTGCAAACCTGACTCCGCCAGGTCCACAGCAAAATTTAAGCTGTGGTTGGAGGCCTCCTCCCCCTCACGCACCAACAGCATTGCTTCCTTTCGGCGTTGCTCAAGAATTGGGGCAAGCAGATACCACATTTCAATATCATATTTTGCCATGATCGCCAAGGAATTTGCAGCCTTTACAGCCGTAGACCCGACCGTCAAAACCTTCTTTCCAAAAACGTCCTGCTTCCTGGCCTCACTGTCCAGAGGAGTAACATTTATGTTGACTTCTTGCCTTCCGGCTGGCAGCCGCTAACACCACAGCCCTTCCGATTCCATGTGCGTGGACGATAACAGCATCAGCCCACTATCCGTCAGTGACGTGGACGCGCTGATGACCCCACCATCGACGATAGGACTGTAGACTGCAGCACTACAGTCGATGACGGAGCAACAGTCAACAAGCTCGTCGTCGGAACCACGTGCCCTGGTTTCGATTTCACCGGAGACCTGGATTTTTTGGAAGTACGCGACCGGTGCTTCGAAGACTCCCGGCTGGGCAAAGACCGGTGATGGTCCCTGGACAACGAGCGCTTTGACGAAGACTCCTTCGGTTTCGCCAGGACTTTCTCCGACACCGCAGACTTCTCGGGCTCATCACCAGACCGCTTGGATTGGTCTGGCCGACCATGCTTGGATAACGAAGAGCTACTCGCCTCCTTCGACTGCTACAGCCTCGACGGAGACCGACTGCCTTTCCCCACCTCTGACACAGGCAATGAGGCCCGATGCTTCTTCGCCAGAGGTTCAGCCGACGCCGCTCAGCAATTTTCCGCTGACTGCTCCGCTCTTCCCGAAGACTTTCTCCCCCGGGCCGAACCCACCTCAGAAGCCGGGTACGTGCCCTCATTAAGCCAACATATGATCCGCTGATTACGGTCCTTCAAGGTCTTCTGCGAAAACCCCCGACATATCTCGCAGCTATCCGTCGAGTGATGGGGGTAGAGACAGTAAAGACAGTCCATATGACCATCCCCTTCGTACACATTCAAGCTGCAGGTAGCACAAGGCCGAAAGAGAGACTTCTTCTGGGCTACAGACATCCTAGCCCACGATACCAAACGCACGTGCAAAAACACGAAGTGATCCCAACAGTCTGGAGACAGTTGAAATCTGAAGGGAAGCCGCAGTGCGGGGCTATTTATACCAGACGTCCTATTGTGGGGCCTAAAGCACCCAAAAAGGAAGTTGATAGGACACTAAAGTGTTGAAGTTTTCCATAGGTAAACAAGGTTTCCCAGCCCGACAACGGGGAAATATTCACAGCATGTGAATCCATGAAAGATCCAATGCTGGAGAAGCTCAATGACTTGGAGAACCAGGAACAACCGAATAATAAAGTTACTCACCGTAGTGACTACGTTACTCCTAGTCCATAGTCCCCTTTCCTCCATACTAATGGGACATTCCTCCGTCCTGTGGGACAGGATCGGAGCACTTTGTAAAAAGCATCACATTTTTCAAAAATGTATCCTTCCTCTCTTTTTACAAGGGGTACCGCACGTGGCCGTAAGTCGCCTTCCTTAGCTCCACGCAGCGCATCGCCCATCAGTCCTTTTCTATCGCCAGGTCTATGACCTTTAAGCAATAACAGAGGAAACTTTAGAGGGGACGGCAGGCAGGTGTATGGAGGAAAGGGGACTATGGACTAAGAGTGAGTAACTTTATTATACTCCTACGGCCAGTCCCCTTTCCTCCATACTCATGGGAGATTCCCAAGCACTCCTCACAGGAATTACAGGTGGATGGAAACTCCTTACTGAAACAGGTTCCTAAGCACCGCTTGACCGAAATGAGCATCAGCCCTGGAGCTCGGGTCCAGAGTGTAATGCTTACAAAAAGCTGATGGGGAGGCCCACATAGCCGCTTTCGTGATGGTATCCGAGGGAACATATTTTTGGAAGGCAACGGCAGCCACATTGCCCCGCACAAGATTGGCATAAATTCCCTTTGGGGCCCAAAGACCCTGAATGGTATATACCTCAGAAATACAGGCAGCAATCCATCGGGAGATGGTCGCTTTCGAGGCCAGCATTCCTTGCGGATTTCCGAAGGTCACAAAAAGCTGCAAGAGTTCCTAAGCTCAGATGTTCTGTCCAGATAAAACTTAAGGGCTCTTCTAACGTCCTGCAGTGCAGAACCCTTTCAGCCTCCGAGGCCGGGTCTGGGAAGAAGACGGGCAATGAAACTGACTGATTCAAATGAAAAATCAGAGACCACTTTCGGAAGAAAGGCAGTATTCGTATGCAGGACAACCTTATCCTTATGAAAAGTAAGGAATGGAGGCTGCACCAACGAGGCCTGAAGCTCACTTGCCTACATCCTATTCTGTACACTATGTACACTGTATTTTGTACAATGCATTACTGTGACTATAGACCGTTACAGTATTTTGCTTGATTATCCACTGCCTATCTTTAAGCTACAGTGCCTTAACACCTACATTCAGTGCAAAGATTTCATGTCAATACGTGTTGCCCAGTACAAACTGTGCTGCTTGGCTTTCTAACTCAATACTGCTTCCACACAGCCTGTTTTGTTGTATTTAGTTATTAGCATATTGCTGTGCCCGGCATCTCCCTCATTTTATAATAAGTTCCTTGCGGCATCTAACCCTTTGCATATTGTACCCGCCTTATGATTGCGCCCTAACACCCTATCCTCACGTCAGCTCTCACGTGTGTCTAATCATGTGTACTTAGCATCCAACCCACGCCCATGCCTGACGTTGTCCATTGCCCCTGGTCGCAGTATTAAGCACACAGCGTCGCCTAACCATCGGCACTCAGATTTTACCTGCTTTACAAGCCCCATGATGTTACCTGTTGGGTTGAGTCATGATGTGCCAAGAACCCAGCCTACTGCGGTCTCTGATATTTGAATTTAGTATTATGCCCATTGTCGCCCCTTGTCAGGCTATTATTTGACACACGTTGGGCTGCCTCCCATCCTATCCGTACTGCCCTGCTTTGCGTTTTGTACTAATTGTCATGTATGCTTAGTTTGTTTGCTTAGATTCCTGGGAGAAACACATGGTGCTGCAGCACTGTTCACCCAAAACACATTTACCATGCTCCCATCCTCTTTTCTTCCTGCCTGCATTGTGCTGCCTACTCACACTTGCACACAATTTCATGCTTATTAGCATTTTATACTCTTACGATGTACTGGTGCCCAACCACCCTCCTCCACCTACTGTACATCTACACTAGGTGTTGGACACTCCAGTCCTATCCACATACGCCCACATCTACTCCCGATGTAGCCTTCACCAACACCTTGTGGATTAACACCATGGTTTGCGATAACCTTTACGTGAACGACCCTGCACTCTGGATACGCCACTTTGCTACCAGACCAACACCGAATCAACCTTGCCCTATTACTAGTAGGAACCTTAGACTGAACTCTAGAGCCTCCCCATTCAAATGGTGCGCACTCTCCAAGTGATATAATAGCTCATCGTCACCCCTCATCAATATCGCAAGTGACTATACGCAGACTATACCACGTACTTACCACCCGAGCATTAAATCCGGAAACCTTAGACTAGGAGATCAATTGAGGACCAAAACCCTCCAGCCTCTCCACAAGAGAATTAATGACCTTGCACCATTTATCACCAACCTTATCAATGCCTTATTCAAAACGGGAATAGAGCCTGACAATTTAAAAGACGCCTGGGTCATTCCTTTAATCAAAAAGCCGACTCTTGACCCTGCCAACCCATCTAATTACATGCTATAACAACGGTACCTTTTTTACTAAAAATACTGGATAGAGCAGCGTACCTGCAAATACAGATGTACTTAGAATCTAACAATCTATTGGGACTGAGGCAATCAGGTTACCGACCTAGACAGAAAACTGCCCCGATGGATCTCACCACACAAATTCAAGCACTAAAAGACAATGGTAAACTAGCACTCCTCCTACTGCTTGATCTGTCAGAAGCTTTTGATTTGGTCAATCACCTAACCCTCTGCCACCATCTGAAATCCGCTGCTCATTTCTCAGACTCAGCCACATCGTGGATCAGCTCCTTCCTGGCCAACAGAACTATGAGGGTCTTCTCTTTTACTGACTCTGCTGAACCCTCCCGATACCCTGTGGGGTTCCACAAGGCTCGTGTGTCTCCTACGTTATACAATGTCTCTACTAAGCCCCTATTCAACATACTTGACTATCTGGGTGTTATGTATACTAACTATGCGGACGACACCCAGATACTCTTGCATTGCATCACCCTTGCTAGAACTCTAGTTCTGTCCAAAACCGATTATTAGAACGCCCTCTACTTAGGTACGAGCAATAAAAACATGAACAAGTTACAAGCAATTCAGAATAACGCCATTAGGGCGGCCCTTAACATCCCGAAGAAAACGCATATCGGAGACTAGACGCAACTTGCGCTGGTTCTCGGTGGAGCACAGAATATTGCTTAAAAATCTTGCTCTAACACAAAGCTAGGGCCAACCTCGCTCCAGCCTACCTTACGAACCAACTCACCTCACACACGACCTCAAGACCACTTAGAGCGGCCCAAATGAATACAATGTCCATACCGAGATTCAAACTCCATAACTCAGGAGGTACTAGCTTCCCTGTACTGGCATCAAAGTTATGGAACACACTCCTTGCCTCACTAAGATCTGAAACCTCTTTCCACTTATTCAAGCGGAACACTAAAACGCTGGCTTCAGGACATGGACACAATGACAGTCTAACTTCTTTAGATTCCTGTTCTATAGTCTTCATTACTGTACTTCTACTTATTTATTTGCTTACCATTAATAACTTGTCTGCTAATCCTATAACTGTGTAAATGAGCCGAGCCTCCTGCCTGGTTTCAACCTATTTTCCTGATCTACTGTATGTAACTAACCTTCTGTAACCTGTATGTAAATTAAAGCGCCCGGTTGCCCATGGGCCTGGATGCGCTTTACAAATAAACAAAATACAAATAATTACACGGCTTGCCGAAGTCACAGCATTCAAAAAGACACTTTCCACAAAAGGTACTTAAAATCGACAGCAGCCATGAGCTCAAAAGGCTTATGACAAGGCCATAAGGACCACATTCAAATCCCACCTTGGATGCAGGTTGCGAACAAGAGGATAAAGATGCATCAGGCCCGCAAAGTGTCTTAACGACTGGATTAGACAGTGAAAATGAGCACTGGTCAGTGGACATATAAGCATCAACAGCTGATAAATAAGTCCTGCAGGACAAGACATGGATGTTAGACTCTGCCAGATGGGAAACAAAATACAGGACCATGTCTATAGTAGCCTCCCTGGGGTCCAGCTGCTTAGCCAAACACCAGTGGCAGAAACAAAGCCATTTACTTCTATACTGAGATCTTGTAGAGGGTTTCCTGGCCGCCTGAATGATGCGTATGTTATCCGCGGACAAATTGAAACGCTCTAAAGATCTGAACTCTGGCACCAGGCCGCCAAGCTGAACGATTGTGGAGAGGGGTGCCACAGCTGCTGATGGCTCTGATGAAGCAGATCAGGGACCAGCGAAAGCTTGAGCAGCGGGCACAACGATAGCTGCTGAAGCTCCGAAAACCAAAACCTGGCCGGCCACCAAGGGGCTATGAACAGCAGGGAGCAATTCACTGTGTTCCTTAGCTTGCGAAGCACCCAATGGATCAGAGGAAGGGACGGAAAAACATAGGCCTTCATGTTGTGCCATGGAATCTCGAGAGCATCCCCCAGTGAGCAGACTCCGAGCCCGTTCCTGGAGGCATACAGGGGAAGCTTCCTGGTTGTAGACGTTGCAAAGAGGTCCACTTCTGGAGTGCCCCAACAGCAAAAAATTTCTGAGAGGATCTCAGTGTTCAGTTCCCACTCGTAGCTGACGATTGCTCGTCGGCTGAGAGCATCTGCAGTGACATTCAGCTGGCCCAGGATGTGTACTGCTACCAGCCAGGTACCATGCTGAATGGCCCATTCCCAAATCTGAATGGCAAGATCCACAAGAGATGGAGACCTGGTACCCCCTGCTTGTTGACATAGAACATGGACATGCATTGTCCTTGCGGACACGGATCACCTTGTTGACAATGCCTGGTTTGAACGCTTTCAGCGCCAAGAGCTCCAGATAAGTTATATGAAGCAGTCTGTCATGTGGCAACCAAAGAACGAAAACCTGAAGATGATCCAGCGTTGCACCCCAACCCAGAAGGGAGGAATCTGTTGTGACAGTCAAAAGTGGGCAAGGGTCCTGGAAGGGAGCGCCCTCTTCCAGATTGCCGAGAGACTACTGCCACAAGATTTCCGCCCTCATGAAAGGTGGAACCAGTATCATTTTGGAATCTGGGTACACTGCTTGAAGCCATGAGCTCCGAAGAGCCATCTGCATCGGCCTCATCTTGAGACGAGCAAGAAGAGCCGGCACGCACAAAGCCATGAGGCCCAGAAGTCTCTGCAACCACAAGGCCGACATGCTCTCCGACTGCATAAACACCTGACACAGGCCAACAGATCCACCATTCTGTCCCCAGTCAGGTACTGTTAGGCGACCCTCAGTACATCAGGCCCCCCCACATCAGAACACTGCTCACATTCCCCCCACATCTCCACCCCAGCTTCGAGGCTCAAGGGATTCGGTGAACCCACAGAACCGAAAACACCGTACCTTCTTTGGTGTACGGGCTCGATTGCAACCCTTTCTGCATTGGCAATTGCCTTGGAGAGCGTATAGCAGAAGGGGCGGTGTTACGTCACCACGTCGGTCACATGATCCAGAGTCACGTGACCTTGTTGGACGTCACATGATCCAGAGACGTCACATGACTCCCAGACACACAGTATAAAGGTCTGAGAGACAGAACACTCATTGCTTCTCAGCTGGCTTCGGACCCTGTTTGGCGTTTCTACTTGCTCCTTGTTACCTCGACCACGGAACTCTATCTTGGACTCTCTTGGACACCCCTTTGTACCTTTGCTTGGAACTGTTTACCTGTTGCCGGATTATTGGACTGCACATCGACTTGTCTTTGGATCATCCCTGGGTATCTTGCTGTACTTCTACGCCCAAGTCAAGCCCTGTCTTACAGGTGGTCTACCCGTATCCACGCTCACCTGCGGTTCTACCACTCCAGGGACCGCTGGATCCTTTTGAGCCTCGAACCTCCCTACTAGGTTACCTGGGTCTTCCTTACACCAGATAGGTAAGACACTTTAGATTCTTTTGTTTACCTGCTTGTATTGTGATTGCCTGGTGCTTAACCTCATTCCTTCTTGACAGCAGCATCGGTGTTCCAGAGGCTCCGTGGATCTGGGAAGACATCTCTCACCTGTGGCCTCAAGGGTCGCACAGCGGGTTGCTATTTTGTTCCCCTGTGCGTCACTTGGGGACGGAGGTCTCATCGTCTACACGACACTCAAGTCAGAACAGACTGAGAAGCCGTATAGTCGTGCTAGACTATGCAGGGATCCACGGACGAACCCATAACTGCTTTAGTTCAGGCAATTACAATATTGAGGGCAGACATGGCCGCCGCGAACACAGTGATCCATCAAAGGTTGGATACCATACAGAGCGCTCAGCATTCCCTTCCTGCAGACCCTGAGTTTGGAGATAACAGCTCCTCCACTACACCCCCTCCCTTGGCTACTTCTACAGTCACGACTCCAATTATCCTCCCAACTCCTTCACCCCTGGCTGCTCCTGAACGCTACCAAGGCGATCCCAAGAAATTCAGAACTTTTGTTAACCAGTGCAAGTTACATTTCTTATGCAGGCCTTTGGCTTTTCCCACGTCCACTGCTAAGGCCGCCTTCGCCCTTTCCCATTTAGCTGGAACAGCTGCCGCCTGGGCTAATCCCCTGTTAGAGAACAATAGCCCTATTCTTTATGACTTTGAGTTGTTGGTCCTAGAAATGTCCCGGGTATTCGATACCCGACACAAGGCACAGTCCAGGGATTTGGAGTTGTTGGAATTGACTCAGGGCAAAAGGACTCTGATAGATCACATCACCCGGTTCAACCAGCTAGTTGCGGAAACATCATGGCCAGAAAACAAGCGGGCGGTGGTCTTTTATAGGGGGTTGAGTAACACCATGAAAGACGCTTTAGCAGTGATCCCTTCTATGCCTACTCAGTATCAGGAATTGGTTGATCTCGTCCTGCACGGCGATCGGAGCGCAGAGCTGAATTGGGGGCCTCTTCCTCTCCTGCTCTTGTTTGTACTCCCGCTTCCAGTACTGACGAACCTATGCAAGTAGGAGGGTTACGCAGTCCTATTACGACATCTGAGAGGGAACGTAGAAGGGTAGATAATGCATGCTTTTATTGTGGCACCACTGGACATTTCGTGAAAGAGTGTCCTCGACGTCCCAAGAGTAGTCAGGTTTTTCGGATGGCTCGACCTTAGAACCGGAGAACAGGTCGAGTGTCCCGTCATCTTCTCCGGGTACCCCTCTTGCCTTTGCTCGTGTTCAACCCATCTCCGTAAAGGCTACTCTATGTCCCTCTACTGGCCTTCTTCATGCAGTCAATATCATTATTGATTCCGGTGCCACTGGTAATTACATAGATATTGATTTGGCCCATTCCCTCAATCTACCCTTAGTGGTAAAAACACGACCAGAACATGTCCAAGCCGTAGACGGCTCCGCATTGGTTTCTGGTCCTGTTAGACATCAAACTGCGCCCCTCTTGTTGAACATACAAGACATACACACAGAAACCTTGAGTTTTGATTTGATCACTGCACCTCAATTCGGCATCATACTAGGGATTCCCTGGTTACGTGAACATAATCCACTGATCAATTGGCAAGCAGGCACTGTACTCTTTGAGTCCGATATTTGTCAAAATTACTGTCTCCCGGTCCATCAAGCCCCTGACACACCCTCTCGGGTCTTGGGAGCCTTAGCACAACTCACACTGACCATTGACGATCCAGAAGTCATGCAGTCCCATACCGTTGGGGGGTTGATGTCTGGGATCCCGCCAGAATATCAGGCCTTCGAATCAGTTTTCGATCGAGGCTCGTCTGAGGTACTTCCTCCACATAGAACTTATGACTGCCCAATCGAGCTGCTTCCTGATTCCATTGTTCCTTCGGGCAGGATCTACTCTTTGTCTCCTTCGGAGGAACTGGTGCTAAAAGAATATGTACAGAACGCCCTGCGTTTAGGACACATCCGCCCCTCCACTTCACCAGCGGCAAGTCCTATCTTCTTTGTACCCAAGAAGGAGGGGGATTTACGTCCTTGTGTGGATTATAGGCGTCTTAACGCGATCACCAAGAAGGATAGATATCCCATTCCGTTAATTACTCCACTCTTGGATCGTTTAACACATGCCTCCATTTTTACCAAACTTGATCTACGCGGCGCATACAATTTAGTACGCGTTCGCGAGGGAGACGAGTGGAAAACAGCTTTCTGTACTCGTTACGGCTTGTACGAATATCTTGTCATGCCCTTTGGCTTATGTAACGCCCCGGCCACGTTCCAACGATTCATGAATGACATTTTCAGGGATATTCTGGATGTGTACATGGTTGTGTATTTGGACGACATCCTGGTCTTCTCTCGTGATCTTGATGACCACGTAAAACACGTCCGAGAAGTTTTAACCCGTTTAAGAACACATTCCTTATTCGCCAAACCTGAGAAATGTCAGTTCCATAAGACCTCTGTTGAGTTTTTGGGTTTCCACATCACCCCTGGGGCGTTATCCATGAACGAGTCTAAAGTCAAAGCAGTCTTAGACTGGCCAGTACCTCAAACACTCAAGTCCTTGCAGGCTTTTTTAGGATTCGCCAACTTCTATAGGCGTTTCATTTCCTCCTTTTCTACGATTGTAGCCCCACTCACGGCCCTGACTAGTCCTCGGGTACCATATCAGTGGCAGAGAGAACAGCAGGAGGCTTTTGAGACATTGAAAACCGTTTTTACTACCGCACCGGTACTCCAACATCCCAATCCTGAGCTTCCGTTCATAGTCGAGGCAGATGCCTCTTCCTTTGCCCTCGGGGCGGTACTGTCACAAACATGTCCTAATACAGGCAAATTACATCCAGTGGCATACCACTCCCGTAAGTTTTCCAGTACTGAGTCTCATTATACCGTCACGGAGAAAGAACTCCTGGCTGTCATGGACGCATTCCGTGTTTGGCGTCATCATCTTCTGGGGGCTAAATATCCCGTCACAGTATACTCCGATCATCGGAATCTACAGGATTTGGCCTCTCTGAAATGCATTAATAGCAGACAGGTCCGCTGGCATCTTTTCTTCTCCTCTTTTGACTTCCGTATTATGCACCGTCCTGGAACGGCGCATGGGAAGGCGGATGCCTTGTCACGTTCCCCGGGGGGGGGTCCAATTGCCTACATTCCCCGACACTGTTCTCGGAAAGAGTCATGTGATTTGTCTCTGTACCCCCTCTTTGTCACTGATAGACACGGTTCGATCCTGGACTAGCAATCATTCTGACCAGTTGCGAGAATGGGACCCAGTGTATTCGGATGGACTACCGTTCGTACATGAACGCCTGTTCCTTCCCACACCTGACACACGTAATCTGGCCCTTGAGTGGTCTCATGACGCTCCCTTTAACGCTCACCCCGGACAAGAGCGCACTTTGGATCTGCTCAAACGTTGGTGTTGGTGGCCTTCTATGAAACGCGATGTAGAATGTTATGTCAGATCATGCGCAGTATGTGCTCAGGCTAAACATCAAAGGGGTCGACCAATTGGGTTGTTGCTTCCGCTTCCAGTACCTCCCAGGCCCTGGCATACGTTGACGATGGATTTCGTCACTGATCTCCCCAAGTCGAAGGGCTTTGACTCCATCTGGGTGGTGGTGGACACGTTCACAAAAATGGCCCGTTTTGTTCCTTGCAAGGGTATCCCTTCGGCTCCTGTTTTAGCGGATTTGTTTTTTGAACATGTGTTCATGCTATTCGGCCTTCCTTCGGTCATTATATCTGATCGAGGGTCACAGTTCACCTCTCGGTTTTGGAGATCCCTGACGAAGCTATTGGGCATTGATACCAGGTATTCTTCGGCCTATCATCCTGAGACCGATGGACAGACCGAAAGGACGAATCAATCTATGGAACAATATCTTCGTTGCCTTATACTGCAACATCAGACCTCTTGGTTGGCCGCTTTACGGCTTGCGGAGTTCGCATATAACAATGCGGCTCATTCAGCCACTGGTTATTCTCCTTTTTACGCCCTCTATGGCCAGCATCCCAAGGTCTTGCCGGTCCCTGATGCTTCTGGTTCTGCGAACCCTGCGGCCACGACATGTCTTAGGGATCTTTCTGCTTTGCACGCCAGTACAGTGGTTCATCTCACTGAAGCAAAGGCTGCTATGAAGGCCCGTGTGGATGGCAAACGTCGGGCTGCTCCCCCTCTGGTGGTGGGTTCCAAGGTCTGGTTGTCTTCACGTCACCTTCGCCTACTGGGTTGTCGGAAGTTGCTACCTCGCTTTGTCGGTCCTTATGTGATATCAAAGGTTGTGAACCCAGTGGCTTTCCGTCTTGTGCTTCCCAGCTCTTGGCGCATCCATCCTGTGTTTCATGTCTCCCTCCTCAAGCCTTGTCCCGACTCTGTCCGTCTTCGTACCCCTGTTGCGCCGGTGTCCTTGACCTCTCCTGATGTTTTCGAGGTGTCGGCCATTTTGGGCTCCAGATGGTTTAGGGGTAGGATCCAGTATCTGGTGGATTGGAAGGGTTACGGTCCGGAGGAACGCACATGGGTTTCTGCCTCTGACCTGAACGCCCCTCGCTTGGTAGCCCGTTTCCATTTAGACCATCCATCCTGCCCACGGGGTCGTGGGCCGTTGGGGAGGGGCTATGTTAGGCGACCCTCAGTACATCAGGCCCCCCCACATCAGAACACTGCTCACATTCCCCCCACATCTCCACCCCAGCTTCGAGGCTCAAGGGATTCGGTGAACCCACAGAACCGAAAACACCGTACCTTCTTTGGTGTACGGGCTCGATTGCAACCCTTTCTGCATTGGCAATTGCCTTGGAGAGCGTATAGCAGAAGGGGCGGTGTTACGTCACCACGTCGGTCACATGATCCAGAGTCACGTGACCTTGTTGGACGTCACATGATCCAGAGACGTCACATGACTCCCAGACACACAGTATAAAGGTCTGAGAGACAGAACACTCATTGCTTCTCAGCTGGCTTCGGACCCTGTTTGGCGTTTCTACTTGCTCCTTGTTACCTCGACCACGGAACTCTATCTTGGACTCTCTTGGACACCCCTTTGTACCTTTGCTTGGAACTGTTTACCTGTTGCCGGATTATTGGACTGCACATCGACTTGTCTTTGGATCATCCCTGGGTATCTTGCTGTACTTCTACGCCCAAGTCAAGCCCTGTCTTACAGGTGGTCTACCCGTATCCACGCTCACCTGCGGTTCTACCACTCCAGGGACCGCTGGATCCTTTTGAGCCTCGAACCTCCCTACTAGGTTACCTGGGTCTTCCTTACACCAGATAGGTAAGACACTTTAGATTCTTTTGTTTACCTGCTTGTATTGTGATTGCCTGGTGCTTAACCTCATTCCTTCTTGACAGCAGCATCGGTGTTCCAGAGGCTCCGTGGATCTGGGAAGACATCTCTCACCTGTGGCCTCAAGGGTCGCACAGCGGGTTGCTATTTTGTTCCCCTGTGCGTCACTTGGGGACGGAGGTCTCATCGTCTACACGACACTCAAGTCAGAACAGGTACACTCTGCAATCGTTCGTGTTCCAACGAAAACCCAGGAAGATCAAGTCCTGAGAAACAGTCATGGAGGATTTCAGCCAGTTCACCGACAGCCCAAGGTAGAACAGGAGCTGGAGGAGAGACTGAAGGTTGCTCGAGGCTTTCAGTGGACAAGGACTTCGCAGCAGCGAAATCGTCCAAATACGGATACACATGGATACCCTGTAGACAAAGATAAACTGCGATGACTGACTTCTTCGTAAAGACACGCAGTACCGAGCTGAGGCCAAACGGGAGCACACGAAACTGGAAATACTCCTCCCCCATGGAAAACCGGAGGATATGCATAGAAGCATCCTGAAGGTCCACCACGCTGAGCCAGTCGCCCTTCTGTAGAGAGGACTTTATCTGACAGGGGGTGATTATCTTGAATTTCTCTTGGGGCAGAGAAAGGTTGAAATGGGAAAGGTCTAGGATGGTGCGCAGGCCAGCCTGGTTGGGTTTGAGCAGCATAACCGGATGGGAGTAGAAGCCCACCCCTTGCTCCCCTAGAGGAACGGGTTCCACCGCCTTGAAATCCAGAAGCTTCTGGACTTTGGCTCTGAGGGAGGGCATCCCCAACTGCTGGAAGGGAGGATTGAAAGGTGAGGTAGGGCGGAAGGGGCAAGCGGAAGCCAGCCCGAGCAACAGACAAGACCCACCGATCCTCGGTGATGGTCTGACACGCCTCCCAGTGAGACGCAATGCGCCCTCCCACGGGGTTCGTGCGAGTGCTGAAAACCCTCATTTAGCGGGTTTCTCGCTGGCAAGACCGCCAGATCCTGAGGAGGAGGCAGAGGACCGAGAGAAAAATCGGCTTCGCTGCTGACGCCGACAGGAGCTTCCAGCTGGAGGATCAACTCTATGCGTCTTTTGATCCAGAAACCCCTGAAAACCAGAGGAGGACCGAGGCTGCAAGGGATTTCTCTAAGCCCTAAAAGGAGGTTTCACCAGAACGGACAGGGACTTGGCTGGGAATGAAGCCAAGCCTGATGAGGTTTCCACGCCAAGCATGAGGCCCGGAGCCGAGGTGTCAACATCAAATTCCGACAGACATTTCCACATTTTCATATTCGCCCCCGTTAATATGAGTACTACGTTTGCCTGGTGCAACTGCAGGGCTGAATTAGCAAAGAGCTTCCTCCCCAAAGAGTCAAGCAGCTTGTCCTCTTTGGTCATAACCCGAGCAGCTGCTGTAGACTACGCTGACGCCGGTCTGGATTGTAGCGTGGCGGCCGCCACCACTGTGGAGGAAGGGAGCGGGCAAGACGCTAAGGCTACCTCCTCCGAAGTACGAAGCCTATAACAAGGGTCAATCTTTTTGTTAACGTGCAGTCTAGAGTGTGCCTTATCCCAGACCTTGCGGACCTCGGCCAAAACGTCCTTCTGGAAGAACAAGCCGGTGTGCTCCTGAGGAGACAAGGTGAACGCCCCAGAAAGCATCCCTTCTTGCGGAGGGGGTGCCTCAGATACTGGAACATCCAGAAGAGCCATCATGTCCAGTACCTGGTCATGGAACGCCCTAACAGAGCAGGGCTGGTCATCACCATCCAGATTCCCTTGCGTGTCATCCAACCCGTCTGGATCGAACTGCGTCACATCTGGCTCCGCTGAAGACTTGTCTATTGGAGACAAGGGAGGCAGGGACGGAAGGGCTGGAAGTGGGCCAACCGGTAGAGGTGGAACAGCTGCCGGAACAACCGGTGCTACGACAGGAACCGTAGGTTCAGGATTCGGCACTGGAGGGCAGATTTCCTTAAAAAGACCTCTGAAATACTTCTTCATGGGGTCAGAGTGCATGAGCCACTGAAATTTTCCGAAAAATGCATCCTCCGCCGAAGGCTTAGACACTGGGGCGGGCAGAGGGCTCTCATGAGAGGAGTAGTTCCAGGGCCGCAAGTGAGAGGCCAGCCAAGAAGGGCCCCCTCCAGCCGGATTAACATAGATCAAAGGCGCAGATGCCGCAGGAAGCGAGACCGTGTGCGGTTATGGCATCCAAGCGTTCCAGTCAAACTGAATGAAACGGCGCACAAGGAAAACAATTTTCACCTGAAAAAATGCTCCCAACGCCGACGGCGTAGGTGTAAGGCAAGAGTCCAAAATGGCTGCCGTAGTTTGCGGGGGGAACGGGTGCCATTTTGTCAGCGCCTGAGGAGAACTGCGTCACATGTGCGAGTGAGGCAGGGGTCTCCACAGACGGGTCAGGGGTCTTGACTTTAGCCTTGACACAAGGAACCTCGGCAGAGCTGGTACTGTGTGGCCTAGGATGTTTGAGACATGCTATCAACCAAATTGGCCTCTAAAAGAGGAATCTCGGCCACGCCGTTAACAGAGGAATTACCGTCAGCAACCTCACTCTGTGCTCCCTCGTCAGACCTGGTAGCACCACCAGTGCGGGAACGATGAGGAATCCACCTCACTGACAAGACCTTAACAGGCCTCTCAGTTCTGTCGGTCACCTTAGCCTCATACTAAAACAATGGGGTCCATACTGCTATAAATTCAATTACCAATTAGGTCAAATAACAAGTTATTTATAATGGGTGTACCACAAGGGGGATCACTCAAATGGGTTGTAGGCTATGGCAGACTCTGAAAACAATCAGGGTAGTCTCATGTTTGAAAAACAGTAAAAATATTTAACAAAAAAAGATTATGTAAAAAAATAGATAAACAACTGAAGATAATGCAATGTGATGAACATATAAGACAATGCATTACTTACCGTAAAAGCATTTCTGATGGTTGTATCTGCTTAGATTCACATGCTGTGCATAGGTCCGACATCCAGTGGTCACTGCGGAGTATTGCATTTTGTTTTTCGTAGTCGAAAAGGGGACGTCGACAAGGCGTGTCTGTAACACTATCCCTATAGTGACGTGCGTTGTACCCACAATCCCTCACGCGTCGAGGTCCCTCTGTTTGTATTTTTCTGCCCTGAGGGAGCCTTATAGACGTGAGTGAGTACAGAAAAGAGAGATATAAAGGAAGTCTATGTTCCTTCCATCCGAGCGGGGAGGAAGGGTGGGCGCATGTGAATCTAAGCAGATACAACCATCAGAAATGCTTTTACGGTAAGTAATGCATTGTCTTCTGATGTTTGTTAATCTGCTTAGAATCACATGCTGTGCATAGACTAGCGAGCAGTACCCGGAGTTGGCGGTGGGTTATGAGAAGGAACAGTAGAGAAAAGATGTCTTAATACTGCCTGTCCCACCTGGGAGTCAGATCTAGAGTGTGCATCTAGACAGTAGTGTTTTGTAAAGGTGTGCACAGAACTCCAGGTAGCCGCTTTGCAGATGGACTCAAGGGGAACATTTGCAATGAATGCTATGGAAGCCCCAGTGCCTCGAGTGGAATGTGCTCTTGGCTTGAAGGGTAGTTCTCTCTTAGCAAGAATGTAACAGAGAGTGATGCATTGAACAATCCATCTAGATATAGTGGATTTTGAGACCGCATCTCCTTCTCTTCCTGCTGCCACCGAGACAAAGAACTGATTAGTCTTTCTCAGTGGTCTGGTTCTTTCCATATAGAACATGACAGCTCTGCGTACATCTAGTGTATGCAGACTTTTTTCTCCCGAGCTGGAAGGGTTTTGAAAGAACGTTGGTAGTTCTATAGTTTGGTTTACATGAAATTTCGAGATGAATTTAGGTGCAAACCTTGGGTGTGTGCGTAGAACCACTTTATTTTTGTGAACTGTTACAAAGGGGTCTAGTACAGAAAGAGCCTGTAGTTCACTTACTCTCCTAATGGAGGTGATAGCTATTAGGAAAGCAGTCTTAAGGGTGATATCTTTAAGAGTTGCCTTGTGCATGGGTTCGAAGGGAGGGCCCATGAGTCTGGAAAGTACCACATTTAAGTCCCATCCGGGAGCTGGGTTAGCTATCGGAGGGTGTATCCTTTTTACCCCCTCCATGAAGGCTTTGATAACTGGTATCTTCCACCACGACACTTTAAGTTGGGAAGTGGTGTATGCAGAAAGTGCCGCTAGGTGGACTTTAATGGAATTGAATACTAAACCTGAATCCAGTAAATGGGTCAAGTATAGAATAATGTCAGTAGGAGAGCAGTCAACTGGGTTGATGCTAGTACCTCTACACCAGATAACGAATCTTTTCCATTTGCTAGAATAGCAGTGTCGAGTATTAGGTTTTCTGGCTTCCCTGAGGATGTCCATACATCTCTGTGGGAGTTGTAAATGTCCAAATTCTATGATCTCAGGAGCCAGGCTGCTAAGTTCATGGTCTGAGGGCATGGATGCAGTGTCCTGCCCTTGTCTTGTGACAGCATGTTGTACGGGCAGGGAAGTTTCACTGGGGGAGATAGGGACATCTCCATCAAGTGAGCGAACCAAGGTTGCCGTGCCCACATTGGGGCCACTAGTATCATGGTAACCTGCTCCTGGTGCATCTTGTGCACCACTTTGTTGAGAAGGGGAGTCGGGGGAAAGGCGTAAACAAATTTCCCTGACCATTGAATCAACAGACCGTTCCCCTTGGACTGGTTCTGTGGGTACCTGGAGGCGTAACTTTGGCATTGTGAGTTCTCCAGGGTTGCGAACAGGTCTATTTCCGGGAATCCCCATTGCGTGAAGATGTCTAAGACGATGTCTTCGTGCAATTGCCATTCGTACTCTTCGGGCAGGGGGAAGTCTCTGCTGAGTTTGTCTGCTAGCAGATTGAGTTCCCCTGGTACATGTTGTGCTAGTAGGAACATGTTGTGTTTGAGAGCCCACTTCCATATATTCTGGGACAGCTTGGACAGTCCTGGAGAGTGAGTGCCCCCTTGCTTGTTGAGGTAGTACATGGCTGTGGTGCTGTCTGTGAGGACCATCACTGTCTTTCCTTGTAAGTGTTCCTGAAAGGCTTTCAGTGCTTTGAACACCGCTAGTAGTTCCAGCAGGTTTATATGCTTGGATGCTAAACTCGGAGTCCACACTCCGTGTGCCGTTTGATGGGATAGGTGAGCCCCCCATCCTGTAAGGGATGCGTCTGTGGTTAGAGTGGCTTCCACTGCGGGTGTGGCAAAAGTTTTCCCTAATAACAGGTTTTCTTTTGTCCACCACCGTAGCGAGAGAACCAAGGCCTGCGAGACCACCACTAGATCGTCCCATTGTCCGCTGGCCTGACACCACTGGCTGTAGAGCCACTCTTGCATTGGGCGCATGCGCAGGCGCGCGTGAGGTACCAAATAAATACATGACGCCATCATCCCTAGCAAGCGCATTGCTTTGCGTACCGTCACCTCTCGGCCTGCTACATAATGGGGAATTTGAAACAGCATGTTTTGGACCCTCTCGTTGGAGGGGAATACGAGGCCGTCCCTTGTTCGAATTAGAGCCCCTAGGAATTGTTTGGTTTGGCTGGGGTCTAAGCTGGACTTCTTTTCGTTGATGGAGAAGCCCAGTTGGGACAAAAGGTCTACGGTCTTTTGGGTATTGGAGAAGCATGTTTCGTAAGAATACCCTGTTATGAGCCAGTCGTCGAGGTAAGGGTATACCGGGATGGATAATCTGCGCAGGTGGGCCGCTGCCACTGCCAGTACTTTCGTGAATACCCTTGGTGCAGATGCTATCCCGAAGGGTAGTACTCTGAACTGGTAGTGTTTGTCCTCTATTTTGAACCTGAGGTATTTTCTGTGCGATGTCAACATTAAAATATGAAAGTATGCATCTTTCATGTCCAGTGTTGTCATGTAATCCCCTTGTGATAACAGTGGGATTACCTCCTGTAAGGTCACCATACGAAACTTTTGGGGTTTGACAAATATGTTCGCTGGGCGCAGATCTAATACAGGGCGCATGGTTAAGTCCTTTTTGGGTACAAGGAAGTACACTGAATAAATACCTTCTGTTACCTGTGATAGGGGGACGGGCTCTATAGCTTCTTTCTTCAGTAGTTCTTCCACCTCTTGAAGAAGAATGGAGAGGTGTTGCGGTGTCATGCGCCGGTTCCGTGGGGGTTTGTACTTCGGGGAACCGTTGAACTCGATGCAGTATCCGTGGGCTATGGTGGATAATACCCAACGGTCTGACGTGATTCCCTCCCATGCTGAAAGGAACGATGTTAGCCGGCCCCCGACCGGTGATGCATGGGAGGGGACCCGAATTTTCGGGTCATTTGCTGGTATTGGGCGTGGAACCTCTGGGGCTGGAGCCACGACCTCTTCCTTTGCCACGGCGTTGGCCTCTTTGACTGAACTGGGTGTTACCCTGGTTGGTGGGCCAGTTGGAGCCAGAGTAATATTGTTGTTGTTGGTTCTGCTGCTGTCTTTGGCCACGAAAGGAGCGTTTATTACCATAGCCTCGCCTGTTAGGGGGCCTAGAAATTTGATCAAGAGTTTTGATGGTATCAAACTCTTTTTTAGCATGTTCTAGGGCCTCATCTACTGCTTTCCCAAACAGATGCGTCTGTTCAATGGGTTTATTTATGAGGGAGGCTTGGGTTTCGGGCTTAAACCCTGAATTGCGTAGCCAAACGTGGCGCTTGAGAAGTATTCCCTGCACTAGGGAGCGGCCAGCCGTCTCAGCGGCATCTAGGGAGTTTTTAACGATGCCCTGGTTTACCAGTGTGCCCTCTGATATTATAGCTAGCAGGCGAGAACGCAGAGGTTCAGGTGCTTCCTCTGCTTCGCTGCGCAGCTTGTTCCACTGTGCATCTGCGTAGCTAGCTAAAAGTGAGTTGTTATTAGCAATTCTAGTGGAGAAGGCGGCGGAGGTCGTGATTCTCTTCCCCAGTGCGTAGAGTTTTTTGCCTTCTTTGTCTGGAGGTGCTTCACTAGTGGATAGTGGCACCCCTGCTCTTTTTCTTGTGTTGGTAACCACAAGGGAGTCCGGAATAGAGTGTCCTCTGATGTATAAAGGGTCAGAGGATGAAGGGCTGAAGAGCTTTTCTATTCTAGGGTTGACCCCTCTTACTAGAGCTGGGTTAGTAAGGGAAGGAGAAATTCTTCTTTTAATAGAAGCCAGGAGAGGAATAGATTGGCTAACAGGGGCTTTTTCTTTGATGACTTTTTCTACAAAGTCGATGTCTGGAAGAGTTTCCCCTGTATCAATCTCAAAATGCGCTGCTGCCTTGCGCAATAGTGCATTGAGGGAAGGTTGGTCATCTATGGGAGAGGAGTTCCCATGTGAATCCTTGAGAGGAGAAGGGAGAAAGGCATCAGGGTCTGAATGTACTGATGGGGATTGCCAAGGCTGCACTGACGGTGAATGCCAGGGCTGCGAGGTAGCTGTATCCTCTTCAAACCCTGTAGGAGTGGTGTAAGGATCTTCTTCGAAACCCTCTTGCTCAAGTTCTACCTCTTCTTCTCCACCCAAACACTCCTCATCTTCTTGGAGGTATTGCTCCTCCTCAGTGAGGTCAACCAGCCTAGGAATCTTGACTCTAGGGTCATCCTGTGGCCATTCTCTTTGTCTTTTGTGAGTGGGTGGGTCTTGGTTTCCTAGAAACCTTTCCATTTTCTCCATGCAAGAATGGAGTCTTTCAAGGGTCTCATGGGGTACCCCTGAATAGTCTAGAGGGGGAAAATTAGTGTTTTCGCCTTCGAATCGTTTCGAACGCTCCCACAGCGTCGACGAGAGGTTCCCGTCTCCTTCTGAAAAGCCTTCAGGTAGTTCGGAAGCGTCCTTTGGAGAAAGGGGCAGTTCCTGGCTACTTTTGTGTTTTTTCGACGCGGTATTCGACGTTTGTTTCGTCGTCCGCGTACGTTCGTCTTCGGCGACAATTCTCGCTAGGCTCTCGGCCACGATCTTGTCCGTCGAGGGCTTTGGTGTCGACGTTGTGTGCGTTGCGCGTTGTACCTCGACGGTCGCTCTATGGAGCGTTGCGTCGGATGTTTTTGGGGTAGCGCCCGTGTTAGACGGAAGCCCAATCGCTGGTCGCGGCTGCGTTTGCGGGTGGGGCTTGTGACCTTTACGGTCTGCGGTAGACGCCGGAGTGCCCTGCGTCCCCTTCGGCGCTGATGGATCCTTCGTTCTCGACGAAGAAGAGCCGTGGGTAGTGTGTTTAGCCTTATGGGGTCTGTGTGCGTCCTTGTCGCCGGGGTGTTCATCCCCATAAGCAGGGCGTGAGCCGAGCCCGTCGGGGCCGGGGACGGACGACGAGGAGCGTGAGCGCTCCTTCTGGGGGTTCATGACTTCCGTAACGGACGTCGAGTTATCGCACTCCTCGTCACTTTCAGTAACAGCGGCAGCGGGTGAGGAAACTGACTTCGACATCGCGTAGTCTGCCCACCTCTTAACCCTACGTTCTTTAAGAGTCCTGGGTTTTAAGAGCTTGCAGGCTGCGCAGCTGTTCTCTATGTGATCAAGGGGTAAGCAACGATTACAGAGCTTGTGCTTATCTTTCCAAGTATATTTGCCCCTGCAGCGTGGGCAAAACTTAAATGGTGTCCTCTCCATAGCTGAGGCAATAATAGCTGGCGATAACAACCCCAAGGGAAAGAAAAGGGAGAAAGAAAGACATTCTCAAAGAGAAGAGACAAAGTTCTAACCCCCACTCTCCCTACTGTAAGTTGGCCGTCGAGGCCAGGCCACGTGTTCGGCAGCGCCGAAGGATCTCCTCCGCTCTTCCTCTCCGTCGAAAATAGTTCGGCGGAGAAACAGCTTCACAGCTAACGTCGAGGGGGAGGGATCGTTACCAGTATATTAAGTTATGACAAAAGGACCGAGGTCCGTGGTAAGTATAGCAATGTCTCTCTAGGAGCTCCGCGAAAGGCGACCAGAAACTGGGCGGAAAAAAACAATCTGAGGGACCTCGACGCGTGAGGGATTGTGGGTACAACGCACGTCACTATAGGGATAGTGTTACAGACACGCCTTGTCGACGTCCCCTTTTCGACTACGAAAAACAAAATGCAATACTCCGCAGTGACCACTGGATGTCGGACCTATGCACAGCATGTGATTCTAAGCAGATTAACAAACATCAGAAATGCATAGTTAAGAGGTTGATAGTTGAAAACACAAACACAAATTTGGGTTTTTCTTCGAAGTTTTAGACAGAATAAACAAAAAGAAAACACGGAAAGAAACTGGACAAAAGACTGCCAATGCTGACCTAAGCCAACATTCCCATTTATTGCTTATGTTTAGCCACTGCACAAGTCATTTTCAAAAAATTGGCAGGATTAGAATTGTTCCATGTCCTACGATTTGTTGACAGGTCTGCCTACGTGTGCGTGTCAGAAATAAATGACAAACAGTACATTTAAATTGACATCTTTAAAACACGTTTCGGCAAAAAAAGCCATCTGTCTGGCCAATAGTTCCATGACATAGTAAAAGTTGCCTTCCTCAGGGCGAGATAACACAACAACTGGACCCTGTGGGGAAGCAGACAAAGAAAGTAATGATATGAAAGAGTTACTACCAAGATTGCTTACAGAGAAATTCATAAGCCTAGAGGCAAAACAATTACCAAATAATTTGACTGTGGGTAAGTGGAGATAGCCAGGCGCGTTGGTGGCCGGAGAACCCGGTGCAGAGCGTCTAGGTGGGTGGAAGCAGGGTAACCCACGACAGGATTACATCAGCAGAGAAGGGGTCACATTGGAGAGGAACACGCTCTCTAAGGAGTTAAATGAAAGAAAGTTGCAGAGAATGGGGTGCACAAGTAATGCTAGAGATAGGTGAGTTTTGGAAAAAGTTAAAAAAACTACCTGTCAATGAATGCTTGTTGGGAACGCTCCTAATTTAGCGTTGTGCGGTGCTCCTGGGATGAGTCCTAGGGCCCTTCGTTAACATAAAGGGATGAACCTGAAGACAATCGAATGTGTGTAAATATATGTGACTAAAAGTAGCACTTGAGTGCTTGGTAGCCCAGTGAAAATTGGTATCTGCCTACCTTTAAGAGTGGGGCGACGGTGGACCCAGCTGAAAGTTAGCTGTGAAGGGCAGACAACTTCTTGCCTTCAGAGGGAGCAACAAGTGCGGTCTCTGGAAAAAAGGGGAAAGGCAAAATGGGCGTAAATCAACGGTACTGCCCGGAGTCCGGTAACAGCTCCCTCGCGAGGGGCCTCGAACCTTGGTTCGGTACAGAAAGCCTCTACCCAAGGCCTTTGGGCGTGCCCCGGAGTCTGTATGGGAAGCTCCAGACAAGGCGACCTCGAAGCAAGCTCCAGTACCCCCAGACTCAGTATAACTGGGCCGTTGAATAGCCCCCACAGGAGGGGCCTCGGATTGTAATCCGGTGTAGGTAGGCCCCTCACAGAGGCCCTTGGAGAAAACTCTGGTACCTTTTTTAGGCCTGAAAGGCACCTCAGGGGAAACCCCTGTAACAGAGCTTTTGAAGCCCCCCTGGACCAGGAAGACCCCAGGAAGGTGTCCCCCGGTCGGGATGCCTTAAAAACTAAAGAACTTAACGGGCGTTTCGTCGATGAAACTTTGAAAATGCAGGGGAGGTACGTGCTGAAACGCCTCCTCCCACCGCTCCAGACGACGTTGCCCGGACCGAAAGGGAATTGCAGTAGAAGCACGGGTCCCACCGGTGATCCGGTCCCAAACACTCTAAACAAAGAAGACGGGGATCCGCTGTGAAGCGTCACTCGCAAGAAGAACAAGAAGGAAAATCTAACCGAACTGGCATAGACTCACTACTCCACGACCGCTAAACCAGAGCAGGAGAGGAGACACTGGAAGGAAAAAAAATCTTCCGAAGATGCAAGTGCGTCCAGCCCCGAATGTGCAGAGAAAAGGACTGATGGGCGATGCGCTGGGCGGAGCTGAGGGCGGTGTTACAGCTGCATGCGGTACCCCTCATAAAAAGGAAGGAAACGTTTTTGAAAAAAATGTGATGCTTTTTACATAGTGCTCCGGTCCCGTCCCACACGACGGAAAAATGTCCCATAAGTATGGAGGAAAGGGGACGGGACATAGAAGTACATTCAAATCATCGGCTCGAGAGAGATGTTAAATGTTAGGAAAGATTTCATTTTATAAGTAATTTTCCCTTCAGTTGTACACCCACAAACCTTTTGCTGCTGTTTAAACACCTTAGTCTGACTTTGCCAGGGGAGCACAGCCTTCTGCTGCACTCCTCTGGGCTTTCGCTCACTTTGTCTTAAGGGCATGTCAGTTTCCCCATAAAGTCAGTACTGGGAAACTTTGTTTCCCTTAGTCCTTTTCCAATGTTGCAACTTTTCTGCAAAATGTAACAAGTGCACAATGTACCTTACAGTACAGTGCACTTGGGTCTCAGTCATTTCCAAAGACCCTAGATACTCTCGTAGGACTTTTTGGGAGATGTGCAGATGTGTCATGGACAGGGCTGGTGGCAGCTTATCTTTTCATGTAATTTTAACTTTGCCATTTTAACTGCGCTTAACGCGTTTGGCATTAATAGGTGGCCTGGCTCCAAAATGGCAATGCCATGAGGTTCTTTGTCCTGTCCTTTGGCCATCTTGCCCCTTTGCCTTCACCAGGTCGAGCCGACCTGGGTCAGCCCTTATTTGGTCATGCAGTTTCCCGTGAAACGCCAAGCTTTCGCGGGCTTCTGCATGCCTTGTGTGTGCGCCTCCAGGATGTGGGCTGGGGTGTCTGTCCCCAATACACATCCTGGGTGCCAGAGAGTCTGGAGTGCTGTGAATGCCTGGGACCACTGTGGTCCGTGATTGGTCCACATACAGTGTTGTGAGCAGATCTCCCAATGGGTCCTCCCCATTTTGGCGCAATGGGAACTTTGGATAAGAGGCGGCCAAAAATACCCATACCATATCGATCTCTGGAGTTCTCACTGAAAGAAGGATAGGATCTGAGTCGAGGAACCGCTGGAAGGTTTGGCACCCTGAGCACGCTGTCGTCCCGTGTGACCCCTCTGCATCTGGTCATCCTAGAAGGTCTGCGAAGACGCTTCGACCCATTAGAATAGTGGAACCAACTATTCTCGGCACCTTCAACAAAACCTGCAAGTAAGCCTTCTCGGAAGTGTCCCTGGGCCAACCAGTGGGCTGACCAGCTTACGCAGGACCTTTGCTCCGTCTCTGCCGTCATTTCAAGGAGGCCCTCGAAACGTGGTACACTGCTAGCTCTGTGTCCCCGGCACCCTCCCACCGAATTTCAAACACTTGGCATTCCCAGGTCTGAAGTGAGATGAGTGCGCCAGGACCGGAGTAAACTTGTTTGCAGCGTTGCCCAGCCGCTGCAACGATCTTTGCAGGTGCGCTGCATTTGTGACCCTCTTGCCCCTGAAGCCTGCTGCAGTGAAACTGGCATGACCCATCCATCAGGAGCAGAGAAGGGAGTAGTTTCTTACCTGTCTCTCCATTTCTCCAGCGTTGGTATCTTTCATGGATTCACATGCTTCGAATATTCCTCGTCAGGGTGGGAACCCTTGGTATATCTATAAAAACATTTCTTATAGGAAAACTTTTGACACCTGTGTCCTCTGTCATTTTCGGGCTGCGTACGCTTGACCCAATAGGACGTAGGGATATAAATAGCCCCGCCCCGTGGTTCCCTTCAGATTTTAACCCCCAAAGTAGAGGGAACATATAGAGTTTGCATTCAGGGGAGGCCGGCGGGCGCATGTGAATCCATGAAAGATACCAACGCTGGAGAAATGGAGTTACAGGTAAGAAACTACTCCCTTCTCCAGCATTGGATCTTTCATGGATTCACATGCTTAGAATAGATTACACAGCAGTACACCTAACATGGAGGTGTGCAATGCAAACAGACTATCCAAGCCACATATGCAGTTGGGTATACAAACCCCCCCCCCCCCAAACAAGGTACGCTGACAATAACTAAACATATGGCATATTGACAAGAGTATGTATACCCTTATGTGGGGCTTACCTTACTGAAACAGATGCCGAAGAACCGCTCGCCCCATCTGCATATCTGCCGCATGTTGCTCTAGGCAATAATGCAGAGTAAATGTGTGCGGCACCAACCATGATGCCCCTTGACAGATGTCCACCGATGGAATTCCAGACCATAACCCGGCCGATGACGAGGTGGATCTTGTTGAATGAGCTTTTGGGCGTCTTTCCAATGGTTTTCCTGCTTTAGAGTGACAAAGCAATAGTCGACACCCAGCGGGCCAGTCCTTGCTTAGAGATCTGTTTCCCCTTCACCGAAGGTCCATAAATTACAAACAGTTGCCTTGAACATCTAAAACCTCGAGTACGACGGAGATGGAACTTCTAAGCTCTTTTTACATCCAACGTGTGGAGAGTTTTCTCCGCCGCAGAAGAAGCCGTTGCAAAGAATGTTGGAAGAATAGAAGAATGTTTGTGGAATGTCGTCGGCACTTTAGGAATGAAGTGAGGATTGGTTGCCAATAGTACCTTGTTTTTGAAAAACCGCAGGTATGGAGGATCAAGGACTAATGCCTGTAATTCCGAAAGCCTTCTTGCCGACGTAACGGCTACTAAAAAGGCCATTTTCCATGACAAAAACTTCAACGACGACGATGACATTGGCTCGAACGGAGCCTTCATTAGTGCTGACAGTACTAGATTGAGACTCCAGTTCGGTGGAAATTTAGCTGGTGGGAAAATTCGAAAAAAAAGCCCTTTCAGGAAATGCTTTACCAGTTGATCACTGAAAAGAGGAGTTGAATGTCTTTTTCGAGTAAATCTCAAGATGGCTGCTAAATGAACTTTAAAAGGAGGAAAAAGCCAATCCTTGCTCCGCCAAGTGTAACAAATATGGCAGAATCTGTTCTGCTCCAATGTTTAAAGGGTCTACCCCCGGATGATCCCTGCACCATACACAGAATCTCTCTTCCATTTACCTGCATATGAAGCGTTCGTAGACGGAGCTCGTGCTGCCTGTAAAATTCGTCGACACTGAGGGAATGTTCAAGTCCCCGAACTCGGAAAAGTAGGGAGCCAGGCCGTCAGGTTGAGCGAGTCTGAGTCGTGGTGCCAAACCGCTCCTTTGTCTTGAGATGGAAGGTTTGGAATCTTCTGGAACCTCTCTGGCTCCGATATCAACAGTTGTAGTAGATCTGAGAACCACGACCGTCTTGCCCAGTAAGGAGCCACCACAACATGAGTACTTGTGAATCCACTGGAGTGTCCGCCAGATGAGTGGAAACAGGAAACGCGTAAGCAAACTTGTTCGTCCAGGGGAAGGAGAACGCCTCCCCCTTCGATCCGGGCTGTGGCCACCTGCTTGCGAACCGTGTGCACTTCTTGTTCTCTCAGGTTGTTCTCTCAGGTTGCAAACAGATCCAGGGATGGATGACCCCATTTTCTGTAGACTCTTGCTAGCGGACAATCGTCCAGTTCCCATTCGTGCAGTTGGTTCATTTCCCTACTGAGTGAATCGGCTTGTATATTCTTTACCCCTGGATGATGGTAAGCTATTATGGTGCTATTCTGTTCGAGGGCCCAATGCCTATTTTTAGAGCTTCGCTCGAGAGCGTCCTGGACCATGTGCCCCCTTGCTTCCTGAGATAGAACATCATTGTTGTATTGTCCGTTAGTAGTCTGACAACCGATGCCCGTATGCACGGCAGAAAGGACTTCAGAGCCCAACGTACCGCCCTTAACTGCAGCACGTTGATATTAAGAGTAAACTCCGCTGGGGACCATTGACCTTGAACCTGCAGGGGCCCTAGATGAACTCCCCATCCTTTCAGCAATGCATCAGTCACTACCGTTGCTTGAAAATCCGGTTCCTGCAGCGGAATACCCTTTGTCAGGTTGTTCGAGAGCTGCCACCACTGAAGTGCCCATAAAAGTTCATAGTTGATGCTCAGCTTGTCTGACGATAGGCCTCGACTCTGGGACCCCCGGTCTGCCAGAAACTCTTGTATCGGCCTCATGAAGAGACAGCAATTGTTCACCAATGAAATACAAGATGCTAGGCCCCCTAGCAGTAACATGTATTTTCTGACTGACACCCTGGTGCCCACTTTCCATTCCTTTGCCTTTTGAGTCAGTTTCTGAATTCGTTCCACGGAGGGCCTCACTAGCCCTGATTGAGTTTGGAACTCCGCGCCCAGAAATACTAAGTTTCTCGAAGTTGAGCGCAAACCCCAAGTGTTTCAGAAGTTGCATGGAGCCTTTAGGCTTGGCTGAGTTATGCTCGGCGACGAGCCTCTTATCAGCCAATCGTCCCGATACGGGTAAACCTGATGACCTTTTCTTCGCAGCCACGCTGCCACTGGGGCCAAACACTTTATGAAAGTCCTGGGAGACTAGTTTACTCCGAAAGGAAGTACTGGTAATGGTTCCACCCGACTACGAATCTCAGAAACTTTGTGTCGTCGACGCACTGGTATATGAAAATATGCAACACAAGAAAATCTCCCGGCTGTACTGATCGGATGACCTCCTGAAGCGTAAGCATCTTGAACTTTAAACGTTTTAGGGTCTTGTCGAGGGCCCGAAGGTCCAGAATGGGTCGCCACTTGCCATTGGGTTTTTTGACTACGAAATTAATGAGAGTAAACTCCCTGGCCCCTCAGCCACTGGAACGAATTCTATAGCCCCTTTTTGCAGCATAAGCTCCACTTCTTGTTGTAATATGTGAAGATGGGGTTGCGCACAAAACACAGGTGGAATTTGTGACGGCGTTTCCTTGAACTGCAGAGAGTGGCCTAGTTTTATCGTGTCCAATACCCAGCGGTCTGTTATACTTTCCCCATTCGTCGACGCGACGGGCCCCTCTTCCTCCCAGGACGTCCTGTAACATGTCATTGTTGGGACTTTGACTGCCTGTCTTTTGCCGATGAATAGCCCCTTCTTCTCGAAGCCTTGTAGTTTCGGCCTCTTCGCGTTGCCTGGACCGCACGTCTAACCTTGGGAGGCATATGATGGCCTGCTGAAGTTTCGATCTCTAGATGCAGTAAAACGGGAATTTCCTGATGCTCCGCGGAAGGGACGAAAATATTGAAAAGCTCTTCCACTTTGCAGGCCTCCTAACGACCTGGCCGTATCCTCCTTCATACCTTTCAAGGCCTCATCCACTTTCTTTCCGAACAGTTGGTCACCCCCTTACTCGGCATTTCGAGTACCTTTTACTGGACTTCCGGTCTGAAGTTCGTACATTTCAGCCAGGCTTGCCTTCTCAAAACCACTCCGTTGTTTATTTGCTTAAACCCAGACTCCGCCAAATCCACGGCAATGTTAATCGAGTGTTTCAATGCTTCTTCCCCCTCCCGGACCATTAACATGGCCGACTTTCTATGTTCCTCAGGAAGGTGTTTTAGGATATGGGCCAAACGATGCCACATCTCCCTGTCATACCTTTCCATAATTGCCAACGAGTTAAATGCTTTAACCGTCGTCGCTTCTACGGATAGAACCTTTTTGCCAAACGCGTCCTGTCTCCTAGCCTCGTTATCCAGAGGGGTAGAACATTTGTGCTGCTATCTGGCGTTCCTAGCTGCTGCAGCCGACGCCGACTCTGGAGATGGTGAAGCAGTCAAGCATTTAGGCGTAGTCTCTGGAGCCTTGAATTTCTTCTCCAACCTGCCCTTTATTGCTGGTTCTGAAAATGGATGGCGCATGGTCCTCAAACCTTCTTGCCAGACATGGTCTAGAATGGAAACTGAGAAGACCGACTTCCTTCTTTTCCCCATATGGTCGAACAAGAAGCACTCCTTTTCTTCTTCAGGGCTCAGACCAAACTCAATAGTGACGTTGCCCATCATCGCATGAAAAGCGCAGATGTCGTCCGGTGATGATGGTTGAGCCGGGCTTCTAGGTGCCACCATCTCCGCTTCCGACTCCCATGTAGGCTCCCTCGAAGGGGTTGAGGATACTTCGGAAAAAGTCTCTAGGTTCCGACTCTGAATCTTGTAACTCCCCTTCTTCCGGGTATGAGCGTGGCGGTTCCTCGCTCACTGGTCGGGAGGTTGGATTCGCCATAACCCGGTTCGTCGTCGGCAGGTCTTGCCGGAACCCCCAAAGGTGTGCCTACGAGGGGTAACTTCTCATCCAACCGCTTGAGAAGAGACTGTAGCGTGGACAACACTTGCAAGGATAATCTAGATTGAGGGTTCAATAAAGACGACGAAACAGACATTTTGCCCCCCCGAAATCGTCAGCGACGCAATTCCTTGCAATCCCAGATCTGCTGGACCAGCGATCTGTTCTCGATCCTCCTCCATGGATATTGAGAAGGCCGCCTCCGGCTGTAGTAAGGTCTCTGGCAGAAACGCATCGTACACCTCTGGCTGCCACGCCCTTTGAGGCTCCACCATCAATGATGTCAACGTGGATACGTCCATGGTCGCCATCGTATTCGTCGGGGCCACTGCAGGCGTTACCTGCGTCAACGGTAACACTCTTGTCAACGATGGAGTCTCTGTAGATGATGGTGTAGGCTGTGATGCAGACTCCTTTGGCGATCCTACCTTTTTTGAGCTAGATTTATGCCTCGTCGAGTCTCTACTCAAGGACGACCTGTGATGGTCTCCTGAGGAGGCGGCCTTCAAATGATCTTTCCCTTTATTCAACGAAGATGAAGACGACCTTCCTTGATGGTAATCTTGCCCATGTTTCGACGAGGATTCCTTCGCCTGATGTTTTTCTGAAGGGCGTTTATCCATAGAACGCGGTTTCTTCGGAGGAGGCTCCGCCGATACCGACTGGCAATGGGATTCCGCTTTGGAGGACTTGGGCCTGGATGCTAGACTGCGCGCCGATCCTACCTCCGATGAAGGATAGGTGCCTTCATTTAGCCACGTCACCAGGCGTCTATTCCGATCCTTTAGCGTCTTCTGTGAGAAACCTTTGCAGATCTCGCAACTGTCCACCGAGGGATGAGGGTGCAGACAGTACAAACAATCCATGTGCCCATCTCCATCATAGACTTTTCAGTCCGCACGTGGCACACGGCCGGAATAACGCCTTTCCGGACATTTTCATGAAAAAACTCTCAAGAGTAGAATTCAACCTTGTACAGAAGTAGAAACAAACACGAGGTGCTCCCGCTACTTTGAAGACGGTTGAAATCTGAAGGGAGCTGCGGGGGCGGGGCTATTTATATCCCTACGTCCTATTGGGTCAAGCGTACGCAGCCCAAAAACGACGTAGATAGGACACAGAAACGTCAACATTTTTCCTATAGGAAATGTCTTTATAGATATACCGAGGGTTCCCAGCCTGACGACGGGGAATATTCCAAGCATGTGAATCCATGAAAGATCCAATGCTGGAGAAATCGACACTGTCCCGGTTGGGAATCATCACTATCGGCGGAACTGAAAGCCGCAGAGGTGTCCTTTTTGTCGCATTTGAACCTGCAACCGCAGTGGGCCCAACTGGCGAAGTTTGGTCCGGAGTGCGCCTGGGGCCGGTGAGTAACCCTAACCTTAACCAGTGGCCCCTAGCGCCTCCATCTGTTTTTACGCACGAGTGGCCCCTGGTGGTCCCTCTCCTTTCCACTGCTAGTGCGAACTAGCAACCTATTCCCGAATCTTGGAATCACCTCTGCCTTCTAGTGGCGGCACTCCTCGAATAGTGCCAATCTATTCTTCATCGCCTCACCCACCTTCCTGAGCTATTAGAGACCCCTGAAGAGGCCCCGTTTCGCCCATTGGAACAACCGCATGCGCCTGCACTACATGTACTATTGAGCATAAGGCTCCTCTCTTAGGGTTTGGACTGCCTCTTAGGTGTGTGTTGGATGTTGAAGGGGACTAAAGACTATCTGCACTGCCTATTTTCCTCCCTCTCTAGGTTATGACCATATTCCGTGCCTTTAACCCTTTAGACCCCAATGGTCTTGTATATATTTTGTAGTGATTGTGTTGGGTTGGTTTGATAGTATTGCTGCAATTCTTTAACTGTGTGTTGAGTTACAAAGGCCTTGTAATAAATGCGTTTATATTTTTGATATATACCCCTGTCTAGGAGTCATTTGTAAGTGTCCTTGCTCTGTGTGCTCATTGAGGTCTTTGGCACCCTCACCCCTCCTGAGACTTAGTCTTGACCGCCTGCCATAGCTACCTTGATGGTCTGGCTTGTCCAGAGGTTACCCTGTTCCAAGAAACTAGGCTGGCCTTCTGAACCTCTGCCCACCAGGTCAGAGTTCAGAAATCCGTCTTAACGGTAAAACACCCTCACAGGTTGAACAAGAGGTCCAAGACATCAATCTCCTAATCAAAGCCGAAGGAGTCAAGGAAGTTCAACTGGAAAGGGCGCATAGAGGCAGGGAGGCATACAGAAATGGTCCAAGATCGATCATAGTGAAATTCCTCTGCTACAAGGATAAGATGGAGGTGTTGGCAAGAGCTAAAACACAAGAACTGGAGCTCGTGGATCAAGATCTTTCAGGACTCGTCAGGTCTGATGCTGTCAAGGAGTGATTGTCACCCCCTCACACAGAACAGAAAATGAGATCCTGTATAGCTGGGCCTACCCATTTGTGCGATTCTGAAATTGGGGAGGAGGAATACAGAATAACCACAGCAGTTGAGGTGGAACTGGCCCTATGTACTTTGATGACTGGCTCAGAGACGTGGGCACACAGCACCACACCAGGAGAGAGACAAGCCCCCAGCTAGCTCTCATGGAGAAAGAGGGGTAAAGGAGGCCAGAAATTCATGAAGCTTATGGACCAATGAAACAACCCTGAAGTAGACCTCTGAGAAAGATGCTAAGAAGCAGAGTAGCAGCTCCATCAGACAATTAAGGACACTGTGGTATGAAGGAGAGATCCAGCGGGCAATAACAGATCTGTGGTGGCCCTATGAAGAACAATGTTCCCAACTGGTTTCTTTGCGCTAAAGTTTAAATAAATGTGTAGGTATTAGGGGTTTTAAAGGAGTAGCGGGTAACAAAGGAGCATTTGAGTATATTGACGGGTAATAGGCTCACAGGAAGGGACAATGGCAGTTAGTAGGGGCAAAACAAGAGCTGCATGACATGATCAGATGGCTAGGGTGCATTTGAGGGATACAGGTTGACGGTGGGAACACACGATGTGAAAGGTCTCAACTTTCCCACAAAAAAGATCTTTAATTATATGCGAGTTTCGCAATGTGCACTGGATGTAATGTTTGTGCAAGAGACAAGGCTGAAGGACGGTTTAGGAGCAACCACTGAGAGATGGGGGTGTGGGCCAAGTGGTGTTAAGCAGGAAGGAATGGGCATACTTTTGCACAACCGCCTCAGATTAACCCAGGTGTCAGTGTCCAGATTGACAGAAGGCAGACCGATATCGGGGTACACTAGATGGGATATAGATGGCGATAGCCTCTGTGTACTCCCCTAATCAGGGACAAGCAGCATTCAAGGCCCAAGGATACAGTGATGGCCCTGCGCAGAGAACAGATAGTCATAGGTGGGGACTTTAACTCTTGGGCAGCTGATAAAATTGTTAGGACCTCAGCAAGAGACACTGCAACAGTAGAGGGAAGGAGGCTTTGGGAGAGCCATTGACCCAAGAGGGTTAATTGATGCTTGAAAATCCACACACCAAGGTCAAAAAGATTACACATACGTGCCAAATACACAAAAATAGATAACCCGCAACAGAATTGGCCAGTGTGAAAATCGACCTGTTGAATGGTCAGATCACGATATGGTCTGCATGACTATCGCTATCATAGGGATCAGCAGAAACGACTCCAAGTGGCGGTGTAATGACTCCCTGTGGCGGCACCCGCTTTATATCAAGTAGCTACAGCAGGAAATACAGGAATATTTTGAATTCAATGATACTGGGGAAGTAGGCATAAACCGTATGGGAGGTGGGAAAGGCCACGTGGAGAGGGTGATTGATTAGTGAGGAGGCAAGGAGAAGCGGGAATGAAGGGGGAATAGAGGTCCTCCGCAGAGACATCTCTGATGCATACAGAAGGTGAAAATGGGGAAGAGGATCCCGTAAGCCTCCAGCAAAAGAAGTTAGAACTACAGGTAGTAGGGATGGGACCAGGAAGTTGTTTCTCAGATAGAAATATTATGAAAAAGAGGACAAAGCAGATGCCCTTCTGGCATCAAGGCTGAGAGCGCAGAGACGGGAAGATGGGTAACTGAGGTACATGGCAGGGCAGCTGATGGATGCTCCCAAAGGAGCGGCAGATTGCTTTGCACAGTACTACAAAGGTCTATACACAAGTGAAGACCATAAAGAGGGAGAGGAACTGAAGCAGTACCTTGGGGAGATGGTGAAGTTAACCAGTGAAGAAATTGCCTTCTTAAACAACAATCACAATTGTAGAAATCCAGGGCACAATAAATAGGCTACCAAATGGGAAAGCTCCCAGGGAAGACCGATACAAAGTTGGTTTCTACAAAATGTTTCCCGGGGTTACCATGCCGTATTTGGTCAAATTATTTAACAACATCCTCGAAACAGGGGCCTGCCAGTCCTCATTTAGTAGAGCCTTGATTTCCCTTATACCCAAGGATGGGAGGGACCCAGGTTACTGCCAATCTTACTGATCGATATTGCTGCTGAACTTGGATGAGAAAAAATACACAAAGACTCTGGCTGCACAACTAGAGGGGATCATGCTCCACCTTGCGCACCCTGATCAAGTGAGCTTCATAATGGGAAGAGGCTGATACAATGTGTAGACTGCAAATTTAATGGACATGTGGACAGAAGCAAGGGGGTCTTTGTGCTGTTCAGCCCTGATGGTGAGAAAGCATTTTGATAGAGTGGAGTGGAAGATTGTATTGTCTGTCCTTCAAAAGCAGGGATTCAGGGAAAGCGCCCCGAGAGGAATAAGAGCAATATATGCAGATCTGACTGTGCACATTGCATTTCATGGTAAGACATCCTGTGAATTCCACCCAAGAAGGGGGGACCAGGAAAGGCTGCCTGCTTTTGCCCTAATTTGCGCTATACATCGAACCATTGGGGACTAAGACCCAACAGGACATAGCAGTGGATGGAACATGAATCGGGGAGGCAGAATTAAAAAAAGAATTGGGAAAAAATTAAATAATATCTGGATGTATGCAGACGATATCCTCCTTCATATAGGAAACTCTACTAGCTCTATCCAAATGCTCTTCAGGTGTTAAGAGAATATGGGAGTATGTCACGATTTAAGGTAAACACAAACACATCGATATTATTCCCCTATTGCCAACATTAATTGGCTGATGACCTGAAAGGGTTTGAGATTCATATAGAGCAACAGGCAATAAGGTACTTAGGGGTGATTAACACCAGAGACTCTGTCCCGGCTGGAATAGCTGAATGCTGTGAAAATGACACTGTACCGTAAGATTCTGTACTTTTACCATATGCTTCCTATTGGGATGCCGGATGAACATTTTAGTGAACTGAAATCATATGGTTCATATGGCAGGGACAAAAACAAAGTGGCCTACAACACCCTAATACATCCAAAAAGATAGAGGTGGTGTAGGGCTACTTGATAAGTATACCTAGTACAGTGTGGCACAATTCAGAGCAATAGTTCCACACCTGAAAATGGACATGGAGAAACAATGGGTAGCAATAGAAAATCTATTATGCCCTATAACAGTGAATGAATCGCTATGGGCCCCAATGAAAGCCGTGCCCCTTGAAGCACGTCAGCATGAGATGAAAGTGTCACCACATGGCCTATGAGCCACATATGCCCCCCCCCCCCCAATGCCCTCATCTGAGATGAGAACCAGGAACCACTGCTTTCAGTCCCGGTTTGAGGCAGTTCTGGAAAGGGTAGGACAGGTGGTGAAAGGCAGTTGTAGTACTGGAGGCGCTGGAAGAAAGTCTGAACCTGGAGAAACTGTCTTTAAATATGTGCAACTTAAGGGAGTGCTGATGTCAGATGAATGGAAATGGGTGATGCTAAGGGAACAGAGGAGCACAAATCATATTGTGTGAAGTTACATCCACAAGGGATCTGATTCAGGTACATATCAATCACTTCTGTCAGCAAGGGGTGGAGGTGCAGTAACCAACAAGAAAACATTTGAGAGATATATTTGGACATGTTGCTGGAGGAACACACATGAACTCTATGCACAAACGCACAAAACATCAATGGCATGTCAGTACGAATTGCATGACATAAAACATTTATAGAAATGGTAATATGACCTGGTCCGCCTCAGAAGTGTCCCCGGGAGTAGACCCTTCCTGTTGGCAGGGAAGTAGTAGTCATTTATATAGTGCCTTTTCCCATAAGTATGGTCTCAACGCGCTTGTGGTGAGAATGCCCTCTGGGAGTGAAGTCCACGAATGGGAAAAGGCAGTACACGTGTGTGCATTTGGCTATGATTAGGAATTAGGTGGGCTGGCTCGGCTCTGATAAGCAACACAAGTCAGGCATGCGGATGGTCGAGTGAGTGCAAGAGAGTCGTTATGTGTCCAGCTAAACCGGATTTTGACGTAAGGCATCGCTGTATTTTACTGTGTGTGGATGGGTAGCCGTGCCTGCGGCAGATGTCCAGTGGAGTGGTGCGTTTATATGTACCTTGGGCTCAGATGTAGCTTTATCTTTGATGTAGCCACGTGATCAGATAGTCTGTGTGAAAAGACAAGCTACCCTGAGACTCTAAGCACTATAGACAGGCTACCCTCAACGTCTTCTAAATGTAATAGACAGTACATCTTCTAGGTATGACAGACCCTAATATCTTATGATGGTCAGTCATAGGATCCACCAAGCAGAATAGACAGGCTACCCTTGTAGTCTTACTATACATCTATCTTCTAAGTACTATAATGGGCTTCCATCAGACATCTTCTAAATGCAATATCGAGGATACCTGCATATATCTTCTGTGTGTTACATTGGCCTACTCCTAAATCTTCTAAGGGTAATAGATTGGTTACCATCATATCTAAGCGCATAATGGACAGGCTAACATTAGGTGCAACACATTGCCCACCCCCAAATCAGTCTAACCTTTCACAGTTCTTCTTAGTGCAATACATATGCTGCCTTCACAAGTTCTTCCAAGTGCAAATACATGTGATAACCTTCACAATTCTTCCAAGTATGGTACATGTGCTAGCCATCACAACTTCTGCTAAATGCAACATATGTGCTAACCTTCACAGTTCTTCAAGTGCAACATGCATTAACCTCCACAAATTCTTCTAAATGCAGTACATGTGCGAACCTTGACAATCAATTCTTCTAGTGCTTTACATGGGTTAACCTACATAATTTCTACGTGCAGCACATAACCTTCACGATTTTGAATTTACTACTCAGTGCAATGTTTCATGTAATACAAGGTTAAGTGCAGAACACCACAATGAAGGACTGGGTAGTGGTAATGTAGGAGTGGCAGGGTTTTACCTGATTACAGTAATGGCTGTGCTCCACGCCCATGTCACCTTAACTGGTTGTTGCAGTAGGATGGCCCTGGGCATCCACGGGCGAACAAGGGCAAATAAGGAATGGGAGCTGCCCTTAGCTGGCTGCCTGCCCTGGGACAGTCGCTGAAGATGGGTGTTCCGGAATCATGGCCCGGCACACTTGCCAATCGGGACCAGGCTTTGGCATGCTCAGAGAGGGAGAGGAAGTCGGGCTCTCGAGGCTAGTGGATCTGATGCACATGGCAACCAGAGGCATTGAATCAAATAAAACAAGTGTGAGAGGAAAAGTATTATCAGGGGGGACTGGATTCCACCAGAAGAGATGCCGCAAATGAGCTCAGAAACACCGAGAAAATCCCTTGATGAAGCTTGACTATTCCAGCCACGTGGCCCGTACACTGGCCAATGGGGACCAGGCTGGGCTTGCTCAGAAAGGGAGAGGACGGTTGGCTCTAGAGGCCCAATGGAGCTAATGCACACAGCACCCCAAGGCCATTTAATCAAATCAAACAAGTGAGAGGATAAGTCTTAGCAGGGAGTCCTAGATTCCACCAGAAGAGATGCCGTAAATTATGTGGTCACAGGGCAGACTACTGGCACTGGTGGTTGTGGTCCCCAAGAGTGCATGGCTTATGGAAAAGGGTTGTAGGCTAGATCAAAGAGTTAGAGGGGGAAAGAACGTAGATTGAAGCATTGTTGATATTTGGGGGTGGAAGTGGTGGATGGAGAATGCAAATGTCTGGCACATACAACGCATTTTTTGCTGCTTGCGGCGAGGGCATGTATTGTAATAAGATGAGAGTGATCCACACTACTGAGCAAACACCGGAGGGCATTGAAGGCAAGAGACATTTATGAAATGGATAACGTAACGGGTGCCCTACACGACCTGCAGCCGTCAAGGGAGATAGTGTGGGCAACTTTTCATGACAACACAATTACATTCAGACATGTTCCAAGTAAACTGTTCGAACCCCAGTTGATGTGACGTGCTATGGACAAAAATGAACACCTAAACAATGTCCTCTCAGAGCACAGACCCAGGTTAGAAATAAACATGCCCCAGGGTTGCACCTGCAGATGAACAGAATTTTCAAGATAATCTCTTAATCTGGAAGTTATATTACCCGCTACCAGTAAGGGAATGGGTGCTGGGGCAGGAAGAGAGATGACAGTTGATGGTGGGAAGGAGTTTACAAGTTATTTTGAGGGTGAAAAAGATGAAAATTGGTTGCAAAACCAAACGGATGTGTGTTCTGATTATGATGGCGATATGTTATCTGTGCAATTGAAAATAAAGAAGAAAATAAAGAAAAACACAAAAGAAGAATGCTGGCTAGTGGTCATTCTGGCAGCTCCAGCGATGAGTATCTGGTAAATGTGTGCAAACCCACCAAACTTACATATATAATAGAGGCATGGATTTTCCTTCCGACAGCGGGACACTGTGCGCATCCTGTTGTAGGAAAGAAAATCCTTTTTTCTTTAGCACCCCGGGTTATCGGTCTGGTACTTACTGTAGCTGGGGGAAGGACTTAAGAGGTTCTCCGAGTTGACTTGCATATGGTGCCTGCAGAGGGTAAGAAGCCACACTTGGATGCATGCTGTGAAAACTTATTACATTGGTTAATCCCCATGTAACCAGCAAGCATACAGTAGTCTGGAAACAAGGGAGGATAATACATACACCTCTCTAGGCACTGCTTGTCCTCCCCTAGTGGGATCCTGCTTAGCTGTCCCCTAGGGTGTGTTAAGGTTAGCAGGCTCACATCCATAGTCCCAATTCCCCGAATGTGTTACAGAGCTCAGACCCAGAGACCCACAGCAACATTTCTGGACATGTTTTGGAAATCATGGACCAAAAAGCATGACAGTTTGCTTCAATTACAGCTATCCACTTATTTTTGTTCAGGATTTTGAAAGGGTGAGGGGGCTACAGATGTTAGATGGGGGTAAGAAAGCACATATGCTTGGCTTTTTTTTTTTTTAACAGAACACCCTACAAAAAATCCCCCATTAAAGGGCAAGAAAAATGTTACACCCAGAGAACAAACTTCTGGCAGTTAAAGCAGCATTAGAGGAATACCCCATAGAACTTTGTGGTTTGCGAATTAGCATGTCCATAAAGAGGGGTTGCTCAAGGAGCAGACTATATAGTGGGATGGATACCCTTAACTCTTTCAATGAGGATTAAGCAGACATTTAACTGAAGGGGGCATATGGTAAGCCCCCTACCCAGAGTGCAACTTCTGAATCATTTAGGTTTTACACCAATACAATTCAGGGTCTTTCCAATAATGACCAAGTCCTCACGCAGCAGGAACTTCCTAGCACCATCATGGTGTCTAGTTTTACAAGCTCACATGACTTATCTGCGAGGAAATGTGCTACTTCAATCTGAAACTACATTACTAATATGGTTGAAGGGACAGTCATTTGCAAATGTCAAATAACTATTTTGAAAAGTTATGACAGAACAGACAATATTGGCAACAGAACATGCAGCACCAGTTTGGATCTGTGGTACAAAAGGAGTTAATTTTATCTAAAGACATTATGACTCAATGGCCAGGCTTTTCCAGATTGAAATGTTTGAAGCATGGTGCTCACAGCGATGGTAATACCACCTGTTCAGAAGCAAATCTATATTGAAAACTGAGTAAATCCTGTAATTTAGGCATATAGGAATCAGTTTGATACCAAAGCACAAACAATGGCCAGTGCGCAAGTGTTCTCAACTTTGGACTATGTTAATGGGCCAAAGCAAGCAGTCTTGCATACGAATGGCATCCTGAGCAGAGAATGCAGCACTTCAGGTATGCACACTGTTAAAAGGTTCAGGTTGAAATTGTTTGGTTGCAGGCAGCAAGAGGTTGGGTTAACTGACCCCTGTCCTTCCGTGGCTGCTCAATTCCACACATTCACTAAATACATCAACCTAATAGAGAAAATACTCTGTGCTTGGTCATACCAATCCAATGTTAAATCACTGATGTCCTATAATCCACACCTCCCACACTGCCTTATACCTAGAAAGACCTTAAATTAATAGCCTCACAGCAATATACAAGAATACAGCAATAACTTGTAAATGAAGAAAGAAGATCCGACTGAGAGACATGGGCTAGGGCGATGGAGGTCAAGGTTGTGCCATTCATCATAATCACGCTCAGCGCAGAAGCAACTAATGTAGCTTGTCAGCTGATTGAAAATGTTCTCTTAACAGTCCAATTCATTACTTGATGCTGGTAAAGGGTGAAAACAGTATACTGAAGCATGGGGAAAGACCAGCCATGAAAACCAGATAAAAAACCAACTTCCTATCGATAAAAAAAAAGACGCAAAAGGCGTATTACTTTTGATCTTTATAGAAATCTTTTTAAATACAAAATAATTTATGAATACAAGTGTTGATAATCTTCACGATGTAAACTTTTACATAAGTAAATGCGTAAGGAACACAGTGACAAATCAGACAGACATTAAGAAACCCATGCATGTTTGCATTTCGTTTGCCTTATGGGTTTTGCTTGACACTCTTTGCTTCGATGCGATCCAGTTATTCCATCCTTAATTATATTTTTACCCCTCAAAGAGTTTCTTTGAAGAAATATTTATATGGCTTATAGATACTTTGAAACAAGACATTTAAAGAAAAAAAGCTGCAACACCAAAAACAGACTATATGTAATTGTTGTATTACACAGAAGGCTAGATTGTTTATCAAAAGTTATATGCTCTGATCCTTGAGGTTGTCGATCCCTGTGAACACTGGTAGATGTTCAATAAGTAAACTGCACTGGAAAAGAGACTGCACGTCTCACATTTACATAAACAGGCGGTGCACTACCACCAATTCAATTTGTGCCTTAAACAGGTCTGTTATAACCTTGGCAAGATGAGATCCAGCGATTGTCATGAAGCCCAACTTTACATGCTGGACTATCTTTATAAGGCCTGTGACAGCACAACCAGTAACCTGGCCCATGGGGGAAAGACTGACAGTAGTACTTAGGATGCCACCAGCACAAAGACACATCCCCTTTCACATATTTCTTTTTGCATTGTTTGCAAGGATCGTATTTATAGCGTACATCACGGACCCAGAGAGAATCGACAGGCCTTATGTCATAGTATTCGATCATAAACTTGAAATATTGACAAGTACATTTAAGAGCTGCCAGGGATTTAGTTGGAAGAAAACTAAATAGATGTACAATTAAATGGTGCGGTAAGAGTGCCATATAGTCTACAGGCCCCAGTAGTCGCTGAATTTTACTTTTGATCTGCCGGAAATCAGGTGAAACATGCCTTTTTAAACTAAAGTGAACTCCACGGGGACCACTATCCAGATGGGGAGTGGAAACCACGACTGAGGCAACAACTGAGGGTGCAGAATATAAGGACAAATTTGCAGTCTTAAATGGTTTTATGCCTTGCAAACCATCAAAAGAAGCTGTGCTTGACTCTGCACAGGCTACACAACTTTGGTCATTACAAGGGTGACAAAACAACGTTCCTGGAAGTGTGTCGTCGCAGTAAGTAACTTTGAAAGTATTTGTTTGTGCATCAAACTTTGGAGACACCGAAGTATACACCAGCTCAGTAGCTGCCTTTTCCGTGTCATCAGAAACGGTTTCAGCACAGATTGTAGTGTCTTCAGCTGTAGAATCGGCATTCTCTGTACGTAAACAGTTTTGGACAATATCAACAACATTTAAACAAGCTGAGAAAGGATCAGTATTGATTTCAATGTCAAAACGCCCAGTTTTTAGCGATTGCTCCGTCTCGAGCTCCAAGCATGGCATATACAAATTCACTTCTGTTAATAAATTCATTTGAAAAGGCACTGGAGACTGATCATCCTCAGATAATGTGCAACTGCTTGAGGAGTTGGACTGGTTTCTGTACAAAGAATTCCCTATATCTGAATTAAAATCACTTGTTTCGGAGGACACATTTTCCTCTTCATTATCCGAATTTGAAGTGCTGGCAAGTAACATACTCCCAACATGTCTGCGAAAGCGGTTATTTCTGGAAATACTGCTTCCATTATGTTCATCTCTGTGTTTCAAGCACTCCGCCTCAATTTGAGCAACCCTATCCAAAACAGACATCGTTTCATTCCCTCCATCATCGTGCTCAGAAGCGGTGCAAGAGTTTCTCAGTGTTTTTGTGCTGTCTAAGAGTAATGTGCTTCCCCATTGTTCAATGAAAGCAACCGTATGTATTACGGATAAAGACCCATCACAGAATACTGCATTGCTGCCTTCAACAAAATGCTCGGAGCAATGGCTATTGCTGCATGCAAGAGGTTCGAATGGGTGGGAATTCTTGTTTGCTCCATTTACCACAGGGTTCTTTGCTTCAAGTTTTGATGTTTTTCTTCGTTTTGCAGACCTTTCAACTATATCCCATGTGCTTTTAGCTTTACGATTCTTGTTGGATGCAAAAAGAGAAATAATTTCTTTTGTATTGCCAGGTTTTATTGCATGGGTATCCAGTGGCACTTCTTCGCCATGGTGGTCCATTACAGGAAATGCATTTACATTTTCTTTGATAACAAGACTATTTGAGGTGCCTTTTCCATCTGAAAAGATCATCATAGCCTGGCAAATGGTTTCAAATGGTTTATGGTATGACACATTGATGTGAGTACATGCAAGTTTCGGTTTCCTAGTGGTGGACTCTTCATCATTTACAACAGTTTGGTGGCCAACGTGGTCCGTTCTAGTATTCAAATCCAATTTCAAGTGTAGATCATTTGGTAACTTGTGATCTGGTTTAAGATCCATGACTGCAGACCTAATAAGAAAACAAAAATCAATTAACAGCATACACACATCTTGAACACCTTTTACTTTAAGGAGTCATTACCAAAACAAGCGTACAAGCAAACATTTTCCAATGGTACCTGATAAATCCTGCGTAATCCTCCCAAAATCCCTGTCTAAAGTCTCCTCCGAGGTGGCTAGGGGAAGGAAGCCGCTACCTGATTCTGACCCTGGGGGTGGCATTAGCCGGGTGGATCAGCTGGGAGGAGAAGGCCCACAAAGGAATGGGAGGATTCCATTATGAGAGACGTGGTATTTGCCTTCAGAGAGGGAGATTTCTATGGTGCCAGAATATTTAATGGCTTGTTGTAAGACTTCCCTTCACAAAGTTACCCACATTGAGGGTAGTAAAACATCTTATGATCAATAGGGAACTTAAAATATGTGGGAATCGGAACATTAACACTCTGGCTTATGATGAATAACTCTTCCTTAAACCTGAATCAACCATCAAATCCTCTAAAACCTTCTCTATCGATCAATTCAAGAAACAACATAAATCCAATAAAGTTGAAGTTTATATTCATGAAGGAAAGGGTAATCAGAACATTGGGACAAGTCCCACAATACCCAGAGTACTGGGGCTAGGACGCAGGACTCGGGCATTAAACTGCAAGGTGCAGTCTAGTGGTTCCGATGACCCACACCTGAGCTGGACCTTTGAATATATAAGGGCCCTTCAGGTGCAGGCCATGAGACCCAGAAGGTGGAGTTGCAGAAACCACCTGCCAGTTGCAGAAGAAAACGGAGATGCTTCTTCCTTTCAAGCGGGTGTCTTTTTGAGAGTCTCCAAGATTAACTTAACTGCAGAGATTGCACAGCGGGACACGGCGTTACAGCAGGCTTTCCCCACTAGAGCGAGGCTCTCCCGACTGTGCAGTCTCCCGGTGGCTGATGAGCAGCAATGTGCACTAGGAGCAAGAAAGGCTCCCTTCCTGGTCAGCGCGGGCTGCGGGAAACCAGAAGCAGTTTAATGTGAAAGTGGGAAAACAAGTGAAGCAGCCCGATAGTGCATGTCAAGGGGGAGAGGTGCATAACCTGCATTGCGAGTGGCAAATACAACAGTGGAACAAACAGCAACAATGTGTATCACGTTTTTCTATAAAGAGTTGTGAATTTTGATGTTGATGAAAGTCAAAGACTTTTCCAATAGGTGTGAAGCAGACCTTACCACAAAATACTTGTAGTAGTGTTAGGAGCTTTCGTGCTGGCAGGAGAGTATACCAGGATAGGGACCTTTTAGTGGTAGTCCTGGTAGGTTAGTCAACCAAGAACAAATATGAAGTACTGTTTTGTGGTTAAAGGTTGGGGAGAAGAAGTGGCAAGATCACTAAAGTGTTTCATAAATTGTGATGTAATCATCCTGACAAAACATTGTTATTGATACAAAAGCATTGTGAAGTGGTTTAGTTTCTTAGAAGAAGTTGTATTTAACTCTAGAAGTGGAAAGCTAAGATTTTGTGTATGGTGGAACTGTTGGTTACAGTCCAGTGAAAGACTTTCTTGGAGCAAGACGAACTTGATTATCAGAACTTGGTTACAAAACTAAAGTTTATTTGAACATTTGATTGAAAATCCTGCTTTGAATCTGGTGAAGTGGATCTAACCCAGGTTACAGGGATACACAGCTATTCGTTTTATGTTGAACATAACTGTTATTTGTTATATTTGAATTAACATATATTCCCTGTATGAGTTTGATGTATGCATAATTGTGAGCAGTGTTCCAGATAAGATTTAGAAGTTGTATTACTACCTATTTTTTTAAAGTTGGGAGTAAAATGATTTTTAGGGAGTAAAAATGTAATGTAAGTCCAATCACCAATGGGAGTATTTTATAAGTGTTATGAATTATGGAAAATGAACGAACAAGCTAAGACAGTTAAGTCACAGATCAGACTACTTCAGTAATGGCAGCAGCGCAAGACCACTAATGTGCGTTGAATACAATTTACACGGTTGCACATAAGGCAAGAGTGCTTTCAAAAGACAAGCATGGACACATGCTGTAGATAATATGGGTTCCGTTTAATAGAAACATGTGGCCAGTGAAGAACAAACGCATAGCATGTTGCTTGACTTTAGCAGAAGGCGAAGAATAGGACACGCTAGCTTCCTCTTTCTAACCACAGAATAGCAGCTCCCTGTCTTAAACAGCCAAGTTCAAGACATGCTTTATCACACCAGGCAGATCAGATATGCCAAGGAAAGGAAGCACGATACCAGAATACATATGTACAGTTAAAAAAGTGTCCGAAAGCAAGTGTAGCTTTCACCTCTTCAGAAACGCCTGGACTAGAATTGGGTTTTAAGTGGCCTAGGAGCAAATGACACACGTTGCTCTTTCTCTGAGCAGAAGCCCCACTCACTCTAGGGGAAACAACCAAGAGTCAAAGACAGCAACTGTTGCTTAAGTTTGCACATAGGTACATCATGTGGCAAACACGAACGAAGCAAAGCACAGGAGCGGTGTTAAGCGCTACAGTTTAATGGCTGAGAAGTCAGAAATTATGCACCTATTCTAGGCCCACTTTAGTATAAAAAGCAGACTGACAGGGTAACAGACACAGCGCAGCAGAAACAAATTATGGGGGGCTGGGAAGATCCATCCATTGCAGGTCCCCGAGCTTAATGCATTAACTGAGGCGTGAGCAGGCCCGATTGATAGAAAGTTGGGGTCCATTTTCATGCAGCCCAGTGAGGCCTGCAAAGCGCGAGTTTAAATGTGGAAGTTGAACTGAATGCATATTCGGAGACTGAAGGTGTTTTTTATTATGTTACACCACTTCCGATTATACCATAGCTTATTATAGACCAACATAAACTCCATGTTGGCTCAAGCTGGTATCTCAAAATGATGAATTGTACTTGTTCAGTATTAGATGTAAATCATGCTTTTAGCTTATGCAATAACACTCTTCACATGTTTGGCAATATGCTACATTATAATTGCTGCTTCCATAGCAGGTGTAATGAGAATTAGAGCAGGTAGAAAACAGAAGTGATCTTAAATATATTGACTTGCTACCTTCAAGTGTCAGCTTCATATTTCTGAGTAATGCTTCATAATGGAGGTGTCTCTGAGTCCAAACGAAGTACACAAACATTTTTCCTGGCTGTATTATGTCAAGTATGTCAAGGGATGCAAACACTTAAGGAAACAGTCCTAGCACTAGACCAAACTCCTAGGAGCATCCCTTGCCATAGAATACGACTTCTGAATCCCTGCCCACTTCACACAGCCCTATTTGGGGTGAAGGGAGGGGGGCAGAAATCACACCCTATAGGGGCGGGCAATTATGTCATAAGCGAATACAAATATTTTAACAAGAAAACAGAACATTGTTTAAATAATTATTTCTTTGCACCTACTTATTCATGCACATTAAAAGATACAAGTTTACCTCTTCCAATCAGGCAGCAATAGTTTTCCTGTGGTGCTATGTACACTACTGGTCCAAACCTATCCATGGACCTGAGTGGGTGAAAGCAGGAGCACAAGGTCCTACGTGTTTTTCCCATTTTTTGTTGGGAGTCGTTTACTCCTTGTTTTTATTTTTTGGACTATTTGCCCATTTTTGTAGCTAATATACCCTTTATATCTGTAGGGCTGAGTGTAAGGGACAGATTTATTTTATTGCAGCGTTTGCCTTTAGGTTATTTTGATAGGCAGGGAAATCCTCTTTAGGTTAGGGATACTGAGGGGTTTCATCAAACCCGTATGAGTTAATAAAAATGGCACCTTATGATATGATATTTTATTTTTATCGCGCTCATACACAAGTGTTTCAGAGCGCGGCAAGGGAGTTGAACAGTGGAGAACACGACAATGATCTTACTAAGCCCAGTGACATTGAGAATGCGCAAGTGCATGGGAAAGATGGAAAGTGCGTGGAAGTGGGAGAGTGGAAAGTGCAGCGCAGAGGAGAACAGATAAATAATTAATAAAAATAAATGGATAACTGAGGCAATAAACAATGGTAGTGCAGCCGGCAAGTGCTGTGTTTACAGCAGCAGACTGGGAAGGTCTGATAAGTGCAGGAAAAGAGGGTGTGGGGGACTGTATGGGTACAGATACAGTCCCCAGTGCAAGGGGTGGCCAGGAGGCAGTGCAGGAGGGTGGCAGGGTGAGCAGGTACCTGGGCCCAGGGGACAGAGGGTGGCCTGGTGCATAGCACCAAGAGAGCAGATCAGCAGGGGAGGGGCGGGGGAGCAAAGGCAGAAACAAAGATTAAGGTCTTGAGGTTCTTCCAGAACCGGAGATGGTTCTCGTCAAGTTTTAGAGTGGCAGGGAGGTTGTTCCAGAGGGAGGCCATTCCAGAGGAAGGTCACAGCTGAGGACAGATCTACCCCCAGCTCGTTTCTTTGAAAAACGACTGACCCTGAGGGAGCTAGAAGAACTAAGAGCTGACGAGGGGAGGTATTTGCAGCGGGACAGTGAAGGTATTTTGGACCCAGGCCCCAGAAAGCCTTGTGGACAATGCAGAGGGTTTTGAATGTAATCCTTGCATCCACAGGGAGCCAATTGAGAGATTTCAGAGCTCGAGAGATACGATCCCAGGGCTTGAGGCCAAGGAAAAGACTCGCAGTCCTTTTCTGGATTAGTTGCAGAGGTCGGAGAGTGGCCAGGGCATCCAGCACCCATCGGTTGGTGGAGATGGACTCTCACATGCTGACTAACTTCGCCAGCCGGCCTCCCGCCAGGGAGCTAGGGAGCTGGGGGCTCCCCCCCCCCCCCCCCCGACGCTACAGCCGGTTCAGTCCTGCTTGGCAGCGGCCTTGCTGACGACAATTGAGATTGTCCTGACTTGCCGCATCCTCTGTAAGCCTCATGCGACGAGGAGCGGGCCGCCTGGCGGTACGTCGAGGAGCCACCACCGAATCCTTTGGAGGCACCTTGCTTGCCTCCGGAGTTCCGAAAGGGCGGCCGTCGTTGCTGCAAAACTCCCAAGGCCCGAGCCGTCTCCGTGTCGGCCTTGATGGTGTGCAGTGACTAGTCCACTGTTTTGCCAAACAGGTTGTTCCCGTCGAAGGGCATGTCCAAAACTCTGGTTTGCACGTCCTGGCGGAAATCAATCGCCTTGAGGCAACCACGCCGGCAAAGGAAAACACTGTTGCCCAACTAGCGTAAACCGGTGTCAGCAATGTCCGTGGCCACCGTTATGGCTTGGTCCGACACCACCTCGCCTTCCTGCAGGATCTCCAGGGCCTCAGCCCTCTTGTCGCCCGGGAGGAAGTCCAGCAGAGGAGCGATCTTAAACCACAGCTCCCCGTCGTAGCGGGCCAAAATCGCTAGGGCATTGGCCGCTTTAATCGTCGTCGCTGCCGACCCGTCGTCCTTCCCTTCGCATTCCGGCGGGGAGGTCGAAGTTGAAGCCGCCGCCCCCGCCGCTTTCTTCTTGGCCGCCGCCAAGAGGACCGAATCCAGGGTCGGCTGCGCCCTAAGGCGCAAGGGGGTGCAATCCGGGACCCGGTACTTCCTCTCGTACCGGTCTCTCTTGGCAGGAGTCGTGGATGGGTTCTTCAGGAGCGACAGCCCCTCATCCCAGATGTCAAGTAACCGGACCAAGAGGACCATCTTCCTCTTGGCCTCACGCCGATGATAGAGGAAGCCTTCCTTCTGTTCTTCGGGGCAGAGCTGGAAGAGCCCGGATGCCCTGGCGATCATGGCATGGAAGGAGCCAATTTTGTCAGGCGGGGAGCCCCGATCAGGTGGTGATGGAAGGGCCATCCCGTCGTCACCACTGTCGTCATCCGTCTCCGTCGTGGCCGTCTGTTCCCATGTCATCCCTAGGATCAGGGGAAGGAGATGAAGGCTTTGAGGGCCGTGAAGACTGGAAGGGCAGGGGGGCGGGGGGTGAACTCTCCTCCACTTGCTTGGAAGGGCAACCTTGTACTTATCTCCGTACATAAGGCCTGGATCGCCATCAACATCGCTCCAGAGTTGTCCTGTGGCCCAGGTACCGGTTGTGACGGTTAGGGTGTGGAATCCTCCACGGGAACCTCGTCGGCACCAACGTCACTCTCTTGGTCTGCCTTGCGGGATACCTCCTGTGGGACCGGACCTCCTCGAACTTCTTGTTCGGGATCTTCACGACTCCAGCCAGCTCCTCTTAAGAGGCAGTATCCGTGTCCGTGATGGCCACCGCCCCCCCTCTTTTTCTGCCAGGGTTCTCACGGGGGTCTTATCGATGGGTTGAAAAGAGGATTCCCTCCGTGGTGGCAGGGAAGCTTTGGGCCCCGAGGTAGCCTCCACAGGCTTCGCCAGGGCCGCCACGACTCCCTCGATAGGGGCCTTAGCCAGGTGAATCAGGGCCTTCACGACTTTGGACGCGCTTGAGGCATTCACCTTGGGTGGAGGGTCACTGACTTGCTCCCCCTCGGCTGTCTCCATCGGGATCGACCGGGACTTCTCCCGAAGCTTAACCGTGTTCTCCGATTTCCTTTTCCCCGAGCCAGAGCGTTGGCTCGTGGTTGATGGTGTCAGTGAAAGTGCGCCCTGCCTGGCAGCCGAGGAGCCCGACCGTTCGGCGCTCCCAGTGCTTTGCCTTTTGTTGGGCCCCCGTCGCCGGACCGCCCTCAAAGGTCTCACCTACAGCTGGGCTCCTCCCCTCCAGCCAGTTGGTGAGGCGGATACGCTGATCCTTCATGGTCCGTTCTGACATGTTCTTGCAAAACACAGTCCTTCTCCACGTGCGTTTTGTCTTCGTGAAGGCAGTAGAGGCATCTAGAATGCTCGCCCTCCTTAAGACATTCTGCAATCCGCATCCAGGGCAGTTCCTGAACAGCTTGGATCCAGGCGTCGTACTTCCTTTGTCCTGAGCCATGTCCATGCGGGGTAGGTCTCAAAGATCTTCTGGAATGCTCCAAGAAGCGGAACTCGACGAAAACTTTGCCATTGAGGGGTGTAGAAAATTCCGAAACTGGTCCCCGTTGATCAGAAATCAAAACGGTGGAGCTTGAGGCTCGATTGACCGAAAAAATTAGATTAAACTCCTTGAAAATCGCAAAACGCAGTAAAAGCTCGAGAGCTATAGCACGAGGACTCCCAACACTTGAACGTGAGGAAAAATGAGGATGGCTACCAGAGGAGGGGCTTAGGTAGAGGGCAGTCATTGACTCGGGGCAGTATGACCCAGAGACCAGTGATTGGTTATTAGGAGAAAGACCGTTCAGAAACAAAACTGATTTTTTCTTTACCGAGGATTCCCAGCCCGACGACGGGGAATATTCATGAGCATGTGAATCCATGCCAGACCCCATGCTGGAGAACTTCAGAATTCACGTATTTTGAATACAGAAAGAAGAACACCTTTTGCTGAAATCCAAGAGGGACTATTGAAGAAAGTGGGTCAAACTGAAAACCATCTATAAGAAAAAACCTAGGAGTTACAAATTGAATCCTAAAGAAACCCCTTTAGAATAATCTACTAGAATTCAAAACACTATCTTTATGGTTAGGGAAAAAAAGAGAGGGGGCGAGAGAGAGAGGGGGCGAGAGAGAGAGAGAGAGAGAGAGGGGGCGAGAGAGAGAGAGAGAGAGAGAGAGAGAGAGAGAGAGAGAGGGGGCGAGAGAGAGAGAGAGAGAGAGAGAGAGAGAGAGAGAGAGGGGGCAAGAGAGAGAGAGGGGGCAAGAGAGAGAGAGGGGGCAAGAGAGAGAGAGGGGGCAAGAGAGAGAGAGGGGGCAAGAGAGAGAGGGGGCAAGAGAGAGAGGGGGCAAGAGAGAGAGGGGGCAAGAGAGAGAGGGGGCAAGAGAGAGAGGGGGCAAGAGAGAGAGGGGGCAAGAGAGAGAGGGGGCAAGAGAGAGAGGGGGCAAGAGAGAGAGGGGGCAAGAGAGAGAGGGGGCAAGAGAGAGAGGGGGCAAGGAGAGAGGGGGGCAAGAGAGAGGGGGGCAAGAGAGAGGGGGGCAAGAGAGAGGGGGGCAAGAGAGAGGGGGGCAAGAGAGAGGGGGGCGAGAGAGAGGGGGGCGAGAGAGAGGGGGGCGAGAGAGAGGGGGGCGAGAGAGAGGGGGGCGAGAGAGAGGGGGGCGAGAGAGAGGGGGCGAGAGAGAGGGGGCGAGAGAGAGGGGGCGAGAGAGAGGGGGGCGAGAGAGAGGGGGCGAGAGAGGGGGGGCGAGAGAGGGGGGGCGAGAGAGGGGGGCGAGAGAGGGGGCGAGAGAGGGGGCGAGAGAGGGGGCGAGAGAGGGGGCGAGAGAGAGGGCGAGAGAGAGGGCGAGAGAGAGGGGGCGAGAGAGAGGGGGCAAGAGAGAGGGGGCAAGAGAGAGGGGGCAAGAGAGAGGGGGCAAGAGAGAGGGGGCAAGAGAGAGGGGGCAAGAGAGAGGGGGCAAGAGAGAGGGGGCAAGAGAGAGGGGGCAAGAGAGAGGGGGCGAGAGAGAGGGGGCGAGAGAGAGGGGGCGAGAGAGAGAGGGGGCGAGAGAGAGAGGGGGCGAGAGAGAGAGGGGGCGAGAGAGAGAGGGGGCGAGAGAGAGAGGGGGCGAGAGAGAGAGGGGGCGAGAGAGAGAGGGGGCGAGAGAGAGAGGGGGCGAGAGAAGGGAAAGAGAAGAGAAAAAGGAAGAGCGCAAAGGGGTGAGTTAGTGAGAGGGCGAGTCCGGCCTGGGTGAAGCACTGCCCCCCGCCCCCCTTGGAGGGAGATCCACCCCCCCTCTCCCTCCACCAACGCAGCCTCCCATAAGGTCGTCGCGAGCTACACGAGGCACCATGGGCCTGCAGAGGAGCCCATCCCTCCTCTCCCTGAGGAAGTTGACCCACAGCGGCCCCCACGACTATGGAGGCCCTTCTAATACAGGCTGGAACCCTCCACGATCTGCTTCAAACTGCAGAACTAAGCACGGGCCGGATCCATGCCTCACTGCTGTACCATTGACGAGCTCCCAGTCTAGACGAGGTCCACAGAGTGTCCCACAGGCATGGGGGCCCAACACCACAGAATTAAACGTTCAGTCTGCCAGCCATCTAACTAACATGGAGGAGACCCAGGGAGCATCATCTGGGGGAAGCTATTGACTCCAACCAAACTCACACCCACAGACTTTCTTGGCCCAAACATTGGGGACTACAGGTGAGATTACCCCACCTCTTAGTCAACCCTGGTGGTTTGCAGTGAGCTTATCAAGTGTCAAGACCGGGAAACTCAACCTGTAACACAGAAACCCAGCTTCCTCCGGGGAATTGACATTAATATTTTATTTGTATCACGCTCATACACAAGCGTTTCAGAATGCAACGAGGCAAGAGAGGGGAACAACGAAGAACAAAATAACTATCTTACGAGGCCTAGTGACATTGAGAACGCTCAAGTGCATGGGAGAAGTGGAAAGTGCTGACCAGAGGAATACAAAACAGGGGTAGTGCAGCCAGCAAGTGGCAAGTGCTAGGTTTAAGGCAACAGACAGGGGGTGTGTGATAAGTGCATAAAAGGGGAATGGGGGGGGGGGGACTGTAGGGTTACAGATGCAGACCCAAGTGCAAGGGTTGCCAGGAGACAGTGCGGGTGCGTGGCAGAGTGAGCAGGTACCTGGGCTCGAAATCAGAGGGTAACCAGATGCACGATGCTCAAGCATAACAGATCAGCAGGGGAGAGGAGGAGCGAAGGCAGAAGCAAAAGGTCTTGAGGTGCTTCTGGAACCGGAGATGGTTTGCAAGTTTCAGAGTGGCAGGGACGCTGTTCCAGAGGGAGGCCCCAGCTGAAGACAGATCTATGCTCAGGTCGTTTGTGAGAAACGACTGACCCTAGGGGGTTTGAAGGAGCGAAGAGCTCGGCAGGGAAGGTATTTACGGAGGGATTGTTAAAGGTATTTGGACCCAGGCCCCAGAAAGCCTTGTGGACAATACAAAGGTTCTTGAATTTAACCCTTGCAGACACTGGGAGCCAGTGGAGAGATTTCAGGGCTGGAGAGATACGATCCTAGGGCTTGAGGCCAAGAACAAGTGTTGCAGTCCTGTGCTGGAGGAGTTGCAAAGGGCGGAATAGTAGAAGCAGGTAGATTTAGAAAGTCTGTTGCAATAATCCAACCTAGAGAGAACCAGGGCTTGAGAGGCAATGAGCTTCTGGGGGAAGGAGAGGAAAGGTAGAATATCTCTGAGGAAGTACAGTAGGAAGTTTGACTTTAGATACATCAGGAGATGTGGACAGGAAAGGAAAGCATGGAGTCGAAGATGACCCCGAGGTTCTTAGCCCCGTGGGTGGGGTTAGGCGGAGGGCCATGGGAGTCCGACCAGGGAGTGACGGGAAAGGAGGTTGAATGTGTGCCGATGAGGAGGATCTCCGTCTTGCTGGCATTTAGGCAGAGACCGCTGGCAGCACACCAATCCTGATTAGCAGACAGGCAATCAGAGATGAGAAAAGAAGAGGTGGCAGAGGGAAGCCTGAAAATGAGTTGAGTGTCATCAGCATAGCACCGACATAGAGGTCAAGTTCTTCCAGGAGGTGGCAGATGTCAAAGGAGTGTTTGACAGCAGAGCGAGAGTTGAGAGTGGCAAGATGAAGAAGGTTGCCAGCCTGAAAGGCCTTAGGGGGAGGGGTACACATCAGAGTTATGCCCTGCAGGGGTGGGGCAGAAGGAGGGAAGAGAGGGCAAGGTAGCCGAGGAGGGGAGAGAGGGCAAGGTAGCCAAGGGGAGCGGAGGGGGGCATAGGGGACAGCAGGAGATTAAAGGAAATTGATGAGGCGAGGGAAGCGCAAAGAGGAGGAGATTGGCCGATGGCCTTGGACCATTACAGTGCCAATCAGATAAGACATTAATGATGACTTTAGAGGAGTAGAAGGGTGCCATGAGGGCTTCCCAGCGGGTGCCACCATTAATGGGAAAGGAGGACAAAGGACAGAGCACAGATCATATGGAGAGTCCATAGATCTGGCAAAGGAACAACAGAAGATGTCAGTGAGTGTCTGTCTGGAGGAAGCGCTGGAATACATATCAGCGATGGGGAGACCAGGGTTGAAGGCCAAGATATCCTTTTTGAATTTATTCCTACCAGACAGTGAGAAGGGAAGGATAGTCGATGGAGAAGCAGTTGGAGAAGACAGGAGAAACAGAAAGCACCATGGGTATGTTAACGAGAGAGGGGGAGGGGAGAAGCAGGGGGGGGGTAGAGGGACAGCTGGTAAGAGTAGAACTAATAAGTCACTGTGCCAGCAGGTTACAGAAAAAGCATGCAGTACAAGCAAAGGGCAAAGCAAGCTAGATTTGACCGTTAAGCAACATGCAAAAACACAGCTAGATTTGAACAGCAGCCTGTGTAAGCCCAACTGGATCACTACCAACCCGACAGGACACCTAAACCAGAACCTTTTCACTGAACCCTGTCACCTCGGGGCAGCCTGGGGGTGTGGATACCTCCGAGATGGGGCACCCTTCACCCGGTACCTCCCATAGATTGCCCAGTGGTAGGGGAAGACAATTGGCTGCCCCCTCCTCCCAACGCCCTACAGCCGACCTGGGTGCACCAACCCTCTACAGAACTCACAGCAGTGCACAAACTAACCCCGGGAGAGCTCCCCCATTGGTAACCATCCATGAGCTGGGTTGACCCTCTTGTCACGACCAGGCCCCCCCCCCCTCCGTCGCAAACAACCATGCCGGCCACATCGCCAGCTGATGCAGAAGACGCTCAATCAGTGAGCAAAAGCATGGCAGCCCTATTTGATGAAATCAGGGGCTTCAGGGCAGACATTGGGAAGCGGCTTGATGGCGTAGACAAAAAAGTGGAGTATGGACGACCGCATCCAGAACCTTGAAGCTAACCGAAACTTGGTGGACCTTTTGGAAACCCAAATCGACATGAGTTTACTCGGAGCTGGAGAGGAAAAGTGTGCCCTGAAAATTGAAGATTTGGAAAACTGAGAACACTGCAACAACCAGAGGTTCCTTGGTTTCTCGGAACGCGAAGGCGAGACACAAGGTGATATCATGAAAGCCATTAATGCAGTGGTCAGTAACATTTTCGACGAGGGAAATACCAGTGAATCTACGATCGATAGAGCCCATAGAGCATGAAGGAGCTCCAGGGGGGACCTAGGTCTGTGGTTGCAAGGTTCCACTACTTCGCTGAAAAGCAAACATTTTGTAGTTGGCAAGGAAGAGGGGAACGATAGAGTGGTGAAACTCGCAGATATCTACCAAGACCTTTCAGTGTTTACCCTGACAAGTAAGCAAGCTGTGTGGTCTCCCAACAAATTGGCTCCAGGCTAAAGGGGTCCACTACAGGTGGGGGTTTCATTCTCCCTCACCTTCGAACAGGAGGGATGCAAATTTAATCTCATCACAGAAGATGACATACAGTGAGTGACACAGGAGCTTTTAGGTGAATCCGCCCCAGCCTCCACCTCGGGGACTCGAGGTCCAGAAGAACAATGGGTTTGTGGACAGACGCCACGTCCGCAGCAACAGGAAGTTTAGGAAATTAAATCCGGCGTCCCCGTCATCTAACAATGGCCAGGGTCGAACCTGTCCTGCTCCTGGGATATTGAAGCATATACGTTTTTCGAGTGGTTGGCCGAGGCTCAGCCAATCTCGCCGTCACCATCCTTTGCTTGCCTTTGAAGTCACTGGTCAGTGTTCCTGGTGCGAGGCACTGTCTCCTAGTATTGTTCAGCTCTCCTTAGCGGGAGCTCTATCAAGTTCTTTTCTTTGGTTTTGGCGGGGGGGGGGGGGGATGTTCGGAGGTTTCTTGTCCATTGCCAGGCTCATTGGGAGGGGCTCAGAGGTTATATTTTGCTTCATCCATCCGCAGGGGGGTGGGACGTGGTGGCCTGGATTGGCGGCAAGACCAATGTCACAGGCAGTCCAGGGGGAGGTTGGAGGGGGGGGGGGTTTATCATTTCACCTAAGATTCAATGTTTGCAAGCTAATATCCAGTCCAGAGGGGGGGGGGTGGGTACCTAGGAAGGAATGGTGTACCAAACCTTTGACAGAGCACCTCAGAACCCTGAATAAGATTTGTGCGCCTCCCCAATGGACAATTTAAGACAATTTGTGTTGGATTCTTTAAACGCGAGAGGCCTGAATTTCCCTCATAAATGGTCCCTAGTCATAAGGGAGTTTGGCTGGTTGAAACTAGACCTCATGCTCCTTCAGGAGATGCACTGGTTGAAGGGAAGTGAACCGGCTTTGAGAGCCAGGTCAATAAAAAAAGGAGACATTTCATGCATCTGGCCCAACCACAAAAAAGGGGTATTCAGGAGGCAACAGTTTACACCAAAGGCACAATGCAAAAACAGAGGGCCGATTTCTCATGGTTAAGGGAGAGATTAAGGGCTTTATGATTACAGTGGTTTCCATCTACTGCCCAAATGAAGCCCAAGCCCAGTACTGGAAATCGCTTAGGAACCAAATTCAGACCTTTGCCGAGGGCTCCTTGATAATAAGAGGTGACTTCAATATGGTTTTATAGCCAAAGTGACAGAAAAAGGGTGGGCCCCTGCTCCGACATCGCAGCGCAACTACAATCAGCCGCCCGCTTTCAGGAAAAGTTAACACAGAGTCAGTTTGTCAGATACCCACACAAGGGGTCAAGGACGGGACCCCTTATTCACGCAATACTCAAGGGTCCACGACACTTTAGAGAATCGATTACATCTCGGTAGATTTCCCCCCCCCTTGCTAGAGCGAGTGAGTAAAGCTGTGGTTGAGATGATCGCGTGGTCAGACCACAACCTGGTGAAGGTCTGAATTTGGTTGCCCCCGAGGTCCCAAGACAGCACTAGGCGGTCATGCAACGATTTGCTGCTACGAGACAGAGTTAGCCCAGGCACTCAAGGCAATTAAAGATTTTTTTTTTTTTTAATTAACGACAATGGGGAGGTGGACACGTCAGGAATCTGGGAGGCGTTCAAGGCCACGGTAAGAGGGGTTCTAATACGAATGAGGTCAAGGAGGAAGAGGGGAAGCATTTGGGAGGAAAAGAACCTTAGAAGAAAAGAAAAATAAAATTTTTTAAAAAATTTAAAATAAAATCGAAGCCATTCAGCCAGGGGGTAAACTGAAATGCCATATGTTCTCGGGACAATGGGCCAAACTGCAAGAGCATAGAGCTAAACTAAAGGCCTTTCTCGTCAGCCAAACTGAAAGAAATGTTGCCTTCCTGAAAAAAAAAAATACATGGAAAAGGGTGAAAAGGCTGACTAGATACTGGCATGGAGGTCGAGGGAACTGAGGAATAGCAGAAGGGTGGATGTGATCCGCTCGGCTGAGGTTGGGAGGCTCCTGGAGGACCAGTTGATAGGAGGATTTCCAGGTATTCTATAAAGGCGTTGTACACCTCGGTATATAATGGAGACTGATCAGAAGTGGACCGCTTCCTTGACTTTCCCGATTCTGTGCCTCCCACCTGAAAGGTCAGAAGCCCAGATTACTTCCCAGGAAGTGGTGGACACAATTAGTGGAATGAAAGGGAGGGGGGGGGGGGCAAGTCCCAGGGAGAATGGTTTTACAGTGTTCTTCTATAAGAAATTTTGGTTCCACTCTGGCACCATACTTCATGCACAAATCCAGACATAGGCAGTTGGGGGCACACCGAATATCCATGGACTCAGAGAAGGCCTTTGACTGCGTTGAGTGGCAGTATATGGGTAAAGTCTTGAGAAGTTTGGGGCTCAAAGAGAAATTCAGGGGTTGGATAGCAACGCTCTACAATGGTCCAACGGCAAGAGTGGCGGTTAATGGCAGTGTCTCCTACCCCCTGCAGCTCACTAGAGGGATGAGGCAGGGTTGTCCCATCTTTCCCTTGCTAGAACGCTGGTCATGGAACCCCTAGCTATTGTCATTAGATGAAACCAGGGGATTACAGGAATTCGTTGTAGGGAATTCGACTTTAAACATTCACTATTGGCAGACGATATCCTCTGCTACCTGACTAATCTATCGCAATCACTACCAGAACTCTGTCAAATACAATCCTTTGGCAGGTTCTCAGGCCTAAAAATAAATCTATCCAAATCAAGCGCTATGCCCATGGGAGGAGACGACCGAGAGACCAGAGGTAGGAACACAACAGGGGGCATGAGGGTCGAGGACTCTTCCTCCCCATATCTGGGCATTCACCTCCCTAGAGATCTGGATAGATTATTTGACGTCAACGACACTCGCCTTCTATAGAGAAAAACAAACCACCTGCGCTGGGGGCCCCTCACCCTCTCTTGGTTTGGTTGAATGGTGTCAGTGAAAACAAATATCCTCCCCCACCTTCTGTACTTCTTTACGGCCCCCCCAACGCCCTTCTTTGTGAAATTGAGGGCTACTATGCACCAGATTATACGGAATGGGAAGAAACCTAGAATCAAGTGTGCGACTGACCCTCCCCAGAGATTGGGGGGGGGATTCAGTCTCCCAGACTTTAGACTACATTTTAAAGCAGCAGACTTGCGGGTGATGGTGGAGCACTTGAGGGATGACATGGGTACTTATTGGACATTCATCGAGGATACATATACTCACCCCTCCTATGGACACACACTAAAGATATCCCGCCCCACATCAAAACTCACTCCTCCTTGGCAGTGCTCTGGGAGCGGTGGATGTATAATAGAGCAAACTCACTCCTTTCATCCTGGCCCTCGCCCCAGAGGTCGCTGTGGGGCACCCTGCTGGATCTCAGTAGCAGGGGTTTTCCTAATTCGCAGAAGTGGTCAGACATGGGGTTGGAGAGAGCTGCTCAATTGTTTAAAGGGAATACCTACCTTCATTGAATACAAGGCAGTAGGAGAGGCTATGGGAGCGAGTCCCTTTGCAGTCGGAGTATCTCCGTTTGAAGGGTATACTTATAGACCCCAAGTGGGGCGCTGAAGTTTCTCAAGCCCTTTCCCCCCTTCAAGAAAACAGTCAGCGAGGCCTCAATGAGGAAGGGAGTGGTGTTGAGGATTTATAGAGTTTTGGTTACGGCTGACCTGGAGGAGAGGCAAAACTTTAGACAATGCTGGGAGGCAAGGGCTGGGGAATAAATATCAGAAGAAACCTGGGGAGAAATGTGTAAACCAATGCTCACTGGCTCCCTCTACACGTCAGCGATGGAGCACAATGTTAAGGTCCTCCACTCTTGGCACCTACTCCCGGTAAGGCTATGTTGCGGGATCCTCCCCATTCAGCCCAAGGGAATGTGGTCAACTAGGAACAGGGTACCATATGTGGTGGGAGTGCCCGGTGATTCAGGTTTACTGGACAGAAGGTCTGAGCTGGATCAAGGGTCTGTTGGAGTCTGCCCTGGGTTACACCCCCTTGAGGTTTTGCTAGATGTCACGTCTACAGACTCCGAGACTACCAGGCTCCTGAAAATAGTGGAGGCCATGCTACGGGCAGGAAGGGTAGCATTGGCCAAAAAATGGGAAGGAGGAACCCGTATAGTACAGACATGATATATGGAACTCTCAACGCCCAAAAAAAAGCTTATGTGCGTGGTGGGTACGGGCGGGGCGGTGGGGGATAAAACAATGATTTCAGCAGTTTTTTGCTTGGGATACAATGTACTGCCTAATGAAAAATGTTCAATAAAAATTAAGTGGCAAACAAATCTAACCACAGAACAATTTATAAATTCAGTACCCCCTTATTTTTTTTTTTTAAATGTGTTTATTTATAGCAAGGCAGTATAGGTTACAAACAGTATCGGGTGGCAGTATAACATTGCAAAGAAAAGATTCTGGCTTTGTGTCCCTTTCCCCCATCATTCCGGTTTTCCCGGGCCAGAGATTCAGTCTATCACCCCCGCCTGGTGTGTACTCTCCAGGTCCCCCAGGGCCCAACGGGCGTTGATTGGCTTGAACGTCATTGCAGGAAATCGCTGATCATAGTCCAGCACTGGAGCCCATACATTCTGGAAGCGGTGCAGAGTCCCCGCTCTCGCAGCGGTGACCTTTTCCGCTATTAAAATGTCCCACAATTTTCCCCACCAGTGGGCCAGGCAAGGGCCGTCTTGCGACTTCCAGAAACGGGCCAGAACTGTCTTGCCCGCCAAGAGGCATTGTGTGAGGAGCTTAGCCCTGTTGCCGGAGCGGGGGTAGATTCCGGGGACCGGGATCCCCAGTAGGACTGTCTCAGGGTCCAGTGGGAGGGCGGAGCCGGTGACTTGCTCGATGACTGAGAGACACCTGGTCCAGAATCGCTGGATCTTGGGGCATGTCCACCACATGTGGAAGTAAGAGCCTGGTTGACTGCAGCCTCTCCAGCAGGCAGGGTCCATTTGCGGATTCATGTGGTGGAGTCTGAGAGGGGGGTAATACCAGCGCAAGGTAAGTTTATATGCACATTCTTTGTTGGTGACGCAGGTGGAGGAGGAGTGGGTGCGGGACCATATGTCTACCCAGGTTTGGTCATCGAACGGATGGCCTAGGTCCGCCTCCCACTGAGCCATAGATCGAGTTTTTGCCGCCAGAAAGTCCCCCGAGAAGCATCTATATATGGCTGAAGTTCTTCCTCTAGCCGGCAGATCCGCGAGGGTTAGCTCCAGTGGAGTCGGGGGGCGGGTTGCCGCCTGGAGGGTCTGGGGGTGTGAACACCAGTGGCGGAGCTGGCAGTATGTGAACCTGTCCCTCTCTTGAAGCCGAAAAGTTTCCTTGCACTGTTCGAAGGTCCGGGGTCCGCCTTCGGAGTACATCTGCCCCAGGGTTTCAAGGCCCCCGTCTATCCAATTCTGGAAGTTGCGGGGGAGAGATCCCGGGGAGAAGTCGGGATTGTGAAAGATCGGTGAGAGGGGGCCTCGGCCCCTCGGGATTCCCTTCTGCTTTAGAGCCCAATCCCAGGAGCTTAGGGTCTGCTTTGTTGTCAGTAGGATGTCCTTCCAGCGCGCCCTGAGAGGGGGTTGGATGTGAGGGAGGAACCGGAGGGGGAGCGGGAGCTGGGCTTGCTCCAGTTCCACCCATCTGGGGCGGGCTGTGCTCGACTGCCAGGCGTGTAGGTGTGACAGTTGCGCCGCTGCCCTATAGGCCTGCAGGTCCGGGACCCCCAGGCCTCCCAGCCTGGCGTTACCAATCAGGGTCTTGTGGGGGATCCTGGCCTTTTTGCCTTTCCATATGAATTTCGATATCTTCCTCTGTAGGTCGTGAAGGATCCGGGTCGGGAAGGGCACCGATAGGGATGAGCAGGCATAGAGAAACCTAGGGAGCAAGTTCATTTTGACAGCTGTGATCCGGCCCATTAGTGAGATCTCCTGCGTGGTCCAACGCTTCAGGTCTCCCTCCAGCTCCTTGATCAGTTTGGGAAAGTTCGCTTGATAGGTCTCCTTTGGGTTTGCTGGGATGAAAACTCCTAGATAGGGGATCGAGTGGTCCCGCCATTCAATCGGGCACAGACCCGTTAACGCCTCCTTTTCCTCTGGGCGGAGGCCGATTCCTAGGGCCACTGATTTGGCGAAGTTGACAGTAAAGCCGGTGACCTCCCCCAATTCCTTTATTTCGGCCAGGGCGTGTTTCGCTGAGGTACTGGCTTCCGTGAGTGTCAATAGTACATCGTCCGCGTAAAGAGCGATTTTGTGGTGGGACGGGCCCACCTGAAGTCCCTTAATGGATTCATTCCGCCTGATCTTCTGGGCGAAGGGCTCCATTGTGAGGGCGAAGAGTAGGGGTGACAGCGGGCAGCCCTGCCTTGTCCCACAAGACAGAGGTATCGGGGCTGAGTGGGCGCCATTGATCCTGAGGATAGTTTTAGGCTGCTTGTAGTTCGCCAGGATCATGGCTCGGGCTGTGGGGCCGAACCCAAATGCTTCCAGGGTGCATTCCAAGTAGGACCAATCGACTCTGTCAAAAGCTTTGGTTGCGTCCAGGGCCATTAAGGCAAGGCCCTGGGAGTCGCGGTGGGCGATGTTCACTAGGTTCAGGGTCCGCCGAATGTTGTCCCCTGCTGCTCGGTGAAGGATGAAGCCTGTTTGGTCAGGGTGGATTATTTCCGGGAGGATAAGTGCCAGGCGGTTAGCCAAAATCTTCGAGTACAAGTTGGCGTCGATGTTCAATAAGGCGATGGGTCTGTATGACGCCGGATCTCTCGGGTCTTTCCCCGGCTTAGGAAGGAGGACCGTCACCGACTCTTGCATTGTGGGGGTTACAGATCCCGAGGCCTGGAAGGAGTTGAAAAGGGCCACCATGTGGGGGATAAGCTGGAGCTTAAATATCTTATAGAACCTCTGGGAGAATCCGTCTGGGCCCGGGGCCCGCGATTTGAGGGCCTTGATGGCTCCGTCAACTTCTTCATCTGTTATTGGGGCTTCCAACTGCTCTCGTGTGGAGTCCGGGAGACGCGTTAGGGCTGCGTTCCGCAGGTATGCCTCCTGCTTCGACCGATCTCGGGGGGGTGCTGTCATGACCTGGGTTAAGTGGTCCGAGGCTAGTTGTAGTTTCGTCTGTTCGGAGTGATGTATCACCCCCTGTGGGTCCCGGAGCCCTATGATCGTGTTGGTCCGTCTTGTTTTAGCCAGCTTGGCCACCAGCAATTTGTTGGCCTTGTTACTTTTAGCATAGTAGAATTGTTTGGTCTTCGCCAAAAGTTGCGCAGTGTGTTCTGCATAGTGGGCCTCCAGTTTCTTCCTGGCCGAGCGAAGCGCTCTCTGTATCTTAGGAGACCAGCCCCTCTTTTTCTGGGCTTCCTCAGCTGCTCGCAAGTCCTCTTCCAGGGATAGCCGGACTTGTTTCCGGTTTCGATGGTAAGCTACGCCTTGAGCTATCAAGGATCCCCTAACTACAGCCTTCATTGTATCCCAGTTATTGGCTAGGGAGGTGTCTGCGGCTGGGTTCTCCTCAAAGAAGTTCTTGATGGTGGTGGTTATATTGTCTCTGATTGACATATCATTGAGGATTGGGTCATAGAGCGCCCATCTGCGTGCCGCCTTGGCGTGGGTGTTCTGAATGCTTAGTTCCATTATTATCGGAGCATGGTCCGACAAAATTCGCTGGCCTATCGACACCTCATTAGCGAGGGCGAGAGTTTGGGGAGAAGATAGAAGGAGGTCGATTCTGGAATAAGTTCTGTGAACGCCCGAGAAGAAAGAGTAGTCTTTCTCGGTGGGGTGAAGCACCCGCCATGTGTCCACCACCTCCAGGGTTCTGAAGAGCCGCAGCAGACTGAGGGCCTGACCGAACTCGCCAAGGGCAGGGGGGTTGGATTTGTCCTTAGTGGGGTCTGGAACCCCATTGAAGTCCCCTCCGATTATTGTCTGACCTTCCGCAAAACTTAAGAGGGAGGAGCCCAGGGAATCATAGAAAGTTGCCTGTCCCGAGTTGGGTGCATATGCCGATACCAAGGTATAGAGGTCCCCCAGCAGGAGGCACTTGATGGCCACGAAGCGGCCCTCCGGGCACATCATGGAGTCCAAAATCTGGGGGCGCAGGTCCTTCCGAAACAAAATTGCTGTGCCCCCCCTTTTGGAGTTCCCTGAGGCGAAGAACTGGCGTGGATACATGCTAGAACGGAGCCGGCCAAAGTCTGCCGGGAGGAGATGAGTCTCTTGAAGGAACACCACACCGGCCTCCTCATCTTGTAGCTTCTGGAGAATCGATTTGCGCTTGGGGGGAGAGTTGAGTCCGTTAACATTCCAGGAAAGGCATCTCAGCGTCTGGTGTTCCGGGATCGGGGAGCTAGAGATCCCTTGCTTGGGGTATGGAGGGGGGACTCCAGGTTGTCCATTAGCTGCCATCGTGAAGAGGGTGTAGAAGTGGTCTGTACCGCACTTGCAATTTTAACAGGGGCCCCCAACGGGAGGCCAACTTTTTAACTAGAGGGGTGGGAAACATTGTGGGTGTAACCCCACCCCAGGCCAACAGGGCCAATTGTGACTGGCAAAGTAACATTTGCATCCAAGGACTCTAAAATGAAACGGACCTTGGAGGGGGGCATAGGCCGTGAAGGAAGCCCGCCGCGCCGGGCGAACGTAGGACTGTGTTGGGCCGGAGTTACTGTTTCTGAATTTAGCTAAAAGAGCGTTGGGCGTCCGGGACGCCGGAGGAGCGGAGGACATCTATGGCCGCTCGGGTTATCTTCTCCTGTTTCGGGAGGCCCTGGACCATGGAGGACGCCCGGGTTGGGGAGGGAGGGCCGACGTAGGGCTCCCCGAGGCTTCCAAGTCTGGGGCGATAGTTCCCTCCGGGGCGGAGGATGTCTGCATGATTTTAGCGGCATCATCCAAATGGGATATTCTCCGGAGGGAGCCATTATAAGAAAATTGCAGCGCTGTGGGGAAGAGCCATCTGTATTTGACTTTCCGCTCTTGGAGGAAGAGGGTTAAAGGTCGGAGAGCCCTTCTCTTCTGAAGGGTTGAGAGGGAGAGATCCTGATAAATTTGAAGAGGGTGACCTTGAAAGGAGAGATCATCTCCGGACCGACTGATAGCAGAGATAGCTTCTTTTGTGGAGAAATAGTGAACTCTTGTTATGACATCCGGGGGCTGGTCGGTATCTACTCCCCGACGCGGACGCAGTCTGTGAGTCCGATCCAGCAGCAGTTGGGATTTATCTAGATGTGGGAGGAGGATTTGGAAGAGGTCTCCTATGTAGCCTGCAAGATTTTGGTCGGGGACTGAGGACGGAACTCCCCGGATTCGGAGGTTATTCCGACGAGCTCTGTTTTCCAGGTCCTCTTGTTTGTATTCGAGGATCTCGCACCTGTCTTGGAGGGCTCTCACTGTTTGCTGAATATCTCCCATGGCAGCTGTTTGGTCTTGGGAGCGGTCCTCGATCTCACTCAGTCTTTGCTCCACCTCGGTCACCCTGTGGTCCGTTTGTTCCAATTTGGAGGTGAGTTCCGACATGCAGGACCGAAACTCGGCTTTAATGTCTGCCATAAACGCCAGTAGATCACCTCTGGTAGCTGGGGTGTCACCCCCTTCCTGGGAGATCATTGGGGTGGGAGTAACTGAGTCCGGTTTTTTTCCCCTGTCAGGAGCGGTGAGCATGGTAGCAATGTCCACGTTTTTAATAGCTTTCGACTGTCTCGACATGTTGGCGAATCGTGGGTGGGGAGATGGATTGGAAGGCCCCCCCTGTGGATGAGCGTCAAGGCTTCTGACTGAGGAAAGGGAATGCTGATTCCAAGCTAGGCCGGTGCACAGTGGCTTCAGATAAAGAGGAGAGCTCTCCAAATCTTGGTGGTAGGCAAATGTGTGGGGCGTAAGTCCCAGTGGGCAGGTGGACTGATGTGCGCCCACTTAAGGACTAGACCAGAGAGAGCAGAGCGGGTGATGCAATGGGCCGGGGCGCCCCAGGAGACACGCCGTCGGGTCGCTTCTGAGGCCAAAGGGGGGCCAGGGGTAGCCCGGGATGGAAATGCGGGCAGCGCTGATCAGGCTCTTCTCCGAGCTCGTAGCTGTGGGTCACTCACCGTGGCCCGGCCTGGACCGCTCCTCCTCCCTGGACCCAGGCTTGGATTCCCTGGTGGGGATGGTAGCGGGAGGGGACCTCCAGGTCACGGGCAGTACCCCCTTATTTACAAGGAGGTATGCTACAACTAAAACCTAATTGAGCCTTGGTCACTGAAACCGTGCAAACAGTCATGTGAGAAATCTGCAAAAAGGTGAAGAGGTAAAAAGAGATCCTAAAAGTACATACCATTCCCCTCATGTGGTAACAAAGACCAAGAATTACGGGACAAATACACCACCCCCCACCCACCCACCTTAGCCCCCAAATAGGTAACTAAAGAAAATACAGGTGGAGATAGGAGAGCTATATTTTCTAAAGAAGGGATTGAATGAAAATTTGAAGGAACCAGGGGTCGAAAATCTACCACGTTATTGTGTTTCTCCTCTAGACAGACAGGTCATTTAGAATGAATGAAAGAGAAACCTATGGAGATTGTGTATATGACAGGAGATGAATGGGAAGAAGGAGACAGAGGGGAAGTAGAAAGTATAAACAATTTGTTTCGTGGACATGAGAGCGAAGACATGATACCGCTTTAGTCAATGGGATCCCGGTTAAGACTGATCGATTCAGGAAGTAGACCGCTGTACGACCAAATTTAATTACTCTTAAAAATTATAAAAAGATCCATCCAATCAGGGTAACGTGTGCATGGGGAGAAGGATGCTCAGCATATAACCTCTGTCACTATTGGGATACAAGGAAAAGATGCTAGAATGCATGCAACTTTCTAAAATTATTCAGTCGGGTCTATTCTTTTTGGAATGTTTCATGCAGAGTCAAAAGGCACCAAAGTTATAACCCATCCAAAAAGTTCTCCAACTACGGTGATTGCAAGCACACCCCCCACTACCCCAACAAGATAGGGGTTCAGATAAAATAAAAATGTTACAGCGCATTTCCCCAAAGTCTATTGCTAATTACTTTTGACTCGCTGGACAAATGTGATGATATTTTCTCTGGAATGGGCCTCTCAAACTGGACATTTTGTGGAAATTGTTACCAAAAGTTGTGGGGAAAAAAAAAAGTTTTCCACCTACTCCGATTCATTTCCCCATAGAGAAAACAGTACTACTTTGAACATACGTAGCAGGAAAATCGTTGGACGGATTTGCATGAAATAAGAAACCACTTTGACACAACCACTGTAGATTTTCCTTTTTGGCTTGGGGTAAAAGCATTCAGTCAATTAAATAAACAAAAAAACGAATTGATGGACAAGGTGGTCTGTCCCCCAGTTCAATGCCTCTTTCAAGCCCCCACAAATTGCTTCTAGTGGCTCATTGATGAACAACCGTAATGAGGCTTTTCAGAAATGCAAAGAGGCCATTTATTCTTCCAAGAAATCAAGTCAAGTCAAACAAGTTTATTCGGATTTTCAAAGAAATCCATCAAACACAAAAAAAATGCAGAAACATCACAAATAGGCAATTACAATCACTACTCCCAAATAGAAACAATAACTCCACAGTTCATTAAATCCGTAATTCTGTCCCAAAATGACCCTTTACGGTGGCCTCTCCACCAAGGTACTTAACCGATTACGACCCAGAGGGATAAGGTTAGCGCCGGACAGTGGGGATGACCACACAATTGGCCGCCCGGTGCGCCCGGACCCTGTATCCGGATATGGACTAATTAAGATCCCACTCCTGGGCATCCTGCCTGCTCCCTCACGTTGTCCCAGGACTTCGTTTGCTACACTCGGGTCCCTAAAGGCCAATTCCACAGTATCCCAGGGCTGATTCCCCCAACTAGGTACTCTGACACAACCCACCATGGATTCCCTTTGCACTGAAGCACAACCTTTAGTGGACCGTAGCCAGTGTAAGGTTTTATTTAACAGGGCATCCTTGGATTCATACACATCCCTCGCCAGTTTGGGAACCCCATGAAGGAACACCCTAGCGTGTTTGAACTGACAATGAGGTAGGGGCTGGAAGGGAGCCCCACTACCCCGTGGACCATACACTCTCTTTTTCCCTGGGTAGGTACATTGTGGGCCCTCTCTTTGTGGAACGTAGACCCGCAAGGGGGTAGGCTTTGCTTTGGGGTCAGGCGACCTGCGGGGCTCTTTCAATTTGGCACTTCTTACACTGGGGTTGATGGCAATTGCTGGTCCCGCGTTCCCCCGCCCCAAACTAAGGGAGGCGGTTGTAGGAACTACAGTTACAGGGCTCAGGGTAGCCTGTTCCCCCTGATATACCCCAGAAGGGTCAGGGGGACCCTTGCCCATGTTTGGAGTAATCAGAGGCACCCCGTCCCTCAAAGCCCACCCCTTAGATTCTAAGAGGGATGAGAGCAAAGTTCTGATAGCTGCTAGCTCCACCAGCACTTGATTACATTTACAGCCGGCCCCCCTAGGTATAGAGACACCCCCGACTGGGGTGTCAGTACCTGTTCCAATGTCAATGCTAGTGCTACTACATGGTCGATCGATGGACCTAAGTGGGGAGAGATGGGGATAAGGGCTGGCTACTGAACAGGATGAAGACCCTTGCTCATTGCAAGGGTTACGGGAGCGGAGGGGATGGTTATGCATGGAGCCTTCGATAGGCTGTCCCTCCTCTGTGGGAACGGGGGCAGGAGAGGAACAGGACAAACCCACAGCCATTCCAGAGCCAAAGTTACGGTGGCAGTCCTCTACAACATCCTCTACAACATCTGAAGCATGTGCAAGTTCTGGACAAAACGCATTCAATGAGGTACCAGGGGAAATGCCAAAGGAGAGGCTGGATGGTTGACAGCCACTGGTAAACACTGAATGTCGAACCAGTTCCCCCTCCGTCCCCGGGCATGGCTCACCAAAGGCAGGAAGCGGAAATGATGGGCAAGATGTCATAGTGGGGGCCCGGAACTCCCCTGCAGCGGGGGTTGGACAAACTAACGTGCCGCCCTTGTTTGGGGCTGTATCTGCGAAGTCTCCCAAACTCAGCCGTCCATCCATGGTAACTTCTGTGGTTAGAGATGGCTCCTTGGTTACCACCTTAGTTGCTATAGCCCCTCTTCCCCCAAGTAGGTGAGACAGGCCAGCCTGACCACCAGCCTCTCTATCACCTCCAGCACAAAGACCTTCCAGATCAGTTTTACTGTCCCTTATGTCTTGGAGAGTTTGCTGGGCTTCTATTTCTAGTGAGGGAGAAGTGAGGTAGCTAGAAGTCGTCCCTTCCCCGACAACAGGGGCAGTATCGATGAGCGAGGAGACTGCAGTAAGGGCCTTGGCTCCAGTTGTTCCTCCTTGGTGGCTCAGTCTCTTAATAACCACAATTTTACGTGCTGATGACTGCTTAATACTAGAAGGGGCAGGCTCAGAGCAGCTCAGGAGTGGGGTGAGAGGCAAGGTGGGAGAGGGTTTCTTGAGTACAACATGGCCCTTGTGGGACCTTAATGACTTTAGTAGGCGCATGGCGGATCCCCCCAAACCAAGACCTCAAACACAAAACAGTTCCAGGCTTTTACTCCTTTACTCCTTCGGGCACAGTCACAGAAGCACTCTCCTGCACTTACTTGCTCCCCAGCCGCGCCTTGAAAGGGCCTCCCACCATGAACGCCGAACACCTGCGGCGCCAAACACCGCGCCCTTGCCCCGCCGCGGGCTTCACCGCTGCGGGGACGTGGAGGGAGGCTTATGAGCCTGGGGGCGTGGCCTGGAAAGCAGCTGGAAGTCCTCGGCGCCAAACACCGCGCCCTTGCCCCGCCGCGGGCTTCACCGCTGCGGGGACGTGGAGGGAGGCTTATGAGCCTGGGGGCGTGGCCTGGAAAGCAGCTGGAAGTCCTCGGCGCCAAACACCGCGCCCTTGCCCCGCCGCGGGCTTCACCGCTGCGGGGACGTGGAGGGAGGCTTATGAGCCTGGGGGCGTGGCCTGGAAAGCAGCTGGAAGTCCTCGGCGCCAAACACCGCGCCCTTGCCCCGCCGCGGGCTTCACCGCTGCGGGGACGTGGAGGGAGGCTTATGAGCCTGGGGGCGTGGCCTGGAAAGCAGCTGGGGGCCACGCCCCCAGGCTCTACTGTAATCCTGAGCAAAGCCGAAAAAGAAGAATGCTCAAAAATATTTGGATAGGAACAGGAGTGGAGTTATATCAGAGGAAAGGTGGGTGGGGAGGAAGGACCACAGGTGTATTGGGAGACGTTAGGGGGTGGGCTGGGGAGCAGTTTTGAAACATTTTAGTTGCTGGGTGGAAGAGACAGGGAATGCGTAAAGTGTTTCAGCAATTCTGTAGTAAATGACAACTGACATCTTGTTCTTTTTCAATTGAGAAGAGCGGTTTTGGCAGTAAAAACGTACTAATTTTTACGTGCAAAGGGATGGTTCCGAAAATAAAAAAAAGCTTTTCAAAACGTGGGACCAGCAACATTAGTACTTGCCTGCTGTTGCATCACCTGTTTGCAATTGTAAACATTTACGAAACAGAAGTGTAAAACAAGGACAAGGAGTTTTTCCTGAGTGTTCTACTGTGAGAAAGTCTTGACACTTTGCCTCTCCTCCAAAATCAAAATGGCAGCAGAGAGTCCTTCTACGCTGTCTACAACCACCATTTCCCATAAAACTTCCACTCCGGATGCAGAGTGTCGCAGGGTGTTTGCTGAGTTTTCGCTGATGTGCGAGGAAACACACTGTGCAACACTCAGCATTTCTCCTGCCTTTGATTCGATCATTGCCGCAAATCTAGAGTGATATGGAAGAACTCGAGGACCTGGGACTTCAGCAGAGGACAAGAAGTAAGTTACGGCAGCAAGTTGCGTATAAAACTATGATGCTGGCTATTGAAAAGGAGAGTGGCAGCGGAGTGGAAAGGGGAGCAAGAGTGGGTCAGATGTACTCGCTAAATCTAAAAAGTAATATGCAAAGCAGTCTCCCAAATAACGCGGACACGGCACTCCACTCGCCTCGCACCACCAACTCCCCCCGCTGTGCCCGACGATGGTCCCTGCACTCCAAAGGCTTTGAGCAACTTACCCTTTGATCAGACCATTGTGATGGCTGCCGTCAAGCCGCTCGCGGGACGGAGATGCGACCTGCGACAAAACCATCACCCACTCTGCCACCGCGCCCGTAAGCGGTCCTTTAGACCCCAAACGACTAGGACAGGATCCTCAATGAAAGTGCTAATGTATTACAACATGTGAAGGAAACAATTTTAGCAGTTTGCCGTTCGAAAAGCAGAACTGAACTACCGAGTGGCGAACCGTCTACTGGACAACAGGACTAAGAAAAAACATCAGACAGTGTAAAGAAAGAGAAATGAAAGTGCGGGAGGCATGAAAATAGCCCCTAGAGGTGGCACAACTCGCCAAACTCCCTGGTGGACCATCAGGAGCAAACACACAATTATACTGGTAAGAAAAGCAGGGTTAAGTGAATCTGACACGGTGCAAACAAAAAAATGTTTTTCACTAACTGACATGGCCAAATTAAAATGCCACTATAATTCAAAGGTCTTCAAACATCATGAAAACAGTAGCTTGGAGAAAGAGAGAGAAGGACCTTAATCTGACATAAGTCCTCCGACAGAACCAAGACTTCATGGAAACAAGAGAAGTAACTGATGAAGACTTGTTAAAATCCACAGCGAAATATTGTGGAAGTTAATGCCCCACTGAGTACAACTGTTGTAGGAGCGATACGTACGACCTGGGAACTGGATAAAAGAGGGATCTTTACAGTGGTTCCTCGCCATTCAGACTATGAGGTAGAGGAAACTCCTGTATACCCCGAACCGACGCCGAAAGGAGGCCCGCCGCCAAGAGCAACGGAAATCTGTAAAGTGTGCACAAATCTGTTATGGGCCCAGACTCAGTCTGTTTATGACTTTGAAGAACACGATCAATGGACCAGGGAGATAGTGGTTGAACCATCCAAGAAAATAGAAATACTCGTAAACAGTTAAATAACGAGGATCTACAGCTTAGACAATCTCAGCATGTTACAATAAAAAGTGGGCAAACCGCCCGGGACACAAAGTTGGAACACAGACAAGGCAAAGAAGAAATAGACAAAGCCCAGCAACAAGACAGTTGTCAGTCTACATGGCCCAACAGTACTAGTGGCAGACCTCTTGATAAGATGGACGACTGACCAGATCGGAAAACTACAAAAAATAGATGTAGAAACCGTCCATCTAGCAGCGACTACGACTTAAGTACAGAGAGTTCAGCGAGTCAGGAAAGACGTTCGGAGTGCCAGGAAAGACGTCACAGTAAAAAGAGAACAAACACTCTGAGAGGAACAAACCCGTGGCCACCAAGGTATAGAATACAGGAAGACCCGGAGGTAATTCAAGATAATGGAAGATTTCCCCATACCTCAATCTCTGCGGTAACGATTACCCTAGCACCCTACTTACAGTTTTATGAGACACTGAGTGATAATTATAAAGATCGACACTCAGGGCATTAATTAACTCAAAGTTGGTCCATGTGCAACATTTTATTGAAGCTATGAGGGGGGAAAAAAAAAAAAGAGAAAAGGATTTAGAAGGAATAATCCTGAAATCCTAGACGCTCTCGAGGATGCAAAAGCTGACAAAAAAAAATTTCTTAAGGGGTCAAGGAAATAGTACGATGGGTAAAATCAGTTCCCGTAACTAATGAAAGTTGACGTGGCTCACTAAGTGAGACAGCTGTTGAAAGTATCACAGGAAACAAACTCAAACTGTTAAAACAACTAAGAATGACTCAGATACACAAGTAGAAACACACTTGGAGCATTCACAAGATGTAGAGGAAGGACCTCCTGTACAAAGGCTACAACGGTAATAGAAACTATACTGACCTACGACGACGAAGAGGTTAGTACATGCTATGGTCCATGGAGCCTCTTTGAAGGAGAAAATAGTGGAATCACCTGCAGTTCCTTCAGACAATGTCACTGGCACTATGAATGAAAAAATGTAAATTCCTTCTCTATCGTCAAGCAAGGTCCATTATTAGCTGAAAAGGGTAGAGTGAACACCAAGAATATGACAGACGAAAAACAAAAAAAAAAAGACAAAAAAGTGCAGCTCACATTTTACAGATTTTGTCATCTGCAGGAAATAGAGAAAACCAACAAGTCAAAGCACATACAAAAGTACCTAAGAGTGAAACCAAAACAAAATGTGGAATAGATCCGCAAGTGTCCAATGCCTGACACTATTCGAAGTCTACCCGAGAGGAAATGAACCAAAGTCTAACAGAATTATTAGATTTATCGACATATGAAGACAGTGGATCTGACACTCCGAGCACACCAAAACGTAATGTACCAATAAGCCTCGAAAAAAGCATAGAACTCGAACCAGCGAGGTAGACAAGAGCTGTCTGGAACTCACCTCCCTTTATTGCACTAAGTGATAGATGGAATAAAAGCAAACCTCCTATGCAAACCGTGGAATCTGGGGTTCAGGACGACTTGATGAAATGCTTAATTGAAAAATCCATAAACCTGTGGCCGATGAAAAATAGTAATAATCAAATGGAAAAACAATATACAAAAGATGGCAGAAAAACTCATCACAACGAGACAATATAAAGAAAAAGTGGGAGTTTGTGGAAAAGGGACTGTATACATATAGAAATAATACAAAAATCCAATGATTATCTGCTATTAAATCGTTCAAATTTGATGACCCTTCTGCATCATGTACCCAGACAGTTATTTCCTTAAAGGATGTAAAAACTTTTAGCTTTCCAGATGAGAACATGAATGATAAAATTATCCTGACCCCGAGTTCTTCGATTCAGTCAGACAATTATGGAAGCAAGAGATTACTGTCGCTCTTGGTTTTGACGCTGAAGAGATTGAAAGGAAAAAGGCCACTCATGTGACGACACTTGGATTTGCCAGTAAGAATGACAAATAAAAACCATAGGGAAATCTTCCCAACTGTCACACAACAGAAGCTTTGACAAACACTCAATGAACGCTGGAGGGAGGCAAGCTTCAAACACTGAAAAATAACCAAATTTAGATTAAAATGGGCCACTGAGCAAAAAAAGCTCAAAAAAAAATCTAAATAACAATCCAATTAAAAGATCCAAGTTGTTGAACCCTAGACAAGTAGGAGATCTAATGAAGAGGAAAAGGGAGTGAAGAACGATGCATCTTGGAACTGGCTAGCTGCTGCTCTTGTTACGAAATGACACGAATAGAGCCAGAGGAACAATCTGGATGGCTCGTGGAAAATTGGAAGCTGGAAGCTGGAACACACAATGCTTTAGCTATCTATTTAACGACATAGGTCCAAAATTAATTGAAGCCGACATAATATGAACTTGGTTAAAAGGAAGTTCCACAATTGGCTGGCTATACTATTCAGTTAAATCCAACAAGGGGCAGGAAAAGAGGAAGGCCATCTGCTGGACTAATGTTATTGATAAAGAATAAGCAACATTTTTAAATAACTCAAATGAAAAGCCCCAATCCATACATTCAGATAATGAGGATTCAAAACACAAAACCAGCACAGGAAACATTCTAAAGATAATTAATTTATATAGGAACCCGGAAGCAAAAGAGGGTTTTACATTTGTGGAGACAGTCACAGACTTAATAGATCAAGCACTAGAAGAAGATCCGAAAGCAGGTTTTTTGATCTGCGGAGATCTAAATTCAAACTGCCTTACACAAATCCAAAGTGGTGACCAAAAAAGAATGGCTAGCGGATCGATGAGGGACAAGAGTGGGAGAGAATGGATGGAGAAGATGAGACTAAGATCTACACATTCTAAATGGCAATATTCAAGAGGATATTCCAGCAGCCCCAACACGGCCAAATGGCCAAATACAAACAACTCTTTTATTGTTTTGTGTCAGGCAACATACTGCCAGACGTAAAAAAAAATTACAGTTCAGAAGTCAATCTATAGCGATCATGACCCTCCTATTATAACCTTTAAAGGAGTGGTAACCAGCCCAAAACAGAAATGGCAGCAAAAAATATAGGTTGAAGGAGGAGCAAATAGAGTACGTATTCTCCTGAAGATGCATCTAACATAGCCAGAAAGCTAGGAATATCATTTATGCATGACCAGAAGGGGGTGGAATACGAACACACCCTAATGGCATACAAAGAAATAAACAAAGGTTCACTGAAGCCAAAATTCATACATTTGCATGTGTACAACAAAAAACAAAAAAATAATTTAACTGAAAGAGTTAAGGAAATAAATAAAGAATCAATGAAACAAAAACCTTGAATAAAGAAGAACAGAATGCAAAAGTATAGAAATTGGATAAAAAGTGAAAATGCAAATATACTTCAAAATTACGCCGAAAACATGCTAAGGGCTATTTCAAGTACTAATAGTCTGTATTTTCAACAAATGTGGAAAGAAAGGTGAATCTACAAATTCGTTTCTAGTCAACCCAATAGCGGAAGAGACCTGGATGAGACACTTTGAAAAACTATTCGGAAACCCAGAAGTAACAGCAAAAATAAAGACAGGCAAACAACAAATGGCCTAAAGGGGAGGATGGAGTATTGCATATGACAAAGGGAGATTTGACCTTAATTAAGAAGGCCAATCTATCAAGAGCACCCGGCCCTGATGGGTTATCAAATGCTCTCATGAAGAAAGCCCCCGAACATTGGGCCTCTTTCTGTGACACCTTCTTTTCAAGAATATATGAGAGAAGAAAAATTCCTCAGTCAATGAAGACCGCGAAAGCAATTCCCATTTTCAAGCAAAGGGATAGGCACGTTGCTAAGAACTACAGATCTATCGCTCTATTAGATGATAGGAAAGATTTTCGCTATGGTGATCCTAAAAAGGCTGAAACACTGGATTAAAGAATCAAAGTCGATAGATATCCACCAGACCGGATTCGTGAAAGAAGTGGGGTGCAATCTTAACCTGCTACTGTTTGTTTATTATTTATATTGCGCACCCATTAACCCAAAGGCTTGAGGGCGCAGACATGACAAAAGACAATGATACAAATATACAACAGTAACAAAAAAGCTCAAGGTAGAGGAGAATAAACCACTGTTAGATACTTGGATACTGTTAGATCTGATTAAGCCACTGTGCTGCTGCAAACAAGAGAAGAAAATCTACGTAGCAAGTGTCGACCTGAGACAGGCTTGCGACAGTTTTGATCGTAGTTTACTTTGGGAAAAATTAAAAGAAAAAAAAGGATGTCCAAGTGACTTACTGGAAGCCATCCAAGAATTCTATTCAAAACATAAGTATGCAAGTAAGATTAGACAGGTATGAAAACCAGTCTAAAATGTGATGGCAATGGCAGCAACCCTGTTTAACTTTTTTATTCATGATGTCAAAGAAGATCTACTCAGAAAACTAACATTTCCACCGAAACTAAATGTCAGAGATTCGGGCTGGCTTATTTATGCAGATGACATTTTGTTGGAAATGATGAAGATTGGTCTCCAAAAGGAAAATCCTATTACTACATTAAAAGAAATCATCTGAGGATCAATGTTGAGAAAACCGTTATCATGGTGTACGGTGAAACAGACCGAAAAAAAAACCCACCTAAAAAACTGCTAGTGGCTTGACGATGCAAGACTATACTCAGTCAAAGAAGTTAAATAACTACGAGTACAAATAGATACATACCAAAGTGAAAGTCCATGGATACAAAAACTATGGAAGAAGATCAGACAGATGACTGCCCAAGGAAGAGCTATGAACAAAAGATTTGTCAAGTTTTCGTTAACTCCTATCTTGAATTTTTACAAACAAAAAAGGTAAGCCCAGTTCTCATCTATGGAGCAGAGGCTTGCTCAGGAATACCAAATGAGGTATGGGACCGCCTTGAGGGGCATTTTTGGGAAAAGATGTTACAACTTCCACATGCAATATCAGTGGCCATTATATGTCACAAGCTAGGTTTAAACACCATATGAGCCATAATTCAATGGAATAAAATTGCATTATATAGGAAAACAATAATAAACCCAGGCCCTGCAATTTGAAGTTCTAAATAGCAGAGAGAATGGTGAAGACTACCGGATTATTAAGACCTGGAAGAACGAATGTGAAACCGTCCTTGCCGACTTGGGCTCATCTAAAGAAATTCTATGTACAAACACAATGTTAATAAAAAAAAAAAATATGGGCAGTGGATTGGGATATCGCATCACAAAAATGATCGCCCTCGAAAACTCACTGCTCGAGTAAAAAAATCACTGGCAACCACAAGAAATTATCTAAAGTTCCTGAGCAGTTCAATCGAAATTTGCTGAGATTTAGGTTGAATGCATTACAAAACAGAACCACTCTGAAACGTTACAAAAAAGAGCAATCTGAGGAGTGTCGACTCTGTGATAAAGAGGGCGAAACACTGAAACACTTATGACTCTTGCCTGAAATTGAAGGATTTAAGATCTACCCATGTGTAACAAAGTAGGGCTCGATGCTGATAAATGGTGGGATCCGATATATGGAATGGATGATCAGAAAGTAAATTACGTGACAGCACATTTTTAAAAAGCAATGACTGAAATATTGGAATTAAAGACTATGGCAAATGTGAGAAAGTAAAAGCATAGAGACATTGACAGAGCCCGGATTGGGATGAGGAGAACAGTACTCTTAACTTTTCTAAGTTAAATTTGTTATGAATTGTATATTTGTGTTGTAAGGAGGGGGCAGGAGGGATGATCAACTGAAACAAAAATTATAAAAGTTTGTAATAAACTATATGCAATAACAATAAAACATTTTTAAAAACAAGGACAAATTGTCACCCAGGATTCAACAAGTGCAAGTAGACCAGTTACCAGTGAAGATTCTTTTAAAATGGCCATTATGGCATGCTCAAGGTCCAGGAGAACCAGTGATCGGATACCCAGACTAGGTCATCTTGGGAAATGTATAGGCAGCCTTTGACAAGTCCTATCCAATGGAGAAGGCTAATGTGTTAGAGCTTCCCTACCTTATCTTGCAACGTCTACATTGCAACGTCTATGTTTGTAAACTCCAAGCCTCAAAAATATGTTCTGGTGGTAGGTTATGAAAAGATTACTGTACAGGAGCCTTTACTTTTTGCCCTTGGGAGGCCCACAGACTGGTGGGGACCAGAAACCTTTGCAGAGCTGCATATCATGGCACTTTGTGTAAGCACCAATGCAGGTTCCCCAGCCAGGCCACATCACTTGAAGTCCTGATCAACCAGCAATCCCCTTTACCACAGATCTTGAGACTTACTAGCAGGAAAGGCGAGAGGGTGTATGGGGAGGAAAGGGGACAGTGCACAAAGTACAGTTGTCATTGCTGCGAGTTAACCTTTCCTACTCTCTAATGTCTTGACCACCCTTTCCTCCATACTGGTGGGAGATTCCAAAGCATCCCTAGAAACAAGAAGAGGTAGTAGGTTGGAGTTTCTTTTTTTTTTGCATTTTGCAAAAAGGTTCCTTAGTATCACTTGCCTAAAAGCACCAGCATTTCTGTAAATGGAATCCAGTGAATAGTCCCTGCAGGTGGCCAGGTGGATGCCCTGCATACTCCGACATGGGGACAGGCCTTTGGAAGACAACAAAGCAGATTTCACTCTTAAAGGTGTGATTAATACCCCCTCAGACGGGGTCTACCTTTAATTTTGTAGGTCTCTACAATTTCAGAAGCCATTCCTCACAAAAAGTGCTTGACACCACAGATCCTGATGGTGCTTCCCCAAAGGTCACAAAATGTTGCACTCCTTTCTGAGCTCCTTTGGATTTAAAAACCTTGCCCGATCTAGGGCGAGCAATTCACTCTCTACTTGGAACAGAGAAGAAAATTGACAGCAGGATTTTCTCAGTGTGCAAACTAGAAACGAACTTCGGGAGGAAGTTGGGATGGCGGTTTTGGGGTCAGAGCCTGAAAATTGTCGATGCAGAGATGATGGCAACCAAGAAGGTAGACCTCAATCGGAGATCAGTTCAAGCCATGGGCTCAAATAACTTCTGCATAAGAACCGAGAGAACCACATTAACAAGGGGCAGAATGAGGTGGTCTCCTGGGTGGATAATCTTAGTAAATCTGTCTTCATGAAAGGGTTTGCCAGAGATCCTATTTTACAGCCGTGTATTCAGGTTAGCCCTTATTCCTGCCATGTAGGTCCTGCTGAAGTCAACTGACACGCTAGTGTATGACAAAGGTGAAGTACGTCATCCAGACCGGTTTCTAGTGGGTTTTTGTTGCGACCAAGGCACCATTGGCAAAAGAAAGAACACTTGCTAAGATATTGTAATGTAATGGAGCTCTTCCTTGCAGCTCTAATGCTGTGCAGGTTTCTTTCAGAGATCTCTAGGTGACCAAAATCTAGGTCTAGGGATGAAACTGCTAAGGAAAGCAATAGTAGGTTGGAGAGTAGAATCACCCCCTGCTGATTTAGAAGGTCTGGTCCCAATGGCAGGATTCATAGTGTCTACCTCTTGAGGGTCTCTCTAGGTCCATGTACTAAATTAACTCTGGCCAATACATCACAATTAAGATAAGGTGGCAGCTCCTAGTAAATTCTAGCTTGTGCAAAACAGTCAACATTAATGGGTCCAGCAGGAATACATAAAGTGTTGGTCTGTCCTGCAGCAGGGGGAATGAACCAATATGCAAAGCCATGCCCTCTTCCTTCCAGGAAGCAAAACCGTGAAATTCTTGTTCTGATGAGTGGTGAAAAGCTAGAGTACCATTGTCCTCGAAGTTTGGAAAATCAGGCCTTCTTGTGCCGCTCCATCTAGTGGGGGCGGGGGGTGGAGGGGAGACTGTTGGATCAGCGGGTCTGTTCAGCTTTTCCTCACCCGTCAGGTAGTAGGCTACAGAGTATTGTTGACACCATTCTCGAATATCCAGGGCTAGTAAACCAAGTGGGGCGACCTAGTGCCACCTGGCTTGTTTAAATAAAACCTGGCCATGGGTTTATTAGTTAAGCCAGCACACATTGACCCGACAGTGGAGGCTGGAAGACCTTCATTGGTAGGAATATGACAATTCTAAAATATTTATTTGGAGTAAACCTTCTTCCAGGTTACAATTGTTGTGGACTTCCCACTGGTCCATGACCACTCCCCAATACAAGACACTTGAGTCTGTGTAGAGGATGCTGGTAGTGGGCAGTGGCATCTGTCCTTCGAGTAGAACAAGTTACTCGCTTACCTGGTAACGTTCTTTCGATGGGATGGTCCGACAACGTATTCCATATCTATGACAGTAATCACCACAGCTGTGCTGCTTCGGAAAATCTTCTGCGTCCTGCGTTGCAGACGTCGATACGCCGTCCGAGAGCCTCCGTCGAGCTGACGTCACCGGATGTTATAAGTAGGACGCACGAAGCCCGTAGCCTCAGTTGTAGTTTTTTCCCCAGAACGTGTGGCACCAATCAACTACCAGTATGACCACAGAAAGCCTTGCGGAAACGTAAGCTGCAATCGCATATGAAATTCTGTAGCGGGGTAGGCAGAGAGGGAGCGATATGGAATACGTCGTCGGAACATCCCATTGAAAGAACGTTACCAGGTAAGAGAGTAACTTGTTCTTCGAGGGGATTGGGCCCTCCCACGTATTCCAGATCTATGACAGACTCCCAAAGCAGTACCAACGTAAGGAGGTGGAAAAAGAATTTAGAATACACACATTTAGAATGCCCAATCATGCCCAATCAAATTGCAGCGTAAAGGACCGCCTTGCCAAAAGCCAGATCCTGCCCATGGATAGAATCTAGGAAGTAGTGACGTACAAAAGTATGGACCGAAGCCATAAAGAAGTGGCTGCATCACAGATGTTAATAGGAACACCCCTCTGCAGGGCAGTAGAGGCAGCCATACCCCTAGTCGAATGGGCCCGTAAGCCTTTTGGAGGGTCCTTACCCGCCAGGCGGTAACATTCAGAAATTGCCAAGATAATCCGTCTGGACAAAGTCTACTTAGTCAAAGCTTGTCCCAAACACCTTCCAGCGTAACCAATAAAGAGCCGATTGTCCACTCTGACCCGGGACATGCGAGAAATTTAGAAGCTTAAAGCTCTCCCTAGGATCCAACCTATGGAGCCTCTCCTCCTCCTTACCGGGATGTGGAAGAGGATAAAATGCCGGAAGAATAACCTTCTGGCCTAAATGAAATTCCGACACCACCTTCGGAAGAAAGGAAGGACGAACTCGAATGACAACCCTGTCCTTATGAAACACAGTGAAGGGTGGCTTAACTGAAAGTGCCTGTAACTCACTCTGCGAGCGGAAGTGACCGCAACTACAAATACAGTTTTAAGAGTTAACAGTCTCAAAGGGCAAGAATGTAAAGGCTCAAATGGAGCACCCATTAGAAACTTGATACCAAAGTTCAAATCACAACCGGGCACCTGGAAAGGTGACGGAGGGAACATATTAGTGAGCCCTTTTAGAAACTCAGAAATTAAAGGATTTTTAAAATAAGAACACTCCTCAGACGAGCGCTTAAATATGGACAGCGCCGCCAGGTAACCTTTAATGGTACCCACTTGCAAGCCCCTGTGGGCTAAAGAAAACAAAAAAGACAGAACCACAGGAATGTCACATGAAAAAGGATCCACATTCTTAACCCTGCACCAGTCGCAGAACTTTCTCCAACGGCAACGGTACAGGGACTTTGTTGCCGGCCGTCTGGCCGAAGCAACACCTCCATCACGTCTTCAGGGAGGTCCCAATCCTTATACCTCAACCTTTCAGAAGCCAAGCGTGAAGGTTGAGGGATCGGACCTCTGGATGGAGAACCTGACCACCCTCCCGTGAGAGATTGCCTCGGTAGGGAAGACGATGTGGAGGGCAGATGGACAAGTCGAGAAGGTCCGGGTACCACGTCCTCCTGGCCCATGCTGGAGCAATAAGGATCATCCGGGAACCGAACCTCCGTTACCTTCGCAGCATTTGCAGGAGGACGGAGACTGGAGGAAACACGTACAGCAGTGCGAATGACCACTCCACCACGAACGCGTCTAAGGCTCCTCTTGGAGGAAATTCCCGCGAGCAGAACCTTTCACACCTCCAGTTGACACTGGAGGCGAAGAGATCCACTTGAGGGGTCCCCCAAAGGGCAAAGATCTCCAGGAGAATCTCCTGAGCCAACTCCCACTTATGAGAGATCGCGCTCTGCCTGCTCAGAGCGTCCGTCTCGTTTTCGTCTCCGGCGGGATGAACTGCCGAGATCGAAATTTCCTGCTGGATTGCGCAGAACCAGAGCTGCATCGCCTCCCTGCACAGAGGAAGTGACCCTGCCCCCCCCCCTTTTGTTGAGATAGTGCATGGCCACTGTTTTGCCTGTCAGAATCGGGACATTCTTTCCTCGCACAGTCGGCAGAAAAGCCTTCAAGGCAAGCCTGACGGCCCTCAGCTCCAACAGATTGATATGGAGTCTGGACTCCGGAGACTAACGACCGCTGACTCTCAGCTCGTTGGCATGAGCTCCCCATCCCGTGAGGGACGCGTCCGTCACGATCGTCACATCCGGCCAGGGCAGCCAAAACGGAGCCCCCTTCATCAGGTTGCTTTCGACGGCCCACCACAGAAGGTCCTGGGCGACCGAGGGCAGCACCTGAACGGGGTCGGACATCCTGCCGGAGGACTGAGACCACTGGAGCTTGAGTGCCCATTGCAAAGATCTCATCCGCAACTTGGCCTCAGGCACCAGAAGAATGCAGGATGCCATGAGGCCGAGCAATCTCAAGAACTCGAACGCAGGGAGACTCTGGGCATATTGAAACTTGTGCACCATCTGCTGAATGTGACAAGCCCTCACCTGGGGAGGAACACACTGCCCCAGGGACGTGTCGAGCACTGCTCCGATGTACTGGAGCTTCTGAGTTGGCGTCAAGTGGGACTTCTGTAAGTTGAGGGAGAAGCCCAGCTTGTGAAGGGAGTGGCAGGTGACGGACAGATGATCCAGGACTTGCTCGGGAGAGCGCGCCCTGATCAGCCAATCATCCAGGAAGGGGTAGACGTGAATCCCCTTTTCCTGAGATACGCTGCCATCACCACCATGAGCTTGAAGACCCTCGGGGCGGAGGTCAATCCAAACGGCAGGACCCGAAACTGAAAGTGCGAGTCGCCGACCGCGAACCTCAGGTACTTTTTGTGCTTGGGATGGCTCGGCACATGAAAATAAGCGTCTTTGCGGTCTAGAGAGACCGACCAGTCCTGAAGTTGAAGGGCCTGGAGGACATGAGAAAGAGTAACCATCTTGAACTTGTCCTTCCGAAGGAGCTTGTTCAAACCGCGCAAGTCCATGATGGGTCTCAATCCCCTGTCTTTCTTCGAAATCAAAAAATAAGGGGAATACCATCCCTTGTTCCTTTCCGCTACAGGCACCAGTTATATGGTGCCTTTCTCCAGCAGGGATTGAATTTCCTGCGCAAGGAGCGGATCCGGAATCTTCAAAGAGATTCCCTGGTGGACTGTCGTGAAGCCTCTGCCGGAAAGGAAGACAGTAGCCATGGGCTATGATCTCCAGAACCCACACATCTGAAGTAATGGCACGCCATTCTACAAGATGCTGTGCCAGCCTTACCCCAACCGGAGAAGCATGG